>NW_027094108.1:133555-741155 GCF_029207755.1 Chamaea fasciata | reverse complement strand
AAGCTCTTCAGCACCAGGAAAAAGGGAAAGGATTGAGCTCTGAAAGATCCTTCTGTTCAGGTTTGGTCCCAGAAGAAGTCCTGAGATGTCTCAGGGCGTTGCAGCTCATTCTGGAGTTCCCGGGGGAGCTGGCTGAGGGTGTTTCTGGAAGGATCTGCTGATTGACAGTGTCAGAGTGATGGAAAAAGGGGCAGTGCCCATAAAGCTGTAACAATAGGACACACAGCCCTCGAGGGTTTATTGCTGTTTTGCAAGAGCCTTGTTGGCCCATTGCTCCTGTATCCATTTGGAATGTTACAGAACATATTTAAATGAAAATCTTCATTCACTGAACAAAACACAAATCCAGGGGAAAATATGTTCAAATTGTAGCAATTATTGCTTTTGTTGCTATAAAACTTAATCCTCATCTTGGGCTGTTAGAGCAGATTCTTTTAAGGCCAGGCTGGACAGAAGATTTACAGAAGAGATGGATCTGAAGGTCGGGCAGAGCTTTAATGTTGCAGTGAGAGCCTTGGTGATTTCAGGGAGTCTGCACAGACCTCGTGGCAGGACCAGGGAGTCAGGGAGGAGGGAAAGGAGAAGGTCCTGGAGTGACCCAAAGAACCTTGCATGGAAAATTCTTGGTTAGAGCCTTGTTACTTAATTCTGGAGTGAGGACAGCAAAGATTAAGACGCAGGAAAGGTTGGAAAGGATTGTTTAAAGCTAAGCTAATGACAATAAAAAAGCACATGTGAAAGGCAATAAAACTGATGGGATGGGCAGCCATTTTACTGAGCACTTTATGCTGATGTTAGCTAATAAAACAGCAGAGCCTTTGGTAACTGAGCTCCTCTGAGCATTCCATCCTCGCTTCAGTTATTCCTCTTCGAAAATAACCCATCCTTATTTTTAAGGGAAAGATTGCATCAAGCCATTATCTGCAAATCCGAGGAGGTGAGAGGCATTGTTGAGATGAAGGATGTTTCATCCTTGCAGGTGTTTTGTTAGTTAAACTGCAGAGAACCACGAACATGGCAAGCAGATATTCAGAGCACTGTCACACTGGGTATGTTCCCACCATGTTTCTGCTGTAATTACAGCTGGGGGATGACAAGAGCACGTAGGTGATGCAGCTGTCACCATGATACCAGGGCTTAAATTGGAAGCAACTCTCATTCTGCTGCATAACAGTATTCTGTTCGTGGCATTACAGCACTGCCTGTAGTCCCCAGCAGGAAGCAATGTCCCCACTGGCTTTAGCAGAGTCCCCGGTGCAGCTCTGACACTCCGACCTGGGCGGTGGGACAGAGCTGCTGTGTGAAAGATGCAGGGCACGGTCAGTGACTCTCCCCCTTTGCTGTGCTCTCCCCGCCTGGCGTGTTGCCCTGGCAGGGTGGGAAGCACCAGCCTGGACCCTGCACCTCGTCGTTCCCCACCCAGCCCACTCCCCATTCACGAGATGTTTGGTCCCTGAGCTCACTCCTGAACGGGCTCCAGGTAGCTCCTTCTGCTTCAGCTGCTCGTCCTGAGCCCTGGATCACTGGCCCTCCTCCCATATGTTTCCCATTAATCCTGGTCTTGCCTGCAGAGAAGCTTGTTATGGGATTGGAGGGAAGTTGGCTCACATAGGGAGATGCTGCTACTCTGCTCCATTGATCCCCTTTGGATCCGGAAAAATCGGGATTCTTTCTGCCTGTACTTGGCTATATCCCCTGTATCTGACCTCATACCCTCTGTTTGGCTCTGTGGGCTGTATTAGCACTGGAGGGCCAAGGATGGAGGAGCTCTGCTCACCCACTGCACTCCAGCAGGGCTGGCTCCTGCAAGGCTCCTGGTGCTCCTGACAGACTCCAGGGACTTTCAGAGGTGTCTCAGCCCTTGCCCGGAGTGTGAAGCCACAGGATTTCCAGCAGAAGCAGGGCTGGCTGTCCCAGTCTGTGGTGTCTGTCTGAGTCAGCACCAAGCCAGGCTGGCCGTGGGCAGGCTCTGAGCAGCTTCCCAGGGGCTCTCAGTCCCCTCTTCCCACTGATCACACCTCCTGTTATAGGGAAAACACTTGGGCCTCAGTGGCATCTCCTTATCATAAGCTAGTGAATCCAGTTCCACGGTAGTGTGGGAAAAACATCTTTTGGCAGCTATAATTTTAGCCAGTTTCCCTTTCCCCTGAATGCCCACCTTGTTCCTCCCGGGGTGGGTCAGGCCTGCAGGGGCAGCAGGACACAGGGTTTAAACTGACAGCTGCTGCTTGGTGCCTTGGCCCTGAGCGTGGAACTGGAACTATTTTAGCAATGACAAGATGTTGAGGAACAGAGGCCAAGTCTTGTAACGTGTGTAGCACCCGAGTGCAGCTGACTGAGGGAGTTGTGGGTGTGACAGACAAATGCTGACCTTGGGGCAAGGCAGTCTGCCCTGGCCTCATCCCTGCCTGCTCCTTTTGTGCCCTCCTGCTGCATCTTTCCATGTGGGAAACAGGAGGAGTCGCTAATCACTCCCTGCAGAATGACAGAAGGAATTCAAAGTGTCTGCATTTACTTCACAGCCTTCGGGATGTCCATTAAGTCACTCAAAGCACTCTCGAGGAAGTTTTGCTGACAGAACAGCCCAGTGATGTGTCTCTTCACCGTGTTCTGCTACACGACCACGTGTGTTCTTCACCGTGGCTTCGGATGCTCTTTTGGACAGACATTTCTCCCGAGGCTGCTCCCACACTCTGAGCAATGACCTGGGCCATTCTGAGCGCAGGTAAGTGCTATCAGCATGTTCATCACCACCAGGGAGATTTCTTTGACGGTGCTTCTGGCTGGGATGCGCTTTGGAAAGAGTGTCAGCCTCCCACAGACCCACTTAGAGCAGGCTGCTACACTCCTTTCACCAGGTGCTTTGGCCGCTCTAAGTTCAGACCTTGAGTGTTCTCAGGAAGGAAACAGAATTCCTCATGCTCCTGCTCGACTGTGTTGCTGTTTTCAATTTGATGCCAGAGAATAGCAGGGTTGCAGGCCCCTGTCTGTTGTTTTGGACTGTTTTACCAATATTTCACCTAACTCAGGGCTTGAGACAGATCTGTTACAGGAATGTCAGACCCAGATCCAGCTGCAGTCAGTGGAAAAAGAGTAACTGCCTTGAGTGGGAGCTGGACCGGGACCGAAAGCAGTGAGTGCAGTGGTGCTGCAATGTCTTTCATCTCGAAGATGCTGGGTGAGATCCAGGCTATGCTGGTAATGGTTGGGGAGCTGCCAGCTGCTAATGGTGTGGAACAAGCTGGTGACTCCTTGCTCCAGTTTGTAGGAAGCCACCAGACAAAACAAGTCCCAGGAATAGCCAGCTCAACCCTTTCCTGATTGGGTTCACGCTGTACTGGCATGGGAGTAATTTAGGAACTTCCCCTGATGTGGCTCCTGCGGTGTCTGATCCGTGGAGGCCACAATGTCTCTGTGCACATTTATCCTCATGGAATTCCCTAGAAATGCTCCACGGGCCGTACCAGCAGTGTCTGGAGCACAGAGTGTCCCCAGACCTGGCCCACTCCGCTGGTGCTTTGATACGTTCTCAGCACGACACAGACCCTGGTTTCCCTGGCCGTGCCCACAGGTCCTGCAGCCAGACCTGCACGCCGAGCTCGCCGAGGTGAGGGCTGGAGGAGCAGGCACATCACAGCGTGCTCTCTGTGTCCCAGGAGCTCAGACACAGGGGTTGGAGCAAGGAAGAGGCTGATTCTCCAGCTGTGCCCCTCTGGCATGGGCAGCATGTGGGAGACTGGACAGTGCCTACCACCCCCAAACTGAGATCAGCGCCAGGGAGTGACAGTGGGGAAGGAGGGGCATTCCACTGCACGGCACATCTGTACAGCTGCTGGGGCTGTGCAAGCGGGTACAAGCAGGCACAGCTCCTCGTTCCACCTGCCTGAGGAAAAGGAAAATCGAGGTGATGATGCCCAGGAAGCTGGGAGTATTTTTGCTGTCTGGCTCAAACAAGTGACGTGCCCAAACAGTGCAATGTCACTGGATGCCAGGGCTTCAGAGAAAGTCATTGGTTGTCTGAGCTTTTTAGAACGGATCTCTCTTTGGAGATGTGTTTGGTGAAGGGGAACAGGAGCCACGAGACCAAGCATCTCAAAGAGTCCAAGGTGGGTGACAGGAGTTCACAGGCAAAGCTGGAGGTGCAGCCAGAGCGCACAGGATCAAACTGCTGTTTGGAATTGTACAATTATAGATGCCAGTCCCCGGTGACTTTTTAATTTTAAAGGGTATTGTTTTTGCTTTGTGGTGTGGTTCCTGGTTGGAGTGCAATAGTCACTAGTTCTGCTTGTTTGGATCGTCTTGGAACATCAGTGGCCCACACCGTTGGGATGACAGCATTTTCACCCTCAGCGGGGCTTTCACCACCGCCCAGCTCCCAGGTGAGCGCTCCTAACGCTGCTCCTGCACTGCTCTCTGCTGGGGATCAGCGGCAGAGGCCGGCAGGGCTGCGGGCTCCTGCAGCCCGGACTGCAGCCAGCCCCACGGGCAGGAACGGTAAGCGCAGCCAGCCCCACGGGCAGGAACGGTGAGCGCATCCAGCCCCACGGGCAGGAACGGTGAGCGCATCCAGCCCCACGGGCAGGAACAATGGGCACATCCAGCCCCACGGGCAGGAACGGTGAGCGCATCCAGCCCCACGGGCAGGAACGGTGAGCGCATCCAGCCCCACGGGCAGGAACGGTGAGCGCATCCAGCCCCACGGGCAGGAACGGTGAGCGCATCCAGCCCCACGGGCAGGAACGGTGAGCGCATCCAGCCCCACGGGCAGGAACGGTGGGCACATCCAGCCCCACGGGCAGGAACGGTGAGCGCATCCAGCCCCACGGGCAGGAACGGTGAGCGCATCCAGCCCCACGGGCAGGAACGGTGAGCGCATCCAGCCCCACGGGCAGGAACGGTGAGCGCATCCAGCCCCACGGGCAGGAACCGTGAGCGCATCCAGCCCCACGGGCAGGAACCGTGAGCGCAGCCAGCCCCACGGGCAGGAACAATGGGCACGTCCAGCCCCACGGGCAGGAACAATGGGCACGTCCAGCCGATACATCCCGATCCAGGGGGGGTAACCCACCACCGAACCACACGGAGCCACAAGTCGCCGGTTCGCGTCCAGTGTCGGGAGCGCTTTTGTCACTCCGCAGCCGCGAGCGGCCCGGGGACGGCGCTGCTCCCTGCGCTCCCAGCAGAGGGCAGGAACCGGGGAAAAGGCGCTTTGGGTCAAAACCTCGCTGTCAGCTCGACGTCTCGAGCAGGAGATCCTGCACCGAGCACAGCCCGAGGGCAGGGAAAGAGCAGAGGAACAGCGACAGAATCAAACGAGGCGGGCCTGCAGACAAGGTGTGGAATCAATGCCTTGAGCACACACAGGAGATGCGTTATCAGAGTCATCCGTGTCCTGAGAACCGCGATGGTTACCAGCTCCCTCCCGAGCCATCTCCTCTCCAGACTGGTTTTATTCCTACCTTCATTTGCACAACCCAAAGGGATTACTCTTCAGAGAAACCTCTTCATTTTCACCATTTTACAGGCCAAGCATCTTTAATATATTTACAGCAGCAAGTCCATATTGCTGCCTGGATTCTGAAGTATATGTTGTATGTCACTACAGAGAGTAACTTCACAGGATCTCAGTTATGATTTGGGCTCCTCAGGGTCCCAGGAGGGATGGGGACCAGGTGGTCAGAGCTGTAACTTTGCCTCAGATCCTATTTGCACTTAATGCTCCTTTCATTCCTTGTTTTCAGCAAAGTCCATGGACCAAGGATCCCATCACTCCTGTCCACCAGACTGACTCTGCCTTAGTAAATCATTACTTGTGGAGCGCACAGATCAGTTCAGGCCGTTCTTAACCTCAGGGTTCAGCACCACCGCCTCCAACAGAGACGTGAAGTCCTAAAAGGTTCTTTGGAGACTGAGGGTCCAGGACAAGTGCGCCCAGACATCACTGACCCACTGGGGACCCGGGCATTGCGCATCTCTTGGGTTTAACCCGTAAATCTCCGTGTCCCTCTGAACGGGCTGAAGTTTAAATGGTGGGAATGTGCACACCCAAATGTCAGGCTCCAGTTCCTGGCAGGTTTAGGACTGGGAATTTGGTTTGTGTCATTAAGGCAGGAGGGATGTTCACATCTGGGTCTGAATTTAGGCGAGGAAGCTGTTCAAGCGTGTTGTCAAGGGCAGTAGAAAACTCATGTGCATGAAAAACATGGAGACCTCGAGTCTTTTTGTAGATTTTCTTCAGGATTTTAACGTTAAAAGCTGGGCATTCATAAATATCCCGGCCGTGTAGTTAACCGCCCGCCCACGCACTGATGGCAGCTGTCCTGCAGAGGGGTAAATAATTCATTTTTATTTATTTATGGGGGACAAAACCCTTCCACGTCTTACAGAGGGGTAAATAATTCATTTTTATGTATTTATGGGGGACAAAACCCGGGACAAAACCCTTCCACCTACTGCAGAGAGGTTTAATAAATAATTTTTATTTATTTATGGGGGACAAAATCCGGGACAAAACCCTTCCACCTCTTACAGAGGGGTAAATAAATCATCGCACCGGGCCAAAACCCTTCCACCTCCTGCAGAGGGGTAAACAAATCATTTATTTATGGGGGACAAAACCCCTCCACGGAATTTCGGTTGCCCGGTGACGTCACGGCGGTGGGCGTGTTCTCTGCCGTGACGTCACGCGCCGTCGCCGGGCCGCGCCCCCCGGCGGCGTCACGCGCGCGCGGCCCGTTCGGCGCGCGGCCCGGCGGTGACCGCGGCCCCGGCACCATCGGCCCCGGCACCATCGGCCCCCTCCTCACCCTCGCCTTCCGCAGCCTCCTCACCCTCACCGCCATGGCGGGCGGCCCGCAGGAGAACACCCTGCTGCACCTCTTCGCCGGGGGGTGAGTGCGGGGCGCCGGGGCACGGCCGGGCCGGCACCCCCGGGGTGGACACGGGCCGGGACCCCCGGGACGGACACGGGCCGGCACCCCCGGGGTGGACACGGGCCGGGACCCCCGGGATGGACACGGGCCGGGACCCCCGGGGTGGACACGGGCCGGGACCCCCGGGATGGACACGGGCCGGGACCCCCGGGGACGGACACGGGCCCTGATGTCCCCGCGGGATGGACACGGGCCCCGCTGTGCCCGGCCCGGGCCGGGGCCGCTGCCCTGCCAGCGGGGCCTTTCCCGTGCCCGTTCCCAAAGCCCCCGGGCAGGCGGGCACGGGGCGCTGCCCAAGTCGCGGCCGTGGTCGCGCTGTCGCGACATCCGGCGGTGTTGAGTGCCAAAGCCCGCGGGGGATGCCGGGCCGGGGGATGCCGGGCCGGGGGATGCCGGGCCGGGGGTGCCAGCCCGAATCCCTGTCCCCGCAGCGGGTTTGGGCTCTGTCCTGCACAGGAAGGTGAGGTTTGCTCAGCAATCCCTGCGTGCTGACAGCGGGGCTGCCTCATCCCTGGGATGACACCCGAATGCAGCAGCCGCAGGAAGGGGAGAGGGGAGGGGGACAGAGGGCTGGAGCAGGTCCTGGGACCTGTGGGGAGATGACCCGGCATTGCACGCCACTGCTGTCCACTTCTTCCTTCGAGAACTTGTAAACTGTTGGGTTTGTTGTGTTAAAATCGAAAAGGAACAGCCCTGACCCACTAACCGCCAGCCAGAAACCCTTGGAAAATTAACTTACTGCAGTTACTCTAATAGTAACCTAGGAAGATAATTTTGTGGTGCAAGTTAAGTTTTAATCATCCGTTGTGCAGATTAAGCGCACTTTTGGCCTTGTCAGAAATATTTTATTTTAAGTTTTTAGCAGCTTAAATTATCTAAGTAATAGAATATTCCTTCGTGCTTGTCAGCTGACAGTAGTTAGGAAACCAGCGTGAAACCTGTTGTTAGTTTAAATCTGTCTGACAGTAGACCACGGGTTCTTCTGTTGCTTAACAGGATACTTCAGTTTCCTCTGACATGTCCCAGGATCAGTAGGTTTATTTAATATAATATTAAACCAAACAAAAATATTAAGTTTTTCAGAGCCGCTGCCCTTCTGCTGGCTCTGCAGTGAGCCCTGTGTCCCCTGTGCCTTCCCCATTGCATCAGAGCAGTACCTGGAGCGTGGGACAGAAGCTGGACCTGAGTGTACACACGGAATTTGTTTGGGTAGTAACAGCGCCCATCCAGAGCTCCTGGTGTCCTCACGTAACTCCTCAGACTATAAATAAATAAGAATTTTAAACCCATCAGTGTTTTAATCAAGTGCTGGGAGGTCAGCATCTTCCTTAGTGATTTATTGTGCCCTCTGCCTTCTGCAAGGATCCCAGTACTTTGTTCAACTGTAAAGTGGTTTTTGCAGAGAAAGTAAAAGGACCCCAGTCATTTGAAAGAGTTTTGACAGAGGCATTATCAGTATTATGATGAGTTTCTGGGAAGGTGGGGATGGGCTGTGGTGTCAGATTAAAATTAATTCATATCTTTGTGTTTGCACAAGGCAGGCAGGCCAGCCTGAGATAATCTTAGTGGGCAGAATAGAATGTTTAGCAGTTCAGAGGCTGGCAGTGATGAAATGCCCCTCGGATGTTGCACAGTGCTCTCCAGCTGTGGAAAGAGATGGTTTCCTATTAACCAGCTTGTTCAGGCAGACAGACTCGGTGGCCCTTTAGTTTCTGTTCGTTCCTTTTCAGGCTTCCAATAGAGAAGAGCAAGCCAAGGAGTCCTGTTGGTGCTTGGGTGGGAACTGAGGGCTGGGAGGGCTCGGGAGCAGCAGGGACAGTGATGTCTGAGTTGCACGACACACACGAGCGTGTTTACCACTCAGGGCTCCTGTTTCCCTGCTGAAGTCGGAGCAGTTGCTGCTTGTTTGTGTCTGGGAAAAGCTGCAGCAGCAGAGGTGACTCCGTGTTGTCTTTCCAGCTGGAGCAGTGCTGGTCACTGCAGGGATTTCCTAAGGAGTGGTGGTGGTGTTTAGCAATGTGCTGATGCTGATAAACACCTCGGGAAGTGTTCCCATCTGTACCGACCAAAGGAGCAATGTTCACCTGAAGACGTGTGTGTGGTCCAGGACAGGGAGTTGGGGCTGGGTTGACTGTCTCACCCTGCTCCTGCCTTGGGTTCCTGTGCATCCCCTCCCTCATTAACAGTGTGGCAGCTCAGGGAACACAGGAAACGCTTACAGGAATACCCACACCTGGTAACAACATGCTTAGGTGGAAATTGAATGAATGGTTAATAACATTAAAGCATTAGGAACAGTCTGTATTGTTCTAAAACTCAATTTCCTTTGGCATCTGAGGATGCAGAAGCTTGTTTTGTTCACAGTCTGGACAAGGCAGTAGTGAAATATCAAAGGTAGAGCCTGCTTTGCTGTTTCTGCTGTGTGTGTCATGCATGTGGCATGTTTTAGAAAATCAATATAATTTCAAATACACAGCAAAATGTGTCAGGCTGGTTATAAGCTGTGATTGCTCCAACCAGGCAGCTCCATCATCTTCGTCATCTTGGTGAAGTCAGTGCTGCTCTACTGGGAGATCTTTGTTCTGCAGGACCTCCTTTAACGTTCAACATCGGCTTGACATTTGCATTAAGAATATTGCTCAGTGGTTAAATCTAGGACTGATGAAGTGAGTTTTAATTAAGGTTCTTGGCATCTCTCTGTTGTGTGAGAGGGTGCTGAGAGTTTATTTCAAATGCAGGTCATTGATACTTTGGGGGTGGACTCTGCAAAGATAGAGAGCTGGCAGCAAGAGAAAAATGGGAATTGGATTCTGATGTGTGTCCTCTGCATGTTTTTTAAACAGTGTTCTCTTTATGGAAGTAAATGATTTTTCTTCAGCTGTTGACAGAGAGTACATTAGGTATCTCCAGGTATCACCATGTTTGACCTGTTGAAGATACTCTGCCGGGATGTTTTGTTTCCTGGGGGTTTCTATCCTGTTCACTGAGATTTAGACACTGTTTCAGGATTTTTGCAACATCTCTAGAGCTGCTGTTCTGCACTGATGCAGCAAAAAAACCCAAAAAACACCCTGACTCACAGTATGAAAGCTTGGAGGTTTTGCCTTGATTGCAGCTCATGATTTTCCCAAATCAGTTTTATCCTGCTTCATATCCCTGAAAGTTTCAGGGTGTGTGTCTGTTTGTGTCGCTGAGGTTGTTTCTTCTTTTTTCCACGATGTAGGCACTTGGAACATCCCAGGAATACAAAGTGTTTCTTTTGTGCACAGTGTGGTGTTTTTCAGGCATCTTCCCAGGGGATGATGTGTGGAATTCCCATGCAAAGGAAAATCATCTCATCTGAAAAAAACTGCCCAATACATCAAAGTCCTTACTTGAACTCTCTGCAGTGTGTTTATATTTGGGATGTGATGTGTGCACCCTGGTGACACTCTGAGAGTTGCTGTTAGATAATGTTTTGGGTTTTTTTCCCTTAAACGTTCCACTGACAACATAAACTCTGAGCTGTTAAAACTGGTGTTGCAGATACCAATTCCTCATGCTGCGTGTCAGAGGATTGCATATGCATTAGCAGAAGCACTTAAATATTAAAGGCTGCATAAATTAACTGGATTATCAGACTAAAAGGCTGAAAGGCAAGGAGTGGGCTGGGAAGGCAGGAAGACAGCTGATGTGGGAGAGAATATGCCAGAGAGGTGAAAAAAATTGTGGGGCAAGGAGTCACTAGATGAGCAGAAATAGAAAATAAAATTTCAGTGCTCTGAATTTATGAATCGTTACTGTCAAAGTGTTGTTTTAATGTGAGCTAAACGGGGACTGAAGACTGAATACACAGTAGTGGAGCACTGGTAGATAAATGAATTGGGAATTAAAGCAATCAAGTTCCCTCCATGAACTTCCCCCAGACTTGCAGTTGCTCTGGAGTGTGTTGATTAGTCAGGAGTTAATTGCACATGTGTGTGTCTGTACTGGATGGACACAGTTGGAAAGGCAGCAGTGGGGGGGACCCTCAAAACGCTTTCTGCCCCAGGTGATGCCTGAGCTGTTGGAACAGAAAAGGTTTTGCTGGAGGAGCCATTCCTGAAGGGCCTCTTCCCCTGGAAATGCATTTCAGAGAATTGTGAGACGCCTCTGACAGAAGAGAGAAGGATGAGCTGCACGAAGCCGTTTCCTCCTGGGCTCTGCGGACCCACAGGGGCTCAGCTCCAAGCCCTGCTTCAGTACACAAATAATCAGAGGCCTGATAAGCTCTGTGCTGGTGTTTCAGAGCCAAATGACACAGTTTCAGCTGCTGTGTACTGACTTCTGCCATCAACTCAGTGACTTCAGTCACCACTCAGAAACATCAGGGCTTTCAGAGGGATGGAGGCAAAGTCCTTTCTCACAGCTCTGTGGTTGTGGAAGTGTGAATTGCCCCTAGTTTAGGTGTCTGTCCCTTTCAGCGAGGAGGAGGAGTGAGCAGGGACTCCTGAGCAATGCGGATAAATCACATCACCGAGCGGTTTCTCCCGGTGGATACATTGACATTTGCCTTCGAAAAGCGCAGTTTGGGGTCGTATTGGACAGGAGCTTGCCAAAGCTGTGGTGAGGAAGTTGTGTCCCCTGGCCAGGAGGTCTGGGCCGTTCTTTGGAGCCTTGTAAAGAACCTGGATTTCTGTGGTTGCGCAGCCTGGGTGGCCACGCTGTTAATGCAAGTGTGGGGACTCTGGGGCTTTGGCAGAGAATGGTTTCTGTTCATATAAAATATACTGATTCAGCAGGCAAAATAAGCCGCTTTCATGAGCTGGTGTGCATCGGCTTGGATCTCTTTGCCATTCTTTTATTGCGCTTGTGTTTAAAAAAAGATTCTCCTAGTGAAGTAGTTATGTCTGGAAGGGGCTTTAGAAAATACCCACTAATACCTTGATTAATGTCCTTCTGAGGATGTCTGTTCCCAATTTTGTGCGTGCAGTGTTCTTCAGCAGCAGTGTGGGGTTTTATACACGAGCAAAAGGGTACGGTTATTTTTTAAATTCATCTCCCTTTGATGGAAAACTACTCAAACTGCAATTTCACATGAACATCAAAGAGAGTTGAGTTGTTGACCCCTGATGTTTCCTAAGGAAAATCATAAACACAGGTTTCTGAAGCAGTCACATGCTTTGACACTTGTGCAAACAATGAAAATATTTCCTAGTCAGTTCAGCTGTAGTAAATGCCCTTGCAGGAAACCTGAAATATTTAGTTAAGTCTTCCTAAACCCCAGTGTGTTTGGGTAATAAAATGTAGACACAGTACCTTTTAGCCAACCTCAGCATTATGTTTGATCATGAAGTTTGCCAGAAGGAACATTCAATTACCTAAGAGGAACAGCAGCAGTGAGAGAAATAGTTGGGCCAGTCACTTTGCAGATCACTGGTGAAAATTAAAATTAGGACTCATACACTTTATATTCTTGGCCCAATGTGCTTTTTTTTGAGGTTCAGTCTGACTGTATTAAGATGAATATATGCCTGTTATAGGGTCATGTGTATAATATTTCATTTTTATCCTTCTGTTATCAGAGTATGGGAGGTTTGGTCTGTAGGAGCCTTTCTGCCCTGTTACACTTTTGCCAACCCTCCTTCTCATCCTTGCTGCTTCCTTCCCTCCTTCCCCTCTAAAAAAAGTTGATATCCATTGTTTTTAAGCGTGCCTAACTTAGTGTAGTTTTGATATTTGCTACTTCTGAGGACAGCTCCTAAATCACTAGTACTGAAATGGTGAAGAATTATATTATTTTGTTCACTCTGTAGTGTCCTAATCCCCAGGGGCTCGTTCTCATCCGGCAGCTTCCTGCTTCCCACAAGAAAAATCCATCCAAGGCTGTGTCTGCTTTAGGACAACAGCCTCTGGAACATGGATGCCATGGAAGTTTTTGCAGGCAGAGTTCCCAATGTCCAGGGAATGGTCCCATGACCCCGTGGTCAGTCAGGGATTTTTGTTAGTGCTGGTATCACCTCTGTTTGTGTCACTTTTGTTAGTGCTGGTATCACCTCTGTTCAGTCTCCTCACCGAGCACTGGCCAGCCCTGCCCCAGGGCATGGGAGCCCTGCCTTGCCTCATGCCAGGGCTGAACTAAAGCCCTGTGCTGGGTGTGGGGAGCTGGGGATGAGTGTTCAGGCTGTGTTTCTGTGCTGTGGTTTGCACATCTCTGCAGCAACGTTGGTCACGTTCTGTTTGCGTTGTCCTTTGCAGGTGTGGAGGAACAGTGGGAGCCATCTTCACGTGTCCCTTAGAGGTGATAAAGACGAGGCTTCAGTCCTCCAAACTGGCCTTCAGGACTGTCTACTACCCCCAGGTGCAGCTGGGGACCATCAGTGGGGAAGGAATGGTCAGGCCAACGTCGGTGTCCCCCGGGCTCCTCAGTGTTCTCAAGTGAGTGCTGCTCCTCCTCTCATTCACCTCTCCCTGGCACTGATCTGAGTTCACTTCACTGAAATGTCATGTCCTGTGGGGGTCCTGGGGGCTTCTATCTTCTCAGCTGCAGCTGGTTTACTGAGCTCTCCTCTGCTCTGAGGTGTTGTCTTTGCTGATTATTAATATTATTATTATTATTATTATTATGCATCAGTCCTGTCTTAGTCTCTGTTAAAAGCCTTGAGTGGTTCAGAGTGCAGTGTTTGATGCTCTAGCTGCTCCCTTTCAGATGTGTGTTCATAAAGAAGAGGAAATGGGAAATTATCTAACAGCTGCTCAATAGTTCTACCAGCAACTGTGACAATCTCAGCTACTGTATTTTAATACCAAAGCACCACGGACTTATGGTCAGACCTCCTGCAGAAGGATTGAGTGTGTTTGGCTGCTTGGGCACCCCAGGGTGATGCAGAGGTCCTGCAGAGATCAGGTGGCAGCAGTGCCAAGGAAAATACCGACCAGCAGTGCAAGTGGAATGATTTTATGTAAGGCCAGCACGCCTGGCAGACTGCCTGGGGAGAAGCTGCACAGTTATATAACACTGGAGTGCTAATTCAAATTCTCTGCAGAGCTCTCTGGCTGGAGTCATTCTGGGACTTGAGTTTCTGTATTGTAAACAGCCTGCTTTCCCCTGCCAAACATTTCTTTGTCTACTCAGAGGTGAGTCTAGAGCAATTCGTGACTGAATGCATAAGGCAGTGCCAGTTGCTTTGATTTTAATGCCCTTTCCTTTGCTATCTTTTCACCTCGCAGCATTGGACTTTAGGCAGCTGTAACTAAAGAAAGTGAAAACTTTTAAGGCAGAAAGATCTTCATTCATCCTCTGGGCCCATCTTTTTCTGGGGTTGTCTTTTTGGTTTTTTTTTAGTGGGAGAGGAAATGGTTTAAAATGGGTCAGCCTTTTAATATATCTATTAAGCTCATTAGGTTTGGTGACTGGGATCTTGATTTCATTTCACTTCAGGAATTGCTTAGCTGTGTGTTTTGCCAAGTTTTCAACCTGATTACTTTAGAGGATTGAGAGCAAAGTATTTCTGCTGTAATTCCCTTGCAGGCAGCATCTATGAAGAGCAGATAACGCTATTGGCTATGACCTGAGAAAATACAAATGTAGGAAGAAAGAAGTGAACTTCAGACCTTACTTTGACTCTTTCATCCCTTTCCCAGTCCTGATCATTAACTGGACATGACTTGGACCTCATGGTTTGGGAAAATTGTATGGCTAAGGGAGGAGCCATTAGAGCCCTACCAGTAAAATTGCTCTGGAAGAGTTAAAGGTGTTAAGTTTGAAAGGCCTTGACTGCTGTAAATGGAAAGAAAACAGGTACCCAGAGGGCAGGTTAAGCCTCCTGCTGCTGGCAGGCACTCCAGAAGGACAGGCTGCTTTTGTCTAATCCATTTAAGATTCTGATGAGTTAGCCCAGCTGGAAGCTGCAGTCGTGACTGTTAAGTGACTAAGAACAAGTAGTCGGTGGATCTGTCTCCTTGGAAACACTCAGCCCTGGAGTTTAGACAGAAAGTTCAGCTCTGCTGCAGGAAACAAAAGTGCTTCAGAAGCTCCTGTGTCTCCTCCTGTGTAATGAGGCTGAGCTGAAATGTGTGGGGAGCACTCTGGGCAGTGCCAGTGGCCTGGAGAGCAAGCTGTGAAAGCCTGGCAGTTCCGTGGGCTGCCCACAGAGCCCGGGGGCAGCTGGAATTTCTTCCCTGCTTTTCCCATGCTGAGCTCAGTCAGGAGAGCTGCTGTCCGGCGGACTGGGCGCTCCCATTGTTTGTGCTGTCATTGCCACAGCCAGCTTTCTCAGGGGAAAAGCACATCCCATGGTAATTGGGGAAGAAAAAGGATTTCTTTTTCCATGGCTCTGTACAGGACTGTACGGGAAGCAAACTTCTCAATTGCTTAGATACAGAGAACAGTAAAAATATTCTTTGTTCATCAGAGTCAGCTACCACTGGGTTCTCCATGAAACTGTAATTCAGTTCCTGACAGCTTTCAAAGAATGGAAATTATAACCTCGTGTCATTTGACACCCATTTGCCTGCAGAGTACTGAATTTTATGGTGCAGTGGCCTTTACTTATTTTGAAGTATATCACATAGATTAAAATCTAATACTCCGTGCTTTTGTGTAGTTCTTTTGGCTCTCTGCCTGACAGAACAAGAAACTAACTTTTAACCCCAGTACTATCTTCTCCCTCCCTGTTTGTTCTTTATTTTAAGGTCAATTCTGGAAAAAGAAGGACCAAGGTCACTCTTCCGAGGGCTGGGTCCAAACTTGGTTGGAGTTGCACCATCAAGGTAAATAGTTAAACTATTGCTAAAACACATGTTTAAGGTGCCAACACAAATGTTACAGTGCATTTGTGATTCAAAATAATAGGCCATGAAGTTATCCCCTCTGTAAACTGAGATTTGTGCCTGTATTCTGCCCAGTGTACACACCAAGAAATACTGATAAAAATCTGGTTTACACTTCTATAACACTGGAAGGTGCAGAGTGAAGTAGGCACTGAACTGCCAAGTATGCTTAAGTTCCACATCATTGCAAGAGCCACTTCTGTGCTTGAAAAGGAAGGGAAAGCAGTGCAGAAAGGTCTGTGGGGTTAATAATTGCATTATTCTAGTGTCCTGCTTCCCTTGAACACATAGCAGTGAGTGGGAGCTGCGTGCCAGGGGAGAGGAGTTGCTCTCTGGGCCTTGCTTGCCTAAATTCTTCTCAAATGAAAAGCTGCAGCTGAGGGGGCAGGAGTCTCATTGGTGCCACACAGCCCCAGAAGGGGTGTGTGTCCCTCTTCGAGCAGCAGCGAGGTTTGCTGCCATTTGGAGTTCTTACAGCTCCTCAGTGGCCTCTCCCTGTGACTGTCCGGTTCTTGGCAGGGCTGAAGATCTCTCTGCCTAGCAAAGGATAAAGCTCATTTGCAGTTGGGCATTGGCAGATGTTCTCTGCCTGAAGCTGAACCAGTTAGGAGGGAACCTGAGGAGAGGTGAAGTCCCTCTCTGGCCTCTGGCCTAGTAGGTGGGACGTGCCCCCACACAGGAGCAGGGAACCCTGTTTCTGCACGGGGAACCTTTGCAGCAGGGCTCTGAATCCAGGACTCTGCTTCTCCAGGCACCTCACTCATGCTGCCTGCAACACCCTGCTGCCTCCCACAGCAAAATGCTCCTCCCTGTGGGTGTCAAATCAAACTATGGCACTGTGTTGGAAGGGAAGAAAGAAAACAAAATCCCCTGTGTCCATGCAGCTGCAAGTATTCACGTGGAGGTCTCTTCAGAGAGAGTTCTGTTTTTCAGAGGGCTGGGCAAAGAACAGTAATTGTCTAATTTGATATTGTCTGTATTACATTGCTTTTCTCCTTTTTTTTCCCCCACAGAGCTGTCTATTTTGCATGCTACTCCAATGCCAAAGAGCAGTTTAACAGCATGTTTGTGCCCAACAGCAACATCGTGCATGTCTGTTCTGCAGGTTCTGCAGGTAGGTGTTTGTAATTCCAACCACAGAGGCCAGTGTGTGGCAGGTGCTGAGAATGTGCCCTTAATCTGAGCCGGTATTTGCCAAAAACCAGGAGCTTGCCAGCTCCTAGCTGGCCTTGTCTACAGAGGAACTGTTCTTCTGTTCAGCAAGGAAATATTTCTAGATTGTCGTTTACTAATCTGGGATGTTTTTTCCAACTGCAATGCTCTGGTCATGTCTCTTAATGCAAGGAAAAAATATTAGTAAACACCGTTAAACTTCTGATAGTGCTTTTGCCAAACTGTTTCAGGATGTTGTACTTTTCCTACCAGGCTGGGAAAAATAGTTTGGTCTTGTAGGAAAAGTACTGCAGAAGAGCTCCCCCAGTTCAATCATCAGTCACCAGAGTGGTCACTAAAAATAATCGTTCCCAAAGCGAGCCCTTAATGAGGGGAGGGTTCTGTTAATGAGCAGCTCAATGGCACCACCTACAGCCCCGGGGAACACGAGTTGGAGTGCCCACGGGTTTCCTTTGAGCTGCAATTCCAAAACCAGACAGTAAGGAAGGGATCTGGTCTGCAACAGCCTTTAGGAGCATGACACACATATTAAAACAGGTAAAAAATGGAAGAGTCCATGGGTTGATGCCTCCTGAATTTTAACATAAAATTGGAAGCTGTGCAGCTGTGTGGCTTTTGGCACCTCTGGCTGGAGCTGTGGTATCTCAGTGCCCAGGGTGTGAGGTTCGTGCCAATACACTGGCCTGGATTCAGCTGCACTTCTGGTCTTGTTCTTTCAGCCTTTATCACAAATTCCCTGATGAACCCTATCTGGATGGTGAAAACCAGGATGCAGCTGGAACGGAAGTGAGTGACTACTGGGGGTGATGGGTGCCACTGGTGGCTACAGGAGCCTCTGGAAAACTGAACCATTATGGTTTTCCTCAGGGCTCTTTGATAGATCTCACCCAGTTTTCCCCTGACTCTCAGTTCCACCTTTCAAGCCGTGTTTCTGTGTGCTCAGACTAAAGGTTCATGTTCTGTGTGCCTTACTTCAGTTTGATGCACAGAAATTATTGAGAAGGATGTGGGAGCTGCTTTGAGTGCTGGGTTAGGTTCAACCTCAATCTTTAGTTTGGCATAGCATTATTTTTCTCTCTGCTGCTTACAGAGTCCTCTAGTTGTGGGGTTGATGATGAGGATAAATACTGAGTATTCAGTAAAGCGCTGAGGACTGGAGGCTTTGATACAGCAGTGATAGGAGCTGAGGAAGGGCCATGAGAGCTCTTGTGGGAGGCTGAGCATGAGCGTGGAGTCTGTGTCCCTTTTGGCAGCATCACCTGTACTGATCCCAGGTCACACAGGTGTGTTACTGCAGCCAGCCAAGGCCACTGATCCCAAGTCAGACAAAAAAGGTGCTGGCTTCAAACTGTGATGAAGACACAGCAGTTTATTTCATAAAACTTCCTGCAGACAATCAGAATCTGCTGCAGTGGTTTAATGTTCCTTTGCCTCCTCACCACTGTGTTACTGTTAAGCGCACATCCAGCAGGCAGAGGGAGTTTGACAGCAATTTCTTTCAGTTGAATGCTTCACAGTCACTGGTGGATATCACAGCAATAAGGGACTCTGCTAATAACCTGACTGCTTAGAATGGAAATTCCTTCCTGCAAGGACATGCTAGGTCAGATAAAAAGGATCTTACAAGGCACGACAACTTTATAAATAATTTATAAGACTTAATTCCAGCACTTTGCAGGGTGGCACCCTGAACTGAGTGCTGCCTCTTAAAATGAAGGATCATTTCTCATACAGCAGATTTCTGTCTCTTGGCCCTGCTGAAGATGGCTTGAAATGGAATCACCAGTTTGACACAAAGCAATGTCTCTTCAGTGCTTATTGTCTTTTAAGGCCTTGGTGTGAGCTGTGACAGACTAGATTGAACTTGAGCTGAAGGAATGATGAGTATGTGTTAGTGAAGTGGCAAAGCCAAGTGTGCACTCTGAGCATCATAGTCCTGCTCTGTGCAGCTTTCCTAGGAGAATTTTGGAGTAAAACTTAGAGAACCATTTCCTTACAAAAAGTATTGACAGCCACAAGGGTTTAGGTTTTTTTTTTTTTTAAATATTATTTTTCTTGGCTCATGATATGCTCTGTTCTGTTTGTTTTTTAGAGTGAGGGGCTCCAAACCAATGAATGCTTTGCAGTGTGCTAGATATGTTTACCAGACCGAAGGTATCCGTGGCTTCTACAGGGGCCTGACTGCCTCCTATGCAGGGATTTCTGAGACCATTATCTGCTTTGCTATTTATGAAAGTTTAAAAAAGCACTTAAAGGAAGTCCAGCTGCCCCCTTCCTCTAACGGGACCGAGAGGACCTCGACGAGCTTCTTTGGACTGATGGTTGCTGCTGCTGTTTCCAAGGGCTGTGCCTCCTGTATTGCTTATCCTCATGGTATGTTAACCCTTCCATTTATGAGGGCAGGACAGCAGCTGTTGCCTGCAATCCGAGACAAATGGTGGGCCTGGGGCTGTAAAACTCTCAGTTGTTCCAAAGGCCAAATGTACGTTACTTTGGCTCCTGCACTGGGGTTTTCAGTACTGGTCCCACTACTCCCAGTTAGACGTGTGGTTGGTGTGTGGGACTTGCTAGTTTAAAAACAACTCCAAAACCACCAGGAAACTGATTGCCTGATGTTTCTGTTCTTACTAGTAGCCTCAGCTGGGTAAGTACCCACAGCCTCTGGGATTCTGTGGTCAGGCTGTGGGAGGCACTTGGGGACTGAAGAGTGTTAGTCTTTTTGGATAGATGTGAGTGGTATGGTTGTGCAGAAGGAGCAATATTGATTATGTGAGCATCAGTAAAGCATTTAGATCTGTATTAGCTTCAAAGAGCAAATCGTTCATTTATTCCACATGAAAGGGAACTCCTCTTTAGCTCTTGCCCTTGCCTGCAGGGCAGTGTGTCCAGGGTTCTGTGGCTGCCTGTGCTGGCTGGCAGCTGGGACAGGAGGTTCCCACGTGCCTGGGGTTCGCCCACAGGAGCTTCCCTGCTCCTGGCCCGTGTCCCCGGGGTGACTGTGGGCTCTGTCCCCTGTCGTGCAGAGGTGATCCGGACACGGCTGCGGGAGGAGGGCACCAAGTACAAGACGTTCCTGCAGACAGCGCGGCTGGTGGCGCGGGAGGAGGGGTACCTGGCCTTCTACCGAGGACTCTTTGCCCAGCTCATCCGGCAGATCCCAAACACAGCCATCGTCCTCTCCACCTACGAGCTGATTGTCTATCTCCTGGAAGACCACGCAAAGTAGCAGAGCCCAGAGTCCTGTTACAGACTGAAGACCAATTTCTTCACTGAACAAATAGTCCTTTAAGAGACTGGTGCAGGTGGCAGTGCTGATGGAAACACTACAAGTCTGTGACCACCTGTGGATATTTCCCTTTGGACTCATGCTTTCTAAAAGGTCTCAAGTCATTAATGTTAATAGTTAATTATAATTTTTTTTAACTTGATGATAATTAAACTGCTACTAAATTAAATTACAGTATTTAATTTAATTATATATTTGTCCTTTTCCTTAAGCACAGCCATACGTGGTCAAGGAATGTACCTCATACTATCAAGTGATCTCTTGGACTGATGTTCATTAAAACTGTATTAAAACAGGAGAACTGGCTTGGACATTTGAAACTGTCTTCTTACAACTGGTTCATATTGCTTTTGAGGCCTGTAATAGCCTATGTGCCCAAATAAATTTGAGAGCAGTTCTGGTTTTTTAGGGCGCATTGTTCACTGCTGTGTGAACACCCTGGAGTGTTTAGGTAGGACAAACCTATTCTCTGTTTTGATGGTATGGACCATCATAATAATGATAATAATAATAACAACAGTGCTGTGTATCTCTTAGAAAAGGCACTTGCACTGGCAATATGATGGTGGGAGGCTTTTAGTAAGAAAGTAATTACAGTTCTGTGTCCCCTGTGCATTTGGGATACATGGCAATGGTACTGGCTATGAACAGATCTGTCCTGGCTTTTAGACCTTGCTTTGGTGCAGGCCTGAGAGCATAAGGACAGTCAGTGACTGGCTGCCCCGTGGAAGTTCCACAAGAGAAAGATTTTCAACAGTTCTCATGATAAAATTCTTACCTGTCGCTTATGAATCAAATATCTTGAGATTAGTTCTTTCAAAAGCATTAGAATATCCTTTCATTTAAATAGTCTTCACCCCACTTGTATTGCTGCAGCACTTTAATTGTGATTAAAGTGTGGCACGTGAATTACTACTGATGGTGCAGGATAATGTTTTTTACAGCTCACATGTAGGCTGGTGTTTTGCTTTGGCCATACTCTGCCCTTCTGTTCATTGGTGTCATTTGCTTTGGCAGCTGAGACAAACACTGCAGCATCTGAGCCCAGCTTTGGCCTGCCCTGCTGGTGACAACAACGAGCTCCTCATGGTCTGAGCAGGTGTTGGGTCCTGGAGCATCGACAAGTGTTTGTGGACAGCTTTGGTTTCTGGACTGCTCACAGCAGAGATGCTCTGTGGGCTTGGAAGGAGCATGGGAGGCCTGAGGAGGCAGCCTGGGACTGAGTGGGGCTGCCTCTGGTCGGGGGGAGTTCTCAGGCTGGGGTTTTCTGCAGAAATGGGGTGGGCTGATAACCGGATCCAAACCTTCCCATTTGTTCCCAGCAGAGCCCAGCTGATGACTGGTGCTTGAGGTCATGTTCGACATCAGGGTGATGTAGGAGCTTAGTGCAGAGTAGAATGTGTGTGTACCTCTTTATGAGGCAAAACTGCAAAAAATAACTGATCTCTATTATGTCTTCCTGGAAATAACTTAGCACATTTCCTCTAAGCTAAAATAGGAAACAGTTGAGTAAAAATTGACATGGCTTTTTTTGTGGAGATGATGAGCAGCAAGAGCTTCAGGCTCTTTATAGGAGGCAAAACTGTCAAACAGTGTTTCTATTTTTGAGAACTAGGACACTTGTGCTGCTACTCTGAAATATTTTCTGAGATTTGCTTTCCTAAATTAGCATTCCTCTGTACTTCCAGTGCACTAGCTCACTTCTAAAATGTTAGTCAAATGTGTAGACTGCTGATGTCTTTCGAGAATGAGGGGAGGGAACTCCAACCCTTTTGAGAAGTCTGGGACTTGGTAAGAGAGAAAGCAAGGGAAAGTGAACAAATTTTTGGTTTTAGTCTTAATTTGATAAGGGGTTAATAAGCTATATTGGGAGATAA
Organism: Chamaea fasciata; assembly: GCF_029207755.1. Classification (NCBI taxonomy): domain Eukaryota; kingdom Metazoa; phylum Chordata; class Aves; order Passeriformes; family Sylviidae; genus Chamaea; species Chamaea fasciata. The sequence goes on along the minus strand of NW_027094108.1, from coordinate 719,097 downwards.
TAGAGTTTCTGAATTAGTGTAATGAAATCCTTTCTCCTTCCTCTCTCTAATAGAATTTTTAAAATTCACTAACCCTTGATTCCTTAAACCCTGTAAAGAGTTACCATTTTTAGGTGATGCTCTGTGAGCAATCCCATTGATGTCACTGAGTATGGAAAAAGCCTATTACCAGAGGGAAGAATTTGAAGTAGCTTTTTCCGAAACGATACCTGAATTTAAAAACAACCAACAACCTTTCTCTGCTTGTCAAAGTCAGTGGAAAGGAATTTTTCACTGTTCTTTCCTCTTCTCCAGCTTCTACAGAAAGTCATTTTCATGGAAGATAGGTAAAGGCTTCATTACTAGACCCTTTGTGATTAATTGTTTAATTATCAGTAAGGAGATGAAACTGCTGCTGTCTGAAGTGACCATGAAGATTCCATTCACGTTACCAGGACTGGGCCTGTTTCCATTCATAAATTAACAGTTAAAAGGAAATTACACACATGCTGTTGCTGCAACATTGTGAGCTACTCACGAGGGTTAATTTCCTTTTGGAAGAATTTCTGAGGATTTCCCAAGTCCTTACACTGTGAGACTTGCTGCCTCCCTTTAGATAGGCCTTGATAGCCCTCAAAATATCTGAATTTGCTGGGGATTGTGTTCCCTGCTTGTGCTGCCATTGTGCCCCTTGCACAAGATCCTCATTAACTCCTTTAGGGAGGAAACTGAATTTTAAACAATGCACCTCTGGTTGGACTGATAGTACAGACAGAGCTCATAGGAAGGGAGGGATTTGTGTAGGAAAAAAAAAATCAGCTCTGCAGCACAAGTCCTGGAGCACACACAGGAGGTCTTGGTGTGCCAAGTGACTGGGTGGGATGTTCCTCCTCCTTTCCCCATCATTTGGTCTCGTAATACAATCCCTGAGTAATTGCATTAAACAATGGAAGAGAGATGGAAAAATTATGTGCCTTTTAAATTCGTTAAGATGAAATATTCAGTGTTACTCCGCTGAATTAATTTCTATGGTTAAATCTTGTAGAGATGGAAATGGAACTGTGAAGAGGCCAACCATAGTTAAGCTTAAAAGTACAGCTTACTCCCAGCACAAATATTAGATTGTGAAGAGCTTTTCCATTTATGCCTTTAAAAAACATGATGCTGACATAACTTGGAACTCCTGAACTTGAAGCAATTTTATTGTGCCGGGAAGTTTTTCCTTTTGTTTTAATCACAAAAAAAGAACAAACCTACACAATTTGAGGCTGGGTCAGTCTCATACTCTGGAGAGATCTTAACCTCTTAATTCATGTAAAAGCACAGCACCATTGTCAAACGAGCAGCTGTTCTGAGAGGACGGCAGATGTGTGTGCCGAGGGATCAGAGCACGAATGGGGTCACTTTCCTTTCCAGGGGACAGCTCCTGACCAGGCGCCCGTTCTGTGCCTTGTTCTGAGCCGTGTCCGTGTGTTCAGAGCCGTGTCCGTGTGTTCCGAGCCGTGTCCGTGTGTTCCGAGCCGTGTCCGTGTGTTCAGAGCCGTGTCCGTGTGTTCAGAGCCGTGTCCGTGTGTTCAGAGCCGTGTCCGTGTGTTCAGAGCCGTGTCCGTGTGTTCAGAGCCGTGTCCGTGTGTTCAGAGCCGTGTCCGTGTGTTCCGAGCCGTGTCCGTGTGTTCAGAGCCGTGTCCGTGTGTTCAGAGCCGTGTCCGTGTGTTCAGAGCCGTGTCCGTGTGTTCAGAGCCGTGTCCGTGTGTTCAGAGCCGTGTCCGTGTGTTCCGAGCCGTGTCCGTGTGTTCAGAGCCGTGTCCGTGTGTTCCGAGCCGTGTCCGTGTGTTCCGAGCCGTGTCCGTGTGTTCCGAGCCGTGTCCGTGTGTTCAGAGCCGTGTCCGTGTGTTCCGAGCCGTGTCCGTGTGTTCAGAGCCGTGTCCGTGTGTTCCGAGCCGTGTCCGTGTGTTCCGAGCCGTGTCCGTGTGTTCCGAGCCGTGTCCGTGTGTTCAGAGCCGTGTCCGTGTGTTCAGAGCCGTGTCCGTGTGTTCAGAGCCGTGTCTGTGGCGCTGGGCTGGATCTGCCGAGGCCTTTGCAGCCTTTTCCCCTTCAGAGCTGGGCCCCGGGTGTGTGCAGCCCGGGGACACCGAGGGACACGCAGCCCGGTCTGCAGCATCCTCCCGAGGGAACAGGGGCACGCAGTGATCGCTGCGGGCACCGACACCCCCGAGGGAATCCATGGCTTTGTGTCAGGGCACGGCTAGGTGGGATAGCAGGATCTCCCCAGGGAACGGGCACGGCCCCGAGGCTGCCGGAGCCCCGGGAGCGCTTGGACAGCGCCGCCAGGGATGCCCAGGCTGGGATTTCGTGGTGTCTGTGCAGGGACACCGCGGCTCGGGCAGTGTCCCTTCCAGCGCCGGGCATTCCGTGCCGCGCCGGGCTGCGGCGGCCGCCCCGCACCGCGGCCCGTCCCTGCTGTCACACAGAAAGCGCCGCGTCTAAATTTAGGCCGAGCCGGGCCCGGCGCAGTGAGCGGCGTGCGCCGGGCGGCGGGCCAGGCACGCCGGGCCCGGCACGACCTCCCCGGGCCGCCCCCGCGGGCCGCGCCCGGCCGCCCCCGCCGCCACGATCTCGGCCTTTGCGGCGCTGACTCACGGCGGCCCCGGCGCACGACTCCGGCCCCGCCGTGAGTCACGCGCCGCCCCCGCGGGCCCAGGGGCGGGCCGGGCCCGGCCGCGCCCCTACAAAGCGGCTCCGCCAGCGCCGGGCCCGCGCCGGCATGGACGGAGCCGGGCTGGGCGTCACCGCCTGCGCCGCGGCCGCGGGGCTGCTGCTCTACCGCATCGCGCGGAGGTACGGGGAGCGCGGCCGGGGAGGCAGGCGGCCGGGGGAGGAAGGAAGCAAGGAAGGAGGAGGAGGAGGAAGGGAAGGAGGGAGGGAGGCTGGGCCTTGGCGGGATGCGGCCCGCGGCGGCGGGAAGGCGCCACGCGGGGCCCGGGCCCGCCCGGCCGGCTCAGGGCGGTGCGGGAGCGGCGGGGCCGTGTCCGGAGAGCCCCGCGGGGTCTGTGCCCGGCCCCGGGACGGGTGTGGGAGCAGCGGGGCCGTGTCCGGAGAGCCCCGCGGGGTCTGTGCCCGGCCCCGGGACGGGTGTGGGAGCAGCGGGGCCGTGCCCGGCGAGCCCCGCTGCAGCCCCGTGCCCGGCCCCGGGGCGGCTTTTCGGGGCAGGCCTGTGCGGAGAACGGCCGGAGCGCGCTCCCGTATCGCCGGGAATGGCTTTTGTGTGCCGGGCGGAGCATCCCGGCGCGCTGCCGTGGCACCATCGCCGCCCGGGGACGCGGCTCGGCCCATCGGCCTCTCCCCCGCTCCTTTCCTGACGAGGCTGGGCAAGGGAAGGTCCTGCTCCTTGGGCTGGTTCATGTGGGCTGAAGGAAGGATTGCTGGGGAACGGGTCTGTAACGTAACAACGCTGTTAGCACGGTGCTGCGACCTGGGGAGATTCTGTGCAAGTCAAAATTACTGATTAGGGACCAAAATTCTTTGTTGTTTCTTAATTGCACGGAGCGTTCGTGACCTTAGAACAATTTAAATTCACAACGATTGAAAACCGGGTTTGAAAAGCATCAGGAGAGATGTGGTGTTTCAGATCTCATAAAAGGAAAAAAGCTTAATTTGACAGATTCTAATCTAGCATAGCATGAAAGGAATGTGGGGATGTGTGGAATAGGAGGCACTTCAGCCTCTGTAGCAGCAACAGACTTTGCAGTCTGCTCATCTATTGAGTGCTTCTCTTGGAGACAGGCCAGTCCCAAGGGCTCCTGTTAAGGTTCACTTCAAGTTTCTGCTGTGCAAGAGAAGAACATTCCTACATCCTCAATATGATGCCTCAGGTTTGCTCTAAAGCATTTGCTGTTTGTTTAACCAGATCAATGAGCAATGGGACATTAGCCCATATGCAGGACTTGGCATTTCTGTGACATATTTAGGGTAGCCAAGAAATCCAAGTGGCCTAAAGCAATCCCAGCGAAGCAGGCAAGATTTCTTTGACCCAGTTGAGGCTAGCATGCCTTTTGAGGGAGGAGATGGGATTTGTTTTGCTCAAGTTCATCAAAAGGTCTCTGGAATGGCAAACATTTCTTCCCAAGTCCTTGAAGACTGCTGGTAAATTCTTTCAGGTGACCTTGCTAATTCTTTGAGCCTACATGTTTGTGTTTCCCAGTACTATTCTGACAGTTCCAAATTTCTTATTCTGCCTTAGTTAAATGAATCTTCCATGGTCATCAAGGAGGACAGCCTAATAAGGGACACAGACATGATGTCAGACATAGTTATGATGCTGCCTTTGCTTTTTGTTTATCAAGGAGATAAAAGATTTGATGTCCAGATACGACCAGAACCTGGGGTGGTTATTCCTGGCTGTGTGTCCCTGCCTGAGTCCACTGGGCACCTTTTTCCTGCCTGGGAGGACACTGAGTCTGGCTCATGGGAGAGGGCAGGCTGCATTGTAGCTTACATCACTGTACTAGAAATTTGCTGTACTAGAAATTTCGCGGCTAAGTTTTGTCTCTAGCTGGAAGCTCTGAGTGAATGGATCCGTGTTATAGCTCACCTGCTGGAATCTGGGCAGCTGTGATGTGTTTGTCTTGCCCTGGAAAGCGGGGTGTAGCGTTGGGTCTGCACTGACAGAGCCCTTTACTGTCAGGTGATGGGCATGGCACAGCCTGGGGTTTGGCAGCTGTTCTGTGCCACCCAGGGGTTTCCCTGGAGCAGAGTTTCAGCTGAGCTCTTAACCCAGCTGTGCCAGCAGTGCTGTGCCAGCACTTGGTCTGTCTGACTGCCACCAGATGTGGTTTGGTCAAAACTGAGCTGTGCAAAACAGCTCTTCTCCCCCGTGTACTTTTTGTTCAGATTTGCTGGCACAGCCATTTGTATAATTGCTTTGTAATCCAGTTGTGCCAGAATGAAGACTGCTGCTTTAAATACTTTTAATGGAGAATTGGGTTTTTCTTCTAATCCTTGGTAACCCAGCAAAGAACTGCACACCCACCAGTGGTCTCTTTCAAGACTACAGAAAAGTAAACATCTTCATCTGACATAATAGTGAAGAGGGTGGGGAATAGATGTAAATAAAAATATTTACAGATCCAGTTGGTTACTACCAGCACTTACCAAGGTAGACTGTTGTTCTGGCAATCCATTAGGAGGAGCACAGACTTCAGCATGACCTTAAACATGTGTATAAAAGAGGAGTAGTGAGGAGTGCTGGGAGGTGGAAGGAGCCGACGTTCCTCTTTGTTGCATCCACCAGGTTGGGAATGGGGGATTTTTTGCACCTATTTCTATGGCAACAGATTGTAGGTTCACAGAAGGAAGTATTATTGCCTCTTATCCTAAATAATCCAGGACTTAGCCATTTCATTTGCATATATTGTCAGAATGAAGTGCTGCTGTTTAATCCGTGGTAGTACTTCCTGAGCCTCAGGAGCAATCAGTGAAGTCCTGTTTGGAAAAAGATGGGAAGGTCTCGAGTGAGGATTTGGCCTCTGATTTTTGCGAGTTCTCAGGTAGGGTTTGGCACTGGTGGTTTTTGCTTTACAGCATGACTGCTGCGTTCATCCCTTTGCCTGTCCTTTCCACTTCTGTTATCCTCGAAATTAGTGCTTTGACCTCTGTCCTGTCATGGGATTCAGAGCCTGGGGTGGGTAGAGTCTGAGGGGGGTGTTTTTACCCATTTATTTCCGTGGGTGCCAGAGGATGGCGTGCAGTGGTGGGAGAGAGGGAGCGTGGCAGGTTCTGCAGTACCTGGGCAGTAACCTCCCTCAGAGGCTGGAGTTCAGGCTGTGTCCTGGGAGCTGCAGGGTTTGTGTGCTGCTGGTTGAAGCCTCGTGTTATATTTGCACAGCTTTTACACCTGTGATGGTGAGACTGGACAAATGCAACAGGTGCTGCTGTCCATCCTTCATCTGGCTGTTTTGACATGTGCTTGGCTTTTGGACAGCAGTAGCTCATGGGTAACTCACACTATCGACCTGGGTTTGTCTGCTTTAAACTCTGGGTTGGGTTGAGTTTTTTTGAGTTTTTTTCCCTGTTAGTTTTAGCAGTGATATTTTTAACTGAGTTCAGTTGAGCCCCCTTGGCAGTGAAGAAAGTTGAGCAGGGAATATTCTTTTTAAGAGGGGTGTGGGTGTTTGCATCTATTTTGAGATGAGAATCTGTTATCCTAGTAGCTCCAGCCATTTTCTTTCAGCATCTGGCAGGGAATCCTCTGTACATTCTGGCTTCTCAGCTCTTCATTTCGAGCATACCCTCATTGGGAGTGCCTAAACAGGAGGCTCAGGCATTGCTTGAGGCTTTGATATTTTATGAACCGAGTTTCAAAGCATGGTCTGTGGAAGTGCAAGTGGGAAAAACGTGAATTATGGAGATCCAGCTGCAGAGGTGGTGGCTCAGAGAGAAGACCCACCTGGCTGTTTGGTTGCAGGGTGCCAGACAACACTCGTGCAGCACTCAGGTGTGTCAGCAGCAGAGAGCACTTCCTAGCGCTGGGAGAAGTTGCTCTCAGCTGGGAACACTGGCTGCTGTTAGTTGCCCCCCTTCTGCTGTGGCAGTGGAGCCACCCAGATTAATTCCCTGTGGAGCTGGGCTGGTGGCAGCTGGCTGCAGCTGTCTGCAGAGATGAGTCCTGAGCAGCTGCCCTCCCTTGGAGCTGGGGCTGGTTCTGATAAGCCCAGACAGCTGGGCTGGGGTGCCTGGGCCTGCCAGGAAGCTCCTCTTGGGGATTGCACTGAGTCTGGAGACAAATGCAGAGCTGCTCCGGCCCGCGGGCTCAGGGGTTGGGCCCTGAGGGTCTTTGCTCAAGCATCTGTCACAGCCTGTGGTGGTGGGGCCACGTCCCAGCTGCTTGTCTGTATTGGCTGTTGTTTTAACAGGATTGCTTCAGGAAACAAGGGGCTCACGGACCAGGGTCATTAGTCTTTATCCCTTCAGTTCTAGTGTGTAAAAGCAGGGGATGAAACGTGGGTTCCACAGTTCCTTTAGTACCTAAAGTTGTGAAGAAACAGCTGTTTACAGCGCTGGAACCTCAGGATAATGTGATATGCTCTTGTCCTTGAAAAGTTTTCTACCAAACAGGGCAGACAGAGCTGTAACCATGAGCCTGTTTCCTGGGTTTCTGAGCACCATCACAGGCAGCTCTTGTGCATCCTGACTTCCTTTTCCTGGAATCCTGTGTATGAAGCATCAATTCTACTGCACCTTCTCATAGAATAGCACTGCTGGTTATGGAGAGGACTCATACCCCCAAATAAGTTCCTAAAAAGCAGTGAAGTGGGTAAATCACAAGGTTGTTAATAAAGTTCTGGCATGTCCGTGGTACTAGAATAGAGGTATGATTGTCGTGCAGAATTTATTTATTTCTGCTTTGACATTCCATCTTTTCACTGCTAAAATGACTGCTCCAAGTCATACCGTGAAGCACACGGAATGGGAAGATTGTCTGTTCTCCTGCATTCCCCCGTTGGAAAGGCTTGGCTGTCCTCTCCCTCGGCTGAGCCCGGTGCTGCTGGCTGAGCCATCCCCTCTCCCCGCAGGAAGAAGCCCACACACGTGACAGTGAACTGCTGGTTCTGCAGCCAGGACACCGTGGTGCCCTACGGGAACCGCAACTGCTGGGACTGCCCCAACTGCGAGCAGTACAACGGCTTCCAGGAGGTAAGGGGGGCCCTCAGCCCCTCCTGGGGGGCATCCTCACCTCCCAGGGCACTGCAGGAGGAGGGACAGCTGGCAGCTCTGTGCTCAGCACCGCTGAGCTCAGCCCCTCAGCTTGGGCAAAGAGCCACTGCGCTGGGGGGTGCCGACCGGAGAGATCGAGATGAGTTTTCCTCTCTTGCTTTAAAGGGCAAAAGTGGCCTTGACGAATCTCTTAAGAATGCCTTTTTTACTGTATGGAACAGTTCTTCTCTGGTTTTGTATTCTGTTAAATAGCAAAGCCTGCCTTAAGCTGAAATCCAGCACCACCAGCACCATGCAATAGGTGTGCAGGCTGGTGGAGATGGGGGGAAGATTCGAAGCATTTTGCCTCTTTTTTTACTTATTTATTTTGTTACATAGGTGAATGCTAATGAAATGTAGAGCTGACAGAGCTTAGGGAATCTTGCTGTCAACCTAGCTTTGATTTTATGATTGAGCGTTCTCTTTTCCCCCTGCTTCTTGTCAGAATGGAGACTACAACAAGCCCATCCCTGCCCAGTACATGGAGCACCTTAACCACGTTGTGTCGGGCAGTCCAACTTTCTGTGACCCCGCCAAACCGCAGCAGTGGGTGAGCAGCCAGATTCTGCTCTGCAAGAAGTGCAACAACCATCAAACCATGAAAATCAAACAGCTGGCTTCATTCTCACCAAGGGAGGAGGTGAGTGTTCCTTAGGGACTGCCATCACTGGAGAGTGTTTGTCCAGGGCACTCCCATCCATGTGTCTGCTATTCCTGCTCTGTCTATTCGTGCTGCAGCCTAGTAAGCAGGAGAGGGAGCAGTTTTTCAGTGTGCTGTGGAATGATGCTCCAGCAGGCCTCAGAAGCACTGTGTGGCACTCCAGTGCAGAGAAGTCCAGTGATTAATGTTGCAAATCTACCTAATTCTACTTCAAAGCTGGAACATTCCCCTGTTCTACATGAGCACTGGAAATTGAAGCCCAAGACATTCCTGAGATCATCTTACAACTCCAGTACTTCCCATGGCTGAGTTTATGGGACCTGAGAGGCACAACAGCCCAGCAGTTAATAGATTTTGTTTTCCTGAGGCCCTGGCTGTGCTGCTCTGCATTTACAAGTGAAGAGGGAGAGGAATCCTGTGCAGTGATACAATTTCCCTGGTTTCCATCTGTGCCTAGAAGGGCAAAGGGATTTTGCAGTTACAGCAACAGGATTTCCGCTCAGCAACTTCTTGGCCTTCCCATTATTTAATATGCATGGAGGATGGGATAGTGGGGTTCCTCCTTCAGTTTTATGGCTCCCTAAAGTTTTGAGCAGAGAATTTAGTGCTGCACTCCTTAGCCTTCAACCATGGCCAAGCCTTGGGGTCAGACTGTGCTGTAGTGTGATGTGTCCATCCTCTGGCTTGCCTAATCCAGTCTGCTTTGTCTGATTATAATGGGCTTAATCAGAATGACTCCCAGAGAACAGATTGAAATTTGATCACCCTTAATGAGAATATCTTTGGCTGGTGCCCTTTTCTCAGCTTTATTTCTAGTCCCTGCCTCTTGCCAGACCTATCCAGTTGCTCAAGTACTGCCAGCCTTTGGCCCCTTTTTAGGCATTCGGTGAACTGCAGTGCCTGTGCCAGCTGAGAAACCTGGGATTGTGTTATCCAGCATGCTTGGGTAAGGGTGTCAGTGACAGCAGGAGCACACCAGGGAGGGATGAGCCTGGAGTGAAGGGGGAGCAGGTATTTTGTGCCCCCTCATTTGAGGAGAGGAAGGGCAGTTCTAGTTACTTGTCTCACCTATGTGGAATTCATAAGACCTCAGCAAAGACAGCAAAATCGGGCACAGAAATTCAACATCCTGATGTTGTGCCACAGCAGCCTTCTCCAAGGCTCTTTTTTGCCCTCGCTGCTGGGACATGGAGGCCGGGCCAGCTCTGTGTGAGGCTGGCTGTGTGCCTGGCCTGCAGCTTGCGCTCTGTCCAGCCCTGGTGTCCCTGTGAGGCTGCAGTCACGCTTTGCCCTCCTGTCACCAGCAAACGTGACACCTGCCGAGGCACCTGCACTCACCTGCTTCTCCCTGGCTGTTCTCTCACCAGGGCAAGTACGATGAGGAGATTGAGGTGTACAAGCACCACCTGGAGCAGACCTACAAGCTGTGCCGCCCGTGCCAGGCTGCTGTGGAGTATTACATCAAACACCAGAACCGGCAGCTGCGGGCGCTGCTGCTCAGCCACCACTTCAGGCGCCGGGAGACGGACAAGAGCTACAGCCAGGTACCTGGGGACACCTGGGGACTGCAGGGGAGGGACACAGCTCCGTGCCCTGCGTGGCTCTGCTGCTGGGGAAGGCAGGCAGCAGCCTGGGGCTCTCCAGCCCGGGGAGCTTGGGTGCGTGGCAGCAGTTAGGAGAGCACAGCAGAGTTGCCACAGATGCTTCTCATGTTAGTTTGAGGTTTTCCCTCTTTCTGGTGTCATTCAGCACAGTTGCCAGAAGGTAAGTCTGGTGTAATAATGGAGTGGACAGCAAATAATGGGACAGGCAGAGAAGGGGAGGTAAGGAAGCCAATTTATGAGCGCGGTGCAGGAAATTAGAGTACAAGGGGAAGAAAGGAAAAAAAAAAAAGAGCAATGGGAATTGAATTATGACCTTCCCCTTGCTTCACTGCCCTGCCTGACCTTGGCTTCTGCTTGGGTCTCTGCTGTTGCTCCTTGCTAGTCTACAGTAATCCCATGTGGTGTCAGCCCAGTACAGAGACTTAGAAGGACTTGAGCAGAGCAGTCCAGTAAACCATACAGTCTGGAAGTGCTTCATACAGCACCATTTCAAAACCTTGCTGCAGTTCATTCAGCTTCTGACGAGGTGTTTCTCCCTTCCCCTGCAGAATTTGTGTTCATCCTCCTCTTCCACTTCCATCACCACGCCAGCTCAGGTGATACTGCTGCGGTTCCTGGCCTTCCTCAGCTGTGCGTTCCTGGTCCTGATGGCCGTGTATGGCTCGGGTGACCCCTTCTCCCTCAGCACAGCTGTCCCCGCCGCCGTCCCCTCCGGCCCCGTGCGGAACAGGACCGGCCCGAGCCCCCGTGCAGGCGGTGACAGTGACAGTGATGGTGACGGTGACAGCGGCGGCCCGGGGCGGGGCTGGCGGGAGCTGCTCCGCTTGCTCCCGGAGCGCCTGCTGCAGAGCCTGAGCGCGGCGTGGGCCTACGGCAAGAACCACCAGATGGCGGTGGCCGTGCTGGGGCTGCTCACCTGCCTGCTGGCCATGCTCCTGGCTGGGCGCATCAGGTGCGTGTCGGCTCCTGCCTCGCTTCAGACTGCCCCTGGGGAGCTGCCCGGCCCTGTGCTGCCCCGGTGATCCAGGGTTTTCCAGAACGGCCCACGCGGAACTGCCTGCCTTGATTCATTCACTTGAATTACTGTGGATGAAAAGTTGCCTGGGCAGCTCTGGTAGGAAATGGAGCTGTTCTGCTCAGACACTGACCCAGCAGCGGGCAGGGCTGCATGTGGTGTGCTGTAGTCAGAGGCAGCGCAGAGCCTGCCCAGCCTGGGTGCCCTCCCTGCCTCCCCTCCCCTCCCTCAGGACCAAGGTGGTTCCCTGGTGTGGACCCGATATTTTCTGAGCCTGAGCTCTTCCCAAGGGAAACTTTTCAACAGTTTTTCTTTTTTCCCAAAACGACCTTGTGTAAACAATATTCCTTTCCCATAACAACAGGTGTTCTTTGCTATTTCTGTTAATTAGCCAGTGGGAGAGGTGTCAGCCCTACGGACAAATAATGTGCCTTGTAGTGCAGCATGTTATAAAAGGGCTGAATGATTTGTAAATAAAGCCTTCTAATTTCTACTGCCTCCTGACTGGAGTCAAGCGTCTTTATGTTGTGACAGCCTGGTGCTTGAGCCCGTGTTTGTTTCCTCTCCCCGTGCAGGCTGCGGCGCATCGACGCCTTCTCCTCCGTGCTGTGGTTGGTGGTGATGAGCCTGCACCTGGCCGAGCGGTACCTGAAGACAGACACTCCCAGCTGGCTGGACACGGCCAAGTTTGGCACCACGTCCCTGTGCTGCCTGGTGGGCTTCACCGCCGCCGTGGCCACGCGCAAGTCCACGGGCCAGCGGAGACTCCGGCCACGAAGGTCAGAGCCACTGCAGTGACCCTGGGAGCAAAAAGAGCCTTGTGAACTCTGTGTGACTGGTGCTTCTCTCTCCTCTCGTTGTTTTTTCCCTTCCTCTGGTTCTCTTTTTTTTAAGTTAGATAAGTGGTGAAGATCTCTTCTTCCTTTTTTTTTTAATATGTATAAATATATATACACGTATATATGTGTGTGTATATATCTATATATAATTTTTCCCCCATCCTTGCTTTCCACTGTGCTAGCTGCTCAGAGTATTCCCACTGCTAGCCATGGAAGCTGCTCCTGCTGCCTCCATGCTCCCTTGCTCCTGCATCCTACGTCAGCAGTACAAATACCAGCTTCCCCAAGGTCAGTTCTTCCAGCAGCTGCCTCACAAACTGCTCCATAAGTGCAGCCTCCTCCCCATTCTGCTCCTCCAGCCAAAGAGTTTCTGGCTCCTCCTGTCCTCCTGGCTCTTCTCACTGCTCTCCACCCTTAGCCCCTCACAGAGGAACCCTCTGCCCTGATCCACCGTGGGGCCAGGGCCACCTTCACTTCCCTAATGGTGCTGGTCATTTTAATTTGGAACTGATGGGAACCTGCCTCTGGATTTGGAGTCCTGGTGAACACGTGCTGTGGTGCCCAGGCACACGAGGAGGGGACCACACAGAGCCCAAAACCTGGTTCTTCTTGCCTTCCACTGTGTAGCATCACTTACCTGCAGCATCTCTTGTCTGCCCTTCTCCTGGCTCCAGTTTTAAATGGAGAAGTCTCTTTAAGTGCTTTTGACTGAAACTTCAGTAATTTATTCAAAAAGGTGCTTTAAAAAGTCATGTAGCTAAGGGTGTCTTAATACCTGAAAGTGTGCAACTGTTTGAGGTTACATCTACCAGTGAGCTTTCAGATCTACCAGTGGTTGTTGCCTTCAATGCCAGTTTTCTTTGGGTTTTTTACCCACCTGCTCCCCGAGCAGCATCTGTGTATAAGCACAACTGGATAAAAATGTCAAAGTTCCACCACTCCTGTAGCCTTAGAAAGAGAAGAAGTGTGGGACTGACAACCTCATGTTGTGATCCCTGGCCAGCTTGCATTGCACATCACTACTCAGCCAGTGTTCATTGCTGAGAGCACAGATTGGAAGGGTGTGCTGTGGGAAGGGGTGGGAGCTCTGCTGTGGGACTGCATGGCAACACAGATGGATTTTTTGGGTTACTTGCAGGGGTTCTTGTTGTAGTCTGGCATTGTGCTAATACTGCTGAGAAAAGGGTCTGGAAATTGTGACTTGGAGTTGAGAGCCTGGCACTCCTCTGCTGAAAGCTGGGATGGCTGGGAGTTACTGTGGGGAGGAGGGAACTTCCAGCTCTTTGGGTTTTCTAGGATTAACTTCCTGGGGCCTCTTAGGATAAGCAGACTGATTATCCTGCACAGTTGTTTGAAAGGCACTCCACTGAGTTTCTTACATGGATTTTGGTCTTTCAAGAGGAAATAGCACTTTTACAGAAGATCTGCTATTTTCTTCTGCTCAGAATAGCACAGTGGAACTCACCACCCTGATAGTCTGATGTAAGTTAATTGGGTCTAGTGATCTTCCAGCGTATAAACTATAAAATAATCAGAATGGAGCTCTCACTGTGAAGTATCTGCAACTCCTGCTAAAAGGTGCAGACACTACTGGGTGCTGCAGATGCTGGTGAAATTAGAGGAGCTTTTTAAAGGAAACGAAAGCTATTTCCTAGCTGTTCGTACTTACTGTTCCTCGAACTGGTGTTCATTGTGAAAGCATAAAGGTCGCACTGCCAAAAGCTGTGAAATTCATTCAGCCAGGCCGAGTCGTGGGAAGGTGCAGCTCCTGGCTGAGTGCTGTAACTCAGCAAGGGAATGGCCGCACAGACCTGCTGCCCACCTGGGCTCGCCCTTGGAATCTTTTCCTGGTGCCTTCAGAGAACTGCAATATCCACCTCCAGGCCAACAGAACCTGGCTCCGTTCTGGTGCTTGTGAATGATGCTGAGGGTTGTTCGCTTACTTACCCACAAGAGGAATCCAGCACCTGCAGGGTCTGGTTCCATCTTCCACATTCCCATCCCTTATCGGTCCTGACCCAAAACGTTTGTCTTCCAGCCCACAGGCATGGGGAACCTTGAGCTATTATGGCCATTAAGTGAAATTAGGCATCATTTAAATTCCTCCCTTCTTCCTGCTTCAGGACTTCCAAATTTTCCTCATAACGTACGTGTAAGAAAGGAGTCTTATCTGTGATTGTCTCCTGCACTAACCTGTACAGTTTGGATTGAAAGTTCCTCCTGCTGATCTCCTGTGAAATGTGTCCAAGGAATGTGAGGAATCTCATGTTCGGAGGATATATTGAGAAGGCTCAAAGGAGGGGTATGAGAAGCTGACAGACTCAGTGGGAATGGTCATGGTAATGTCATGCCTGATTTCTGTCAGCAATATCCTTTTATTAATAAGAATGAAATCAATCTGTCCAAATTTTCTTGCCCAGTAGTGAGGAAACTCTTGGTGACAGCTTCAAAGATGGCTGGCAGCCTCTTCAGATGTTTTATTTTCAGGAGCCGAAAGTCAAGGCTGTGTTGAACTTCACTGTCCTGTTTCATATCATCTCCTGTCTCCTCTAAGTAGCTGTTTTCCTCCCTTTTTAGGAGCACTTTGGTTTTTTCTTCCTGTTTAAACACAACTCATCCTCAAGCTCCCTGGGGTCAGGCACCTTTTCTGATGTTTTGCTCTTAAATGTTACATTGGTTTACCATGCCTGTTCTTTTCCTTTTTCCCTGTGCAGTGCTGGGATGGGATGTGGGGGCTGCACACTGAATGTTGGGAACAGGCAGTTGGGAGAACTGTGGAAAGGAGAGGATTTACACTGTGAAGCCTGAATAATCCTGTTAAGGAGTATTTTAGCTCTGTTTGCACAGCAAGTGCAAATCTATAGTGAGTTTAAAGTCCTTTAATGTGGGAGATGTGTTAACTGCAAGTGACATCCGTTTGTCTTCGCTTTATGCAGATTAATACAAGTGAAGTGTATTTACTAGTTGCACTAATTTATATGTCAGAACATCAGAAAGCTACTTTGTTTTATGGCCAAGCTGTACAACTGATGTCTGTGGTGCTTTGTTCACAACTTAAAATTGAAGAACTTCTGTGCTTGTAATTGGGAAAATTTCAAAGGTGAAACAGAATAACAAAGTACATTTTGAAGTGGGGTTCATTTAATGCCAAAGAAGCGTTTCTTTTTGCTCAGGTGTCAGCTGATTTTCCCCACTTCTCGGTGCCTCAGCAGGTCTGTGCTGCTGCCTCTAAACCAACAAAAACCTCAGAGCCTCAAAACCAAACTTGCAATTGAATTTTTGGTGGTTTAGAGACTCTGATGCTGGCAGCCTCCTTTCTTTCTCCTGGTCTCACATGCTTTTGCTGATGGTGAAGGATGGTGGATCTTTGGGGCAAGGGAAGAAAGGAGAAGGGTGGGTTTTGTCCAGAGGTGTTCTGATTTATAAACTGTAGCATTCAGTCTGTACCAGTTGTGTCTCAGACAAGGAGCCCTGCAGATAAGTTGTAAGCAGTATTCTACTGTTGACTGTGGGGGGAAAAAAAATAGTCAAACCACTTCTGCCTTTGCTGAGGCTGTTGTTGCCACACCTGATTTCAAAGCCAAATAGGCTGTTGTAGACACTGCCATGCCACAGGCTCTGTATGGAAGGTGCTTTGCATTTTTCACTCAGCAGTTAGATAATCATGTGTGTCATCTAGATGGAGACACCTGAGGTGCATCATCTAACTGCGTGGTTGCCTGCCCCACAGTGAGTCCAGAGCACACAAACATCTTAACCATATTAGAGGGGTTTGGCCCAAAAGCCCCTGATTCACGGTGCTGCCTTTTCACACCAGCCTTGTGTCGGGACCAGAGGATGGTAGCAGCAGACTAGAGCTGAGGTGCTGAGGGATTGTTGGTGGGTTTGTGTGTCACTTGAAATCCAATCTGCTCCATCCCCAGGTGCCTGACTCTGGCCCTCGGTGACCGTGGCTGATCTGCCAACTCAAAATCTCGCACCCTGCCCAGCAGAGCCAGATTTATAAAGGGGCCAGTGTGTGTTCATTAAGTGCCTTTCCCTGGACAAGATTTGGGACAACACTGTGTTGCTTTGCTTGGTGGGACCATGGCTGCAGTGTGGTGCAGCAGTGCCCATGTGCCTGCCAGGCCAGCACTTCTGTCCTTCCTGTGCCACCACCCAGCGTGGCAGGGCACAGGGGGACACCTGGGCTAACGTTTCTGAGTGACTCTGCAGGGGGGTCGGGGAGAACCCCGAGGCAGCAACCGAGTCAGCATTGCTGCTGCTGCTTCTCTTCTTCCTGAGGCCCCCAGTGACATCAGTGCATGCAAACTGACGCCTTTGTGGCCCTTTACCATCCTAAATACACTGTATTTGCAGCCAGTGCTTTCCTTTCTCTGAACTCCTCCTTTCCTACATCCATGCTTTGCATGCCCTCCTGAGCTTGGGTGTGTCAAGGGGTGAGAACATGTGGGAGTATAAAAACGGTGTAGTGGCTTATTACTTTGGCTTTATGAATATTTTTAAAGTGTGCTGAAATTATGTGAAGCTAATAATCATGCTTAGATACTATAGGAAGTATGTATTGATGTAATGTGAACAAAGTATTTATGCTCTTATAAAAATTAATATAATTAATAGCCAGATAATTGCTCCAGACTGACCATACTCATGAAAGTTGAAGGGAGCTGTGGTGTATGGCTTTGCTTTGGTTTTCAGAGGTGCTGTTGAAATGGTGTGCTGTCACACGCAACCTGCCAGTTCCTTCCAGGTGTTCTGTCACCTGGGCAAGGTACACTTTGCCCTTTGAGCCATGGCAGGTGCCCTCCAGGGAGGGGGACAGTACTCAGTCCTGAAGTCATCCCCTGCAAAGCCTCGTTTGGGACCAAAGCTCTGGAGGGTACAGGCAGGAAGAGTTCCCTGAACGTTTTTGGCACGCCAGCAGTCTGGGTTTGTGCAGGCGTAGGATGTGCATATACACACACCCCTCCCCGCTTTGTGCCACCACCTGGGGGCAAAGGCACGCTTGGTGCCCAGCATCTGTACCCTGGAAGGTCTTAGTGCAGGACGTGGCAGCTCTAATTCAGCCCTCCTCTTTCATCTAAAGCAGGACAACAGGCAAGAGATGAGAATCCTTACTCTTGGCAGCTGAAGTTTCTGGCTTTCTAAGCCACATGTCAAAGTACTAATGTGTCTGAGAGCTGTGCCCATTCTAGCATTACTCTCCCCTGTTCCTGTGCCTGTTTTTTGTTCCTGTAGTGCTCTTTACTCCTGGTTCTGAGTTTGACAGGAGGCACAGGCTGTGGCCCAGAGTGAGGGGGTGCAGCAGAGCAGTGTCAGTGTGCTGCAGCTCCTGGGCTGGCAGGGACCTGCTGTGCACCCGCTGCCCAGGACACTGGGACCCTGCTGTACATGGGTAGCTCAGTTCTGAGGGGACATTAAGTCCAGAGGAAATATTTCACCCCCTGGCTGACACATGGCTCCCCAGGGCAGATGAACCTGGGCACATGGCCCAAGCTGCCTGCCTGTGACTGCATCTCACCTTCTTACTTCATGGGCTGAATTATCTGACAGAGGAGTGGCTCCTTCTGCAGCCTGGCCTGCCCCGTGCCCTCCCGTGTCTGTCTCTGTCCCAGGGATGATGCAGCATCTCTGGTAAAGTGTGAATTGGAGAGGCACACACCTGTGGTGCTGTCTGTGAATGACAGAGGAGGGGAGGCTCTCCTGGCAGGAGGTGTATCTTCAGGACCGTGTACAGTCCCATACCATGTAATGCCCTTCTTTAACCTTCTATTTATTTATTTTTAAAGTATATGTGTAGCAGAGTTGTGCCCAGCTGTCTTGTAGGATTGTGATCATTGTAAACACTAATTAAGATACCCAATTTTTGATGTTCACAGTATCAAGTTCTGAAATAAACGGCTTCCGGGCCTTGACTATTTCCACAAACTGACTCCAGAGCCTTTTTTTTTCCTTCTTTTTTTTAATGTTACTTTTTTTACTGTTGCCAGAGCCACTATTGCCACGTGACAAATGGCTTGGAGCAAAGACAGAGCTGCAGTGCTCCAGCCCAGGGCTGTGATGTGGTTGCTTCCTGCCTTATCATCCTCTTGATCTCCCCACCCTTTTTTATCTGCTTCTGGGAGAAGTTTTAGTTCAGCTGCCCATTCTCAGGCATGAAGCACATCCCCATGAGAGCTTTTAGGCATCAAACCCTCTTGACATGGCAGTGCAAACACTAAAGAGTGCAGAGAACAGGATTTTGCACACTTAGCAGGAATTTGTTCAGAACAGATCAATGTTTAAGACATACTTTGGTCAGAATTCAGTTGTAAGGCATCAATAAGCTATACTTAAAATTCTTCAGCTCCTCTTTGCTAATCAGAGAAATTCCTTTTCTGCATGGTTCAAGACAAATGATTCTTCACTGCCTGAGGATCTGGCTGCACTAACTGGTGAGGTTGAGCAGTGGAGCTGTTGAAGTTTGATCCAAAGCAGTGACAGTCCCAGGACTGTGGTTATGAGTGATAAATTACTATAATATCTTCCAGCCCATTAAATGAAAGACTTCCAAAAGCCAATAACCCAGTTAAGCTGTTCTCTGCTGCAGCAAGGAGCTGTGTAACGTTGGATCCTTTAGCCCAAAGACACAAGGTGCAAAGTTAGGACAGAAGAGCCGTGTTGCTCACAGGTGATGCTCTGGTCTGGCCCCCCACAGCCATGGCACAGTGAGGGGTAGGTACCACTCTTCCTCCTGTGGTTCCTGTCAGCCCTGAGCTGCACTTCTAATTCTCTTCCCCGTCCATTTCCCCTTATAAAGCTGAGCTGGACGTCCCTCTGTGTGTGTGGTGGGGTAGATGTGCGGGAGGGTGCTCTAAAGGACTCCCCATGGGTGCAAAGCAGGAGCCCTTTGCAGGTCCTGTGCAGCCTGGAGAGGTCGGGCTGTTGGGGCTGCAAGAGCAGCACGTCCCTGGCTGCTGTTGGAGGCCTGTCCTGCACCTGCACCCTGCTTGGCTCACCTGTTCAGCCTCATTAAGCTGTCAGGACTGGTGGTGGCTGCCTCCTGCTAGCAGATAAGTAGTTTAGAAGATAGTTTATATTGTAATCTTAACTCTAGAGTTAGCACGGCCCAATATTGCTGCACCACCTCTTTAATCTCCAGGACAGAATGACATAAATCACCCCACAGTGCAAGGCTGAGATTTTCTTCACTCTCTGATCTACTCCTGGCTTTCCTCTGACAGAAGACAAGCCATGTAACCATGTTGCTGCTCTCATCTGTCTCTGTTTCTACCAGAAGTGAGATTAAGCCTTCAAATACTGTATCTGCTAAATTGTACCTGCAGAGTCAGCTATCTCCATTTAAAAACATATGCACTTCATACTCAGTTCTTCATCATGATTTATTTGGCAGTTCTGTTACCTGTTTCTAACTAAAAAATCTTACAGAAGAACGTTCAGAGATCCTGGTTCATGTTCTAGCCTTTCTTTCATGTATTTTCATTCAACTGTTAAAAATAATACAAAATTCCTGTATTTTAACATCTGGACTTCATAAAGCATTCTCTGGGTAATTTTCTCATCCAAGGTATTTTCACTGGCATTCCTAAACTGTTCCACCCTCTTTTCCACCCTGTATTGTGGGACGGGCTTGTGCACAATAATTTAAGTGAGGTTGAGCAGTTCTTCTTTTCCCAAAGTGCAGCAACATTCCCGTAAACTCTTCAGCACCCCTGCACTGAACAGTTAGTCCACACCTGGTAACAAACCAAGTGTTGCTGCAAGCATAACGAGAGAGGCAGGTGCTGGGATTTCTCCTTGCTGAGTGTCTGTCCTGCGTGTCCTTTGCAGGTTCCTCTCTGGGGACTCCATTACTGTCTTTCCCAGCGGCCCTGGCACCTTCCCTTCACCTGCCACGTCTCTGTTTGTCCCAACACCGCCCAGCATCCTGCACCTGACAAACCAGCAGCTCTTCAGGTCCCCACGCAGAACCTCCTCATCCTCTCTCCCCGGCCGTCTCAACAGGGCCCTGTCACTGGGCACCATCCCCTCGCTGGCCCGGGCAGGTGAGTGTGCACTCCCCGAGGGAATGGGCTGGCAGGGATCCAGGTGAGTGTGCACTCCCCGAGGGGATGGGCTGGCAGGGATCCAGGTGAGTGTGCACTCCCCTAGGGGATGGGCTGGCAGGGATCCAGGTGAGTGTGCAGGGCTCCAGGAGATGGAATGGGCTGGGAGGGATCCAGGTGAGTGTGCAGGGCTGGCACTGGATCCACAGGTCATAGTCCTGTTCAGGGATGGCTGCTCCCGTGCCACAGAGGAGTACGCAGCACTCGGATTTGGGGTTTGGCAGCAGCTGAACCAGCTGGGTTCAGATTGTCTCATTTTTGCTTTTAGATTCTGGCTACCTGTTCAGTGGAAGCCGGCCGGCCTCGCAGTCATCCCACTCCAAGGAATCCCCTCCATCAGGTACTGCTCCAGGCCTTCCAGGGCCTCAGTCTTTGCAGGATTTGCACTGAGTGGGTTGAAACACGTGGTCTGGTTGAATTCTTTCCTCCCTGCTCTCATTCCAGTGAAAATGTCCATTTTGCTGCTAGAAATGCTGCAGGGAGAGTCCCAGCTACGAGTGGGACAGGGTTAAAATCAGGTGCTGTGTGTGTTGGATGTCGTCCCTGGGAGAGCTCAGGTGACATCAGTGAAACAAAACAAGGAGCCCTTTGTTGGTTGGAGCTGGGTTGAGCCTGCTTGGACAGGAGCCTTCAGCTGTTTCCAGGGCAGCTCTTCTGTAGCTTTCCCGGCAGAGAGCAGCAGTTGGTTTTTGGCTGCCCTGGCTGCTCCCCTGCCCTCCATGACCTGCCTGCTGCCCCCGTGACCCAGGCGGGTCCCTGGGCCGGTCCTGCTGCGGCAGAGGCCGATGCAAACCTCCTGCAGCTCTGGAGGACGTGCCAGTCCAAGTCATTCACCTGCAGATGGACTGTGCAGGCTGTCCTGGGTGGACACAGCTGAGCAAAGAGAAGGCTCAGCCGGCTCCTGACAACCTGATTCCTGAGTCATTCCTGAGCGTACTAAAGCACTTGTGGAATGTCTCTGTGTTTTGCCGCGTGGGGACTCAAAGAATTTCAGTACAAGACACATTGGTGGACATTTCCAACTCCCTTCCTTTTCCTTGTGGTGCTGTTAAAGAGAACTGTGCCTGTGGTGGCAGGGCGATAACCCGGTGGTTTTGTCCGTGGGGTGTTCCCACTGCAGATCCCTTCCATCCCTGTGGTGTTCCCACTGCAGATCCCTTCCATCCCTGGGGTGTTTCCATAGCAGATCCCTTCCATCCCTGGGGTGTTTCCATAGCAGATCCCTTCCATCCCCGTGATGTTCCCACTGCAGATCCCTTCCATCCCTGGGGTGTTTCCATTGCAGATCCCTTCCATCCCTGGGGTATTTCCATTGCAGATCCCTTCCATCCCTGGGGTGTTTCCATTGCAGATCCCTTCCATCCCCGTGATGTTCCCACTGCAGAATCCTTCCATCCCTGTGGTGTTCCCATTGCAGATCCCTTCCATCCCTGTGGTGTTTCCATTGCAGATCCCTTCTCGGTGCTGTCGGGCAGCGCGTTCCCGTCCCGCATCCCGTCCCCGGCGCCGTCGGTGGCCGGCTCGGTGACCTCCAGCTCGGGCTCGCTGCGCTTCCGCCGGCCGCTCATCAGCCCCGCCCGCCTCAACCTGCAGGGCCAGAAGCTGCTGCTGTTCCCGGCGCAGAGCGAGGGGCTGCTCTCGCCCGGCGGCTCCGAGGAGCACACGCGCCCCGACAGCCCCGCCTTTGTCCCCGAGCTGCCCGGCTGTCCCAGGAAAAGCCTCTCGGAGCGGGGAGTGCCCGGTACGCTGCCAGCGCTCGGCGTTCCCGGCTTTTGCGGGGAGGAGTTGGCTTTGCGAGCGCGGCCCTGCAGCATCTAGGCCGCGAGAGGTGGGAAACCTTCGGGAGAAACCCAGGTGGAGAACTCTCCCGTCTTTTTCTCCTTGCAGATATGAGGTCTGCTGTGGAGGGGGGCAGCATTTGCAGTGATAATTCCATCAAAAAGGAGGATCGCTCGTCACACTCATCTACGTGTGTGGTAGACACAACTACCAAAGGGGAAGATTTGGCAGGCTGGAGAGGTGAGTGCGAGTCTGGTGACCGCTTCGTGCATGTGAGAGCGTTTCTGTGAGGGATCATTCCTGGAAATCAAATAAATAAGTAGGTGCAACATGGACCTTCTGCCTGCTATTCGAAGATCTTAACAAAGCTGTTCCTGTTCTTTGGACTGTCTGAAGAACACTGAGAGAATGCCAAACTGAGAGAGAAGAAGAGGGGTGGGGAGGTGTCAAGAGCATGAGATGAGATGAAAATAGAGCCAAAAGAGAGCAGTGAAGCCTTTCCTGACAGGAAAAGTGCTTCAACAATTTCTGCTTGTGCTGAAACACTGGACAGAGAGAAACAGTACAACATATGTTCACTTTTACTTACCAGTTCTTTAATGTCTCTTTCTACTGTTCCCCCTTTTTTCTCTGTGTTCTCCTCTGCCCAGGTCGCTTTGGCACCTCTGCCCTGCGGGGGCTGCTGGCCGTGAGCCTGACCCTCAATGCTGTCTTCACTTCAGCCTATGTCTACAGGAGCCTGCGCTGACCTGTGCCAGCACTCCCCTTCCCTCTGGCTCCACCCGGGCCTGAGCAGGCAAGAACAACTCGACCGTGGCTCCGTGGCCAATGGCCGTGCCACCGGTGCATGCTGGTTTTTAAAAAACTACTGTACATCAGAAGGAACCTGGGCAGCTGCTGCCATCACTTCCAGGTAGAACATATCCCAGGGCTGCCCTTGGAGGTGGCAGGCAGAATTCCCAGCTCCAGTTCAAAGCAGGAGGCCGGTCCAACGGCCCAGACACTTCCTTTCTAAAGAACTGACCTGAGACACAAGCCTGAAAATGCGTGAGCTGCGTTTTTAGGAACCTTCCCCCAGCTCTTCTCTCTGACATATTGACCTCGTGCTGATGGTGCTGGTAAAATGGGGAGAATTAGAGCAAATGAGCTGAAGAGGAGGGATGGTTTGGTAGCTGGTGCTGGGCTTTGGCTGCTGTGACGGCATCCCCAGCCTCTGCTCAGTGGATCCTCTTCTCTCTTCTCTTTGGCACTCTCCTCTAAATTGTCAGTGAACTTTCTTTAGTTGCCTTAAGCTTGCCTAAGCACATGGGTGACCTTGGCTGCTCTGTCATGTTCTTGCATCTTAGATGTCCTTGTGCTTCCAGCTGGACCTGGCCCTGAGGCCGCTTTCAGCAGTTCCCCTCTGGCCGTGCTGGTTCTCAGCCCTCTGCGTGTGCCTGTGTCCAGCCAGCTCTGCACAGCCCCGCGCAGACCCCCTGTGCTGGCTGCACCAGAACCTGGGAGCCCTTGCTTTGCTTTGCTTTGCCCAGGAGGCGTTAACTGTGCTACTCTGGAGTGGGTAAAAAGAGAGGACCCCCGTGTGATTTGCACCACAGTCAAAGGGCTTCGGCTCTGCTGGAGTTCTCACTGGAGCAGTGAGGGGCAGAGCCTGTTCCTGCTGTAAATCGCACAAATCTGTTCTGCTAGAGGCAGGTGAGGAGCTGTCTGATTGTACACACCTGTCCAGAAACCTGGCACCTCAGTCTGATGTTGGGATTGGCTAAGTAACTCATTTAAGATGTTTCTTACTTAGTAAAATGCCCAGGTGCTCTCAGTGAGAAATGCCAAACCTACTTCTGGACAATTCAGCCTTCTGGATAGATTCTTCTTTTCTAGCCCAAGGAAAGGAGTAGATTTTCAAAAGCAGTTTGTAATTTGGGTATTTCTGCTTTTGAGTGAGTCTTCAGCATTGCTTAGAATTCAGGGGCCATTTAGAGTATTGTGCTGAACACTCACAATCATTTAGGGGAAAAAAAAAATCTTGATGTTTTTGGTTCCCAAAAACCAAGTGCAGAGAGAAGATTTACCAGTGTGTCAAAAATTCCTGGTGAGAAGAGTTGACTGACATTAGCTGTGGATTTCCTGAAGCAGGACTCGGATCTTTAAGAGTTTTCCTGTTGTCTCTTCCTTTGGGCTCCTTTACCTCAAATTTCACTCCCGCACTGCCCTGTGTCTGCATCCTAAATTGGTGCTTTCTGTGTCTTTCCCTCCCTTTCAGTTTGCTGCAGTTCCCTCTCTTGTGTTCCTGCATGTGCACAGAGCGGAGTGTGCCTGCTGCTGACCGTTCTCTGCTCTGAACCTGATCACACCTCGCAGTGATGATCACCCTTCCTTTCACTTCGGTTGTTTCCTTGCATGTTTTAATCGAGTTCCTACCCCACCTCACTTGGTAGATCATGGGAGCCGCAGCCAGACTCCAGTCAGCGTGGTGCATGTGAGAGCTAAAATGGGGCTTTACTGCTGCTGCTTCAAGCACTGAGAAACGGAGTGTCTCTGTGTTGTCCGAGACTCCCTGCATGGTTTTAGCTGCCCCCATCCAGCTGCTGCTCCTGCCCCTGCTGTGGGTGAGGCTGCAGGGGGAGGCCAGACCTGCACACACACACGTGATGATCCGAGGGGCTGAGGGCAGTTCACTCCTGCCTCTGCATCTCCCCCGGCCTCCCGAGACAGCCGTGAAGGGCTGCACAGCCAGAACCTCCTGGACACGGGCCCAGAGCCAGGAGAGACCTGCAGCAGAAAGATGTGCCGCAGACTGACGATGAATTCTATTGTAACTTGCATGAATTGTTCCTTGTAGCCGAACCGGACCTGTGACCTTGTTGTAAAGAGATTTTTGTCCCTTTTATAGACTTTGCACGCTCACCCGAGCATGTGTACAGGCAGGATGATGGCAGAGCAACTGCCAGGCTTCTCTTTAAACCTCTGCTCTCTGGGTTTCACCACGTTCTGGTGCAGTGTGTGACACCCCATTCACGGATCCCTGTCCTGCCTAAAGGCCTCCCACAGGGAGAGACAAGCTGCCGGGAAATGCTGTGGCTCTGCTTGTCTTCATCCCCCAGCAGATGTGCACTGTGACTTCACGTATGCAAAACCTCCCAGCCTGCGCTGTTTTACCACCACACTCGACCAGACTGCAATACCAACCTCCTCCTCCTCCTCTCCGGCACCCCTGGAGCTGCAGCACCCCCACACCCCCCTGCCCACTCCACCACAGGAGCACTGTCACCTGTCCCTGCACTCGGGTGGCTGCTCACTCAAACTGTTCTTGGGAGGGGGTTTGGTGACCTCGTCCAAAGCAATAGAGAGACTTTGGGTTTTATTACTGAAGAGGGAAGTTTTTCATTCTGGTGCTAGAACTCTCTCCCGTGGTGCTCTCACGGTTGTGAAGCCTTTGCTTGAGGAATACACGAGCGTGTGTGTGTGTGTGTGTGTGTGTGTGCGTGCAGGTGTACAAAAGCATTTGGAAGGTTTCTTCATTTCAGAAGATCTGACATGCTTGTCTTCATGTTGTTGGCCTTAATCTAGCTCGTAGATACTGTGTCTATCTTGCTGCTCTCTTCTGTACAAAGCTGGTTTGGAGGAAGCAGAAGTTTATCTGGTCCCCCTGTAAAAATCTCTGTGACTGATGATGTTGAACTTCATACGGTGTTGTTCAAGGGGGAGATTTTATTTTTCTAAAATTTTTCCTACTGTAAAAACTGTTGGAGTGTATGGAGCGGAAAAGATCTTTACAAAATGGCTTGGTAAAGTTTTGAACATGATATTATAATACCAACAGTTATTGGTCAGGTGGAGTATAAATGAGCTTTATTTCCAGACCTTTTCCATTTCCTACTTTCCATTGAAAATGTCCAGGTACTTCTTTAGATATGGGCTTGTTAGGCATGTTCTTAGACCTTGCAGAGACTTTAGATGATTTTGCTCTTCTGAATTAGAAATCTGTATTTTGGAGTCTGGTTCCAGTTCTGCAGTCTGGGGAGTTTGGCAGATGTGACAGATATTACGCACATATCTATTTGATGGGATAGAGGGAGTGGCTAGAATGAGTTGCTGGTTTCTGAAGTTTATCAAACCTTTTTACATAAAACCTTAGACATTAAATTGGTCACTAGGGGGGAAAAAAACCTCATTGCTGGCATATGTATGCCAGATTCACTGTATTTTAGGCTATTTGTTCAAGCCGCAGATCAGGCCTGTGAATGTTTGGTTCCCACTCCCTCTCCCTGGCTGCTGGGAACATCTGTAACTGGCTGGGTTCCTCCTATCAGGGCAGCTGGACGGAAGGGCTTCTGTTGCCTGTGGATGCTGCTATATTTTTTTCTTCCAAGCACCATTCCTGGAAATAACAATGGTCTTAACCTCTCTCACAGGCGTTTGTTAAAAGGCTAGAATGGGCCAATTTGGCTCATACCTTTTTTTTTTCTTTTTTCTTTTTTTTTTTTTTTTTAAATATATGTTGCATCCAGAAATTATCATCACTGTGTTCTGGGGTGGGAGTAAGGTACAGAGTATTTTTGGATTAAATGGGTATCTAGAGAGGGTGAGGAGGACAATTTCAAGTCCTGAACCTTATTTCCTGTGAAAGAAAGACTGTATGTTATGTGTGTGTACTTCTTTGGGGAGCTCTATCACTGTACAGTTTAGTTAAACGTGCTCCAAGGAAGGAGAAGCTATTCCTCGGAGGTTTTTAGTTCATGCTTTGTGTTTAAAGAGGAATATTTTTCTTTAAAAAATAAAACCAGATAAGTTTTCACCTTAGCGTGAGTGGTCCAGTTCTGTGCACACCGTACTTCTGCGTCCGTTGGGCACTTAATGCCAGTGCGCCGTCCTGACCCGGCGGCGACCCCGAACTGTCCAGACCGGGCCGGGCGGGGGTGGGAGGGTGGCGGGGAGAGGGTTTAGAAAGGCGCGTGGGGCTGGGGCGAGCGGAGAGCGGGGCCATGGCCGGGACAGACTCGGGACAGCGGCGGGCACCGGGCACCGGGCCGGGCACCGAGCGGGACACCGAGCACATCACCGAGCGGGACACCGGGCCGGGCACCGAGCGGGACACCGAGCACATCACCGGGCCGGGCACCGAGCGGGACACCGGGCCGGGCACCGAGCGGGACACCGGGCCGGGCACCGAGCGGGACACCGAGCACATCACCGAGCGGGACACCGGGCCGGGCACCGAGCGGGACACCGAGCACATCACCGGGCCGGGCAGCGGGCACATCACCGAGCCGGGCACCGAGCGGGACACCAAGCGGAGCACTGAGCCGGTCACCGAGGAGGGCACGGCGCAGCGGTCGGAGAGACCCCCCTACTCGTACGTGGCGCTGATCACCATGGCCATCCGAGCCAGCCCCGAGCAGCGGCTGCCCCTGGGCGGCATCTACGCCTACATCAAGGAGCGCTTCCCCTTCTACCGCGCCACCAGCAGCCACTGGCAGAACAGCGTCCGCCACAACCTCAGCCTCAACCCCTGCTTCCGACGGCTGCCCCGCCGCCACGGCCGCGCCGGCTGCTGGGAGCTGCATCCCGCCTTCCAGGACATGTTCCCGGAGGGGAATTACCGCCGGCGCCGCCGCCACAACCGCCGCCAGGCCGCATCGCCCCCGCCGCCCTCCGGGCCCCCCCCGGGCCCCGCCGCGCCCCGGGCTCCGCCGCCCTCCGGGAACGGGGACATGGCCTCGCTCCCCGCCGTTCGCTGGGCTCCGACGCCCTCCGGGAACGGGGACATGGCCTCGCTCCCCGCCGCTGGCTGGCCCCCGCCGCCCTCCGGGATGGGGGACATGGCCTCGCTCCCCGCCGCTGGCTGGCCCCCGCCGCCCTCCGGGAACGGGGACATGGCCTCGCTCCCCGCCGCTCTGTGGCCCCCGCCGCCCTCCGGGAACGGGGACATGGCCTCGCTCCCCGCCGCTCTGTGGCCCCCGCCGCCCTCCGGGAACGGGGACATGGCCTCGCTCCCCGCCGCCGTCTGGCCCCCGCCGCCCTCCGGGATGGGGGACATGGCCTCGCTCCCCGCCGCCGTCTGGCCCCCGCCGCCCTCCGGGCTCCCCCCGGGCCCCGCCGAGCCCCCGCCGCCCCCCGAGCCCCGCCCGGGCCCCGCCGCTCTGTGGCCCCCGCCGCCCTGCGCGGTGCCCTCCGGCTGCCCTCCGGCGCCCTGGGGACGGCTGCTGCTGTCCCCCGGGTACCCGGAGCTGTCGGCCCGGGGCCCGCCCGTGCCCCCGGGGCTGCCGCTGCCGCCGCCGCCGGCCTGGGAGCGCCCCTGGGCGCTGCGCCCCGCCGAGCTGGACGCGGCGCTGACCCGCGACCTGGGGAGCCCCAAGCTGACCCCCGCCTTCAGATGAGTGCCCGGCTCGGGGCAGGGCTCGGGCCGCTGCTGCGTTCCTGGTTTCCAGGGAGAGTCACCGAGAACCGCCCGGAGCGGCCGCGGGCAGCGGGCCGGGGGCTGAGCGCCCCTCGTCCCACTCCTGCCCGCCCCCAGTTTGCATTTGGGGGGAATTGGGGTTTTGTTGTTGGACCGCGCTCCTCCACTGCTCTGACCGTTTGCATTTGGGGGGGAGCTGGGGTTTTGTTGTTGGAGCCTCCAGGCAGGCTGAGAGGGAGCTGCAGCACCGAGCAAGGGATTCGGCACCGCGCGTCTGAAAGCGCACGAGGAATCCTGCACAGGCCAGTCCTCGCCTCCTGCAGGGAACTTACTTCTTTCAAGTGCCCTTAATGTATTTTGGAGCTTTTCTTTCAAGGTCTATGGAAAAGCGGTGCAGGTCTGGTTTTGGTGGCAAATACCTCCAACCAACAAACCCCAAAGATAGATAGATTAATGTGGGAAATCTTGTGGGTATGTTCTTAAAGAGGATATCTATGGGGTTTTTCATACGGGTTATTTCATGTTGTTGCTGATTATGTATGTTTGCATGCGTTCATTGTTAAGGTGTTTCTTATAAACGATGCTGTAATTACTGTGTAAGGATCTCTTCCCTTTTGATTTCAGGGGAGCAGTTTTTATGCTTTTCTCTCAAAATAAGGGTTCAGAGACAAAATATGCTTCCAGTAAGAGCCATGGTTTAGGTTCATGGGAGAGTTCAAATACTGTTACGTGAGGAGCAGCACTTGTTGTATGTTATATTAATAAAGAGTATTTCCTAAGAGCTGTGGCTTCAGAAAGTACTTCAATTAGTTTTATTCTTTTCTTGAAAGAAGGTACAAATGAAATTCGCTTTTATAGTTGTTGTTTTGTAGCTTTTATACTTAAAAAGTGATTCGAAATGTCACCTTTAAATAGCACGTACATGATGAAAACAGTGCTGGGAATACAATTTGTTTTTCCATTGCCAGGTCCAGTGCACGGAACCTCCTGAGGCGGGCCCAGTGCAGGCTGACACTCGGCCCCGGGAGGGGCTTTGCTGGGGTCTTTGGTGGTGGTTTTGCGGGTTTTTTGGTTTATTGTAGGGGGTTTTACTGGTTGTTGTTGGCTTGGTTTTGTTTGTTTTGTGGGGGGGGTGTTTGCTTGTTTTGTAGGGGTTTTTTGTTTGTTTGGGGGTTTTTGTGGGTTTGGGGGTTTTCGGGGGGGGGGGGTTGGGTTCGTTTGGGGTTTTTTTGGGGTTTTTTTTTGTTGTTGTGTATTTGTTTCTTTAGAAGAAAACCCTCTCTCGTAAATGAGTAACAGGTGTGCCCAATTCTGCAGGGCCGGGTATTAATTGTGCCCAGGTGAGCTGAGGCCGGGGCTTGTGGGCGGTGTCCCCTCGCACCTGCAGCTCGTCTGGGCTGCTGGGACCCAGCCTGTGCTCCTCCCCAGACTCGCCGCCGGGGTTTCGGGGGGACCAGGAGGGTCTCCTGCCCTGGGTGCCCCCTGCCCGGGGGTCCCCACGAGCTCTGGTCCCCCCTGTGCCTGTCCAGGGGTCATTTCTGGAGCCGCTCAGCATCCGCCCGGCCGGGAAGGACAGAGGTGAGTGGCGGCGACCATTTCTTCCCTCAGGGCTGGCGTCGGGACCCAGCTGCGGGGGCTGTCTCGGGTGTGGTCGCACCAAACGCGTGGACAAAGCTGCTTTTATCTGCCCTTAAGTCAAGGTCGCTGCTGCCGGGGTTGTTCCTCCCAAAAATAAGAGATTATAAAGTGTGTGCGAAGTGGATTTTACAGCCCGAGGTGTTTTCTGAGGGGCCCTGTGCCCGCGGCTGCCAGGGCAGCTTTGGCTTTTGCGGGCTCACAGCGAGGAATTTTTCGACCCTCTCCGCTTTCTTTGCGCTGTGGTAGCGGCGGCGGGCTGCAGGCCCAGCCCGGACAGGCGGAGCACACGAATAAAGCGCTTTTTTCCCCGGTATTGGCGGCCGCTTGCGGCCACCTGCCGCTCCAGGAGCGCCGCGCGCGGCCGCAGCCGTCCCCGCGGTGGCCGCTAGGTGGCGCGGCGGTGGCGCGGCCCGGCGGTCGGCGGCGCGGGGCTCCCCGCGGAACGCCGGCACCGGGGCAGGTGGGGCCATAAACCGGCCCCGGGGCCGCTCCGGAGGGAGCTCCGGGCAGGCTGCCCGCGGAGCCGGGGATGGCCAGCGCTGGGCGGCCCGGGGCTCCCCGCGGAACGCCGGCACCGGGGCAGGTGGGGCGATAAACCGGCCCCGGGGCCGCTCCGGAGGGAGCTCCGGGCAGGCTGCCCGCGGAGCCGGGGATGGCCAGCGCCGGGCGGCCCGGGGCTCCCCGCGGAACGCCGGCACCGGGGCAGGTGGGGCGATAAACCGGCCCCGGGGCCGCTCCGGAGGGAGCTCCGGGCAGGCTGCCCGCGGAGCCGGGGATGGTCAGTGCCGGGCGGCCCGGGGCTCCCCGCGGAACGCCGGCACCGGGGCAGGTGGGGCCATAAACCGGCCCCGGGGCCGCTCCGGAGGGAGCTCCGGGCAGGCTGCCCGCGGAGCCGGGGATGGCCAGCGCCGGGCGGCCCGGGGCTCCTCCCGCTCACCCCCTCCTATCGTTTTCCGTCAGGTGAGGAGGACTTCGTGCTGTTCCTAACGACAAGAGTAGGGACGAGTTATCTGTGGGTCTGGATTGCAGACTGTGTGTTCTTGCTGCTCCAACTGCACCGGCCTTGGCTTTTTGTCTGAGCAGGTTTGGGTAATGAGCGCCAGCCCCGGCGGCAGACGGCTCAGGCTCTTGCGCGGGTGCGCTGATGCAAATGCCACACGGGGGTAATCACTGCTCCTGCCTGCCTGCCTGCTCCGGAGGCTCCCTCCGTTGTCGGCAGGGATGGTCTCTCACAAAGGATGATTCAGAGCATTTAGACAAAGGCCCCGCTCTGAATCACCACTTGTAGGAGCGTCTTTCTTCATCAGTGATTTAAAAAGACAGAAAAATCTGAGGCTGGGAAAGCTGGATTTACCTCTGCTGGCAAAGAGAGGTGTTGGGAACCCCCTCAGGCTCCCCGCAGACCCTGCCCTGCTCCTGTGGCTGGCACAGAAAGCTGCAGCATGGGCTGCACTCGATGGTTTGCACGGTTTCCTTGGCAGCGCAGAAGTGCCGGGGCCTCTCCTGAGTTCTGCTTCCCCCTGAAAGCCGAGGGTCTTGCTTCCCTCTGGGGTTTGTGACTGCATTTAGAAAACCTGACCTCTGCTTATTTTTCTCCGAGTTATAGCCTTAGGTCAACATTCTTATAGGCTTTATAAATAAACCCCAGCCCAGCACATCCCCTTGCAATCCGAACAGAGGCTTTGGGCAGGACGAAGGAAATTCAGCGTTCCCCTTTCCCACCAGTAGATATCAGGCTGTCGAACTCTTCTCCCTTGTGTGGCCTCGTGTCTGTCCTCGCTCCGCCCTTGGTTTTAGCGATTAACAAAGGTTTTATGTGTCCCTAACAGTGGACAATCAGGACAATTTATCTGCGCGTGGTGCTGGGTTAGTACGGATGTAAAAGACTTTTGACTGACCAAACGCAAGCAGGCTGTAGGGAGGTGCGGGGTGATCTCTCCATGTGTTGATGCCCACAGCTCAGCCTGGGCTGTCACTGGCTCTGGGATGTGCCAGCTCGTTTGTGCCTTCGCCTTGAGCGCTGTCACCCTCCGTGGCCCAGGCTGTGCACGCTCATCCCACCTGTGTTCGCTCAGATTGTGGGGTGCTGCTCTCCAGAAGCGCTGGCCAAGCTGTGCGTGGTGTTTGGCTTTGTCCCGGCTTTCAGCCACGCCAGGATTCCCGAGACATTCCCCCTTTATCCAGACAGCGGATTGACATAAGCGCAGCCGTGGTTCTGTGCTGGGTGAAGCTGGGAATGTTTTTTCTGCCTTGGAAGCCGGACTGCTGGCATGTTTTTGGTGGTTTGCTTGGCCTTTGTGTCCCCTACCAGCGCTTTTGCCCCAGCTGCTGTTTCTTCATCTCCACCCTTCTAATCTCTCAGCCTCGTGTTGGAGACAGAAGAGATAAGGGTGTGGGCAATGAAGAGTCCTGCAAAACAAAAACTTTGTGCCACAATTTTCCAGCGTGGGGTGAACACAGAGAGCTGTAGACACGAGGACCTGCTGGCTCTCTTCAGTGGAGAGATGTGACTCGGAATCCTCATTCCTTAAACAATTGCATGGGCACAGAATGGAGCAAACACCTGTTTGGGCCACAGCAAATCCCAGATAAAGCTTGAGCAGCCTGCAGAATGGTCCTCAGAGGATCTTTGAGGCAGCAAATCTGAACTCTTGAGGACAGGGGGAGTTACAAACTTTTCCTTGAGGCCTAAAATGGACGTGCCCGTGGGGCAGAGTCTGATTTGAGCCGCTCCTGGCCCTGTGTGGCCAGCAGAGCCCAGGGAGCTGCATTTCCCTCTGTGGATTTCCCCTCCCGCCGAGGCTCTCCAGCTCCGTACCCAGTTTCCCGTCAAGAGCCACGCTGAGTATTTCTCATCGAGAATGCGGCCTGTGGTGAGGGGGTGGGAGGGGAAGCAGGGGGTGGGGTGAGTGCTGGGGGAGCTGGGGCTACTGCGCTTTCGTGCCTCAATCTGTATTTTCTCTCTTCTGTGCATGGCTTCCTGTTTTTTCACACCACTGCTCTTAGAAACAACAAGCTGCAAGACAGCAGGACAGGGCTGGCGGTTGGTGGCCTGGAAGAAACCCCTGGAAACACCTGCAGGAGGTCTGGGTGCGGGCTCTGGAAAAGGCAGCGTGTGTTTGTGTGCTCCCCAGGTGTGATCCTGTCCCTGGAGGTGGCTCTCCGAGGAGGAGGTTTCCTCCCGAATTTGCCCTAAACCAGGACAGGGTGCTGTGGTGTCTGTGTGCTCCCATAAACGCCCTGCTCAGGGCTGTGCCGCAGCAGAACTGGCCATTCCCTTTCCTCTTTGGGTTGTTTTCCTCGGCTGCTCTTGAATGGACAAATCTAGGATTTGCCCTGTTCTTAGGAGTCTTGTGATGATCAGTCAGAGGCACTCAGTGTCAGAATAATGCTGGATGTTGAATCACCGGTGCTGATTCCTGCAGAATCTGGGATTTTTATGCTTTGAAAGCCGCCATGCGGCCTAGGTCTGCTCAAGGGTGTGAAATGAGGAAGGATCTGGTCTGAAGTGCACCAGGGAGGAGCTGCCCTCCCTTTCCATGACCCTGGGCAGCTGGACAGCAGTGAGCTCTCACAGAAGTGGTTCCCAAACTGAGAGCCAGAGTTAATTATCATCTAAAAATTCACAAAGAACTGAAAATTCTCCAGAGCTGTGACTTCTGTTTTTAGGGGCCTGACAGTATTCTTAAAAAACCAAGAAGTTGCATTAAGAAATGTGCTGTCAGTGTAATTTCTGTGTTTACTGCCATGTTTTCTCCCCGCTCTTTTGAGAGGGGGGAAATGGCCTGTTTGACCATAAGTAAACGGCAAAACGTGAAGAAAACAGTTTAAAAATCTGTGATTCATCTTCACAGGTGAATAACTGGAAGGGTTTAGGGAGCTGCTGTCCCACGTAGGCCTGTGTCACTTCAGTATCTGACCCGTGCTCTTGTTCAGTGCTCCACGTTGGAGAGGCGGCAGCAGCCCTGTGCTCCAGTCAGTGTAATTATTGAAGAATGGGAGATTATTTTTGATCAGAAATCACTGCGTCACTGCCTCATCTGCCAGCGAGTCAAAGCTAAATTCTCCAGAAGCAGCAATTTTTGAGGGATGGAGCTCCGTGGCCCCGGATGCTTTGGTTCAGGGCATGACACAACCGGGTGTTTCTGGGATGCTGCTTCTGCTGGTGACATCAGAGCTTTGGTTTGCTGGCACGTTGCTAGGTGA
Organism: Chamaea fasciata; assembly: GCF_029207755.1. Taxonomy (NCBI): domain Eukaryota; kingdom Metazoa; phylum Chordata; class Aves; order Passeriformes; family Sylviidae; genus Chamaea; species Chamaea fasciata. The sequence goes on along the minus strand of NW_027094108.1, from coordinate 685,125 downwards.
CTTCCAAAGCTGCTCCTCTGGATGATGATCCCTGGGCCCAGGGGAAGGTAAAGAGAGGATTGGGCTGTCCTGGCCCTGGCTACTCCCGTCGGGAGGTGGGTGGGCAGCCAACCAAAGGAGCACAGCTGCTGCAGGAGTTCCCTGCTTGCCAAACGCTGCTGCAGGAAGGAGATGAAAAACGGGGAAGATTGCATCAATTATTGAGCCTTGTAAAAATAATTAGCCAGACAACAGCAGGCAAATGGGCTGGGAGGAGAAGGAAAAGCAGCTGCCAAGGCAGAGAAAGGCAGGCCTTCACTGGGGATGGGAAGGGACAGGGAACTGGGTGAGGTGCCCCTTTAATCAGTGCCTGGGGAGAGATGACAAATAATGGATGAGCTTTGCATGCACGTTAGAGCAGGACGAGGAGGGAGGGGCATCCCCTCACTGGAGCTGCTCCCACCACAGGCTCCTGCAGGCTGAGCCCTTTTTGTGGCTTTTCAGCAGTTTCCAGTGGTGCCAGGCACGGCCAGCGATACACAGAGAGGTGAGCACAGCTGGTGCAGATGTTGGTCGAGAAGGGTTGCCTGACTCCTCCATGCAGGAATTGGTGCCAAGGCTGTAAGGGAACCGGGCAGAATGTTGTTTAGTCCAGGTTTCTAAATGACGGGAATCAATTTCCACTAGGATTCCTTTTTCTCATTCATTCTACAGTTCCTTCCAGAGCCACCAGCAGGCTCATGAATGATTTTTGCACTGTAATGGTGTGGTCTCTGATCTGTGGGCAGAGCTGTCTGCTGCGATACAAGGATGCAGTTAATAAGATTTGACAGTGAGTCTCTACTGTGTGCCGAATGTCACTTGGTCGTTGCTGATTTCACGGTGACACTCATTCATGTCCTCCAGTTTAATTCCAAGGGTGGTTCTGTTTCCCATTATGAGCCTTCCCAGCACCTCTGTTTAGAATTCAGCAGGAATCCCCTCCTTGCTCTGTAGGCTCTTGCAGGGAGATTTTTCTGCATTACCTAGGCAAATCTTTTTGGGTTTGGTAAACCTGTGATGCACACAGGCAGCACAGGAGCTACAACTGTCTTGTGTGTCAGAGGAAACAGCCTGTCACTTGGCTGTTCTTAGTCCTCCCACCAGAAATTTTTCCTTCGGTTGAGGCAACCAGCCAAAAAGGGGAGGGAAAAGGCAGCGCTGGGAGAAGCCCCTTTGCAGAGAGCACTCGGAATCCCTGGAGCTGCTGCTGTGCTCCTCTCCTGGGGAGAGCCAGCTGCACCTGTAGGAGAGGGGGATTCACTCACCCATGATAAGATCTAACAGATAATCTTAACTGAGGTAAATAAACAACTATCAGCCTAAACTTAATAGCAGAGTTCAGTTGCCTCTCTGTAATGGAAGGTTTCAGGGAAATTTCGGGGGAATTTGTGCCCATGCAATCAGAGTTACTGAGTTCTCATTCAGAGCAGAGGAAAACCTTGTATTCAGAACCAGTTGTGCTGCTGGCTGGGTTTTTTGTGTTCCCTTCCTCTATTTTTTGTGACATAAGAGAAGCAGTGTGGCTGGTTTTAATTTTCTGCTGAGACTGATCCCAAGGCAATGAGTGGGCAGCACTGCTGGGCAATTCAGTCTCCTGAGGCTGCCGGTGGAAGAAGGCCACTTCTCCCTGGGCCAGTTTGCTGGGCTCCCTCAGTCTTGGCTAACCCCCATGAGGGCAGGACATGTGTTTACCTACAAGGTCTCCAAAGCACAGCCGAGGTGACAGGCACAACCATCTGGTGATGAGCCTCAAACACCGGGCGTCAGGAAGGTGATAAAAAATTAATCAGGGTTTGATTGTGCTGTGGCAGGTCACTGCTGTCCCAAGTGGCTGAAGGGCACTGGAGGGACTTTGCTCTGTCAGCTCTCTGCTCTGCAAGTTTGTTGGGTGTTGTAATCTTCACTTTTTTTTGCAACTTAACAGGATTTCATGAGCTGGTTGTTGTCATTTGTAAGTTGAGTAGACGTTTGGCTGCCTTTCCTCCTGTGGTCAGCTGGAACCCCACAAAAGAGGTTCAGGAAGAGGAGTAGGGGAAAATGCTCTGGTGCTGTGGACTGAGCAATTCCCAGTGCCTGTGACAAATCTGTTATCACCAAACGTTCTGCCGTGCCCATTGTCAGAGGGAAGACAAAGATTCAGCAAAGATGAGAGCCGTGGGAGACAAGAGCTCAGCCACGCTGGTAAATGAGACCAGATGCCTGTATTTGTGTTTTGCCAAGAGGAGGGGAGCACTTTTCAAATCCCTGCGGGCTTCTGCTGGTTCTGATTCAGCAGTGAAAAAAAGGAGGTGTGGGTTTGGGGGGTTTGTTGGTTGGGTTTTTGCAATTTGGACCGCGGAGGGGTCTGTTCAAAGGCTCAGGTTTGCTCTGTGGGTCCTTGCAGTGCCAGAACTGAGGTGTCTGAGGAGCAGCCAGTGGTGTGGGGTCTGTCCTCACTGCTGCCGTGGCTCCCCTGGCAGGGAGCACACAGCGTGAGCAGCAGCAATCAATGCAGCTTTGGAGGGAGGGGAGAACGGTAAATAAATCATGTGCAGGGAGGAATAGTCAGGGCATGACCTGTTGGCAGGGAATGGGCAGAAAAAGCTCTGAGGGCCCCTGCGCTCCGAGAGGGCGTTTGTCTGCCCCAGGGTGGGAGCCAAGTGTGGCAGACTGGGAAATGGCACAGGGAGAGGAATCTTTCTGGTAAAGGAGAAGTCCGAGGAGGAGGAAGAATGTATTTTTAGTGTCAAAGGGCCTCTGAAATGTTGTTGCTTCTGCCACCGAAGGAATCACATGTGTAGTCAGTAGATGTATTTTTCTTGGGGGCTCCTGAGGGTGGAGAGGAATGTCTCTCAAGGCAAAGTCTTTGCAGACTCTTCCCTAGAGGGTTGAGTGAGCACCTCAGCTCCCCGAAGCACCCCAGAATGTGGGTGGTGTGTGGTCGCTCCGTTCCCAAAGTCACGGAGTGTGGCTTGGCAGCGTTGCTGTGCTGTCCAGAGCAGCACACACCTGTGGAGCTGGTGCTTATGGAAAGAGGATGCGAAGATTTCGTTACATTTTTCCATTAAATTTCCAAGACTAATTCAGAAAGCCGAAGCTGTGCTCAATCCTCTCCTTTTTGACAGTGCTGTGCACCTGGTTCTGCTGTCAGCATCCGAACATCATTCCCCTCAGGCCTGTGAGCTCTGCGGCTGTCACTGCCCTCTCCTCGCCCCTGTCATTTTGTCATTTTAGCCAGCACACTCTGCTGTGTCTCTCCCCGTGGCCTTTAGAGCAGAGCAAATTGAAAATCTGGCTCCTGGCTGCAGCTACTTTGCACCAAAACACCAAACTCCTGACTGCAGCCTCTCAAAGCACCAAACAGAAAGTGGGTAGGAGGAAGGAAGTGAGAGGTTGAGTTTTTTCCTGTTGCAGGTAGCAAGGAAATAAAATAGGAAATTCAATGCAAAGTGATCATCTTGCTGAGCCCCCCCAGCAGCACAGGCTGCAGGTGCTTTGTGGCTGCTTTTGTCTGGTGGTTTATTCCTCTTTGTGTCAGGGTGAGAGCTGGACTTGAGCTCCACGTGGTGCTGCAGAGCAGAGACCCAAGGCCCTGTGGACAGTACTGACATTTTCCCTGCCAGAATTCCAGGGGAGTGCTGTGAGCTGGGCATACTAATACAGACCTGGTGAGAATGGAGTTGTATCAAATCCAGTCCAAGGTCTTCACGATTTTCCAGCCCAGTGAATGAGTGGTTGTACGGGCTCTGTGGTTTGTGTTAGCTTGCTGCCGCTCTGTGAAAATGAAAAAACCTCTTGGGTGCTCAGTGCCTGCTGCTGCTGAGAGGGGAGACCCACCCGCCCAGACCTGGCTGCTGCTGTGGTTTGAATTATTATACTCTCATAATAAACAATGCAGCTTTTTACTTTATTCTTTGAGCCTTGCTCGCCCCTGTAGCACATAATCCAAGTGTTTAACATAGTCAGTTCTTGTCCTGCAGTTTCCCAGTCCTGCTTCTGTGTAGGCTGGCTGGACTGTTCCCTTCTGTGAAATACATCTTCTCTGTAAATATTTTTAAAGACTTAACAAAAACAAACATTATCTATTTCTAGACCGAAATTTGAGGACAAAAATTTTGCTCTTTCCCGCTTCTGAAAAGAATTTGTTTTTCCTTCATCAGTGTTCCCAGGGTAAAAGTTGTTACCTCCAGCTATGTAAATGAGTCTTCATCAATATGTCTCAGGTGGAAATTCCCCTGTATGCAATCGGAAATTTTCCTCCGGTAACAGTAAAAATAATTTTCTTTCAGCCAGAGCCATCTTTCATTTCTTAAAAAAAGAAGAAAAATTCCATTCACATTCCTTTTCTCCTCGTTGTCACTGATGACTCATGCAATGGCCTTTGCTACTTATTTCTGACTCTTAAGTGATTTTTCAGGTGGCTGCTAAAAAATTCTTAAAGCATTTGTCACTGGCATCTGCCTCACTTGCTAACATGATACATGTATTCTGATTTTTATGCAGAGAGTGTATTTGTTTGGGTTCTGAATCTTGCTTAGTTTGGAATATACATTTTAGATGTCAAATGAAGCTAAACAAACAAAACCCACTGAAATACAACAAACTCTGGACTTTCTGCAAAATATTTAGCACAAGCAGGCACCTGCATCTGTCTTCAGAGTGCAGCCACCCACACACGAGCCTGCGAGATCCGGTCTGACTGGAAACAATTAATAAAGACCCCCAAAATTCCCAAACGGGATCAAGGGCTTTCTTTTTAGCACTGTGACTTTATCACTGAGGTTTTGTGAACTTGAACCGTGCTTCTGAGTGTGGGAAGACTGGGTGCTGCCTTCCTTCTGGTAGCAAAGAAAAGGATTCAGAATCCCCTAACAGTAATTTCAAGAATAAATAGCGTGGTTTAGTTAAATAGGCAGTTGCAATTCATAATGGAAATTGGTGGTTTTAAAGATCACTCGCTTGTATTGCAGAAAAAAAAGAAAACAAGAGAAAAGAAAGTTGTTTGTCCCCCCTGAAGAACAGATAGTCCAAAAAGGGACGGAGCTTCTGGCCATCTGTGTTTGACGTTTTTTAGTTTTGTATCAAATACCCATCCTCAACGGGATGAGTGGCGTTCCCTGGGAGGGGGAAATGCTGCGTTTGTGTGGCCGTCACGCTCTGAGGTGACAGGAGCGTGGTGTGCTGTGACAGCCACACTCTGAACGTGTGCAGCACCACCAGCTGAAGACCCCGGACGAGCTGTGCAAACAGCAGAGCTTCCCAAAACGCCCTGTGGAGCACAGAGGAACATTCCCAGAGCTCTGCATTCAGGGAAACGCGGCACAGTGGAAGCTGTGACCCTGGCACCGGTGTGAGGAGCAGAACACGAGCCCCTCACCTGCCCTTGAAGCCTCGGCTTTTCGCAGCAGCCTCTGTAATCTTGCTGGGCATTTTTGTTTATTTATGGGGTTTTTTTTCCCCAAACAATTTTGTGTTATGTTTTTGCAGTCAGTAACTCAAAGTATCCCTGCCAGAGCTGTAGCCCCACGTTCCTTGCAGGACTGGGTCAGGAGCATCTCCTCCTGTCCCACATCTGGTCGATCCCTTCCCACAGCCCGCACAACTTGCCTTTTCCCTCAACACTAAACTTCGGCACGGGCAGAGATTATAACTCAGAAATTCTGATGAAGAAACAACAAGGAGGCACCAAACAAACCCTTCTGCTTTGTTTTGACAACTGCGAAGTGGAGCTGCCTCCAGGGATTATTCTCCTGCTGAAGTCCTGGGGTGCTGCTGATGGCCAGGACGGGAATCTCAGCTGCCACTGCAGCTCCCTCGGGTCGTGTCTTGTTATATTTTTGCCCTGCAAACGTTTATGGGGGATCCGGAGAGGAACAGGTTGTTCTCAAGTCTGCAGTATCCTTCATTTAAATACATAGTCACACAAATAAAACAATGTTTTTGTCCGGGCAAGGACACCAAACTAGGCCGCTGTGGCCTTCAGCGAGAGAGCTGAGTGTCTTTATCATCATCCTCCCTTCTCTCTGTCATTTTGGGGTCGCAAGATTGACACCATTTCAGAAGCTTTTTGAACAAACAGACTGCTCAGGTCCTTGGATCCCCCCCCTAATACTTCACCGTCAGCTCCTTTCAGCCTGTGGAAGGCTTTTGCTTGGTGGCATTTCTGTTTGAATGCACGGTCATCGAAGAGAAAAACGTGCTGAAGCTTTGTTGTGGTTTTAGTCTCTGAAATCTCTCTTGTGGCAACATCAACAAGTAAACTGCGGCCTTGTTCCTGAAAGAAAAACAACTGAGACTACAACCACAGTGTCCTCAGCTGTCCCAGAGCCTGAGCTGTGGAGTGGCCGCCCCGTTTGTGCGCGGGGCAGTGTCAGTGTCCAGAGGAGCTTGCTGGAGTGTCGGTGGACAAGAGAGGGAGCAGCCGTGCTTTGGGGGTGGGTGAAGGGTGTCTGTGTCAGGATGTGACAGGTTAGGGGTGTGCGGAGTGCTCAGTGCAGGGAGCACAGCTGGGGGCTCGGGGAGCCCTTGACCCTGTTCCTGTGCTCTGTGAGGTGCGGTTACAGAACTTTGTGCAGTTTACCCTAATTCTCCTAATGTCGTGGATGTTGCTTACTTGCAAGAGGACCTGGGTGCCCCAAACATTTATATATGTATGTATGTATGATGTGTGTGTGTGTAAATAAATCTTCAAAGCCTGTGGCAGTATAATATTATTCTATATATTATTATCATATAATATAGTATTACCCTTTATATTATTATTATTATATATATATAAAATATAGTATTATCCTATATATTATTATTCTATATGTATAGTATTATTCTATATATTCAGTATAGTATTATTCTAGAGCACAGAGAGCTTTTGTGTCACGTGTCACAAAAAGAAACAGTGACTTTTAAATGCTGGAGCAGTTTGGTTTGGCCAGAGGATTTTCTGGGCAAGGGCTGTGGCCCGTGGCTATGCTCAGGCAGGTGAGCCCCACTGCCAGCCAGCATCCCTCAGTGCCGCACGCTTTGGGGTGGCTGGGATCCCATTTCAGATCTTGTTGCAAAAAGAGAAAAGAAAATTTAAAAAAAAAGCAAACAAACCCCCGATCTGATGAGTTTTAGGTGCAGGCGAGGTCCCAGCCCGGCGCGGTTTCCCCGCTGAGCACTGCTAACCCTGAGCAGGTCTAACCACAGCAGCAGAGAGTCTCAGCCCTCCCCACGCTGCTCAGGCTTCCTGTGTGCCTCATGCACAATGAAATGCAGCAATTTGTGGGTGTTTGTTTGTTTGTTTGTTTGTCTGTCTGCAGCTGAGGGATGAGGGAGACTCTTCTGGCCCCGTCTGGAGGCAGGGAAGACACCTGCAGAAGTGTCACTGTTCTCTACCTCTGCCCACATCTCTGTGGTTTGGGACCCAGCAGGGCAGTCAGGGTGTCTGTCTCTCTGGGTGGAAGCATTCTTGATGGGTGACCCTGTAAATACCAAGGTGTTGTGGGTTTGTGCCTGGTTGTCATCCTCTCACCTGCCGCGTCTCCTGTAAAAGCTGGCCATGTCCCATCTGCAAGCATTGGCTAAATTTCCTGAGAGGGGGCAGCGGTGAAGGTTAGGCTGGGGTCTGCGTCGTTCCCCGAGCGGGACAAGGCACCCCCTGAGTCAGCAGCAGTGTGGAATTGTGTGATTCTGCAGATTCCCCAGATTAAGTGACATGGAGCACAAGCCCACAGGCAGCAGGAGAGCTGAGAACACAAAATTAACCTTTCCGAGGTTTGTGAACAATCTGGGTGAAAGTAAACCAGGCTGGCACGGAGTGGGGATGGTCTTGGTGAACTGGCCTTGCATGTCCCTCACGTCAGGTGGAATAATGCCATTTGCCCTTCTTAGCAGTGTTCTCCCTAAGTGCATTAGCCCTGGTTGGTGCTCAGTAACACAGAACAAAAACAACTAAGTAACCTTCCCTTCTGCTCTTCCTGGGGGTCTCAGATCTTAAACTTGGCAGGCTGCGGCTTTTTTCTCTGAGTTCCTTTTCCCCCTCCCTGCAGTTTCTGATGTCCAATTTCTCACAGGCCATGTGGACAAATGCCCTGCTGGTGCTCAGGACAGCTGTACGTGTGAAAGTTGGATATGATGGATAGAAAAGCTGTTGAAAAGGGGGAAAAAAAAAACAAACCAGAACAGAAACCAGAATTCCTGTAAACAGTCTGTTAAAAATATCGTCAACACATGTCAGACCTGATGATTTAAAATAGACAATTTCTGAGCGTTAAAAGGTCACATGGAGACGCGATAGGAGATTCAAATGGAGTTGAACAATGAACGTTTCAACAGTCACATCTTGTACTGTTGGCAAGATATCTGTGTTGCCAGCTAGTTATGTTCGGGGGGGGGGGGGGGAAATGAGTCAGATTGCAAGAATAATGAGCTTTTCTTGGATGATAACATAGAGAGGGGGGAAAAAGAATTTATACCTTAATGACATGACTCTGGTAGCAAAAGCTTTAGGAAAAATGGTGATTCTGGGAGTCATAAAACTCCAGGACCAGTTGAGGTGACGCAGTAGCACAAACCATGCGCTGTACCAAGGTTGTTTGTTTCCATGCGTGGCAGTGAAATAATTAAAATCACAAAATCACATTCCCAATATTTTCTCATTTGTGACCCAAAGTACAGCCGGCATTTCAGAGGAGATGTGTGAAAAGAGGGAGACTTTTCAGATGAGCACATGGTCTTTGAGTATCTAATTGCTGCTGAAAATTTAATGAGACAGAGAGGAATGATTGTCTTTGAGCACGGGAAACATTCCTTGTCTCCATCTGCTGCTGCTTTGGAACCACTAATTTCCCCTGACAGTTGGGAGAGCTGCACTGAGCAAAGGGTGATGGAGCCCCGAGGGGTGGGAGAAGTGCCTGAGCCTTGGGCGACTGGTGGGATGAGACTCTGCACAGGGTTTGGTGCCGGGGTGGGCTTCCCCTGCAGTCCACGGACCTGCACAACAGGTTGGGGAGAGAAAAAAAACGAGTGGATAACCCTGTGTGTCCTTGGCATCGAGCATTTTAGGGAGTGCTTGGTCCCTCTCCCATGATTAGCGAATGGAAGTGGAGCACCAGCCGTGTTAAAACCTGCTCCTGCTTTGTATCCACGGGCACCTTGCCTGCCTCGGAGCTGTTTCTTCTCATCCCCCAAATCCACTGGACTCTGCTTTGGGATTTGGGGTGTTCCCCGTCCTTATTGCCCACTGAGAGCACTCTGCAAGTACCACCAGGGTCCCTCCCCTTCTCTTTGGGGCTCTCTCCTTCCCTCCTACAGCCCACATCTTTTCCCTTTAAATGCTCTTCTCCCTCTGTTTCTCCCAGACTCGGTGTCAGCCAATTCCTGTGGTTTCCCCAGTTTTCCAGCTGAAGACAGAACACTTGTACGACTGAGGCTGTCAAAGGAGCGCTTTCCAGGAAAGGAGCGGATCCCAAACCAGTTTACATCTCCTGCGAGGGCAGTTTCTCACAGAGATGCGGACGCAGGAGCTGCCTTCGGTGTCGCGCTGTTTGTCGCTCGGCCCTGCGGCTCGGTATGTGCCTCGGGGCGGCCGCCAGTGCGGCAGAGGGTGGCAGCCACGTCATGCTCGGGACACTCGGCTGCCAGCAGCGTCCATCCCTCCCTCCATCCCTCCCTCCATCCATCCCTCCCTCCATCGCCGCCGCGGCCGCCGCCTCCCTTCCCTGCCGGCATCTCCCGGTGCCTGCGGAGCGGAGCGGGGCCGGGGCGGGGCGGGAGCGGCGGGCGGAGCGCGGCCCCATCGCCGCCCGTGCCCGCCGCCCCTCCGCAGGCGGGGCCGGAGCGGGGCCGGAGCGCGGGAGCCCCGCAGCCCCCGGGACCCCCGGGCCGCCGGCGCAGGTGAGCGGGGAGCGGGGCCGGGGGCTCCGGGCCGCGCCGCGGGGCTCGGCCGGGGCCGTCTGCGGCAGAGGCCGGCTCCGCTCGGGCGCCCTCAGCCAGCGGCGCCGCTGCTCGGGAGGAGCGCTTTGCTCCGTGGAGAGCGGGGCTCTGCGGAGCCGCGGGGATGCGCGGCTGGGGCCGCCCTTGGCGCTGTGTCCCCCGCGCTGGTGGCAGCGCTGGGCTCGGTGTGTGGATGGATGGCTGGTAAATGGATGGGTGGATAAACGGATGGCTGGTAAATGGATGGGTGGGTAAATGGATGGGTGCATGGCAGGCAGCGGCTGCTGTTTTGGCCGGTAACCACTCAGCAGCAGCAGCAGCAGCTGCCGGCCCAGCCCGCGGGCTGCTGCCGATCTCAGGTGCTGCTGATCTCAGGTGCTGCTGCTGGTGTCTCTGCCCGGCCTCTAGGGTGGGTTGGGCACATGGCGCGTTGTCACCGCGGTTGTTACTCCGGGCTTGGGGAGAGCCAGCACCTGGTCATCCAGACCTTCCCTGGGGTAGGCTTGTGCTGCCTGGCTCAGCTGTTCACCGCCGTGTGTGTTTCTGCTGTGGGCTGGCTTTGGGTGGTGTTTTCGGCAGGGCACGGGGAGCCCTTTAGGAGCACCCAAGAGGGAGTCTCGAACATGGCGCACTGTGTGTGTCTGAGATGGGAACCTGGAAGTTGAATGTCGTGATAGAAGTCATTAGAAACGCATGACTTGTTTTTTGTTTTCATCAACAAGATAGGCTCGGGTTTCTGGTGCTGTGGAGCCGTTGGGAACAGTGGAAAAAGCCTAATTTGAGCAACTTGTTCAGCTGGAAGCTTTCGTTTATCACAACTTCCTCCAGCTCCCAGGCTCTGCCTATGTTAGCAGTAACAGCAAGGGTGCAAGGATCTCACATCACTTTGCCAGCATTTAAGAGTTACAACACCCCTCATGAGTTACAGACTGTACTTGTGCATGTGAGAAAGCTGAAACACGGAGGAGTTTGTTGTTTGATGTCGTGCAGCAAACAATCGTCAGGTTTGGGAACGGAGCTGTGCACAGTGTTGGTTTTCAAGCTTTTGCTTTAACCACTGAATGTATGGTTTCCCACCATGTAGTTCCTCAGGCAATACTGTGAACTTGCCTCTGAGGTGATTGAAAGTTTCCACCAGAGAAAGGTTCTTGAGTCTCCCGTCAGATGCTTTTCTCTCTCTCTGCCTCTCTCTCAGGTGATACTGTTTTACTCCCAGAATGATGAATGGCTTTACAATTCTCTTTCCCTTAAGTTGCTTTGCCTGAACTCCTCTTTCCTTCCCTCTGGCTATTGCTTCTGGTTGGATCTGAGGTTCTGCTGAGCTTGAATGATGGTGCATTGCTCTGATGCTCTCCTGGAGCTGGGAGCCCCAAAAACTGCAGCCTGTTTTTATCACCACATGAACATTCTGCTTTCCTATCTCTTCTCTTGCTGACAACCCCTTTCATCATCAGCCCTGCACACAAACAAGGTTATCCCCAGTGCAGATCACATTAGTGTACTTCTGCTTCCATTACTTTCCCTGTGAGCCTGGTTTGTGGGAGTGTGTGTAAGGTGGGCACTGAACAGTTTAAAAGCTCAAAGGAGTCTTTATTTCATTAAGGAAAGGGCCCAGGCCAAGGGATTCTTTAGCCCCAGTGGCTGTTTAAAGCTTGATCCGTGTAGTTTCCACACAACCAGAGCACTTCCATGGGAGGTGGGGAAAAACCTGGAGAAATCTGTTCAGTTTCTCAAGGCAAAGGGGAGGAGGGAAGTCAGGTGGTGCAGGAGAACCCATCTATGCAGAGCTTGCCTCGTGTAAGAACTGTCACACTGCATCAGATCTGAGCTCCAACAAGTAGAACATTCTGAATTTAGCAATGGGGAGAGACTTGGTAAATGATGTATTAGAGAGGATGAAAGTCCAGAGTTATTCTTCCTTTGGTATATTCGTGCCAGGTTCTGTTGGAAAAGTCCTGCATCCTCTAAATCAGGGAGTTTGGAAAGACAAGGTGTTGAGCTTGAACTGCTATTGTAGTGCTCCTGGCTTAGACAGGTACTCCGTGTTCTCTGGGACGTGGTGCCGGATAGAAATCCTCAGCAGAAGGAAACACCTCAGCCATTGCTGTGTCTCTGTCCCTGCCGGTCAGTAGAGCTGTGGTGGTTTGCTGATTTAGCCTGAGGTAGCAGACACACCAGATGTCACCTGCTGTTTTTATTGTGGATGAGCAGAAAACAAGGCCAGCTTGTTTTGCTTTATTCAAACTTGTAAACCTTTCCTCCTCCCCCTTTGCTCCCCTCCCTGCAGGCCCAGGGGTGGTTTGTGGTCTCTCTCTATCCGGTGCCAGGGTGATGCAGCCTCTGTGCTGAGGAAGCAGGACAGATAAAACATAGCTCATGTTTCTGGGAATCCTGACCTCACTGCTGACAGGGAAGTGGTGTGCTCCAGGACCTGGCAGATAAGATGCTGAGCTCCTTGTGCTGAAGCCCAGGGCTGGCTCCTGAGGAGCTGCCAGCAGGACTTTGTGGTTTGGGAATCAGCAGCACTTAGCTCAGCTTCTTTCAGAGTCTCTACACCCACAGCTGCAGAGCTGTATTTGAAGTTGTGAATGGGGAAATTTTGTGCTGGTTTCATGGGCTGAGGAGAAGGGACACAGGCTTGCTCAGGGCTGAGTTTGGAGCCGTGGCTGTGGGGGCACCTTCCAGGCTGTGCCACTGGGATGCTCCTCTGCTGACCTGACAGAAAAACTCTGTGAGAGGGAATTGAGGTGAGCTGGTTTCTCTGCTGGGGTGGTTGGAGAGAATTAGTTAGAGGCACTTCCCTGGCTCTGACTGGGAGCCAGTGCCAACAGTTCCAGAGTCTCCCAGCACGTGGGGACACCTCTCTGTGCCCCTTGCCGTCTGTGCAGGAAGCTGGAGGTTTTATTGCTGTAGTATTTTGCTTGTGGGCAAATGGATGAAGACTCTGTTACGTGTCTTTGAGAAAGGAAATGTCTGACAGGCTGCTGGTGAATGGCTTTTGTTTCATCCTGCCTTTGAAAACAGCAGTTTGTACCTGATAGCGTTCAGATTCTTGTTCTCTTCTTTGCATTCCTTGGATGTACTGAAAATAAATTGTAGCATCCTGCCAAGGGACAGGCTGCCGATGGAGTTAACAAACTTAACTGATTGCCTCACCCTTCGACTTCGTTCTTCTGTACTTGTAAAGGGGGGGATGTACAGCAGAGTATAATTTGTTTGTGTGTATAAAAATGCATGCATACTTGGAACCAGCAACAACTCTTTCTCCCTCTTGCAGACTGGAACTGAGCTCTGGAAAAACAAAGTGGAGCTTGGAGCATGTGGCCTGAGGACTGCCTTACACAGCCAGGGGTAGGAACTTACTGTTTCTCTTGGCTGCCTGGTCACAGATGAGCTATTGGGACGAGTGTCTGTTCTCCAGAGAAGAGAATTCTCTTAATTCTTTGTCAAATGCAGATGTAGATGTTAATCCCTGCCTAGAAGGGATTAAGAGAGGGTTGCATTAAGATAGAAGCAAATGCAATAGTTACATGTAGCTCAAAGGCACTGAAGTGGAATTTTTACTGAGGTCCGTGTTTTCCTGAGCTTTAGGGCTCTGCTGACCTTCCTTTCTTTAGGCTCTTTTGCACGTTCATTTTCTGCAGAGCCCAGCACGGAACTGAGCAAATAACGTGTAGTCAACAGCAACAGATTGTTTCTCCTTTTCTTGCAGGTGGTAGCTAAGCAGTGAGCAGGATGCCCCCAGGCATTTACTGCCCTACGGAATTCTGGTCCAAGGGGGAAAACCAAAACATCCAGGTGGACTTTTTGCTGCCCACAGGCATATACCTGAACCTCTCAGTGCCCTGCAATGCCAGCCTGGGCACCATCAAGCAGGTAACAGCCTTGTACCAGCCGTTAGGTGACAGGTCTGTGTTACAGCCAGAGGCCCATCTGCTCCAGTTTGGCCTCCAACAGCAGGCACGTAGGATGAGAGTGAAAGGAGGGATGTGAAGTCATGTGAGAGTGCTATGCACAGGGAGAGAAGGATCTTTGGGAACTGGATGGTGTTGACAGGACTTGAGGAGCTCTTGGCTCCTGTCACGGATTTCATGTTCCTGGGAGCAAGTTACTTAACCCGGTTTTGTTTGCAGTGTGAGGAGTTGCTCCGTTTCACAGGACCAGAGTCAGCAGGTGCTTACTGTGAGATATTCGGGTGGGGGTTAATTAAATGCTCAGGTTGAGGGGTTAACGTTGCCCAAAACAAAAGGCAAGCGTGAAAAGGGAAGTCGGTTAAAGGCAAATAAACCTACCCAGCAGTTCAGCACGAGCTGGGGCCAGCAGGCTTGGCTGAGGAACAGCCTGGGATTGCAGGTCCAGCGGTGCTGTGGGGAGCTGGGGCTGTGCTCTGCCTTGGCTGTGGCCTGGGGGACAGGGTGACAGTGTGCAGGGTCAGGGTGACAGTGGCAGGTGACACTGTGCAGGGTGACGTGGCACAGTGACAGGGCAACAGCAGCAGGGTGACGGTGTGCAGGGTGACAGTGTGCAGGGTGACAGTGGCAGGTGATGCTGTGCAGGATGACAGTGTGCAGGGTGACAGTGTGCAGGGTCGTGGTGGCAGGGTGACAGTGTGCAGGGTGACAGTGGCAGGGTGACAGTGTGCAGGGTGACAGTGGTAGGTGATGCTGTGCAGGGTGACAGTGGCAGGGTGACAGTGTGCAGGGTGACAGTGGTAGGTGATGCTGTGCAGGGTGACAGTGGCAGGGTGACAGTGTGCAGGGTGACAGTGGCAGGTGATGCTGTGCAGGGTGACAGTGGCAGGGTGACAGTGTGCAGGGTGACAGTGGCAGGTGACGCTGTGCAGGGTGACGTGGCACAGTGACAGGGTGCCAGGTGACGGTGACAGGGTGCCATCAGCCCGGTGCCAGCAGCAGTGACGCTGTGCTCCCCGCAGGTGCTGTGGCAGCAGGCGCAGTATGAGCCGCTGTTCCACATGCTCAGCGACCCCGAGGCCTACGTGTTCACCTGCATCAACCAGACGGCCGAGCAGCAGGAGCTGGAGGACGAGCAGCGCCGCCTCTGCGACATCCAGCCCTTCCTGCCCGTGCTGCGCCTCGTGGCCCGCGAGGGCGACAGGGCCAAGAAGGTCATCAACTCCCAGATCAGCCTGCTCATCGGGAAAGGTCAGTCCCACCGCGGGGCACGGCGGGCAGGGGGCTGTGCTGCTGTCCCAGCCAGCCTGGGCACCCCTGGGGCAGCCCGGAGCCCTGCTCTGCTCCTGTCCTGCTCAGTCTGGTCACCCCTGGGGCAGCCCGGAGCCCTGCTCTGCTCCTGTCCTGCTCAGTCTGGTCACCCCTGGGGCAGCCCGGAGCCCTGCTCTGCTCCTGTCCTGCTCCTCCTGGTCACACCTGGGGCAGCCCGGAGCCCTGCTCTGCTCCTGCTCTGCTCCTCCTGGTCACCCCTGGGGCAGCCTGGAGCCCTGCTCTGCTCCTGCTCTGCTCAGCCTGGTCACCCCTGGGGCAGCCCGGAGCCCTGCTCTGCTCCTGTCCTGCTCAGTCTGGTCACCCCTGGGGCAGCCCGGAGCCCTGCTCTGCTCCTGCTCTGCTCAGCCTGGTCACCCCTGGGGCAGCCCGGAGCCCTGCTCTGCTCCTGCCCTGCTCCTCCTGGTCACACCTGGGGCAGCCCGGAGCCCTGCTCTGCTCCTGCCCTGCTCAGTCTGGTCACCCCTGGGGCAGCCCGGAGCCCTGCTCTGCTCCTGCCCTGCTCCTCCTGGGCACCCCTGGGGCAGCCCGGAGCCCTGCTCTGCTCCTGCCCTGCTCAGTCTGGTCACCCCTGGGGCAGCCCGGAGCCCTGCTCTGCTCCTGTCCTGCTCCTCCTGGTCACCCCTGGGGCAGCCCGGAGCCCTGCTCTGCTCCTGTCCTGCTCCTCCTGGTCACCCCTGGGGCAGCCCGGAGCCCTGCTCTGCTCCTGCCCTGCTCAGTCTGGTCACCCCTGGGGCAGCCCGGAGCCCTGCTCTGCTCCTGTCCTGTCCAGCCTGGTCACCCCTGGGGCAGCCCGGAGCCCTGCTCTGCTCCTGCCCTGCTCAGCCTGGTCACACCTGGGGCAGCCCGGAGCCCTGCTCTGCTCCTGTCCTGCTCCTCCTGGTCACCCCTGGGGCAGCCCGGAGCCCTGCTCTGCTCCTGTCCTGCTCCTCCTGGTCACCCCTGGGGCAGCCCGGAGCCCTGCTCTGCTCCTGCTCTGCTCAGTCTGGTCACCCCTGGGGCAGCCCGGAGCCCTGCTCTGCTCCTGCTCTGCTCAGCCTGGTCACCCCTGGGGCAGCCCGGAGCCCTGCTCTGCTCCTGCTCTGCTCAGCCTGGTCACCCCTGGGGCAGCCCGGAGCCCTGCTCTGCTCCTGCCCTGCTCAGCCTGGTCACCCCTGGGGCAGCCCGGAGCCCTGCTCTGCTCCTGCCCTGCTCCTCCTGGTCACCCCTGGGGCAGCCCGGAGCCCTGCTCTGCTCCTGCCCTGCTCAGTCTGGTCACCCCTGGGGCAGCCCGGAGCCCTGCTCTGCTCCTGCCCTGCTCCTCCTGGTCACCCCTGGGGCAGCCCGGAGCCCTGCTCGTGCGTTGGGACATCAGAGGTTCCCCTCCCGTGGGTGCAGAGGGGAGCACCGTGTGTGCAGACCCAGGGAAGGTGGTGCTGCCCTGCTGGCAGAGCGCTGGGCTCTTGGGTCCGTGTGGCTGTACATCAGAAATGTGTGATTGCTGCTGGCTTGGCTGACTCTGCCTTTGGCCACGTGTTAAACATGTGTGCAGGGAGGCTTTCACACACCCTTGAGGAAAAGGCTCATTTCCCCCGTTGGCTGCAGATGTTTATTTTTGCCTTCCTCCCCTACTTTCCACCCAGGTTTGCACGAGTTTGACTCTGTGCAGGACCCAGAGGTGAGCGATTTCCGCGCCAAGATGTGCCAGTTCTGCGAGGAGAAGGCGGCCAAGAGGCAGCAGCTCAGCTGGGCAGCGTGGATGGAGTACAACTTCCCCCTGCAGCTGGAGCCCGTGGCCAAGGGCCTCGGGGCTGGCTCTCTGCAAGTCCCCACCAAGAACATTTTTGTCAACGTCAAGTTCCAGTCCGGCGGGGTAAAGCACGAGCTTTTCTGTCAGTGTTTGACGGTCTCTGCTTTTCCTTTGGAACCCTCTGTGTGTGTGGAGACCGAATTATGTGTGCCTGGACAGCGTTTCTGTGTGTTCATCTTCATTCTCCAGATTCCTTTGCCTGTGGAGGTGGATGGGAGGGAGCTGTTCTCCCTCCTGAGCGTGCCTGGGTGTAGTGCTGGGCTGGAGGCTGAGGTTGTTGCGTGTACCTGGCCTGGAAACCTTTTTGGGTTTGGAAAGGAGCGCAGAATGCAATCCTTGGCTTTCCTTTGGAAGCTCGGGAGCCTGCTCAGGTCGTGCTCAGCAAACCCTGCCTGCAGGAACTGCTCGGTGCTGCCCAGAGCCCTGTGGCTGCCTCCAGCCCTTGCCGTGTTCTGCGTGTTGTCCCTGGGCATGAGGCCAGGTCACCCTCACAGGAGAAGAGCCTCCAGGGCAATGTTTGAGCGTGGGCTCCCCTCCAGCCTCTGCCCGGCTGGTGGAATCACCCTGGGAGGGTTTTCAATGACTGGCAGCCACGTGAGCTGGTGATTCTGCTTAAAATTGAAGTTCCTGATTTCCAGCCTCGTGCTTACGCTGCTGAAACTTGCTCCTGCCCCGTTTGGCAAACATCCCTGCTTATCCTTGGCTGGTGCGTGTGTGGCTGTCCCTTCCCACGCTGCTCCTCACTGCCAGCAGCAGGAACGTTGCTCCCCGTCTGTGCCCCCTCAGCCCTGTGCTGGCGTCTGACAGTTTCTGCCTTGTTGGGTTTGCAGGAGAGCTTCACGTTCCAGATCTCCCCCTGGGAGTTCCCCCTCACCCTAATGACCTATGCCATAAAGAAACAGGCCACTGTGTTCCGCCACGAGACCGTGCAGAAGGCAGAGGACTACACCCTGCAGGTGAATGGGAAATGTGAATATCTCTATGGGAACTACCCCCTGTGCCAGTTCCAGGTGAGCCTCGTGTCTTGCTTTATCAGTGACTCTGTTCCCACACGGCCTTCTCTTGCTGGGGGCGTGGGTTGGGACACACTGGCAAGGAGACGGTGCTGTTTACAGGGGTGCAGCACATCAGTGGCAGGACCTGGATGCTATTTAGGGCAAAGGGTACTTCTAGCAACCTAACAAATCCTGATTTTTGGGGGGCCAGTGGTCTAAGCCCGTCTCTGTGCTGTGTAAATACATTTAGAGACTGTGGTTCTGGAAATACCTGCTTGCCTAAATGGTGGGCTGAGGGTTCTCCTACTGAAGGTTGGCCAAGCAATCCTGAGCCGTGTGCTCCTCTGGCAGGGCAGCGTGCTGCTGGGAGTGCTGAATCCTCCTCAGTGTTTTCCCTTAACGCAGCCCTGAGTCCATTGATGAAAGGCCAGCGATAAAAGGCACGTCATGTTCTCAGTTCTGGCAACATGAGGCCAGCGAGTTGCAGGTTTCTAAAGCAAGAGGAGATAATTGAGAAGGGGAATTGGATTGCTGCTGTGTCCCTCCCGGGGTCCCCGCAGGGGCTCTTGCTGGGCTGGCTCTGGCCTGGTGGCCCGCGCTGACCCTGTCCCCTCTCAGCACATCCGCAGCTGCCTGCAGAGGGGCCTGACCCCCCACCTGACCATGGTGCACTCCTCTGCCATCATCGCCATGAGGGACGAGCAGAGCAACTGCATCACCGGCCCCCCAAAGGCGGCCTCCAAGCCCCCCCCGCTCCCCAAGAAAAAGGTGAGAGGGGACAGTGACCGCCGGGGTCACCCCGGGCTGGCCTCTTGGTGGGTGTGCTGCTCTTGGGCTCTCCCTGCCCTTCTCAGGACAGGTTCCAGTGGCGGTCTGAGGTGGGACTTTCCAGCCCCTCCGCAGCCTCCCTGGTCGTCCCGGCCTTCTTGCTCTTTTCCGTGGGACCCAAAAGCACGGAGTGGGAGATGGGTTCTGGTGCAGACCTGGGAGGCCTCGGTAGCACCTGTTTGTGACCAGAACCCTTTTCTCTTTCCAGCCAAACTACGGCTCTCTCTGGTCCTTAGAGCAGCCGTTCTACATCGAGCTGGTGCAAGGCAGCAAGGTCAATGCGGATGAGAGGATGAAGGTGCGTCCTGACTGACTCGCTCTGGGTTTGTACCTGTGCTTTCCCAGTCGCATCCCTCTGGTTTGTGTGGCGAGGACAGTGTGAGCTCACCTGCTCCTCTGGGGCTCCGTTCAGCCTTTGGAAGGTTTCTGAGCTGCAGCACGGCAGCAGCGGTGAGGGAAGAGGGCAGACAGCAGCCCAGGGTTAGAAGAGCTGCTGCCCTGAGCTGATGGCGTTGGGCAGGGCAGGGAAAGCCAGCTCTGAGGAGAGAGAGATGGCAGAGGAGGTGCCTGGCAAAGGGGAGGCGGCAGAGGCCTGGGACATGTGGGGTGCTGCCATGGAGGGGGAGCAGGAAAATGAGGAGAAGGGGAGCAGCCGCCCTTTGGGAAGGGAAGGAAGCTGGGCAAGAATGTGTCGCGTTAATTAATGTGCGAGTCCGCATGAAGTGAGAAGATAACAATGCCCTCGCTGCAGCTGAGTAAAGACACAGACCAGAACTGAATGTCTCAGTGGACTGGGAAAGAGACAGGAGCAGGACACGGTGTTCAGGGGAGTGGCTGCTCGGTCCCATCCCTGTCCCGGTGATGTGCCTGCAGCAAACACGGCAAGTCCCTGTAGCCCTGCTTCCATGCCTGAAGTAATCTGGGTTTTGAAATTCTTTTTTTAGAGAATTTTCTGTAAATGAGAGAAATGTTTTTGTAACTGTACTTATGCCATTCATTTTTTTTCTTAGGAGGGACTTCTTCTTGATGTCCCT
Source organism: Chamaea fasciata (assembly GCF_029207755.1). Lineage (NCBI taxonomy): Eukaryota > Metazoa > Chordata > Aves > Passeriformes > Sylviidae > Chamaea > Chamaea fasciata. The sequence goes on along the minus strand of NW_027094108.1, from coordinate 665,324 downwards.
CTGGTCTGACCAGTGTGATTGAAAAGGTTTGCTTTTGTTTCACCAACCAAATTGGTCTGTGTAAAATAGTATGAAAAAAAGACACGTCCCCCCCCCCAAAAAAAAAGTCATTTTCAGCCTTCTGAATCTTGGAGTCTGTGTTGTTGTGGTGTAAAGCAGCGCCAGGTCCCCTGGGTTGATGGTGTTGTTGGTGCTCCCCTGTGTCACTAGACGGACACAAAAGGAAGGACACTCACGCAGGTTGTGAGAGCAGAAAAGGACGTTTATTTTTCCCTTTGGTTTGTGTAGGGTTTGGAGTTTGATCAGCGATTGGGCAATGAGGCTGACACCTCTCTGACCCCGCTGGTCAAACCAGAAGTCCATCACAGAGAGGAATGGGAAAACAGTCACTTTGTCCATGTTACAATCTGAGAGAAACTCCGGTACAAAACCGCAAACATCAGGAAAAAGCCCAGAGCAGACCCCGGACTGAGGGTGTCCTGTTGTTTGCCCTCCCTCAGCTGGTGGTGCAGGCAGGGCTGTTCCACGGCCACGAGATGCTGTGCAAGACCGTGTCCAGCTCGGAGGTGGCCGTGTGCTCGGAGCCCGTGTGGCGGCAGCGCCTGGACTTCGACATCGGCATCTGCGACCTGCCGCGCATGGCCCGGCTCTGCCTGGCGCTCTACGCCGTCATCGAGAAGGCCAAGAAGGCTCGCTCCACCAAGAAGAAGTCCAAGAAAGCTGTAAGTGAAGCCAGGCTGGGGCAGGGCTGCCGGGCACAGGGCACGATTCTGTGCCCTTTGCCGTCAGGAAACCTCGTGTCAGTGGAACAGAATAGCGGCCAGTAACTTCTCCAACAGGAACAGGAAGCCGAGAAGTGGCTGCCTGTCAGAAAGGCTGTTTGTGTGTAACTTCTTCTCTAGAAAGACCATTTAGAAACATACCCAGCATCTGACTGGGCCTAAAGAGGAATCCCGTACGTTGGTGTCTCTGTTTCGCCGTCCCGCAACTTCCTTGTTTTGTAGTTGAGGTTAAACCATCATCTCTGTTGCATTTTCTTTCTAGCAAGTTCTTTCCTGCAAATCCCCAGTGGAGCAAGTTACCAGCCGGGGAGGGAGAATAAACTGAGGAATGTAAACATTGGTTATGGCAAAGCATTAGGCGAGGTGAAATTCAAGTGCAGACTCTTCAAGGTTACTGCTCAGGTGTGGAAAACTGACCACAGAGAGTGTTAAATCACTTTGGAAGTTCTTGATTTGAGCGTCTTCATCAGAGGCAGTGATATTCTCACTTTCCAAAACTTCCAGCCCATTAATGATTTAGTAACTAGAAGTAGATCCAACTGCAGCCCGTAATTGAATTGCTGATTTCCCAGAGCTGTAAGCTAAGCCTCAAGCTCTTTGCATGTGAGAGTTTTCTTTATGAGCAGCAAATGCGTTTGTGCCTCTGCAAATCATTGTTTCTGTGACCACAAAGACTCTGTTCTCGTGCCTTCAGGAGAGGGTTGCTCATGCCAGCTGTGCCGGGGTGCAGAGGAATGAGGCACTGACGAGCGTGATCCAGAGGATTTCAGTTCTGCTCACTCCTCCTCACTGCTGGGAGCTGCACTGGGCTCTGTTGTGCTGACATCAGTCGAGTTCTCAGGGTTGCTGTGCAGTCATGTCTGGGAGCAGCAGCCAGCTCATGAATCCTGCTTGTGGGGACCAATTTATGGGTTGAAGGCTTCAGACTGGAAACATTTTGAGGCCAGGACCAGGATTAACAGTTTTATTGCTGGGTTTCTTTTTTATTTAGGAATAGCAGAACCCCAGCTCCTGCTGGAGGCTTTTGTTGGGCAGAAGATGTGATTCATCCACAGGCTGGGATGTTTGTGGTCACACTGGAATAATTTTCAGTTCTGGAGCAGTCAGAGGGAAATCTTGCTGTTCTGATTGACAAAACACAACCAGTCTATTTAGCGGAGTTGTTAAGAGGATCTCATTCATGTGTGTTCTGGTGCTGGGGGAAGGCGGGTGCATTCTGATGAGCTTTTAACATAAAACCACAACATTCACTACAGCTGAGCCCTGCAAAAAGGAATTTTTCCCCGTGGTGAGCTACAGCTCTGAGTGAAGAGCCCAGAAATCATTTCCAGTGATTGGTAAGGGCAGGTTAGAGTGCATCTTGGTTGGTTTGTTTGTTTTGATTGTTATTTTCTTTCCTTACTCAGAGGTTAATTCCATACCTGTTGTTTATATGCAGACGGTCCAGAGCAGATAGGGGGGACTAAACCATTTACTACCACAAACGCAGGCATGTTTGCCGGCTGACTGGATGAGTCAGAGGGTTAATGTCACCCAGAGGGCTGGCTTTCAGTGTTCCTCTAAATCATGCAGGGGATGTCTCTCTTTAGAATGCCGGATCCTTGTTTTGCTGGACCTTATCCACAGAAATCTTGCCTTGTGTTTTGGCAGGCTCTGAGCTGTGGTTAGATGTCATTTACTCTGTTAGAAAAGGTTATTGCTGCTGGTGCTTTATTTGGCTTTTCCCTGTGAGCTGGAAGCTGATGTCTCAAATGTGATTTTACAGAAGATACTTGGAGTAATGAAATCAGCTCCAAGGTTTGTGAGAGGCCGCTTGGGCAGCTCATTTTGTCACGTTGGAGGGAAACGGGGGCCCCGTTACCTCCACCGAGCGCTTGGTGCTCTGTGGGGTAGGGCTGCTGCAGAGCCTGGAGCGCCCCGGTGGCAGCAGGGGTGTCTCCCCGTGCTTCCCTCACTCGTGGCACTGCCGGTGGGTGCCTGGATGCAGAATTTCTGCCCCGTGACCCCTTTTCCGGCTGGTTTCTGTGCTCGAGCCGTGCTGTGAGCTGAGCTCGGAGTGCTGCTGTGTGAGGTAAAGTGTTCCATCTGGGGAACCTGACTGCAGGGAGGCTGAGCTCACCCGTGGAGTGTGTCTGCTCTGGGGCTGGGAGCTGGCTGAGGGCAGGGGACGGGTTCTTTGTCTTGGCTGTGTCCCAGTCACTTGCCGGAGGCCCTCCTCCAAAACGAGACCGGGTTGGATTTGTGGGGTTTATTTTGGGGGTGTGGCAAGGGATTGGCAGCATGAAGTTTGATTTCTATAGATAGTGTTTATTATTGTACAAAGAAGCCAAGCCTTTTTTCCCTATTATGGGCTATTTCTAGCGTCCTTTGTCTCGTTTTCCAAAATCGTGCCTGCTCTGTCCTCCCTGTTTCAAAATTAGTCCTCCTCCCTCCCCCTCAAATTGTGAAATATACGAAATACGCAGTAGTTCCCTCAAATATTGAGTGCAGAGTAGCAAGGCCTTATTGGAAAATTAGCGATCCTTCAGCTATGCCAAATATCAGATGGTGCCGTTATAGCCACACTTGCGTGCGGGGAGCGTTTGGTGCCATTCAGCACCAGGCAGGAGACCGCGGGTTTTGGCAAGTGCCCGATGCCCTGTCGTGCTGTGGACTGTGGGGAGCTCAGCGGGAGCACGCGGGGTGTCCCTTCGCACGGGGGTCTCTGAGCTGCAGCCCCTGTGCCCTGCTGCAGCCGGCCAGGGCCGCCCCCACCGGCGCTGTCTCCCCGCAGGACTGTCCCATCGCCTGGGTCAACGTGATGCTCTTCGACTACAAGGACCAGCTGAAAACAGGGGAGTGCTGCCTGCACATGTGGTCCTCCTTCCCAGGTACGGCAGGAGAGGGAGCCGCTCTGGCATCCTCAGCGTCCCCCAGGAAGAGCAGAGGCCGCTGCTCCGTGCTGTGCTGGCAGCTGGAGCCCTGCCCGGGCCTGGCCTCGCTGAGCTTGGCTTTGCCGGTGTGACGTGAGGGGCGGCTGCTCACCCGAGGGTGTCACCTGGCCCTCACTGGGGAGAGCTCAGGAGGGTGAAGTGCTCGTGGCCAGGCAGTGCCCAGGGCCAGTCTCTGCTCTGCTTTCTGCACCAAAGCTTCACAAGGTTTGGGCTCACGGGCTTTTTGTACTTTGTTTTTCAGACGAGAAAGGGGAACTTCTGAACCCCATGGGCACGGTGCAGTGCAACCCCAACACAGAGAGTGCAGCGGCCTTGGTCATCTGCTTCCCCAGCGTGGCAGCACATCCTGTGTACTACCCATCCTTTGAGCAGGTGGGCACAGGGACACTTTTCTGGGGGGCACGGGAATTCCCTCAGCGTCCTTTCCAGTGGGGAGCCTCTGGGGCGGCCATCGACAGGGCCTGGGTGCAAGCAAACTTGGTGAATAGATATTGCCAACTGAAAATTTCACTGTGAGTGAATACTTTTCCAAGCTATGAATTACTGAGCTCTCATGGATGGGCATTTGTTTTAAAAAATGGGTTTGTCTGAGCTGCCTTCAAACTGCATTAGGCTCTGCAGGAAGGAAGAGGAATAAAGGGGAAATGAGTGGAGGTAGGCAGCTCCCTCCCTTTCAGCAGGGTGATAAGAGGCCACGTGTGAGGTGGAGATTCTCCCTCTGTCACTGCAACTGGCCGGACCAGTGGGGGAAGCAATGTGCCTGTTAGAGGGGAGGAGGGAGGTCTGTGCTCCCCAGGAGGCTCAGAGGCTGTGCCAGGGAGAAAGGGGCAAGTGGCTGATTTCCAGTGCAGCAGAAAGGCCTGAGGTGATGGGGGCTACAATTACAGAGGCACTGAGGAGCCTTTCTCACCCTCTTTCTTTGTGTCCCAGCTGCTGGAGCTGGGAAGGAATGGAGAACAGCCCCGAGCTGCGCCAGAAGATTCTGAGGAGGTGAGTCTTCTGGCATCGGCTTCCAGCGGCCTGCAAGCCGGGTTTCAGGGACGGGTTGTTTCCACCTGGCCCCCTCCCAGCAGGTTTCACCCCAGCGGGTGCTGCCCCAGCCCTGCAGGGCCTCCGAGCTGGGCAGGTCCCGGGGCTGGAGCCTGAGCCCTGTGTGTGCTCTTTGCTGGGAGCAGAAGCTGCAGCTGAAGGAGATCCTGGAGCGCAGGAGCCACACGGAGCTGTACGAGCACGAGAAGGACCTGGTGTGGAAGATGAGGTTTGACATCAGAGACCAGTACCCGCAGGCTCTGGCCAAGCTGCTCATCATCACCAAATGGAACAGGCACGAGGATGTGGCCCAGGTGAGGATGCTGGGGCCGGCAGCCAGGGCTCCCTTCCGGGTCCATCTCTGTGTCGGCGTTCCTGTGCTGTGTTTGGGAGCCCAGCTGAGCCAGGGAGGTTTCCGTTTTCTCAGGGAGGTTCCCAGCTGGTACCAGCTGAGCTCTGGCTCTTCTGGGCTCTGTTTGGTTCTGTGGGCTGCCCCAGATTTGTTACTGCCCTGCAAAGTCTTGTTTATCCCTTCAAGAAACTGGAGGCAAAAAAAAAAAAAATCAAATCTGTTTAATTCTTGAGGAAAAAGAGATTCAGACTGAATTACTGAATATTCTTAAATGATAGTAAGAGATCAGCACAAGCCAGCTCAAGGGGTCAGTTTTTGACCTGGTATCTGCAGCCTTGCCGTGAGGCATCCATAAATAGTGACCCCCCATGAGGAGCTGCTCTTTCATCAGTAGAATTTCAGATTTATATCCACTGTCATCAAAACCTTGCTCCTTTTTTATTTCCTATTATCTTTTTGGTGATTACAGATGATTTCCCTGCTTCAGACGTGGCCAGAGCTGCCTGTCCTGAATGCCTTGGAGCTGCTGGATTTCAGCTTTCCTGACCGCTACGTTGGGTCCTTTGCTGTCAACTCCCTGAAGAAGCTGACGTAAGCGTTGTCCCCAGGGGAGGCAGAGCCCTTGCTATTTCTGCTCAGGGCTGCTGAGGGGCTGCGAGCAGCAGTGACAGCCTTGTCCTCACAAGACAAGGCGGTGTCTCATGTTTCCTTTCCCTCCACAGGGATGATGATGTGTTCCAATACCTGCTGCAGCTTGTCCAGGTGCTCAAGTATGAATCCTACCTAGACTGTGAATTAACCAAGTTCCTGCTGGAAAGGGCATTGTCCAACCGCAAGATCGGCCACTTCCTCTTCTGGCATCTGAGGTGAAGAGCAAATGTGTTAGGCTTTTTCTCAGTAATCCAGTGGGACCAGCATTTACTGAGTGTCTCGTGGCTCTGTGCAGTGGGGACTGCTGCTTTTTACCTCGGGTGACTCAGTGAGAATTATTCCAGGAGGACACAATATCTTTTTTTTTTTTTTGGTCACTGCAGTGGTGGTGTTTGGGATAGGTTCAGAATTTATACATATTTGGGACTATACACACATGCCTCTGAGCTGGAATTTGCTTTGGGCTTCCGTGGCCACCTGCCAGCTCTGAGCCATAAACTCTGAACTGTTCTTGCTCCCCAGGTGATGTTCTCAAAGGAGGGGTTGGCGATTGAGTCACCCAGAAAGATGTTTCATCACCTTGCAATGCTTTTCCTCCCTCACCTTCTGGGGCGTGGGCATTTTTTTTCCTTCCCCATTACACAGAATCTAGCCAGCAGCCAAATATTCCGGTGTTGTCCCCACCGCTGCAGTGGCTGCAGTGAGTCAGCCATGCCTTATCCTCCCTGCAGGTCGGAGATGCACGTTCCCGCCGTTTCCCTGAGGTTTGGCCTGATCCTGGAAGCCTACTGCCGGGGCAGCACCCACCACATGAAGGTGCTGATGAAGCAGGTACAGGTGGCTTTGGGCCAGGAGGTTCTCCTCCCTCGGGCCTGGGGCTGGCTCTCAGCTCTCGGCTCTCCCAAATTCACATTATCAGTCACACAAAAAGCCCCGAGAGGGCCGCCGGCTTTGGCGTGTCCTGGAGATCCCCAGCACGGGTGGCTTTGCTCATCCCTGACTCACCCAGGGAGGCTGCAGTGTGTGTCCGGAACGGTCTGAACTGTTGGTAACTGCAGTTACGGGGTGATCGCACGTGGCTCACTCAGAGCACTGGCCTCCCTGTCAGTGGCTGTGTGCAGGTTCTGCTGCCATCTCCCCCTCTGGAGCCTCTTTCCTCTCAAGGGCCACTGTGCCAGAGTCGGAAGTGAGGGACTCACCTGTGGACAGAGTTGTATCCAAGGTGTGCCCGCCGTCCAGTGCCGAGCAGCACTTCGCACAACCAGAACTCCCCAAAGGCACTGAAGGGAGCCTGGGCTCTAGGTCTCATCCTCACTTTTCCAGCCACTGCACCTCCCTTCTTCCTTTGGTCCATGGTAACGTGCTTTATTCCTGCTGCAGTCATTCCTTGCAATGCCTTTGTGCCCAGCAGAGGATCCACAATTAATTATGGATCCTCCTCAGGTAGATACTACTAAATTTGTTTTGTTGCAATGTGTGAAATTGCTACAAATTGAAGAGGAAATAAGAGATGGAACCAAGATTTACATTTCGCAGGAGATTTTTAATGTTTTTCAAACTTTCTCCAGGAATTTCCTATTTGTGGACCCTGTTTCATCCCTCCCTTTTTTTCAGGGAGAAGCACTGAACAAGATGAAAGCTCTGAACGACTTTGTGAAAGTGAGTTCTCAGAAGGCCACCAAGCCCCAAACCAAGGAGATGATGCACATGTGCATGAAGCAGGAAACCTACAGGGAAGCCCTTTCCCACCTCCAGTCCCCCCTGAACCCCAACATTATCCTCGCTGAAGTTTGGTAAGGGAGAGGTCTGCACCTCTGAATTTGTGTGAATTTTGTGCTTTGTTTCACATTGGAGCCAGGCTTTGGGTCACCCCAAGGTTCTTTCCTCATGGAAGTCCCAAGTCCATCAGCGGGTGGAGCTGCTGTAGGACTGGCAGCTTCTCAGGATGGCTGATATTTTAATAGGTGGAAACTGATGGTGATATTTTTATTTCCTCTAGTGTGGACCAGTGCACCTTCATGGACTCCAAAATGAAACCTCTGTGGATTGTGTTTAACAATGAAGAGACAGGTGGAGGTGGAGTGGGTATCATTTTTAAAAATGGAGATGGTAAGTCTTTATTATGCCTGTGAAAATATATCTTTTAGTCTCAAGTATTTACTGGGGTGAGCAGCCTAAATCTGCACCACTAAGATGTTGTGTAAATGAGGGCCTTTCATGTTTTCGGGTGAGATTTTGGTAGTAATCTCTGAAAATACACATCAACTCCCCTCTGTATTGCACCTGCTTCTCTTCCACTAAGATTTTAGTGCAGGGGTAATTGGATGCCTTTGAGCAGTGAAATGACACTTTCCTCTGTAATGCTGCCCAGATCTGCGCCAGGACATGCTGACTCTGCAGATGATCCAGCTGATGGACATCCTGTGGAAGCAGGAGGGCCTGGACCTGAGGTGAGCAGTGAGCACCCAGCTGTCCCCCTGCACGGATAAGTCAGGGCTCTGCAGGCTCCTTTTGCCCCCAGCAGGTCTGGCTGGTGTTCTGGGAGCAGCTGGGCGGGCTCTGTGGGGCTGGGGAACAGAACTGCAGGGTAAAAGGGAGGAGACAAGCCAGGGACAGTTTGAAAGTCACCACCACCCACTGTGGGCAGGATTTCAGTGGAAGGGTTTCTCTCATCTCTGCAGGATGACCCCTTATGGCTGCCTCTCCACAGGAGACAAGACGGGGCTCATTGAGGTGGTCATGCACTCGGACACCATCGCCAACATCCAGCTCAACAAGAGCAACATGGTGGCCACGGCTGCCTTCAACAAGGACGCTCTGCTCAACTGGCTCAAGTCCAAGAACCCGGGGTGAGGGCTCCCCTTTCCCTCCCCGCTCCTTTTCCTTCAGCCCTGCACAGCTCCAGGCTGCCCCAGGCGGCTGCGGCCGCTCCCCTGCCTGGCACAGCTGGAGGCCTTGTGTCCATCTCGTTTCCAGTCTGGACACTTCATTCCCTTGCTGAGTTACTGCAGCTCCTTTTCCTAAAGCGGGGCTGGGAGCCCTGCCTCCCGAGAGCAGGACAGGAATGCAAACGAGCTGCCCTCCCTCCCCTGCAGCTGGAAACAGCTCTCCCCCCGGGGCAGCACTGGAGTCCAACGTAAAACTGTCTTTCACTCTCCTCCCCTGTCTAGAGATGCCTTGGACCAGGCCATCGAGGAGTTCACCCTGTCCTGTGCTGGGTACTGCGTGGCCACCTACGTGCTGGGCATTGGGGACCGGCACAGCGACAACATCATGGTCCGGGAGACGGGGCAGGTAAGCCGGGGCCGGAGCACGGGGGGATTGCCTCTGCCAGGGAGGCAAACATGGGAATGTTGCCCCTTCCCAGGGATGTAAACATGGGAATATTGCCCCTTCCCAGGGGATGTAAACATGGGAATGTTGCCCCTTCCCAGGGGTGTAAACATGGGAATGTTGCCCCTTCCCGGGGGATGTAAACATGGGAATATTGCCCCTTCCCAGGGGATGTAAACATGGGAATGTTGCCCCTTCCCAGGGATGTAAACATGGGAATATTGCCCCTTCCCAGGGGATGTAAACATGGGAATATTGCCCCTTCCCAGGGGATGTAAACATGGGAATATTGCCCCTTCCCAGGGGATGTAAACATGGGAATGTTGCCCCTTCCCAGGGGATGTAAACATGTGAATGTTGCCCCTTCCCGGGGGATGTAAACATGGGAATATTGCCCCTTCCCAGGGGATGTAAACATGGGAATGTTGCCCCTTCCCAGGGGATGTAAACATGGGAATATTGCCCCTTCCCAGGGGATGTAAACATGGGAATATTGCCCCTTCCCGGGGGATCTGAGCACAGGAGTATTGCCCCTTCCCAGGGGAGGGCCCTGGCCAGGCCATTCCTCTGCCTCCCTCTGCTCAGATCTGCTGAATGCAGTAACTGAAGAGAATTCAACATTGATCTGCTAAAACAGGTAATATTCTGATTTTTTTTTTCAGCTGTTCCATATTGATTTTGGTCACTTTTTGGGGAACTTCAAGACTAAATTTGGTATTAATAGAGAACGAGTCCCTTTCATCTTAACCTACGACTTTGTGCACGTCATCCAGCAAGGAAAAACTAACAACAACGAGAAGTTTGAAAGGTAAGTGCTGGGAGTTAAACTGGACTTCAGCTTTTGAAGCTCTACATTTTGAGTATTTATTTCCACCCATATGCAGCCTATAGCTGCCTGTCCACATGCAAGCAACTAAATAATGAACTGGAGAGAGCGAGCAGGGTCCAGACTGCGCAGCTTTGCTCTACAACTGGTGGAGGCTGCAGCGTTCCTTTGCTCCCCACAGGTTCAGGGGTTACTGTGAAAGGGCCTACATGATCCTGCGGCGCCACGGGCTCCTCTTCCTGCACCTCTTTGCACTGATGAAAGCTGCTGGGCTGCCTGAGCTCAGCTGCTCCAAAGACATCCAGTACCTAAAGGTAAGAGGTAACCCCAGCTACGGGGTTCAAACTGAACACTGTGTTTGGGGCTGGGTGAGGAGGAGGAGTTCAGTGTGCAAGGCCAGGGCCTTGGAAGCAGATGAGCTCCAGGACAGTGAGTCCAGTGCCCATGTGCAGGACATCAGCCATGCCAGGTCCTGGTGCTCAGAAATGCCTTCAGGTTCTTCACCACAAAGGCAGCAGGTGCCAGCTTGCAGGGAAGGAGGCAAAGCCCTTGGCTCTCATTTCCTCGTTTGCCTCCTGAGTCATAACCATCCATCCCTGGCAGCTGCAGAACACTTTGTACAAGAGCAATACGGAATCTGCTCTTCCCCTGCACCAACAGAAGCAGAAGGTGCAAGTGTTTATCAGAGAAAAAACCTCCTGCAGCTCCAAGCACAATTAAAACCAACTGATGGCTACTCCCTTCCTCCTTTCAATGGAGTAATTTCTTAGGAATGAATGTCTTACTGGTTGAGCAGTGACTTGTTCAGTTGTGCACTGATTTGTGCCTCTTGCCTACAGGACTCCCTGGCCCTTGGGAAAACTGATGAGGAGGCACTGAAGCACTTCAGACTGAAGTTTAATGAAGCCCTGAGGGAGAGCTGGAAAACCAAAGTGAACTGGCTGGCACACAACGTATCCAAAGACAACAGGCAGTAGGGCAGGAGAGGGGAACGCGAGCCCAGCACTCACAGACAGGTTCCTACAGACTGTGAATGGGGCAGTGTGGAACATCCCCCACCTTGTTCCAGAGGTCAGACACTGCTGCATGACTGAAAAACTGTTGGCCTGTCCTCAGCCACACCACTGTGGCTGCTGTGGATCTTTGGGGGACAAGGGAGAGACGTGAGGCAATAAATCTACTGCATACAGTGAAGGTAGGTAGAGGGGCTGTACCCTTGAGAACTCCTTGAGCTTCAAATCCGTGTTTCCATGGAAGAGCTGAGGCAGTTGTAACATCCCTCCAGCGTGCTGATGTCTGTATTTCTGTTTCCTTGAAAATTCAGCAGAGCAGAGATCCCCCTGTGCCTGCAGCCCATTTCTAGGTCACCACCCTTAGAGCTTAGAAGCATTACCTTCAGCATGTGCTCACTGCTCCTGCCCTGTGTCAGTGTCCTGAGGTGGGTCAGCTCAAAGCACACCAGAGCTGACGCGGACACTTTGTTTTTCTCTGCCGTGAGACAGGATAAGAACATCCAGATTGTCACAATGCTTTGTCTGCTCCAGAGGCCAAAGTGTTCTGAAACTGAGCTGGAACTCAGCTACTGCTGTCTAGAACTGATGGCACAAGAGCAGCTTTGGGGTGGCCACTGGATCAGGTACTTTGCTTTCCAAAGTTAGGCTTCAGTTGAGCCTCAAAGTAATTCCTGCATTTATTTTGGTTTCAAACCTGAAAACGCTAAGATGACATTTTCAAATTAAAAATTACTGCTTCTTTTCATAAAAGATGTGAAGCTGTGCGGTCTGCCCTGGTTTGGATCTATTCATACAAACCCTGTTGCCTCTCAAGCACCTGTTGGCAGAAGCAGCAGTTCTGGCATAGAAAACACCTCATTTAATTTAATCTGACCCTGGGAGAGCCCCTTTTCCTACTCCTTCAGATGAGACTGTGAGTGAAGCACTCAGGCTCTAACAGCTGCTTTGGTACTGGAGGGAAATGCTGCAGGACTTGGAGCTCTGTGCAGGCTGATCAGTGAGAAACAGTCCTGTGCCTCTGCCCCATTCTAGAGAGTAAACGTTGCTATTTCCTTGCTTATTAAACTAATTTACAGAGCAAAAAGTATACAGAAAACCTCTTGGGCCCTGTGCAAGGTGAGATGCACTGAAACCACAGCCCCAGTCAGGTTCCTGTGGAAGGGAAGACACTACAATTCCAGAGCTGGAAAAGCAAGTGTGGTGCAGTGCCAGACCTGGTGCTCAGGGTGCTGCAGCACGGGGCCCCTGCTCTCCTCACTCCCTCCAGGTCTCACAGCACAAAGGTCAGGCCCTCACAGATGGTAGAGCAAAGGCTCCTGTCTGTCACTTGGAGAAGTGCAATAACAAAAAGGTGCATCGGTATCAACTGCAAGAACTGAGCAGTTTTACAGAGGTTACTTAGGCTGGAAAACTTGACTTACCTACGAGCAGTAAAAATTCAGAGAGTCATCGTGTGGACCTTCTTCCTTGGACACCCTGGGAGTAGCTTGGATAAATCCCTGCAGCTCTCTTGGGTCTCTTGACTCCCAATTTACAAAGCAGCAGCTCACCTGATGGTTTTCAGCAAGCTGAACTGTACTAAAGATTGAAACTTAGGTAATTTTCAAAAATGTTCCATTTCATTACAAGTGGCTTCTCATTTTTATAAATATGCTCAGAATGATAGACCTATTTCTATTTATTTAGAGATGTTTCTGTCATAATTTTTTTTTAACTCTGTACAAACTGATTGTGCTTATTCTGTTGCCTTTGAAAAAAGAAGTATTTTTTTAAGCCAAACGTGGTTCTGCAAGAAGAGAATGTTTACATGTTTAGCTTTTCAGTTGCTTTAGGTACATGTTTTGTAAATAAGAAATAAAGGCTATTAACAGATTGTACACAAAGGCTGCCAAGTCCTTCTGTGCTTAAGAGCAATGGCCACAAAACTGTCCTACTCCCCCAGCAGAGACAAATTTAGTTTCTATAACTGGCATCTACTTTGTTTCACTCAGCAAAATAAAAAATACAAACAACCTTTAGAACCAGAAATTTATTGTAGCTTATAGACTTTCCAAACTGACCTGTTACCAATATACACATCTGAAAAGTTATACCCACAGTGGCTACAAACTGCATCAGGACGTTACAACCCCTCAGTATTACCATTAAGTCATGATCAGTTTTGGTCTAAAATACAGCAGCTACAGCAACAGTATATGGAAGGATAAGTCTTCTACACATTAACACAGGACAACTGTCAGACATAAGTTAAAAGTTTCCCAGTTTACTTAAAACTAGCAGTTAATTACCACGTAAGTAGTCAAAACCATTTTCCCGTTTTAGAAATCTAAAATTTTACATTAAAAAAAACCAAAACAAAACAACCCCAAAAAACAGTAAGCTCTGGTGTGGGTTCTTTCCCTGCTGCCAGGTCCAGCTCTAGTGTAAAGGCACTCCTCAGTCAGGTTCCCCCAGAGCAAGCCCCAGCCATGCCAGAGGGTGAGCAGGGAAATCCAGCTGGACAAACAGGTGGCTCAGCCCTGCTCTTTTCTCCTCTGGCACCCGGGACCCTTTGTGCCCCTCTCTGGCCCTGCCCTGGCTGGGCTCTGCACCCACACCACGAGCAAACGCTGGCGCTTGGCTTACCGTGCTCAGGAGGGAATGCAGTCCCCGGCTCCTGCTACAGGCAGAACAAGTTACTCTTTAATCCACCTCCACAGAGACCAAGCAGAAATTCATTATTCACAACTCTGCATCAGACCAAATAAAGTTAAACAACCCTGCCTGACAGAAAAACCAGCCACCCCCCCGCCCCCCATTTGTACCTTCCAGCTACTGCCCTCTGCAATCCCAAATTGGAACTGGGATCAGAAACAACCCAAATCACGTGAATTAACACGATTCCCAAGGTTTTCTGGTTGGGTAATTTATGCTACAGTTTTTCACCAGCAGGAAAACACAATTACTAAGTGTAAACAAAGGCTTAAAACACCGACAATCTGAATTACTGTACAAGGGGCTGCAGGGGAGGAGCAGGAGTGGTCAGTGGCACCAGCTACATCCCAAACCCTCCCACTTCCAAATTAGAAAAAATGAACAACAGAAAACCCCCAAATCCACGTAGAGTGGTAGCCCAGGTCTCCCTACACCCAAACCTGGCTGCAGTGCGCACAGCCCACACTGGACTCCAGGCACCCTCCCTGGAACTGCCGGGAGCTGTGGCCACATCCCACAGACGTGCCCACCATCCGTGTAGTGTTATTTCCCCAATAACTTAAAAGCCTTTATGGCAAGCCTTAACTGGAGAAAAAAATAAAATTAAAAACAAACTGTAGTGCACAGGGGAGCTGAACCTCTGCAGAGGCTCCTAAAGCCTTTACAACTTCTCACAAGCTTGTCTGTTCCCTCTGCAAAAAAACAAAAAGAGATGAAAGAAAAGGAAGGAGTTGAAGGAGAGCGGGGCATGAGCGCACATCGCAGTCAAGGCCAAGACAGAGTTACTGAACATCTACACTAACAACTGTGCCCGTGCTCCTGCTGCAGTAGGAATAGTTCATGCTGCATGATTTTTCACTTTAGCATGTTTTAAACCCCAATCCCTGTTTTCACTACCACAAATGACATAATTACATAATTCCAAGATATTTACAAAATATTAAAAAGTCTTGTTAATCTTCTACATATTAACCTCATTCTGCCACTTTACACATGCACTAATTCAGGGGAAAAAAATTAAAAGAACTCAACAGGCTGAAATGAGCAGCTTTACCCTTTGTCAACAAGCAATCTTTGCATCTTTTAGAAAGAGAAAAAGGAACAAAGCCAAGTTTGTTTCACTGAGCAAAAAAAGACAGTTCAGAAATTCATGTGCAATGGCTACAGAGCTGTAGAGTCACTTAGCTGAGATGACATGAAGAAAAAAGTGCAAGGTGGTTCCTCACAGAGCGTAAAAAAAATCCAGTCACTGAGGCATGGCTGAAGGGAGAGGTGCTAACTACAACCCTAAACATCAGGAACTAGCTGACAGAACACAAACACGGCTTGTGTGGGGGTTCAATCTACTGGCCAGAATGGATTTTTTTGTTTTAAACACCATGAATCCTTGGTACCAATGGAGTGTGTTACACTGGAGTCTTCTAGAGTGGGAACATAGAGACAAAGGGAGCAGCTAGAATCAATAAGTGAGGGTAGAGTCATCCCATTCCAGCTGCTGCTGTCTGTTAACATTCTGTTGGTCCTCCTCCTGCTCTCCCTCCTCCTCCTCACTGCTTTCAGACTCTGCACTAGTGATGTCATCTTCTTCTCCGTCTTCACTTTCTTCTTCCTCCTCCTCCTCCTCCTCTTCGCTGCTGTGTTGATCCTCGTAAGTCTGTTCAGACAAAAATTAGCTGTCATTACCATACCGGCCAAAATTCTTTTTGTTCTTTATTCAAGGCACTATACTGAGGAAGAGCTATTACAGATTCCTTGCTGGATTTAGAAGTCCAGCAGGAATTGGGCAGAAACCAGGAAAGACAAAGGAAGCGGCACTTTGTAAAAGAGTCCTGTGACACTGCTGTCAATCCTGGCACTCCACACAAAGTGGCTCTGAAGGGTGATCCAGCACTGCAAATTCTGCTGGAAAAGGATCTTACAATAGGACACAGAGCATGAAGCTCACACATCTTTCTTGCTCCCAGTTTTCTAAAAAGTCAGAAGTCAGCCACAGGAGAAGGAAACATCGTAAACACGGATGTTTTGACAATAAATTCTGCAAGTTTAGCCAAAGGCAGGCTGCGTTTGAGGCACTGTGCACATGATGAACACTAGTGCTGGACGCTGACCTGTAAAATCCCGTCCTCCATCATGAAACTGCAAGACCCCAAACGACCTGCTGGCATTTGGCACACGGGCTCTCAACTCCCAGCTCCTGTCTCTGCCCTGCGCTCGGGGCTGGCCCTGCTCTGCCCCTGGGCAGTCACAGCACTGCAGGAGCAGCCCCAGAGCCCAGGTTACCTCCATGGGGTTCACAGTGATGGTGAGGGCAGAGTCATCCCAGTCCATCTCGTTCTCCTTGCCCGTGTCCTGGTCGCGCAGGGTCCTCTGGTGCGCGGCGCGGATGCGGAACACGCCCAGGATGATCATGAACACCAGGAAACTCACACACACCACGATCACCACGGTGGCTGTGCTGGGCACCACTGCAAGCACCAAACACAGCTCTGGAGACGCTGGCATCGTGCTAACAGACGCTCCCCTCCCCACCACCTGCCGGGGATGTGGCTTCACACAAGCATTCCATGTATGTTATTATATCTCGTACTTATTACACAAAGGCAGTTTGTCTACAACCACTTCAAAAGTCAGTAGGAAAGTCAGAACTAGAGCTCAGTCCCTTGAATATAATTACATCAACCTGAAGGACTGAAAACACAAGGAAAGCACATTCTACCGCACACAGACTCCTCTCTGAATTGCCTTGTTTTTCTTCCTCTCACATCCTACACCCATGCCAAATTAATGCAATTAAAAGAGAAAGGGCAGATACCATGACTCATCAAAGGAACAGCACTGCAATTCTCTCCTCCTGCCATTCAAACGAAATTCTGTCCCAGTTCCTCACTTTCTGGAGTCCTGCAGGCTCCTACCCTTTTCCAACACATACACACCAAGAGAAAGCTCTGCTGGCAGGAAAGGGAATTTCACAGGGTTCTGAAAACTCACTCCTCCCTGCCTGGGCAGCAGCAGAGCAGAACTGAGCAGCTGCCTGGTTTATTACTCCAACACACTGGCTTAAACTCTGAGAAAAGAACTCTACAACACCACAAAAAAACAGCTCAACTTCAGTGGCTGAGAATCCTGACCTGAAAAGGGATGAGGGTTTGCCAAGTTGTGACCAGAGAGATCAACAAAGGAATGATGCACTGGGTGAATGAACTGTGGCTGTGCAGCAATGTGATTGGCATGTTCCACTGGGCTGGCTGTGTGGATAACATTCACCTAGAAACAAACAGAAAGTGTTAAACTCCAGAAACACAACTATTTAATTCTGAAGAGATAAAAATAAAGATAAAAAAGTCAAAATTTTAGTGCCTTTAATGCCATTTTTGCTGTATTTCCATATATTTGATGTAAGCATATTAAACAATAATTAATATGTGTCCTGCTGCAGAAGAAATGCGATTTCAGCCTCTCTGTGCTGTAACACAACCCCTCAGTATCAGAAACTCACACATCACACAAGCAAACAGCGAAGGGCCCAACACGCCCATCTGTGGCACTCCAGAAGTGACACGCAGAGGCCGCTCAGCTCTCTGGGAACACCACTCTCACTCCATTTGCTAAAATAATAATCTGTGTTTTCAGCGCAACCTTTTCACTTGCACACCTCCATGAGCCACACTACTTCTTCTACAAACAACGACTGTATTTCAAGCTGAAACACAGCAGTGAAACCACACTTATGTATAAAATATTGCCTGAAATGCTCACATTTCGCAATACTTATTTACAGGACAGTATCTGAACCAGCAAGTGGTCAGCGATCTGTCACTCCTGAGGCAGGCAGGCTGCAGAGGCAGTGCTGGCAGCTCACCCACCTCCACCTTGAAGTCGTTGCTGACGTAGCGGCCGTTGAGCTCGGAGCAGAGCAGTTTGAACTTCCTGTCGAACAGGGACGCCGTGTGCCAGTTCCTGTAGCGGATCAGGTGCAGAACCTCCTCGTAGTTGGCCATGGTGTCCACCCCTGTGGGCACAGGCACAGCTACAGCAGCTGCTCTGCAGAGACTGCCACAGCTCCACACAACAGACAAATGCCACTGCTCCCTCACCGAAGCTTTCCTGGCCAACGGATTTTCAACTAGAGAGATGGTAACACCACTGACACACACGTGTGGCTCCACTGAAATCCTGTGGATTGCTTTTGGGATAAAATCCTAATCCCAGTGAGACTCTGAGAGCTTTCATATGGAATACTTTAACGTAACAGAAAAGAATGATGCACGCTCCTAGGCACTGGACTACCCGTGCAAGGAACAAGCCTTTTCTGGGGCAAAGTCTAACTGCAGTTCCACAGTGGAACACGTCACCTGCTATCTGGAGAAAGAACAGAAGGAAGGCTCTAGAATGTTGTCTTTTCTAGAATCACAGCATTGCTTGGAATTCTAAAGACAGTCCAAGCTTGAAATTCTTTAAAACAGGAAGTATTTGGGGTAAGGTGTTACAGAGCACCTCTCCAGAACTGCTCCCTTTGTCAGTCCCTTCAGACCCTCCCAAGAGAGCAGCAGGAACTCCCACCTGTGATTATCATGCCCAGGTTGGAACTGCTCATCTCAATGCCTTTCTGCTGCAATCGTGTCATGTCAATCTCCAGGCTCTCTTGTTCCTGATTTAGCTCCTCTCCCAGCACTGTCACCTCACACATATCCAGGTTGTGCATGATCTCTTCAGATACCAAAGACTCTTGGACTAAAAAGCAGAGAAAAAGCCAAAGATTTAAGCAGAAACACCAAAACAAATATTAAAATCTAGGCTTCAGGAGAACAAGTATTCACAAAATAATGATTTAAAAACTAAAATACAAGAGATAAACATGAGGATAACGGCCTGGACTTATTACCATTGTCAGGTAAGTTTTTTTAGACCAGAGAGGTACGCCTTTCTTCCCCTGACTGGATTGTGTACTGGAGAGAAGCCCACAGGTCCCCGCAGGAGGAAGGGGCTCCCTGTTACCTGTAGGATCCTCATCCCCGTCCCCCTGGGGCTCCACCTCCCGGGTGATGGTGCTGATGATGCGGAGCTCCGGGAACAGGGACACGCCCTCGGAGCTCTCGAACTCTGAGGCAGAGCGGGCAAAGTGGTTGATGCCACTCAGGCTGATTTTGGGCTCCTCTGGCTGCAGGACCATGACATAGCCCTCCACAGAGGGAATGGACACACAGGCCTCTTCGTTGAAACACCTGAGAGACAGAAGCAGTTCTGCAGTCAAGGAGGGAAGCACAATTACACACGGTAATTGCTTTATAAATTTTTGAAAAGCTGTCTCAGACCCAAGAGTCTTGGATAAATTCATCAGCTGCCCTGGAAAGTATGAGATAGCCACCAAGGGAGCAATCTTACAATTAATTTTTACTTACAGTTACCATTTGGCCTCATTTCTACCTTTTGACTTAGAGCCACAGGTAACCCCTTTAATGAAGCTGTGCCACTGGAGACACTGGCAGCACTCTGGCTGTGCTCTCCTCCCCATCTCACACACTCCCAACTCCATTCTCAGGCAGAAAGCAGAGTGCTGGCGTGGGAAACGTTTCAGCACTGAAATGTGTGATGGTGGCATAGGCCAGGACTCCCTTGTTTCTCACAGGAGAGATCCCTGAAGCCCAGGCTGCCCCACGACATACCTGACAGTGCTGGTGATCTTCAGCCTGCGGATGCCAGGCGTTGGGAACTGGCGGGAGTTCAGGTAGGAGATGTGCTGCATGGCCTTGTCCACCCTGTCAATGTCATCGCCCTCGATGCTCAGCGTTGACTGGCTCGGGTTCATGTGGATCTGAGAAAGGAGAAAACCGTAAGAGAACACCCCGGCGAGCGACATGATCTGGCAATTCAGACTAGAGTCCAGCACTGGCAAAGGCAGGGTAATTACACCCATATTCAAAGTAACAGGGTCATGGTTTCCCTTGTGGCACACAGTCTAAACTCCTTACTTCCCAGGGAAATGTATTCAGCGTTTCATTCTTTAAGAAATAATCTGAGCACGTATCATAATTCTGGTTCTAGTGATACAGAAGAGACAGCTAACATAAAGGAGAAATTTAGCTCTGTTCACACAACCTTGCTTTTGAAAAAGCCACATAATCTCATTTTATGAAGCTGCTTGTTAAAGATCTCTCCTTAGACAATCTGCACAACTGGTAAAACAGAGGCTTACAGATACGGAGTTTCTCTTAAAGACTTAAAAGACAGCAGAGTAACTTTCATTCCTAAGACCATGTTTATACAAGAAAAATTTCCTAGTTTTATGCAGTATTAATGCAAAATGCCACAAGAGATGAGTTTTTTATATTTGGGACACCCTGTTAACTCTGCCAGTAAAACTTGTAACTCTTAATATACATGTTCTCAGAATAAAACATGTTAACTCAGAATATACACGTTCCCCGTTGTTTGTATGCAAATTTACCTTCACACCTTTGCCAACACCATCAGCCATCTGCAAATCCAGCCCCTCTTTGCAGGTGTAGAGGCAATCAATCACCTTCTTGTTCTCCAGTTTACCAGAACGAATCATCAACCCTGCCAGATTGCCTCGGAAAAACTGAGCCATGCGCAGCTCACCACCTTCAAAACACGAGGGAGGAAACACCTTTACTTGTTTTCATTCTTTTGGTATCTTCTTCTGCATAACAACAAGTATGCCAGCTGACACACAGTCTTATACACATGCAGGTTAGTTTTCATCCATTCTGGGTGTTACCCTCGTGATTATGGTCAGGCACAAAGAAAGAATTACACAGTTCACCATGCACGTGGCCTTCAGACAGCTGTGGCCACCCTGAACTGACTGCTCCATGACAAACATTTCAAAAGAAGCCCCAGACAGCGAGGTGGTGCTCAGAAATCAAACACAGAACCAATGGGATGAACCATGGAAGCTGCATCTTCCTGCTGAGGTAACACCTCCTCCTGCTCAGACACAGGACAGCACCCCCGCAGGAGTGAGGGACCTCCACCCAAACCAGCACTGCAGGCTCCCCCTACGCTCCAAGGGTAGGAAGGAACTCTGTAAAGTCATTCAGCTCTGAGAGAGGTGTCCAAGAGTCACCTGCCCCCTCTAAAGGTGCCTTCTCTCTGCAGATTCAAGTGAGCAGTTTAAATGCAGGTAACTCATTTTTAGGTATCTGAGTTAAGTCTGATAAGGGCAACCTAAAAAGCCCTTTATTCCTTAGTGTTTTTGAAGATGATGTCATAATGATCACCTAGTTCATCTGGCTAAATCCTGGGGCCACAAAACAACACCTGGAAATGTGTATTTCAAGCCCATTACTTACTAAGCAACCTGATTTTAGAAAGATGTCTAAGCTTGTTTTAAAAGTTCTAAGTCATAAAAGACCCTTGGTACAACTTAAATATTCAATTGTTACAAATTACATGATTTTCATTTCGCTTCAGCTTCTGGAGCCCCTGGATGCTGTTCCCTCCTTGCCAAATTCAAATGTGATTCACAGCTAGAAATCTCTTGCCACTCACTATTCCAGCAATTCTTCGACTTTACAGGAAGGGTACATATCTTGAACTCACTTTAAAAAACATACATTAAGTATCTCAGCTCAAGACATGAAACCCACCAAACTAGCACTAAAATTTGTTATGAGGAAACAACCCTGTAGCCAATCTGAAACACCTGGTAGCCAAAGCTTTTTTGCCCATTATTCACTGTAATTAGAATTCTACACAAATATCTGACCAAGTGAGTATCCCCTGTAAATTACAGGTCTGTCTTTATGAGCAGCCTGATCCAAATACGAAATCAGTCTTGTTCTGAGAGAGGAGCAAAGGTAAGTGAGTTCCAGAGGTCCTTCCCAATGCACTGAATAAATTCTCTAATACAGACACATACCTACATGCATATATACATACATTTATATAGGATGATGTGTGTTTATGCTTTAACAAAACTGGATGAAAGACATTATTTACTGATATTTTACATCAGCAACTTCTTTTCACCACTTCACCGCAATCACAACCGTTGCAGATTTGTACATGGAGGTACATTTGGATGCAACCAAAAACATACCCCAAAGAAACAAAAAAACCCCAAACCCAAGCAGAAGTCAGCTGCTGATGCTCTGCAAATAGAAGCACAATGAAGACACAAGCCTAGGAGAGGATTATGTGAAGGTCAATGGCCCGAATGCAATGCCTGCATTTCATGCTGTGTGCGAGATGAAG
Organism: Chamaea fasciata; assembly: GCF_029207755.1. NCBI lineage: Eukaryota > Metazoa > Chordata > Aves > Passeriformes > Sylviidae > Chamaea > Chamaea fasciata. The sequence continues at coordinate 643,494 of NW_027094108.1, read as the reverse complement.
CAATGTCTTGGCTTAAAAACAAAACAAAACAGTAGGAATAAAACTCCAGCAACCTGCAGAGGTCTCGGGCACAGTTTCATTGTCATTTTCATTTCCTGTATATTCTGTAGAAAAGCAAGACAAAGAATAGGACAACAGGGAAAGGACCAAGTAGTTACAATTCGGCAAACTCTCTAATCCCAGAAAACACAAGGCAGCACAACCCCCAAAGTTTGCTTCTATTGGACCCAGCTCCTCAAGGAATTGGAGTTCTTGGAAACACGAAGAGCTGCAATGCAGGGAGGACACATCCCTGCGCTGTTCCAAGAGCAGCTCTGGCACCACAGCCCGAAGAGCCCCACACAGGCAGCAGTGACACCAGCAAGGGCAGCAGAGCGCTGGAACCGAGCGAGGAAACCTCACACAAACCACCTCCAGTGACAACACAAGCCTAACAACTGGCTCCATTTGAGGGGGAATTAGGCTGTGATCCAGATACAGCAAATCACCAAAAGGTATTGAAAGCTGATCAAAAGAAGCCATTACCAACACAGATTTCCTAATCAATAATAGAAACACACAGATTAAGCAGTCAATTTATCAGATGGAAGCACCAAAAGTGAAAATTGGCTTTTAAATTTTTAAAAGAAATGTTAAAAGAACTTCTTCAAAAGGATCAAATCTCTCTCTCCTTTTAGAGAAGCTGTCTATATAGTCTAGAGCCGCCTGAATGGAGTGGACAATAAATCAGATGTCTATTTTTATAAGCAGAAATGGTAAAATACCCAAGAGACAGCACCGCCGTGTTGCTCTGCAGAGCTGTCTGCTGGACAGGCTTCCACTGATGACAACACTTTTCCAAAAGATGCTTTTCAACCTATTTGAAATGAAGTGCTCTGCTTGGTAATCTGAAGTCTATGAGGTATTGTTACAACTACGATTAAAAATAAGCTATCGGTATTCCCATGGCCACCACAACAACCACATTGATGGGATACAGGCTGGTGAGCAGCCTTGTATTTCACACACACCTGTGGCCAACAACAAAACAAACACTCATGGAAAAAATGACTCAGAGGAAATGTGTGATACCAGTTTGGAGCAAAACAAATTACATTTCACGTACCAGAAAGATCTGCTGGGTACTTCCAGATAGCCACAAGGATTTAATTTTAAAAAGTTAATTAGAAGTATTAACAAGTATAAATAGTTACCTTGCCAACATGCTCCAACCACCAGCTGTGTTTCTATCTTGGAAGGGTGGAGTGGGTAATCCTCAGTGACTGGGAAAGGGTCATAGGAAACACCGTCCACATAGAGAGACACGGTGGGAAACTCGACGTTGACGACGTAGTGGTGCCACTCTTTGTCACACACCTGAGTGGAGAGAGTGTTAAATTCTACTGGTTTTGCTTCCCGTTACAGTTCAGTAACTGATCTGGTGCCATGCTTTACATAAACATAAACGCAGATGTACCCACAACCTACAATGCAAGCCTGTACAGACACAGTTGATCTTTCACACACATGGCACACATCTGAAAAGCAAACTGACTGCCAAACATTAATAAAAAGTTTCTTTATTCTGTTGCCAATACAGGAAGCTGCATATACTTCCTTTCCTTTAATTTTTGTACTAAATAACAGCACATTTCTATCTAAAAATACATAGCTACATGCATGCACATCCTGAAATACTGTTATAAGACAACCTTACTTGACAAAGGACAGGTATTTGCTGAGAGCAACTGCTAAAAAAACATGACTATTTATCAGAGATCCAGGGGGCTGAGAAAATGTCACATGCTCAGAAGTACTTGAATGCTTCAAAGAACCTGGAATAAACAGCTCCTGTTTCCTCATGCACTCCACCTTAGAGCGCATTTAGTGAAGACAACTGATGTCACAGCTGTAACGCTGACACTGTATTTTCTACTTTACACTCAAGATGAGAAGGTGAAGCTGAACTTCCCCCCGCTTGATCCCAAGTACAACAAGCACTGCTGGGCTCTGCAGAACAGCCCGTAGGAGTTTGCAGTGGCGGGAAGTGTTTACCACTGAGCACACCAGCAGGGATGTCAGTCTGGTGGCTGTGCAGCAGACACCGGCTGGGGGCAGAGCCCTGCAGGCTCACCTGGTTCAGTTTCCAGTGGAACTCAGCAGGCTGGTAGGTCTTTCCCTGGGCAGGGTCCTGGCGGAAGAGGAACACCAGGCGGCAGTTGTGCACGTACAGGGTGTAGTGGTGCCGGTTCATGTCTGTGCGGCAGTTGGAATGAACAGCGTTATTTCCTTACCAACTAATTCACCCGCTCTGCAACTGCACACTTCAATATCAAAGTGACTGACAGGCAGTAATCAGTGCAGAAGTTAATCAGGCATGGTAAGAGGAATGTAAAACGTCTGCGGCAGTGGTGGGGGCAAACACTCCTGAAGAGCCCGTGAGGCAGCAGAACAGATAGACGAGTCTCTATCCAAACCCAACCTAAACCAAGGCACAGCACTGAAGAGCCAGAGATAAACCTGTCAGCAGGAGAAAAAGAGCTCTGCCTGCAAACACAAGAGCTTTTTTTGTAACAAATGGCAATTATGGAAACAAGGTTATCACATTTCCTTCTTATTAATGGCATTTTCCAAATTATTGTTTCTCTGTCATAAGCAGAGAGTGAAATGATGCACAGAATAAAAAAAATCATCTTTGGAGAAAGAAAATTATATCCTCCTAAGGAAAAAAAAAAAGATAGAGCAGTAAATGCTGTCACTAGACCTGATATGTGTGTCTTAATGTTTTTAGGCAGCATCAAGAACAAGGCTATCTTTGGAGATGCAAACTCGAGGCTGCAGTGCCAGAATAAGTAATCTATCACAGCAAAAGAAGTGCATAATGTAAACTGAAATAGAATTAGAAAAAAATAAGTCTGCCCAGTCTGAAGCTACATAATCTAAGGCCGAGCCTAAACATAAGCACAACAGTGATTTCTGAAGTCAGCTTCACTTCAATTCCAAGAAAACCTTAAGGTAGAGAAAACACAGTCACACGCGCTGCCAGAGCACATAAAAACCCGACCAACCAACAAGACTGTTTGTAATTAAAGTATTGACAAACCTGTCTTGTCCGAATTGCACAGAATTGTCTCTTTCTCTTTGGTTCCAGGCCCATGCCTCATCCACACTGAAATCATGAAGGGCTCTTTGAGATTGACAGTGACTACACCATCTGGAATCCTCACAGCCTGTGTGCCGTTGAACTCGAAGACCTGGTCGCTGTCGTGGCCGTTATCCGTGGGCAGCCCCACGGTCCAGTTGGCAGCACTGCTGGGAGGGGGGAGCAGCTCAGCTGTGCCAGAAGCAGCACCTACAACACAAATGCTCACGTGAGAACAGAAATTTCAAAGACCACCACCGCTTTCAAATTCAACTGTTTATCTCAGCAGTGATTTCACAGCACCAACTGTCAGGATTATGCACTACCACGACCCATCAAGCAATTCTCCTTTTAAATAACGTGGCGCTAATTACAGGCATCTAACACCACGGTAACTTCCACAAATTTGACTTCTGGGTAGACAACTAATCTCATAATAAGCACAACAGTTTCAGTCTCCACAGCTGTAGAATCTTATTCTGTCTCAGGAACCCTTTCATTAATGCCACTTGTCCCTCAGAGCCATGAGCACGATGCCCTTCTCCGGACACTGCACTCAGCGGGGAGCCCAGAAGTGATCCAGCTGAAGGGAGGGCACAAGCACCAGCTCACAGCAGTCAGCAGCAGGTACCTCTAACGTCACTCTGACCTCCACCAGGAATTGCCTGGGTCTCTGGGGTTACATGCTATTCAGACTTTCAATTACTTTCAACTGAGGCTGAAGACATAAATCGTGAGTGATAATTTATCCTGAAATCTCAGTTCTTCCGTATGGCTAGAAAGGACTCATGGACTTTTTGTAAGACCTTTAACTGCAGCATAAGTGGATGCCAAGGGCCTTTATTCCCAGGGCAAGCACAGTACAAATTTAACTGATCCAAGTTAACTGGTCTTTTTTCCAAACCACTCCTTCTTGGTTTTCTCTAGTTTTTCATCATTTATTTCTCAGATTGCAGCCATTACATCCATCATGCTCAGAAAAACAGAGAGGCTTTAATGGCTGTACCCTTCCACATAAACTCTTCCAGCTCTTGTTCTCTCTGAGAACACGGATCTCAGGCAAGAGACATTATTAGTCTACGTAAGACAGCAGAGAGGCAGAAGGAGATTCTTTACCACATTTGAGAATTATTGTAGAAGTCACCTTCAGGCAATTTCATGCCTTTGCTACCAGTGAGGAAATGAGCTGAAGGAAACTAAGTGCAAATGAAGACCAGATCTACTAACCGATCTCTGGTCTAACATAAAATTCAAAGTAAAACTAGTAAGCAAGAGAGACCACTTTTATTTTAACACAAGCCTTCTTACCACAGAGCCTGTGGATGGATTTCTCAGAGTAGGTGTCTCTATCACAGCCTTTACCAATATGGTTGGTTTCCAGTTCCACCGTGGCTTCAACTGAGGTTATTGGCTCATCACATGTCTCCAAATGCATCCCAGGGAACAGAGCCAAAGAACCAGTGCCAGGCTCATATTCTATTCTTTTGCTCCAACCTGAATATTTATCCAAAGAAACAATAATAAAGATCTCTCGTGTTTAACTGAAGGTACCAGCAAATGCTAAAAGCAGAGAGGAAAGAGAGCAAACTAACCTTGCCAGCCAGGCTTGCACGTAGGCTTAATGCTAATTTTAACCAACACATCCTCAGCAGCTCTCTTCTTCCCACAGTCATAGGCTGTTACTGTCAGTTTATACTGGTGTTCTTTACCATAGCTTAACTTCTCTGTGTTTTTTATATAACCTGACACAGAAAAAAAGGCAGTTGTCAGACATCAATACAATTCTTCAGGGCCAGTGCTGCAAAATGCACCCGGGTACCACCTCTGTGCTTCGCACACCTGAATAAACCCATCTGCAGGTGAGCTACCCCACAGTGTCTGACCCTTCAGTGCCAGGCCCAGCTGCGCTCAGCAGGGTGATGCAGGCCGCCCTTACCGTCCTTGTCGATGGCAAAGGGCACGTCGGGGGTGACGATCTCGTAGCTGCAGATCTGGCTGAACTGGGGGGAGCAGTCCGCATCCACGGCCTCCACCCTGAGGATGTTGTCATACCTCTTGCCCTCGATGACCGTGGCCTTGTAGGACTTCTCCTTGAACACCGGGGAGTACTCGTTCACATCGTTCACCTGGATGTGCACCGTGGCCCTGCAACAACACGCGTGGGCTGCCAGGGACTGCCACCCTGCCCCTGCCAGCTCTGGCTACAGCAGCTCCCTCTCTGCCACCAGAGCCCTGCCAGCCTCCCAGCTGACAGCTCTGAACCTGCACTGCTGCCGTGCAGTGCTCTGAATGGCCTCCCCCCAACAAACCTCCACCCAGCCTTCCCACACCACAGAATGCACCACTGAAAGGAAGGTAAATGGCATTTGTACCACCAGAGAGTATCTGCTGCAGGAATTACAGTCAGACCGAACTGGGGAGTAAGAAAGGAAAACTTGTTTTGAAGGTCTGTTTTCTGGATACTTTAAACAAGAACTGCATTTTATATTTGCCTTTTTTTCTTCCAGCCCATTTGCTTCCACGAAGGTTTGAGGTTTGATTAACAGGAATATTTGCACCTGGTTCTGAATGACTGTCACTTTTCTCCTGTTCAAAGAAATGCTTTTAGGGTATCACAGATTCTGCCAAATCAGCCTCTTCTTTTCCACAAGAAGCCATCCTTCAGCATTTCAGCTCTCAGAAAGAAGCAACCAATGACTAATAAACCCACCAATCTCAACTACCCTAACTAGGAAAGCAGTGGGTGTTTCTCCAGCGTACTGCTATATAATTCAGTGTAGTTCTACGTTTTCTTTACTATCACTGGTTATTTGCAAATAAAAATCAAACCCTTGTAGAGTTATAGAATAGCAAGGTTTGGTTTGTCACCAAGCTGACCTCTACCACTCTATTCCCCTCATTTCTGCCCCTCTCTTTGCTTCACACAACTGCTCATCTCCCACATGCTCTGCAGATGTTTACACCAGAGTGTCCAACAGTTATTCTCAAGTGGGTTTTCTAAAGACTATTTTATATTGTGGTTTTTCCTTAGATAAAGCTAAAGACTGCTTTGTTCCCATTTTTTATTGTAGGCAGAGATGAGCCCCATGCTATTGATCTTGGGTTCTCTGGTGAGGCTGGCTGGAAATGACAGAAACATGAATGCTTTGGCATTTTGTTAAGCTTAATATAGACCGACTTCTTGAACCATTTCTTTGGATTTAGAAACTGAATTCCAAATCAATGTCCAGGCCTGGTATCCCATGCAAGCTCTACCAACTCAGGACAGATTTTAAATGTATCAGCAGTTTCCCTGCTTCTATCCCCACCTGGTTTTCTAATGTAAATTCAGAGACATCAAGGCATAAAGCAGCACCACCTAAAACAGGAAGGAAGGGATGTCCAAGCAGTTCATGCCCATTTGGCTGCTCCTTTTATTACTATGACTGCCCTTCTTGAGCGGGGAGGTTGGACCAGACGAGCCAGTGCAGTCCCTTCCAAGCTGACCCTTCCTGTGGTTCCATGGAAAGCCTCCAGTATGAACATTTACTCTCAATACACAGACCACAAATCACCACAAACAGGAGAGCCCCTGTGAGCCAAACTTCCCCTCAGCCCAGGCTGACTTACTTGTGGGATTTCTTTGCATTTGCTCCGTCTGGTCCCTTCCCACAGTCGTAGGCCTGGATGGTGAAGGTGTAGTCCTTCTGCAGCTCACAGTCAAGCTTCTCCTTCGAGCGGATTATTCCCTCACCAGTGGATTTATCCACTACCACTGCTTCAAAGGGAACATTCTGCCCGTGGATTTTAAACCCACAAATCTCACCTAAGAGTTAAAGTAAAGACAGGTTAGAACCGGTCAACACCATGATACGTTTTCAAAATAAATGCCCAAATATTTTGCAGCCAGGGGTTTGTGAGGGTCTGTGGACAAAGCAAGAGCACTGTGCTTTAAAATGGGTGAATTCTGGGAACTTTAGTAAAAAGAAGCAAACGTCTGCCTTCCAAGCAACTTGTTTACTTTGCATCCATTCATGCAGGAGTACAAAAGAGAAAAAGAGAAATGTAGACAGGCATTTCACAGGAGTACTTGAGACAGCTCTAGGGCAAGAGTAGATCTTATGTGAGCATACAGCCAAGGCCACTGGTAATATCTTCTATGCCAAGCTACTGGCAATAGCTGGGCAGCTGGTTTACTTTGACCAGAGCAAGAGGTTAAAATGCACAGTTACAAGTCAAGGGATGGAAAGGCTTCGAGTACAGGTTCAGCACCATAATTACAGAAATTCTGTCAACAGATCAAAGGACAAAGTCTTCCTGTGCAATGTACCTGGCTAAAATCAGGGAATCAAAATAAACTACTGAATGAGAAAGGTAGAAATACCAACTTCTCAGGCATCCATTTCAACAGCTATCTACTAACACAGGCCAAATATTAGTCAAGGAAGCTCCCAGGGAACGATGTAGAAGGTTTTCCTTCTATTCAAACTCTTCACTCCACTAACTTGGAAGTCCCCAGCCCACCATTTTTAACCACACCTAAGCCTAAGGCTGCACTACAAGATTCCAGCTGGCACAGCTGGGTAAGCCCAGCAGACGACAAAAGCCACTCAATAAACTGTTTGACCACCTACACTGTGTTTTTTCCTCTGCAACTTGTTATATTTTGATGGGGATTTTCTTACACCAACAAACCCCACTATTTTGCTATTACAGTTGCAGTGGTTTCTTAGTACCAACAACACACTCCTAATGAAAACATGTCTAGAGGTATTAAAAAAGGGGGTTGATGCATATTTTAAACCACTGAAGTCAGTCCTGGAGGGTGTGTACTGCAGGGAAGGTGCTGTAATGCTGCAGCACTTCAACATTACTTCACAAAGCATGTGGAAAACTTCAGCTGTCCCAAAGAAGCGAAAATATCACAAAATGCTAATTTTCCCCAAACAGCTTCTTCAGTGTCCACACAACGTACAATAACCCCAAATGGTTCAAATGGATGTCTGATTTACAGATATTTCTAACCAAGGGTTTGGTTACATAACACTTTTTATAATATACTTTAAAATAGAAAAAAACTGGGAGAATAAATGGGACAAAAGAGCATGACAGGATCTTCTGTTTCAGTGCTGATTCCCCATTTCATAATCAAAGTTAGTAGGTTAATATTCATAAAAGGGATAGAAAGAACCCTTTATCACCTTCTTTGGTGACTGTCACCTCAAAACTCTCTAAAGGGAAAAAAGACAAACCCAAGTCAGTAACAGGAAAGGTTGAATGGGAGCAAATAAGGAAAAGGCAAAGATGCACACGTTACACAGAAAAGCTTTGGAAAAACTGTATTTTAAAATTCCAGTGGTGACCTGCTGTAACAATTTTAGAGTTTTAGTTATGTTAAATATGATTTAATCATTTAACTCCAGGTTTTCATTTGCAGAATTTTGAAATATTTCATACGATCAAGGCTTTGTTTTCTCCTTTTCTTTTTTTAATACCATCTGCTAAACGAGATATTTTCAAAATTGCACATTGGGATTTTTTAAAAGAATCAATAGAGATTTCGCAGGATCCTTTTCAAAGCTCCACACATATTCATGCTTTAAATTAAAAATTCCTAACCCCCACAAAACACTACTTTGCCTCCCAGAGTAGCAAGAGGAAAAGAAAGGACTGTGGCTGAGAAGTGGTTCTCTCTAGGGGTGGGGGAAGAAGGACTGAAGCCCTGTTCCAGGCACATCAAAAAACCCAGGGAAACATTTCAAACATCTGGCTACGAGACCCTCCGCTGCACTCCCATAACAGAACACATTCAGCTGTGGGAAGGCAACCAGATATAGCAGTGTCTGTTTCAAATGGAATAGGAATTCAGTGCCTTTATGCACAGTAAAGGGGAAATCCCTGCTTGAGAGCCTCAGCCACCAGGCTGATGTCAGGCACAAACAAAAAATGTACAATAAAAAAATGTAACTGTCCTTTATTTTTACTTTATTTTTATTTTTTCAGCAAAACCACTCAGGATCAAATTCCAGCATAATTCAATTTGTAATGTGGAGAAGATTCACTGAGGAACGAGAATGGCTGGTCACTGTCTTCTGGAGCAGATCTGTAACAGTGATGGTGCAGAAGACTGACTCCATCCTGTCCCTGCATGCCAGGCAGTTTGACAAGGCAAGCTGACATGACTATATTCACTCTGCTTTCAAAAGTGTGTCATTTCAGATTTAAAACCATACAAATACCCTGAGAAATAAACAGCTATAGAACCCCACTTATTTTTGCACACCTGGATTTTAGGATCCTACTCACAGCACGGAGTGAGCAAAGCAAGAAAATGTTACTTTTACTTGCCCCACAGTTCACGTACTACAAAGGATCTAAATGAACTCGTTTCGAGATGTTTCGACACGCTCAAAATTGAAATAAAGCTAAAAAGCTCTACTTAAAGTACTTTAAACCTGCAGACAGTTCAGAAGTTTCACAGCTCAGCCAGAGGGCACGATTAATTAAAATACCCAGCCTTTTGAAGCATGAATAAATTTGATTCCTAAGTAGGAATACAGCAGGCAGGGCTGGAGCAGCCATTTAATCCTGAGCAGGGCTTTGTTTTGCTGTGAAAGCTCAGCACCGGCCCCGTGGGCTCCTCACAGTGACAGCCCAGGCGGGGCTGGACAGCAGCAGAGTGACCAGGAGGTGAGCACGGCTCCCCGCAGGGCTGGGGACAGGGAACAGGGGACAGGGAACAGGGCTCCCCTTCCAGGAGTGCTCCATTCAATGGCAGCAGAGTGACCAGGAGGTGAGCACGGCTCCCCGCAGGGCTGGGGACAGGGAACAGGGGACAGGGAACAGGGCTCCCCTTCCAGGAGTGCTCCATTCAATGGCAGCAGAGTGACCAGGAGGTGAGCACGGCTCCCCGCAGGGCTGGGGACAGGGAACAGGGGACAGGGAACAGGGCTCCCCTTGCAGGAGTGCTCCATTCAATGGCAGCAGAGTGACCAGGAGGTGAGCACGGCTCCCCGCAGGGCTGGGAACAGGGAACAGGGAACAGGGAACAGGGCTCCCCTTCCAGGAATGCTCCATTCAATGGCAGCAGAGTGACCAGGAGGTGAGCACGGCTCCCCGCAGGGCTGGGAACAGGGGACAGGGAACAGGGCTCCTCTTGCAGGAGTGCTCCATTCAATGGCAGCAGAGTGACCAGGAGGTGAGCACGGCTCCCCGCAGGGCTGGGGACAGGGGACAGGGAACAGGGGACAGGGCTCCCCTTCCAGGAGTGCACCATACAATGGCAGCAGAGTGACCAGGAGGTGAGCACGGCTCCCCGCAGGGCTGGGGACAGGCAGCACTCACCTGGTGTCAGGAATGCTCCATTCCATGGCACACAAACACTGCCCCACATCCCCACAGCACTCTCTTCCAATGTCTGTGCAACTCAAACCCCACAGTCTCCTACTGAGAACTTCTTTACAACGTTCATGTGCCATACTCAGAATTTAATTTCTTTAAATCCATGGTCTGCTGCTGTTTAAGAATTAGCCCACACTAGGCAAATATCTTGTGTATCATTCTCTATATTCTTTGTTAGAGGAGAAAAAGCATTTTCTTCAGCCAGAGGAAGTTGTTCAGTTTTTAAAATACCCTAGACTGTCAAGCAAACTTATCATAGACATGCAATCCTAATTCTACTAATTAGTATTTTCACTCTATTAAGACAAATAAAAAATGCAAAGGAAACCAAAACTCTCTTCAGAATGGTAAGAAAATCATTGTTTCAGAACTCCCACGCTGAATGCTGTGAAATGTGGAATCCAGAGGATTGAGGAAAAGGACAGACACCATGAAAACAAAACAGAAATAAAACACCAGAAAAATTACCATGTGCACGTGAAATTGAAAGAAGCAAAGTACGCTCTGGTTCAGATACTTGGATACAGCTGCAAACCTGAAATAAAACACTGGTCCCATGCACACACATTTCCTAGGACCTCAAAGCTTTGAAATGTTATGCTACTGTTAGGGAAAACACACTGACACAGAACATTTGCCCCCCCAGGAAGCATTTCCACATCTGCACACAGAAATGAATGAATTCTTTACCTGCAAAACGCAGAGGTGCATCTTTGTCCAGGGCTATTAAAGGGGGGTCCAAGAGCACCGTGTTGTCATTTTCTGTAACTATGCCATGATAGGTTGTTTCAATCCATGGCTTATGCTTGTTAACTGAAAGGAAAACAAAGTCAAAACATCAGAAACTGACAATACCTTTAAAAATGCTTTATAATACTAATTTCAGTATTTTTCTTTTTCATGATTCTGAATCAAGGTTTTAATAAACTAAAAGATTTGAGACAAAATCCTGGCTAAGTATGTTCAGAAGAGCTGAGTGTCCCTGTAGGCTTTCCAAAAGTAACTCAGAGAATTTAAATTAGTTTCTAACTATGCTGGGATTTAAGATGCCCCTGAAGTGCAATTCAAAAACCTGCTAACAGTGATGGGGAGCTGCTGCCACCAGCGCCAAGTGTGACACCAGCAAACCCTCAGTCAGCCTCACACGAGGGAAGTCTGGCCAACACAAATCACCAGGTTGTGTCTACACTCTGCTTCCCCCCACCATGGAAAACTTGGGATACAGCTGGTGCACTGTTCTCCAGAACACGAAGACTTGTTCTCATGTCAGCTTTCATCCTGTATAGGAAGTTCCACTACCATTGAGAAAACAGGTGGAAAAGAGTTCAAACTTCATTTCTTTAGTAGTTGTTTGAAGAGACTGGGAAACCCCACTAAAAAATCTCACAGGAAAGTATCCTTTTCACAGAAGAGCCTCAAACCGATCACCTGAGCCTGTCTCAAGATGACTGGTCTACCTCTGCTGCAGAGAAATGCAGTCATCTTTCCCTGTCAGCCTCAAAAAGAGTGTTTTCTACTACATCACTAAAGATACAACATCAAACCATGTTATCCTACGAGGCTGTCATCTACTCTGTGACAATCCAGTAGGAGAGTCCCTTAATTATTAAATGTTTAGCTTTATGTTCTGATCCCCAGCTCAGGTGGTGGAGTGTGACTGTCTGACTGGCTCTTGGATGGTTAAGTTTCCTTAATTCTCCCAAATGCAGTTCTGAAAGACTGCATGCATCCAGCTGCTTAGAGCCGGCTGAAAACCATCCTACAGGGCCTGAAAACCGCTCCTTCCCAGACAAAACCAAGTCATCTTCAGCAAACAATGCACAGTGAAATATTAGAAATGCTTTGCTAGAGGTTACAACAAACACCAGAGAGGATTCCATAGGCAATATCACCCAGGTTTTGGTCTGCAGGAGATCAAGAACTTAAAACTTATGAAATGCATGCCTGTGAGATTATATACACTACAGCTTGAACACTATCACACAGCTGAGGCCTGCTTTGTCACCCCTAAAGAATTATATAAGCAGACTGTCAAAACAGGCAGAGATGGAAGGCTAACGCAGACTCCTGAATCCTCCCTCTTCAACAGACTAAAATGGATCCATGTCATGTGCCATCCTTCCCATGGGGGAATTAAAAAACACCGATAAAAGGACACGGCAATAAATGATTAAACCTAGAGAACTCACACAGGAAACCATAACACTCCCAATACGTTCTCATCTGCAATCTTTTACTAGGTAGTGGCAACAGCAGACAGGATATACCATCCTTGTCCACAACAATGCAGCCAGAAAGGCCTCACGAGGAACCGTTTTCACACAAACTGTGTTTAATTACTCCATGTGGTTTTACTCAATATGGCAACACTCTCTCTATAGCCTCAGTCCTCTCACACAGGCACGCTCCCAACACGCAGCACAGCAGAGAGGCAGTGAATGCCAGGGACACGGTCCTGCTCACCCAGGGAAGTTCAGCTGCCCCCGGGAACAAAGTGCTCATGCTCACAGGCACCGACACGGATTCCTCCCTCCCAGGGAAGGTGCCGGGAACTGCTCAGGTGTGAGGCTCCCATGGAATGCTCACCCACAACTCAAACCTGCTCTCAGCAAGAAGAGCTGTGTCTCACCAACACCGCTTTGGCTTCAGGAGCACAAGGAGGTCACAACTGTGCGTTTTTCTGTCAGTACATCCGGGACACTTAAACCCCAATTGAAAATCTGAGTCCTTTCATCCCTTCATCTCCATCCTCACAAGGATGTGGTACAAAATACCAGAACAGATCTCTGCCAGAAAAAAACCTCTGTCTCCATTCTAATGCTTCTGAATGTGGATTACAAAAATACTTAGGGGGTTTTTTTAAGTTCTGAGAAACCTTCTCCTAATTTAGCAACCTCCTAAATCCCACTACTGCTGGGTAGGGAGTTCTATAAAACCTTGAAGTACTGTAACCACATATGAACAGAATTATGAGTATGCTGAGCATCTGCAGAGTCTAGCAAACCTTCAAACAACAGGCTCAGTTGAAAGCAAAGTCATGTCCTTTTATTGTGCTGCAGACAATAAAATCATAAAGCTTAAACCCCTTTGTGTTTTGGAAGGCTAAAACATCACTAGATTTTAAAACATAAAGCTTAAATCCCTTTGTGTGTATGAAGGCTAAACATCACTGGATTTTAAAACACCAAACTTACTGCTGAACATCCAGGAAAGGCCCCTTATCCACATTTGTGATCTACTGACTTCAGCATAACCACACACTGGAAGGAGTTCTCAAGCCAGCATTTGAAATATGAAGTACAGCTTACAAGCAATCCATCACTGCTTCCCTTCAATCAGACTGAGTCAAGTGTTATCCTGACCTCAGCTGCTTAAATAGCATTAAATGCTGGACTGAGAAGAGGGACAAAAATGTGAAGGGGTAGTTAATTGTCACAAAACTCCTGCAATCTACAGGATTGTTCAAACCAGAACAGCAGCCTATTCCAAGCTTGACACTAACCAAGCGCCCTGAGCTGTTAATCTCTTGCCATTTAACCGGGATAAACTACACTGGTTTCCTTGAAATACAATATTCACACTATTTGTAAGCACCTCAGCTGGAATCTGCTGTAAATCCCAAGGAGCATTTCATCTAGTCAAGTGTGGGGAGCTGTGCTGGCACAGGCAGCTCGCACACTTGGCTTTTAGTGGGCACACAGAAATTCCAAGGCCAGCTAAGCACAGGCACTGAAGGGAAGAGCTCCTGCAGAGCCTGGCAGATCACATCCCCGAGGTGAGCACCAGCCACCTCCCAACCCTGCTCCTCTGCAGGAAATTGCTGCTGCAGGGGGAGGAACTGCACGTGTGCCTCCAACACCCGGTTTGGAAACACCACCTGCCCCAGGTAAAAGTGCTCAGAGTGTCCTGACCCAGAAGAGACCTGCCTGACTGCTCTGCAGCAAAGGGAACGCTCCCCAAAGCAAGGATGCCTCCTTCCCAAGAGCCACGGCTGATGCTGCAGAGCACAACCCAGCACATAACCAGCAGCAACCCTTTCCTGCTGCCTGAAAGAATTAATGAATGCCAATGAACGGTAGGCAGGGCAGCCGGGTTTGGGGCTAGTGTGGAAACTTTAATCAAAAGCTATTAAGGCAATCAGATTAATTCAGTTCTGTAATTTGAAAGCAAATATTAAAATTAAATGTACTTATCAAAGTCCTTTCTGAGGACTTCTGTTATCTTCTTACAAGTGGTCAGAAGTTTATTTGACTTAAATGGGATCTGGCACCTACACGACTGAAGATTTAAACACACCTCACCCAGAAAGGACTGCAGCTGGAACACTTTTTCTTCTCGTAACTACTTCTAATAGACAGTGCTGTCTAGCCATGCTGCGTATTGTTAGAACTGAACCAAGATGATTCATGTCAAAATAAATTCTTGAGAATTAACTGGTTAAACATATTAAACTCAATAACAAGTACTGGAGTTTGAAAGCTATTTGTTCAATCGAGTGACAGTAAACACAAAATCCTCATTCTGAAAATGTACCTTTGAGACCTCCTGAAAAGCTCCGAGCAAAATTCATAAAAAGAGAATTATACTCTCTGTTAATGCAGATGAACCACACTTCATCTGCAGCAGATGAACTAGTAAAGAGTTCTTTACTTGTCCTGAAGGTCTGACAAAAACTGATTACTGTGTATCTTTTGCTTAATTATCTTCCTCGGGATGCAAGAGATTACAAGGATGCCTCTCAGTGAGACAATAAAGCCCTCAATGCGTCTTACCTTGAACATTGAATTCAGTACTGTTCTGATGAAATTTCAGGCTATGTCATTAAAAGAACAAGTCAGTGTAGTAGCTAACCACAGAAAAGTACAATCCAGCCAAGGAGCGAAGAGCTGCACAATAAAATATGCCTTCTCCACCCTGAAAGTAAAGCTGAATAAGAGAGGGTGCAGCATGGCCTGATTACAATGTGTGCTCTGTCCTGCCCAGCCTGCCACCCACAGCTCCTGCCTCCAGGAGAAAAGGCCCAGGATTGACTTTGGATAGAAGCAACCTGAAATGAACTAGTGGGAATGAAAAGTTGTATTGTATTTGTTTATTTAACTGGGTCTTCTCAAACCTAGAACTTGACCAAAAGTCATTGCTCTACAACCAGATCCAAACAATGGGACAAAACTGAACACAAGTTCTGCTCCAACGCTGACCCTCTTGATGGTGTGGAACTTGCCCACAGCCCGAGGGTCCAAGACAAACCACCGTCCCCACTGCTGGGAACTGAAGGCAGCAGCAAAGTCTGAGGGAGTGAATCCAGGAGACTTGCTGGGAATACCCAGGAGTGCCCCAGGACAGGGGCAGCCACCATTACCCTCTGCGGCTCCAGGCTGAAATCCACCCCACAGGTTCACATCTGTCTTGGATTCTTTGCCACGGTTCAGGAGCACCTGTAACACCTCTGGAAGCTCTACAGCCATACACTGGAGCACAAGATAACGTTTATAAACTATCAGCCTGTACAATTAACACTAATTCTTCAAACACCACATTCAAACCAGTGGCTGAAGGGATTCAACAAGGTTTTATTAAATTGTATTTTGCCCAGAGAAAAATCACTTGCTTATCACCACCTACAGAAAGTTTCCTGTTCTCCACTGAACCAGTTGCCTAAATCTGATTTTATTTGTACAAAGACACATGCAAGTTTTGCTGTAAGCCTGATGAAACTAAGGGACATGCAAATGACTGAGAAGAAACTATCTGCAATTTTTACTATCCTCAACTGCAACAGAAGAAAACTTCAGAGAACCAAAGACCTTAGACAGAGGATACACTGACCAAAGTTGAATTTGGATAAAAGCCTGGCAGAGAAAACAAAGATTCCACCACAAAACAGTTTAAATAGGATTAAGACAACAAAGCCTTAATTTTAAGTGAAATTTAAAATGTCTTACACTAAACAGAAGACTGAAATAGAAAACATAAGCCTTTAACTACAAACACTAAATTAATAAATGTTATCTTAAATGTTGCTAATTGTAGTGCAAGAGTGGAAACCCCTTCCCTTTCAACTGTTGTCATATTTATAAACTTTGCTCCCTGAAAGGAAACAGTATTTAGAAACACAGCAAACATCACCCCAGTATTGCTGGCACTTCTGGCTCTACTTGTTGACTCCACTTAAAACCAGGGAAACCCACTGGGAGCAGTAGCTGCAACTTGTTTTCAATCTCACAAAGCAAGTGAGATGAGACCTAATACCATAAACAAAGGACAGACAGACACTTCTTCAAAGGCACTGAGGTTTCCAATAATCCCTTCTAAAGGCTCCTAAGGAGGTTTAGCCCCTACAGAAGCCAGTGCCAGTCAATCAGCACAAAACAAATAAATTAGTGCAAAACAAGATTTATTTAAGACCAAGGCTTCCGCCCCACTGAACTCCTGATGTAGAGGAATCGTTTCTGCCTTTGACAACAGTGATAAAGCTACAAGATATGTGGCCCTTAACACCATAAATCACATCTCAGAGAGACTTCTCCCGATGGAACTAAAGACAGTGAGATAGGGCTCAGGAAAACGGTAGAGGTGCTTTTGTTCAGAAAACTGTAATGACTGCAGAAGTTTTTTCCTCTCTGCAGAACAATTTCAGAGGCACAGGCCGCTCAGCTATCACATACCTGGGCTTCATGGCAGGGAACAGTGCTTCACCCAGAACACCAGAATTCTACATTGTGGGACGTTCACATTGTGCAGAGCTGCGGGCTGACCTGGGTTTAACACCAACCCTTCAAACTTCCACCACACGCCAGCCCATGAGCCCAGCGTCCTCCCTTCTCCTTAAAAAATTCTGGGCAATTATCCGCAACTTGTTTTTGTTGCGGATAATTGCAACAAAATGTGATTTTGTGTCTGCAGAAACATTATGACCTCAAACCAAAGATACACTTACTAAGTGTAGAGAAGTTTCTGTTGATACATTTCCCTGTTAACTCCGCACAGAAGCACAACCTGCAGCCTGGCAAGCCGGGAGAAGACCACCAGCACAGGAGTATTCCAAACACAATGTAAACCATGCTTGCCCAGGCCATCTCTCCTGCACTTCAGTTTCCACAGCAGTGCATTATTTTAAATAACACACACAGAAAAACACATTAAAATTGTTTTCATGAACAGAGGGCTGTATATAATGCTTTCCCAAGCACTACTGTAGAGAGGTCTAGTACTGGTTAATTTTCTCTCTTCTCAGTGGTTTTACTTCCATAAAAACTTGGAGAATAAAAAATCCAGGCCCCATAAATAGCCAGATCGTCTCTACATAATGCTTTAGGGTAGAGATACATTTCCTTGCCTCTAGAAAGGAGAAAGAAACCTACCTAATCCCCAGCCCTCTATTAAAAATGCTGTCCCTGAGACAAAAAACCATCTGCAGCAGGGCTGTAGTAGCAACAAAGTGGTTTGTGGTTTGGACTTAAGACATTCACAGCACCACAGAACTTCCTGAAATAATCACAGATCAGCGAAGCTTCCTCAAGATAGTATTATTTTCATCGATACTCTTCCTAAACGACAGTGAGTTGGAAGGGCCCCAAGACAAGAGAGGTCTATTGCTGCGCCTGGCCGGGACCCGGGAGCCTCTTCCCCCAGAAACTCCTCCTTTCCTCCATTCCGCTGCCCAGCCAGCTCTGGTCACAGACACCCAACGGCTTCACCCACAAACACCGTCGGGGTGCCCTGCTGGGTACGGCGGCCCCACCGCAACAAGCTTAGGAATATTTGGGTCAACCTGATCAATTACAAAACAAATTCGATTAGATTAAGAGTTCTGCACCAGCTGGACAGGAAAATGCCTCTTTAGAAGCCAAAATCACTGTCTGCACCCCTTAAAACAACGACAGGAAAGATGGTAGGTCAGCTAGCTCACACCTACTTTTTGTGCAAGATCACATCCCCCAAACGCTATTTCCCTTTCACCATCAAAAAAGAAACCACTTTTCACTCCCCTGTTCCAATGACGGGAACGGCAGAACCGGCAAGTCCAACTGTACTTGGGGAAAAAAAATGGAACTGGCAATACAGCACAAAATGGAAAGCCCATCATAAATGCTCCCAAACAAACACCTTTCCTAACAACAGGGAAATGAGAACAAGTAGCCCTTGCAGCTTTCCAGGTGTCCTCCAGAGCTCACTTGTCACTAAGTGCATCTCCACGCATTATTAACAGGCCTACCTACAGCAGCCAAAAGGCTGCAAGGACTAAGGCAGCTGCACACACTGTGCTGAACCAGCCCTCACTCTGTAACTCAGTTATGTGTGATGAAGTTCAACAGATCAGGACCTGCAGTCCAGCAGCTCTGTAGATCTGACTGAAAACATGTACTGCCTCAACAAGCTGCAGAAAATCTGCATACCAGTGCTGTCCTGGGTAATGCTGCCATTGCTTTCCAAGCAGCTGTCTCAGAAAATGGCTTTTGATCTTCATCTTATTCCTAATTTCAAACGACAGGATTCAAAGACACGGTGCTTATGTACTGGCGCGGTAAACACTACATTTAACGATTCCAAGAACGCTGGTGAACAGATTGCACTTGAGGGACCGTGCACAGGTAAACGATGGCCACTGTCAGCACAGCTGGCAGAGGACTTCCCAGACATACTACAGCATCAGCTTCTTCACCCCACACAGGGAAACCGCAGTAAGATATGTCCACAACGAGCTGGTTTTTAGATCAAGAATTCCCCTTCAACGTATTTATAAGCCATTTTACAGCTTCACTTCTAATGTACGCTCCTATTCAACGCTCTTAAATCCCCTCGTGCGATCAGCTGAATCCTGCAGAAACAGCATTCCCGATGCCAGGGGTAACCTTCAGGTGAGGAAGCGTCTCCGAGCCTCTCACTGAAGCCTGCCGGGGAGCAGCCCCGCAATGCGTATGATGCCGCCGCTCCTCGGGATCAATCAATAGCCAGCAGGCCCGCGCTCCCATCGCCAACCCGCACGGTCCGGCCCAGGCGCTGCTCCGGCTCATCCCCGCACGGAGCTTCCCACGCCGGCCCCGCCAGGCCCGGCTGCCCAGGGCTTTAATCCCCGCGGCCGCCCCGGCTCCGCCGGCCCCGCTCCGGCCGGCTCTGCCCGCGGGACCCTCCCGGCAACAAGTGCCGCCCCCCGCCCGCCCCGGGCCCCGTTATGTAACGGGCGGGCGGACACGGCGAGCGCCGCCGCCGCGCATCCCGGGCCGGGCCGGGCGGGCTCGGGGCCGCGGGGCGCAGGTGAGCCGGGAGGACGGGCCGCCATCCCCTCGTCCCCTCTGCAGGTGCAGTGGCCGCGGCGGGGTCACCCCGGGCCCGGCTCCATCCTCCCCCCCTTCCCTCCCCTCGGCGCCCGCCCGCCTCCGCGCTCCCTCCCCTGCGCAGGGCGCCAAGGACACGGTCCCCTCGCCCGCCCGCGGCGCGGCTCGGGAGGCGATCCGGACTGTCGCCACGGTGCCGCGGAGCCTCCCCCGCCCGCCACAGCCGCATTACCTCGAGCGGCCGCCGCCGCTCCGCAGAGCAGCGCGGCGAGCAGCAGGCGGGCGGCGGGGGCCGGCATGGCAGCGCGGAGCGGGGACGGCAGCGCGCAGCCCCGGCTGGCGCCCCCGCTGGTCCGGGCTCCGCTGTGCGGCGGGCGGAGGGCTCGGCTCGGCCCCGCGGAGGAGGAGGAGGAAGAGGAGGAGGAGGGACGAGAAGCGCCGCGCGGCCCCGCTCCGCTCACCGTCCCTCCCCTCCCTCCCCCGCCCGCCCCGCCGGCGGCTCCTAAAATGGCGGCCGGGCCCGCGCCGGGCACAGGCGGGGGAGGGAGCGAACCAACGGCACGGGGCGGGGGGGGCCGGGAGAGCCCACTGCGGACCCCCGCGGGCCGCGGCGCGCCCCGCCCCCGGCGCTGAGGGCACTGCGGCACCGCCGCTCCCTGACCGGCAGCTCCCGCTCCCTGACGGGGCATCTCCCGCTCCTCACGGGGCATCTCCCGCTCCTTACGGGGCACCGCCGCTCCCTGACCGGCAGCTCCCGCTCCTTACGGGGCACCGCCGCTCCCTGACCGGCAGCTCCCGCTCCCTCACGGGGCATCTCCCGCTCCTCACGGGGCACCGCCGCTCCCTGACCGGCAGCTCCCGCTCCCTCCCGGGCACCGCCGCTCCCTCGGGGGCATCTCCCGCTCCTTCACAGGGACCTCCCGCTCCTTCACGGGGACCACTGCCTGCCTCACGGGGCACCGCCGCTCACTCACGGGCTCCGCCGCCCCCTGAGGGGCACCTCACGTTCCCTCACGGGGCACCATCGCTCCTTCAGGGGCACCTCCGCTGCTTCGGGCGCTTTGGGCTTCGTTTGGATTCTTACCGCGGGCGGAACCGGGCGGCGGGCACGGAGCAGAGGGGCCTTCCCCACGCGTCACGCAGCTGAGGGAACCTGGTGCCCCTCCAGAGCCTCACACAGCTGGTTTAAATTGATGTCCCGCCAAAGCCTCACACAGCTGATTTAAATTAATGCCCCGCCAAAGCCTCACACAGCTGATTTAATAAGTGCTGATTAAGCCCCCAAGTCGTTAAAAAGAGTTAAACCCCATATGAAGCTAGCTAAGAAATAATTAACCCCATATAAAGCTATTTGAAAGCTTTCGCCCTAAGATTCAAACATCCCTTCAGGAAAAAAGACAAAACCACTGGGTTTTGTGGTTTAACGCAACCCAAAGCTGATGCCAAAGGCAGACAGGTACAGGGACACACTGGGCATGGGATGCACAAACCCAGTCAGCAGCTGGGATGGAACAAACTGCCAACACCTGGTGCTACAAGCATCAGGTGCAAACAATCACAGCATCATTTGGGTTGGAAAAGACCTTTAGTATCATCAAATCCAACCATTAACCCAGCACCCCCGTCTTGCTGTTTCCCCAGCTCTAGAAGTGCAATCCTGCAGCAATGTGTCCAAACACAAACACGCCTTGGTGCAGCACTGAGCCCGCTCTGCCCAGCAACAAACCCTTTCCGTGTAGTGACTTCTATCAAGGCCAAAGATCACTTCTGCGCGGAAAAATTTCCAAGTACTATTTAAATCAAGAATTGCCATTAAGTTGCACAGAACTTGTCCTATAATAGAAAAGTTCTTTGCTCTACTATCAAAAATTTCAATTAGAAAATGTTTCAACAAAGGAAAAACGATCAATACCATGATCTCAGTTTTGACAATTAAAATGCAACCAACTTATTTTATAATTAGATCTGACTACTCATGCTTTGTACCTATTAGCCATTTCACTCCCACAGTGAAATAAAAATAAAGTCCAGAATGTTCAGGATCCTAGAGATGTGGTATTTCCTTATTTTCTGTGCAATTTAAATACCAAGATTGATCTGTGCTGGAAAAGCCGCCTCCTCCCTCCAGAGGCAAGCCCGGGGCTGGCTACCTGGTCACCCCACACTCGAGATGGGGGAGAAACCAAAGGTGAGAAACCAACCTACTCACTGCCCTGGAGCAGCCACTCAGGTCTCACGAGGTGACAGAATCTGGCGTGGACAAGCCAGTGTCTTTGGGTATCCAAAGGAAAAATGTTCTCCCTCTTCCATCCTCAAAAGCAACCTGGCTGTACACGCTGCCTGCAGAGCAGAGCAGGAACCTGAAGAGCCATCCCCCGAGGCCCAGGACCAGGACCACCCCCAGTTACCATCCTGTGCTCTGGAGCTCTCCCTTAGCCAAGTTACTCCACATTTATTCCACTGACTGTAGGGCAGCTGCTCTATCAAGAGCTAAGACATCTTTCTTTTTTTAAATGAAGCTAAAGCCTCAGTCTAAACCTCCTTGATTTCTCAGCCTGGCTAACATATGCTGGGTGGCAGATCATGTCAGAAGAAGCCTGGAGCCCATCTGTTGCCAGAGAGCTGAGTCTTTACATTCTGCCAACGCAGCTTCAGCTGACAGGGTGCTACATGATGTGTTTTTCTTTTGTACGGAGAGTAGGACTGACCAGCACAGTGTGACTCTCACACTAGGCTTACTAGTGTGCTGTCTGAGGGAGAACCACCCATTAGCAAAGATTTGCCAGGCAAGATCTCATCAGTTGAAAGCCCATTGATGAATACACAGTGTAACACATACCCAGGATTCACCCAAATACAGGATTTTGATTAGGAATCTAAAAATGGACAGAGTTTTAATGTCAATATAAAGGTACCTGAAGAGGGCTGAATGTCTGACCAGTTGGCATTCACATACACATTCTCTATTAAAACATTTTTTGCAAAATAAATTATCATTAGGTATGGCAAAAATACATTTTAAAAGAGCTCTGTATTTCACTTGGGCTGTATCATGCATTATAACAGGAGAAGGCACAGCACCATGGGACTTCAGTGTTGCCATCAGGACTCATCTACATTGTTCTGATTCTGCAGAATTAGGAAGAAGAGACATTTTTAAGAGAAGAAATGCTATGTTCAGGTAAACCTTATTTATTATACAATGACACTACCAGCTCAGATGAATTAATCAGCTGAATCAGTCATGCTGAAACTGGGAAATTTCCAAGGAAGGAGAAGGCATTGATGGCATTTCACTTTCTAAGCAAAACTCCTCCGAGTCAGTTGTGACTAAGGCACTGATTCAGTAAAGCAAACAATTCTTTAGCCTGTATTTTAGGATCAGTTTGGTGGCTTTGTTTCCTGGGATGACTGAGAGGTTTGAACTGGCAGTTGAGAGGCTGATACAGATGGGATGGGCCCTGCACACAAGGTGAGGCAGCCACATGAAACCCTGATCCCTGGCACCACGGATGGTCCACTGGCACTTACTCTGGAAGTGTGGCAAATACAACATCCTCTCATTTTGTTTCCCAAAACTCAATTTGATTCCAAGCTCCCAGTGTGGGACCTGCTGTGCACTAGGCCTGTTTGCTGTGAGGCAAGAGCTGTCCTGCTCCTCCTGTCTGCCAGAAGAAACTGCATTTCCCACACTGACAGAGATCCTCACTCTATCCCAAATGTCACATGCCATTATTTCAGAGAAATTCAGGGAACTAACTTCAGCACCTTCATTTTACCACTTATCTCCCTCCTACTCTCTGACCTGCTTCTCGGGTTCCAAAAACCCATTGATTTTTATTTTATTGGTAAGCAACAAAACTGGAACAAATGGCTCCTGGCAGAACATGTTTTCTGTTTCAGCTGAAAACCTATCGGCCTGATGTCCTTGAAATGCACAGTGTGACTAATGCCTGGCTTGCAAGGACCCAGGAGGACACATTTATTGTGCTTGTCAGAGTGGAGCTGAGCAGCCAGAAGAGAAAAGATAGGGTGATAGGGGAAAATGAATGCATTTGCCTGCTCCTGAAAGGCAGGCAAGGCACTCTGTGAATACAGCGAGCAGCAGGACATGCTCGGGTACATCAACAGCAGAGCTGGATCTGCTTGTTAGAGCTCAGGATCAGAAACGGCTTTGAACACATGCAGAATATGCACTGTTACTGCTGGATATTAGACTCGGACTCTTGTTTAAAGGGGGACACACAGGGAAAGGGCCCAAACTTCAAATGGTCTAGAACTGCATTGAGAAAATGGTTGTCTTTAAATAAAGAGGCTGGAACCAAGTGTGGCCTTGTTTTTCATCTCAGTGCAATTGACGTCTGCATAGTACTGTTTGCAGATGATGATTTCTTATAATGGTTAGTTAAAACCCAGCTTTATCTCCTCCACCAGTTTATCACAGCTGCCCTGAAACCACATCTGAGAAGGGACCAATTGCCATAGAGACTATGCAGTAATTAAGTTCTTATGAGAGCTGCATGCACACCCAAGCAAAATATTAGATGAGGGCAACAAGAGAGCAGCTTCTGAGAAGCTGCAACAGCACCACTCTACCTGCTCCCATCCCCACTGGAAAAGGCAGCAGGACAATCACAAAGTCTTTGGGGAATTCGAATTTTGGTGTTTTCTGGTTCTAACACGGCTGCAGAACAAACCATTCTGAGACTAAGAAAAAGAAAATTTGGGTGAATATAAAGGATTAATTCTGCACCACGAGGACTATGAAACCCCAGATTACTCTTGTAAGGCAACAGGCAGTAGCATCTTTTGGGTCATTCAAAAGAAAACTCCACAACACAAGGCCAGAGCAATGCCCCTGCCAGCTGGAAGACAAAACACACACAGGTGACCTGTTAGCTCGTTTCTAGTCTTGTTGTCCCCAATATACACTCTGAACACAGGCATAAAACTCAAGTGGTTTCAGATTCAGTAGATTAAGACTTTATTATTATTTTTTAATGCTTTGGAACCTGACTGTATATTTTAGAGGAGAAAAAATTACAGGACTGCTTTTCCCCACACTTGAAAATTTCCAGAACTGCTTTGATCATGTATGAGAATTGATTTAGGGGATGCAAATGAAGGCCTTGGCAATCTGAAGAAGAAAATCTTCTCCCCTGACATTTCTGAACGTTCAGAGAATTCTCAACAAG
This sequence comes from Chamaea fasciata, assembly GCF_029207755.1. NCBI lineage: Eukaryota > Metazoa > Chordata > Aves > Passeriformes > Sylviidae > Chamaea > Chamaea fasciata. Next base: position 618,523 of record NW_027094108.1, on the reverse strand, counting down.
CCATTGAAGTAGGGGTTCATCAGAGAGACAAAAAGAAAATTCAATAAGCAAAGAAGTACATGAAACCAACCAGCTCGCTCACAAGAAAACCAGCAGCATTAGCAGTCTTTCTACCTTGTTCAATCCTTCCTCCTGCTCAGACTTACCTTCTACAGCAAAATATGCATCCAGAAACATGAAAGCAATGAAGGGGAGATGCAAGTCCTTCCTTACAAAGAGAGACTGAATATTCTGCATCATCATTATAATATTTTACAACTCATTAGCACCTTCCATCCCAGGATCTCGGAGCATTTACAAGCGTTAATTAATGCACTCTCACAATACTTCTGTGAAGCAAAAGGCAGGTGTCTGGGTACCGTGGTGACAGGTGCATTGCAATTGAGTAAGACAGAATTTCTAGGCTTTCCATTTACATATTTAGGAAAGAAGGGAACAAAGAGGGGAGGGAAAATTAACAAGTGCTGCAATAGCTTGAAATACCTGGAATCAAGATATGCTGTAAATACCTTGAAATACCTTGACCAGACTGGCTTTCAAGTCTTAACCTGAAAAGCAATACTTGTTAAGGACCTCAGTAATATTTAGGCTTTATTAAGTATTTGCTGAGTGAAGAACTATGGGGTTTTTTCCAGTTCTATCACAGAGGTCCCTCTGGGACAGTGTCTTGCCCCCACCCTATTTCCTTGTGTGACAACACAGTCCAGTAACACACCAGGTATAGAAGGGTGGGTGGACAAACCAACTTGTATATTTGCACCAGACCCTGGTGACAGTGTTGAAATTTCTCTGCTTACAGATGTTTTGTATTCTTTAGGCTCATGGTGTTCTGCAAACATCTGGTCACACAATGAGGTTTTCCTCTCTGCCTTCCCCCTGCAAGGGAGAAGAGCCATGTGCATGAGTATTCCCCTCCCCAGGAGCCATATGGGAATGTAAAGGCATTCTCTGAATTCATTACCCGGCCCCACAATATGATTCCGTCTTTGTACGGGCAAGAAAATGGATGTTAATTTATTCCTTATTGCTAATTTGAAAAGGAGCACAAACACAACAGTTCCATTGCAGAGACTTCTACCAAGGGTGTAGTTTAAGTCCAATTATGTGCTATTAGTACATTTGCTCTTTATTCCTGTAGCATATTAATTATATGTCTGGTATTCTGATAATTAACACAATTGCACTCTTTATTTTCCCCTTTCGTAGCCAATATTCTTGCATTTTATTCCGATTAGTAATTTTCTGTAGGTAAAAGGAGCCAAATCGCCACATATTAGTAAAATCAAGCAATGGGTTTTCAAATGAGCTTATACAGAGAAGTTCCAGCAGTGTTCTTCAGCAAAAAGAAAAGCAGATGCTCTCCTGTTGGGCTGCAGCCTATCTCAGAGATTCCAAAATGAACCAAATTACCGTCCTCTAGTTGCGTATCCAGCATGACAATCAGCCTGAAGCAGCAGGGCTGTAAGGACTGTACTGGCACTGCCACACACAGCTCTTCCAATGTCATCACATGTTCAAAGGCTCCCTGGTACCAAAACCTCTGATCTCCCACTGGCATCTGTGAAACTCAGTGCCATTTAGCAAAAACAAAAGTGACAAAGGGTCAACCAAGACGATTTACAACTGCACAGGTCAATCAACACTTGGCAGATACTGCAAAGGAATATTAAGGAACAAAACAAAATAAGCACTCTTAGTACTGCAAAACATCAAGGTGAGTAGATTTCACTAAATTAAGTACATACAGACACCTCAAAGATTTGGGGTTCCATCTTCAGGACAAATTATTGTTCCTCTGAAAACAAGTTACTGCTTCTCTGTAGTTTTTTCTAAAAGCAGATCTTGAACCTCCAGTCAGTCTCATATGCTATGGCTAAAAAAGCCCCACGATGGAAAGAAAGATTCCAGCAGTTTCCTTCTTTAACTGTTTTTTCGGAAAGGAGGAAAAGGAGGAGCAAAATGTTACAACATTCTGCAAGAGTACGGAACCTGGTGGAAGGTTCCTCAGCAGCCTGTCCTCCAAACCCCGTGTTGGAGTCCGGCAGGTCTGGCTGCAGCACACTGTGAGTGTGGAAAGTGGGGAGTCACCCAAAGAATCAACGGCCCTGCTCCTCCCCACAGACAGCAGCGGGCACGCCTCACCTCCTGCGCTCTGGGACACGTTTCACCACATCTTACCAGTAAGGAAACCTGGGGCTGCAGCCACAATCCCAAGTCCCTCATGGCACAAACCCCATTCCACTGGTTGGTGCCAGTGAATCAGCTGCCAGGATCTGCACTGTGGATGATGTTCCCGATTTCCCTGAGGCAATGTTTTACCTACATAACCTACCTCTTGGAAAGCTTTTTGAAGTCCCTTTTGAAATTATCTGGTCAGGAAGAAAACCCAGTTTTGCTTTTCTTTTTCTACTCTCTTTCCCCGCCCCCTTGTCTAAAATTCCAGTGCTCCCAGCTTCTTCCTGGCAGTGCCCCGGCTATTTCAGTTACAGTCTCCTCAGACACGAGTGCAGCTAAATCCTTTGTCATCTCCCATATTTATTTCTGTTCTGACAGATACCAGCGGTGACCCTTCCTGCAGTAAGCCACTGCCCTCCTGGCCTCCACTCTAATTGCAGCTTCGCTAATCATGTTTGGATCAGCACGCCTGTAATCGCCGCCGCGCACGCAGGGCGCCCTTAGCGGGAGCGGGGCACGCACACACACACACACACACACCGCACACACGTGTGTGTCCGCATGGACGGACAGCACCAGGGATCGGGGAGCAGCCAGCCCATCAGCGCTGCCGAGGCGCCGGGGAGCACCGGGGAGCACCGGGGAGCACCGGGGAGCACCGGGGAGCACCGGGGAGCACCGGGGAGCACCGGGGAGCAGGGCACACACACCCCCGTGTGTCCGCACGGAGAGCCGGGACCAGGCACCGGGGCGCGGCCAGCCCCATCCGCAGCTCCCCGCCAGCCGCACGGCCCCGCTGCCTCCCCGTGGGCAGCTCCAGGGCGCACAGCCGCCCCGGCCCGCCCGCCTGCCCCGCGCAGAGCTGGCTGCGGCCTTCCCTCGCCCTTCTCTACAGGACGATGGTTAAACGCCGGCGAGGGAAGGCTGTGCTGAAGCAGTGGAACACCGCTCTGCTGTTGCTATCACTGCCTCAGCCACTGACCCACCACCAGCAGGAAAACGGCAGAATTCGATTCTGCGGCTTTTGAATAGGTGTTACGAACACATTAACCCTAAAATGGAGACAGCAAAGAGCTGCTTTATCTTAACAGAGCAGCAAACAAACCTCCACTGAGTTAGGGCTCACATACCAGGCAGAACAAACGTCGGTACTCAGCAGGTCCCTCCCCAACCAACCTAATATATGCAAATGAATCGGAGGGATTTAGAATAATTACCCCATCCCAACTCGCGCCGCTTTAATGTATCCATGAGATTGTTAACTCCATGCTTTCCTCTGCTCAGTGAGGGAGGAAAAAACATTTCCAGTGAGTAACCTTTTGGAAAGGTTATATGCCCACCTCTTTCATGGGATCTACTTCTGCTGGACCCCACAGGATCTCCAGGACCATCCCACTACTCACACAAACATTCAACAGCCATGAATTTCCACTTCACCTGGACCTTTTAACATTCCAGCTTTTCTCTTATTTTCAATCTGGACAAAGAGCCTCTGAACTGAGACTTTTTACTTTTTCTCCTTCTGCTCTATCCACTGCTGTCTGCCTGTCAGGAGTGGATCAGCTGAGTAAGTGGAATGACACACTGTCTTCTGCAAAAGGAAGCAGGGAGGGCTTCAAATCCCATGTTGTGTTGGATGACTGAAGTACAGAGCTTTGCAGTGCATGCTAACAGCACACGCTGCTCCCTGTTTACTGCTGCTTCAATGAGACATTGTCCATTGAGTGGAAGTAAAAAGCTTATGAGATGAGACAGGCATATCATCCTGTCTGAAGCCCAGCTTACACAGGCAGCTTCGTGCGGCGTGAGGAAGAGCCTCTGGGAATGGCAGGCGTCTGTGGAACGTTAAAATACAACCCAGGATAGGTCAAGTATTTATTGACCTGATCTAAAACCCAGCCTGAGTGCCCAGATTTCATTGATTTGAATGAGGGGTATATGATGACAGCTGAAACTCCAGAGGCTCTGCAGTGACTGAGTCCTCCTCAAACTGAGCGAGAGGCAGAGGGGCGAGCCTGTCTGCCACAGAGTAAACAGGATAAACCTTCCCCATTTGTTAAAGCCATGATTTATGTACAAGATTATCATATGCCATTCTACAGCCCTAATCCTAGACCTTCAAGCAGCAGCAGAGATTAGAGCCTCTGACCATTTTCTAAAGTAATGTCACTAGTAACCAGCGACACATCTCAGACAGAAAAGATGCCAAAGCAAGAAGGGGAAAACACCCGAAATGTCTGCAGAATATCCTATTTTTTTCTCCACTAAAAGGCGCACACAAAGCCACATATCACACAGTAGATATGCACAAGAGAATTCAGCACTACAACATCTTAGTACCCTTTTCCCTCAAGCATCTCTGCTGCCTTTGCTGCCCAGCTCTCATTCTGCCTAACAGCTCCTTAATCACAGTATCTGTCACACACATAAAATATTATTTAACCTCCAGCACAGAGGAAAACGCATTTATAACCTACTGGGTTTTCCCCTTTAATCTCTCTCTTTCTTCCCTTACTGCTCCCCCTCTCTTTTTAGCAGCTCTGGGCAAGAATGGTGCTAACAACCTTCACAAAGACTTATTCAGGTCCAGACAGAAACCAGCTCTCTGCACTCTTGTCAAGACAGGAGACTGAAAAAGCAACACACACGACCTCTTCCTTCTACCCAGGTGACAGAACACACTCAAACACATCACAAATGCAGTGTGGGCTCTCCTGCAAAGATGTCAGTAAGTGTCATTTTAGAATTATAGAACCAATTTAATTGTGGCTGAGGCTCAACTCAGCCACAACCCAATCCTGCAGACAGAATGTTATGATCCCTCAGTGATATTTAATAGTACTTGTGTTTAAAAAGTATTTTTGAGTCTTTGCCCTGCAGCAGCCTGACACAGCTGAATTTAATGTCCCTTCTTTCTGGGCAGAATTCGAGGCGTTGACTTTCAGCTTTAAGCACGACCAGGTCCAGGATCTGACTATGCCAAAGATCTTGTTCTCTGTGCGCCATCTCACCCACCAGCACTTAAGTCAAGGGGCTGTTCCTGACAAATTCTCTATTTAAACCCCCAAGGACCTTCTCTGCAGAAGGATGTGAGCCGGCAATCTTTGCGTACACAGTGAGTCTACTACTCTCTAGAGCAGGTTCACTCTGAGCTCTGCTGGTTTTGGTCTCTGCAAAACCCTCAACGGGCCCTTCCTCATTGTTACCGGGATGTAGTTTATCTAAACACTTCCCAGTTATCCAAGCCTCCCCTCCTCCTTTTGACAACGGCACTGAAAGTGAAAGGATTCAATTCCTTGCACTGCTCCAATCCTCTGACATCTAGACTTTGCTACATTTAGAGAGAAGAAAAAAACAAGCAAAAATGATCATGTAGCTCCAACAGCCAGGGTAAGTCCACATGCCCATTCAGTTTCAGAAGCCTGTGACCTCAAGGTCAAGGTCAGACTAAAACAAAGGCACTGCTGTACACCCATATGGTGTGAGAGCAGCTAAGCATGTACAGAACCAGCACGAGGCACAGCTCCTTTTAGAGGGAGACTCTGAAGTCTGGTGCTGCTGGCAAGGCAAGGCAAAAGCTTAAGATTCTGTCTAGTTTAATTATCATCTTTCTGCAGGCTCAAAGAAGCTTATGAGAACACAACAGCGAGGCAGAATTCTCCTCCTGTGCTTCCACCTACAGAAACTCATCCCTTCCTGACCTGCCCCTATTTCCCTCCCCACGCCCCCCAGAGATCCAGCAGGATCAAGCCATTAAAAAATCCAGCAGGGAGCAGGCAGAGCTGGTGTCCCAGCAGGAGGCAGGGCCGTGTCCCGTGCCCAGGCGGCTGCAGCCCCTCGCGGCAGGTACGCCAGAGCAGGGACACAGGGATGCGCCTGCTCCAGGCACTCAGGCGCAGGACAAAGGCCTGGAGGCACATGCTCAGCTACCCCTGTCCATTCCAATCACGTTCAAGGCAATTTACACTGTGCCCTCCGATTAGGAGGTCACAGGCAAAGCCGAACATGGATTACAGCTCTCAGGCAGCAGCAGCACGAGCTCCTGTGTCCCTCCCTGATGAGGAGCTCCCTGCACTCGATTTCGTGGGACAGGATCCCTGCCGCCCCTGTGGGGATTGATGCACTTGGAACTGCAGCAGAGGAGAGCAGCGGGAACTGTGGATGGTGAAAAACTAAAGTGCAGAGGCATCAGCCCACATCTGGGTTGGAGCCACGGTTACAATTGTAGAACAAGGGCTGTAATTTTATTTTCTGAGCTTCACACGCCTCTGGTCACAGAGCACCATTTAGTACCAAGGAGAGTCAACCTAGAAAATGTCAAGGCAGCAAAAAGCTCTGTGCACAGAACCATTTCATGATGATACACGAGGCAGCTTGTGAGCAGGCCAGGTTATAAAGCTTCAAAAAAATTTTTTTTTTCTCTTTTCCAAAATAAACAAATCCCCAAATTGAAGTTCTTCAGGCTACAAAGGAACCCAGCCAGGTTGTTTACAACACACAGCAGGAATCCTGCTTAGGGCAAATCAGCTGCAGAGCAAATGAAAGGAGAGCTCAGAAGGCAATAGATGATTTCTGTCTTTGGATAGGAACCTACCTCAGTCTGGCAGGGAACAGATCCAAGCTCCTACCTGGGTAAGTAACAACAATGGTCCTCCCTGTTCTACAGCACTTTGATATTTGTAAAACTCTGAAAAACATCAGTAACAAGGAGGTTTAAGGGAAAGTGCAGTGCAAAGTGTCTGTAAATACAACGAGTCTAAGGCAGGCCTGGAAGAAGCTCCACAGCAATCCGGTCACCTATTTCCTGACTGCTCCAGAATTCACATTCACAGGGCACAGACTTTGCAGGATGCAAATCACTGACCACCTGAGGCTGCAAGAAAACTGTCCACCAGTCACTCACTGGTGCTGTGCCTGCTCCTGATTACTGAAATTTGACATTTTAACACTCTCTCAAACCAGTTTTGTGTGAGGCCACTCACAGCACCTGACTTTATTGAAGTAATTCATGCAGGCCTTACTACCAGGATCTTTAAGGATGAAAAAAACATTTCACCTCAAAGAAATGGAAAGGCAGAGGTTACTTCCTGTGGCTGCTGCCCTGCACACAGCACACACCTCTGACTGTGAGTAACAAGTGGATCCATCCCAGGGGAGGGGCCGGTGCCCGGGCTGGATTTACCACATTTACTCTCAGGTGGCGTAAAAATCAACTGCCTCCAGCAAATATCCCACCAAGGCAGCAACCCTGCAGCTCTTCACTGCTCCAAAATAACTGTTCTGCAGCTTTAATGGAGCCTCCCAAATACCCTTTATTAACCTCCAAGCTTTGCAGCACTTTGTTTCTGATGCTAACAGTGAGGAAAAGATGCTACTCGCTAAGGACTTCCTTTAGTGCAGACTGAATAGAACTCAAGACACCTTAAACTCCCAGAAACTGTTCTTCCTGCACTCTTGGTTTCTGCAGGTCCCTGTGTCCCGCAGTCTTTTTTCCTGTCAGCTCTGCCACAGTTCTTGAGGAGGCAAGAGACCAAAAAGAAAGCTGAAGGACTGATCTTAAATGAACCCAAATCATATATTCCTCTCCCTGCCAGGGCACTCCGTGTAATTCATTAAATAATTTCGGACATATTTTATACATTTAATTCAAAACTTTGAACTTGCAGCCTTCACTTTTCCCTCTTGCAGTGCGGAACTCTGGTAACTTCAGACCCGGCCCTGCTCTTTTACTCCTGGAAGGGATTCTCAATAGCCAGAGGGATTTATCCCACATATGATCCCAATGTCTCATTTAGACAACCTCTGCTATAGGTGATGGATCTTTCTACTTCATGGGCCATTAAATCGTCAGCCTTTAATAGAACTATTTAGGCTACTGGTGAATTAGAAGATAGACTTTGTGGAACGGAAACAGATTTAATGGTCAAGCATTAGAAACTCTCACACGGGCCACAGAGTTACTTCTAGTAACTGCTTACCTTAGGCAGGAATAGAAACAAAAAATCTCAAGAGCTTTTTCAATTTAATTAGTGATCCATGCTTCTTTCAGGCAGTATCTCCTTCCAAAGTGTTGCTGTGCCTCCAGTTCACGTGTTCTGTTACTCCAGGGTTTATTTTAGGACCTGGGAGAATCAAACTCAAGGCCTGTGTGAATGGTGGAGCCCCATTTTCATTTACAACAGGCCATGCTCAGACACAATGAGCTTCCAACAACTGCAGCACCTGCTGCCCACCTGGGGAGAGAGGAAGGGTGGGATTCAGCTCTGAGTCTTCTCCTCAAGCTCTGCAAAACACAGCGTGTTATGAGAGGTAGATGAGCAGCTTGGCAGCAAAAGTACAATAGCACATTTTGAACCTCTAAAGGAACATTTCTCCCCCAAAGACCACCCAAAGAGCATGTGCTTTTCCTGGAAGATGCCTCTGAAGCTTTTACACTCCCCTCCTGAAAGCCTTAAGCTCTATATGGTTGATAATTGGACTACAAAGCCTCTTCTGGTTACAAACACATTTCAAATTAGATCTGTGCTCAACTCTGACCCCTGAAACATTTCATTTCCTGGTTTTATTAGTAATGGTTTACTTGAGAAGGCAAAAGCACAACAGCAAAGCTAGAGAAACTGCACAAACAATAAGCAAGTCCACCCTGCTGATGTCCAGTGTCTCTTTCTCAAAAGTGAAGCCAAGTGTTTTTCATTTGGCAGCAGAGCAGAGTAATAAATCAATATGAAACAAGAGCAGCAATTAAAAACTGTATTTCCCCCCCTCCCAAACAGTACATTTTTAGTGAAAAGGTTAAACCACATGAACAGTTCACTTTTCTTCTCGAAAAGCTTCAGCTGCGGAGGAGCGCCAGGGTGGCCAGGGAGGGTGAATGCTGGCCCTGGGAGCCAGCACAGAGCAGCCCCTTCCTCCAGCCACAGCCGCACAGACCCCTCCTCAACTCCGCAAGGGCTGCCCCCCTCTGCACCACACTCACTTTAAAGTGCTTCTCAGGCAACCAAGTCAAAATCTAGAGAATCCTTTGGGCTCATTCCTGCTTTATTTTAATAAAGAAATTTCTTATCTGGCCCCAACAAAACGGGGTAAAGATTCACTTTCACATAGAACTTTACAAAGCTGCAACTGAAACAAAAGGAGCGTTTTCATAAATAGATGGACAGTTGCCCTCATTACACAGTATTCATTTGCTCAAGATAATTTCTTCCTGGTGCAGACAGTTCATGGTTTCTCTCCAGCTTTCCCCCATTTCGTGACCACAACAGCATCCTGGCACAACTTCTGGCCACGAAAACGGTCATGTTCTCACAGTTAGATTCTAGAATTGTTACTGTAAATAATTAACAACCATAGGAAAAGAAGCAGGAACAGGTAAATTGAGTTCAGCTTTAATAGAATCTGAAACATCTCAAAGTCAGTGCAACCCACAGCAAAATCCAGAAGTTTAGTAAAAACCACCTGCACACGTGAGAGAAAATGAAGTGCTTGGTTCTAGGCAGCAGTGCTGGAGCCTGTGTGCAGATTCCTGAACAGTCAGTGCCCCTGGGGAATTTCACTGCAGGCTCTGCAGCCTCTAAAGCTCTGTGTGTGTTTTAAGGCCCTGCAGCTGCAGAGTAACCCTGAGAGTGTCACCTGTACACTCAGTGCTGGCCAGCCTAATGCAGCACTGCTGCCTCCAGGAGCAGTGCCTCCAGAACATCCCGGGATCCAGGGAACTGCCCTATCACCAAACAGCTGCAAGGAGGGAAACCATGGACAAATTTTCAAGTGACTAGACACTTCAGTTGATTAAAGCCCAGTGCAAGCTGGATCTAAGCTAACGATCATTAACTGTTCCTAATGTGAGAGCTAGTCTTGTGCAGCAATCAAAGGGTTAAAGTGGAACTTGGCAGCATTTTAAACCAGTTCACATATTCTCTGTACAAACTGGGCAAATTCATGGCACAGCCTTAGATCTCACCCTTGCAGGCGCTGCCCCACATCCGCAGCTCCTCCTGCAGCGGGGAGCCCGGAGAGGCGCTGGGCAGGCAGGAGCGCCAGGGCCGGGCACGGCCCCAGTGCCCACCGGGCCGGGGCACCTCCAGCCTGCCCAGGTGGACTTCTTGAACCAAATCTGCTTTGACACATGCTCCCAAAAGAGCTCGAGGCCAGAGAGCAGCTGAGTGTGGAAAAACTGATTGCATCAGAAACACTGCAGCCAAAAGGAAATCAAACTGTGACTTCAAAGCCGATCAAAAACCAAAACAACCCCCCCAAAAGCAAGCGTTTATATGTGTGTAGATGTAATAAATACTGCAAAGCACATTTGTCTTCCCCCCCCCCCCCCAAGTCAATAAGTATAAAGAAATAACCAATGCACCAAAACATCAGCTTCCTGCAATGAAAATGTTGGAGTCAGCAAAATACCTGCAAGCCAACTGAAGGGAAAGCTTTTGCATTGTCACCCAATCACAAGTTGCTTCCAGTTTTATGCAGCCAAATCAAACCCTCTTCAAATTCACAAGTTTGACCTAAATAAGCACCACAGCATGAAAAGCTTCTTTAGAAGTAGGATGTCAAGAGACTTTGTTTAAAATGTAAAATAAAATGTGAGATAAAAGGTTTCCATTGGTCAAGTTTGGAAAATTGCCTTCCTTTATCCAACCACAGCCAGTCCCTTTGAGCCAACCAAAACCACACCTTCAGGTTTGTCCTTAATGAACACAGCCCGGCCGAGTGGCAAAATCTGACAGGAATAGATGGCTGTGAGATGCATTCTGAGGGTTGGGCAAAGGGAAACAACATTACAAAGGAGAAGGAATACCAAGGAACAATTAGGGTGGGCAGAGGAACTCATTAATGCTCAGCCATCCTCCTCTATCTTCAGGAATCTCTCTGTCCTCTCCAGTTCTGTGTTGTCCAGGCGTCCTGTAGTTACTGTCTTCTGTCTTCTGTCTCTGATCTGGAAAACGCCATCACAACATCCTCAGCACCTGCAACAACAATGGATACAGGAAAGCTGTGGCATCGTGACCTCCTTTAAAGAGCAGTGCAGAGCTGCGGCACCCAGAGTGCCATCCCACACATCCACACGACCAACAGGAGAGCAAGGGACAAACCAGGGATGCCAGAATCACCACCACTGCCTGTCCCCGCCAGGCACTGCTCAGCCCCACAGAATCCTCTTCCAGGGCTTTGCAAAGTTCAAATTCAACCCAGATGGAGCATCAGCATGTAAAATCCCTCCAGGCTTTCACCTGGAGCATATCAAGAAGCAAATCTCAGTTCTGTGCCCCAAGCAACTTCTGCCTCTACACCTGCATGCAAGGTAAGAGGAAAATAAAAGCACCTCATCTGTTCTCATTATTTGAATTCCATCTCTCAGTTATCTAATCTGCTCTTCAGTGGCAATACAGCAGGAAAAGTGGACAAAAATGGTTGTAAATTCCCTTTGCTAATGTCCTTAAAAGCTAAATCAATGCTCATGAAATGCAACTGCACTTACTTTTATACACTTCACCATTTGTTATATGTACTCAAAGGAGGAAATATTAAGGACCAAGCAGTAGTAGTTTGTTTTTCGTATGTAGGCCCCTTATCTTATATAAAACTACATCAAAAACTGCTCTGATGCACCCTCTTGCCAGCGTTCAGAAGCCCTGCAGTCATCTCCCCTTTCATCTCCTGCACAAACTGTTTCTTCCTTGATCAAAACATAAATGATATATAGCACCAGGATCCAGCTCGGAATTAACAAGCTGCCTTGTTGATTTTAAAATACACAAGAACTCCCAGCCCCTAAAGAAAACCAAGGAATTCACCGTGAGGATTGTGACAAAGCCTTCCGTGCTGCAGGGGGAGAAGGCCAGGCTGCAGCAGGAAGGAGGCAGGGGCAGTCCCCGCAGCACCTCCGGCACTGAGGGCTCCTCACATCCCTGGGAGCTGCAGGAGCAGCTGGAGGAGCCTCCAGATTCTGGGAATGCAGAATCACACTCACCCAGCACAGGGATGAGCTGCATTCCCCAACAGATGCTCACTGTTCTCCCAGGGCCTCCCTTTCCCAGGGTCTAGAGGGGAACAAAATTCTCACAAGTTTCCTTGCACTCCCCTGCAGGAAAGGAGGCTGCGCCCCAAATAAACCCCACAGCTCCCGCCTGCCCCCAGCTCCCAACCTCCCTGAGCCCACTCGGGGCATGTGGCCACGTCTGGAGGTGTCCCCAGCATGAGAACCTGGGTGACTTTTGTCCAGAAAAAGGTCATGCACATTTCTCAGCAGAAAAGCAGCTTTTGTTCCAGCCCTGTCCTACAGCCCCAAGTACCCAGAGCTGAAGGAAACCAAGCTAAGGAGGCTGCTCATGAAGAATTCTCCAGTGCCCATGGACAGACACAAACACTGGCAGAGAACAGCGCTGGGCCCTCCCTGTGCTCCAGGGAAAGCAGAGACGAAGGGAACAGAGCTGCTCCTGCAGGCCCACTTGGCTCCCGCAGCGGATGTTTTGTTACTCATCAAGTAAAATAATGTAAAAAGCAGAGCACAGGTTACAAAGTTAAGCTGCACATGGCCAAGAGCCTGTGCCCGAGACAATGGGAGGGTGATGCACATCTGCTTTGAGCACATCCTCCCCTGAGCTCTGCACTTCCAGCAATTAATGTACAGAACAAAGACAAAGGCACACTTTTACCTGACCTGCTCTATGCACACAGCTGCTCTCTCCTCAGCTGTCCCTTTTCTGGGCACACATTTCTCCCCTGAAATAGACTCACAACATACCCAGTGAAATTTTTCCCCTCTTTTATGAGCAAAGCATTCACTACCACAAACCTTTAGACATCCAGGTACTTCTCTCACTGCTTCTGCCTTACGCTTTCTCACCCCCATTCTTCCTAGAAATTAACAATAATTAACAGGTGGGCTTATTCTATCTTAGAATAGTGACAATCTTACCCCACTAACTTCCAAAACAACCCGCTGAGATTATGTTCCAACAGCAGTTGTTTGAACTGCTGAATTTAGAGTTCTCTTACACCGCTTGTTCTTCAGTCTCAGCAAGCCAAGATGAGCTGAAGGTCAAATGCCTTTACTGCAGGGCAGGGGAAGCTGCAGACGTGCCCTGGGCTCACGTCCCCAGCTGCTCCCCAGCTCACCCCCAGGGCAGAAAGCTTCCCCAGGGGGCCAGAGCTGCCAGGACCTGGGGACAGAGACAGGAACCCAGCAGGGTACAGGCTGGATTAAAACCACACCACCTTAGCACAAGAGAAGATGCTGACACCTCTAACAGCTGCAGCTTCCAAGCGCTCTTTGAATGATAAATAGATGCGTACACCTGATTTGCTTGTAGTCACCTGCAGGATTAATTAAACCCCAAAAGCATTTAGAGATCAGAAGGTTTAGCCCGTTGGGAATTTCTAAAGGCTGCCAAATTTAAAAAAAGAAATTCTTCCCTTCACACAACCTCTTTGCATACATACATTTCTTCAACCACCTTCCAGAAACGATCTTCTAAACATTAACTCTTCCCTGAAATTCCCAGCGTTAGCATCCTAGTCTGGCATTCTAAAAATACACCATGCACTGCTGAGAGCAGCAGCACATTAACACAAGCCCTGTGCTCAACAGAATCAAACCGCACTGAGCAGAGCCGGATCTCTGCTCCCCGTCACCACCTGGCAGGTGAGGAGCACAGAGGTGCCCTGGGCTGGTCCTGTGCCCACACCCAGAGAACAGTCTCACCCAGGCAGGCACGTGCCTGCACCCCGGCCTTGCCCTCCCCGTGGGACCGGCTTCCTCCAGGAGCCAGCACCACACTCCTGTTGCTATAGGAACAGCAGAGCTGCAATCACCGAGGTCTCAGCACAAATCCCATCTCGTGCTTCCTCCCTGCACTGCTTCCATTTCCAGAGCTGCCAGAGCAGCGCCTGCAGCGAGCCCAGAGCCAGCCCAGCCCCTGCCGGAGCAAGGAGCTGGGGAACAGGGCACAGGGGGCCTTGGCAGGAGATGCCTCCGTGCATACAACACCCTCAGAGGCGTTTTGCTCGCACTCAAAAATCTGTGAAAAGCCTGGATTTCATCAAGTGTGAGCTGCCTCGGCTCTTGCTGCAATGCAGGCAAGACCAACGTGCGAACAGCCCAGAACAGCTCAGGACTACATCCCCTCTCCAGCACACACTCTGGCTGAACTGAGATGCCTCAGGGCTCCTCAGTTATTCTTGGAGCCATAAAAAAAAACAACAAACACTCCACAGATGTCAGCTGAAGAGCTCCCGGAGTAAACAAAAACACCCTGGGTTTTGCACCTTCAAATCGGTGTTAACAACGATTGAAAAATAAAAGGGTTATAAAAAATGTGAGCATGACATTAATATTAGACTCAGTTACCACATCTCCTCTTCCAGTAAAAATAAGCATAAACTGAAGGGGACTCTTAGCCTTCAGGCTTGATTAAAAATTACAGAGATAGTCTAAGATGCTTCTTGATCCAAATTAACTTCCATCGTCGGATCCTCAGACAACAAAACAGAGTCTCATGGAGGAACTTGAAATGCCAGAGGTACTGGTATTAACAGTGGCTCATGGAGGATTTATAGCATAAGCCTGAATTCAGCAGGGACAGTCAAAACTCCTTCCTCCAGTGCACTGTGACATCCTGAGCCAATGCACACAGAGGCTGCAGTGACTCCCTGTGGCCAAACCAAGGGGCTCACACAGGAGCCAGATCTGACCAGGAATCCCAAATCCTGAGCAGGAATCCCGGGCCCTGCGCAGGAATCCCGGGCCCTGTGCTGGAATCCCGGGCCCTGCGCAGGAATCCCGGGCCCTGCGCAGGAATCCCGGGCCCTGCGCAGGAATCCCGGGCCCTGCGCAGGAATCCCGGGCCCTGAGCAGGAATCCCGGGCCCTGAGCAGGAATCCCGGGCCCTGAGCAGGAATCCCGGGCCCTGAGCAGGAATGCCAGCAGGGTTAGGGTCAAGCTCTGCAGTCCTGCCCAGGTAACTGCTGTGGGGCCAGCAGCCTCAGGCACGGATCATGGACACACAGAAATACATAAAAAATGCAATAGAGACTGTAATAACCTACAGAATTCTACACCATCCACGCTCCACACTCTTGTCAAGAAAACCTCAACAAACCAAAACAGCCTTCCTGGAACTGGAGCCAGACTGCAGCACTTTAAGGGACACACAGAAACCTGCAGGTCCGTCACAAAGTTCTCAGTGCTCAGGCCAACAACGCCCTCCTGTTTGTTGGAACAAAATGGGAAAGCGGAGTTAGCTTTGTGTCTTTTGTGCCTGCTGGAGTAAATGGCTCTAAAGACACATCAGGGACAAGTCAGGCTGAGAGCAACCTGTCCTACCGCGGAACAAAAGATTGTGAAACCCACTGAAGTGCAGACCTGGTGTAAGTTACTCCCTAAATAACACCTCTTTCTGTTGTTGTGTAAGACAAGCTGCATAAAGGAAAACAAAATCCTCCAGAGGAAATTCAATGGAAACAGAAAAGTAGGGAAGAAAACTGCTTTAAGCAGTCTGGGAGCAAGAGAACAGCGAGTGTTCGGACTGCAGGGGTTTCCAGCACAAGGCAATGCCATCTAGTGGAGATGGGATCTCCCTCGGGGGGCACATCCCACACCCATGCCATGCAATTCCCAGCTCCCAGGAACTTCACGCCCAGCCACCCCAGGACACGGCAGAGGGTACAGGCAGCAGCAGGCAAGGAGCGTTAGCATCACTGACTGTTAGAAACCTGGAGAGATTTCTAAGGAAGTCAGAGTCCTGAGCAATAAATTATAGTTGCTTCTCTCTGTAGAGCACACCACAGCTGCAGCACCACTGTAGGAAGTATCTGTGTCCCCTGGCTGGACTTCTGATCTTATCACCTTTTCTTTGCCAAAGTGCAGGTAATTCAGAACAGATTTCACTGTGAAAAATGTACCTTTTAAGGAGAATGCTGAAAAATGCCAACTGCAACTAAGTCTCTCTTAACTGAACGTGTCTACCTCAGTTTTTGACAAGAAACAGGAAAATTCTCACTTTAGACTGGCAGAAAAGTTGTGTATTTTGGCTCAGAATTCTTCAAGTATATCCACCTCCATCAGCCCCCAGCTATGTAAGGAATGAGCACAGCAGCAAGTTTGTGCAGGTTGTGTTTGTAATGGATTTGCAGATGTCTCAGATCTATACCAAATTTCTGCTCAGTTCTTTCTGGCATGAGTCTGTTCCTTCAACACCAAACTGCACTTTCATGACCGTGATCTGGCACGAGGGCTGTGCAGGGGAGGGAGAGGAACCCAGCAAGAAACATTCAGGTTCAGAAAAGATTGGTGGGCTCAGAGCAGCTCCACACAGTTCTTTACCAAGACTTGTGCGAAGAATTAACAGAACCAGCACATCCTGGAGTGCAGGATGGGTTTCAGCAGCTGGCACACTGCTCTGCAAGGACAGGAGGCCAGAGGTGGGGAAGCAGGTCCAGGGCACAGGGGGCACAGGGAGGGCACAGAGGACACAGAGGGCACAGAGGGCACAGGGAGGGCACAGGGAGGGCACAGGGAGGGCACAGGGAGGGCACAGGGAGGGCACAGGGAGGGCACAGGGAGGGCACAGGGAGGGCACTGGGGCACTCACCCCGGTCGATGGAGTGCTGGGGCAGCTGGCTCACCTGGCTGTTGGGAGGACACAGAGGACACAAGGGCACTCACTCTGGTTGATGGAGTGCTGGGGCAGCTGGCTCACCTGGCTGCTGGGAGGGCACAGAGGACACAAGGAGGACACAAGGAGGACACAGAGGACACTGAGAGGGCACTGGGGCACTCACCCTGGTCGATGGAGTGCTGGGGCAGCTGGCTCAGCTGGCTGTTCACCACCCCCGCGTACGTGCGCAGGAATTCCTCCTCGTTGGCCGTCAGCTGCGGGCACACAGGGACACCTCAGCAAAGCCAGAACCAACACGCTGCAGGCACCAGCTCCCAGGGAGGGCCACCACAGCAGCCCCTCTCTGCTCTTCACCACCTGCGCCACCCCTGACTCGTGCAACTCGACCAGCAGCGAGCACACAGCAGTGAACTCGTGGGCAGGTTCAGTGTCACCTTCAAACTGCTGCTCCACTTGGCTCTTTTTCCAACAATGAAAAACTTGAAATCATTTATCTACGTATGGTAGATCCAAGCATCACAAGCCTGATAATATTTAAGCAAAAATCAATTGTGTTTAACTGGTAACAGTTCAATCCAGGATGGCTGAGACAATTCAGCATTAAAACCAGACCATCGCCTGCCCATCTCAACAAGCACTACCCCAGTTAGTCCAAAGTTGCCTGAAATCCCACAAAAGATGGGCTAAGAAGTGCATCTTACGTTTGATCCCATCTTCCTGAGCATGAGCAGCACTCTCACTTTCTGCTGAATGTACATCTCCTCCGGACTCTTTCCGGGGACGCCCTCTCGGTTCATTCCCCTCCTGCCAGCTCCTGGATTTCCTGGAGGTACAAAATCAGGAAAGGACAAACTAGAACGAAAAGTTCCATTTCCAAAATACCAGCTTTTCATCAGTGGGCAGATCACAATCTGGGAGAGTAAGGAGTCACATCCTTGCTCAGAGAAACCCTCAGAAATGTGAGCAGCTGAACTGGGCCTTGCATATGCAACTGAAACACTCACACAGGCTCGTGTTCACATCCCCACAGCTCATTATCTGTGGTTGCGTCACTGCAGGAGTAGAAAAGGAATTCTAAGAACCAGATGAAAGAATCACCCTGACAGAAGAGCCCGCGGTTTGGGGTTTTTTCCATAAATAAGCACGGGCAGAATGAAAACAGGATGCAGAATGCACAGCCATCAAGCCTGCAATGGCTAAACAAAAGCTGTGTGAAATCTAAACTCTTAAGTCTTCCTCCTCTTGTTCTTTTTTCCTTTATGTATCATATAAAAAAAGCCATTGCATTACTGTAAAAGTTATTAAAATTTATGAAATGGTTTTGGAGAGAAAGCAGAGCTAAGAGGAGCAGGGAAAGAGTATCATTTAAAAGCTGAGCTTCTGCATCTTATTTTAATAAAAATAATTATGTTATGGAATAAACAGACTGTGCTATCCAAATTCTATAGCACAAAACATTATTATATGAGTATCTGGTAATTATTTAAGTTCCACAACAGGGTGTTTACCACGACAACAAAAAGCCATTCAGGCATTCTCTTCAGCTACTCTTCAAAACCATCTTGAACCATGTTCATTAAGTCAACAAGAGTAAAAACATTAACCTAAAATGTAAAAAATAACGCTGCTTCAAATAACAGACTATTCCAGGAGTACAGCCCCTAGCAGTGCTGAGGGGTGCAGAAATAACCCTGAGTGCCCCGAAGGGACCCCACAAGAGAGAGGGGGAGACACTGCTCCCAGGAGCCTGCAGCGACAGCACAGGGCAGAGGCCTCACACTCAAGGACAGTGGGGTTAGATTGGATACTGGGCAGAAATTCTGCCCCGTGGGGCCCTGGCACAGGTGCCCAGAGCAGCTGCGGGACCCTGGATCCCTGGCAGTGCCCAAGGCCAGGCTGCAGCAGCCTGGGACAGTGGGGGTGTCCCTGCCAGGGCAGGGGGGGCACTGGGGGGTTCTGAGGTCCCTGCCACCCAAACCGTCCCCTGCTCCCAGGAGAGGATGGAGGAGCGACCCAGCCACCACACACACCTCAGAGAAGCGGCTCCAAAGCAGGTCTTCAATCACTTTTCACTCCCAGAACTGGGTCTGGTCCTGCACCAACCCATAAATGTGATTGTCTGAACCTCAGCAATGGAGGAACACGCTACACAAGGCTTGCACAGGGAAGGCTGTACCCCAGCAGGTTCAAACACAGTCGTCCCAGTAATGTTTTCCTGCAGTCATTACCAACCTCTCTTCTCATTTCATTTTCATTATTACTTTTAAGGGAAAGTAATCTGGGTGTGGAAACCGTTTAAAATTACACATAGGCCCTCCTGAGTGAGTCAGAAGTAATGCAAACTTCAGCAGCAGCTGCTGGGACAGGCTTTGCCACCCACATTACTGAGCACGGAGATAACAGCAGCAAAAAGTGAGAAAGATCCATCACCAGTCCTCCTCGAACATGTTCCAGTGGGAAGATCTGCATGAGGCTGATTTGCTGTAGATGGTTCTGCTTGGAAACCTGCGGCCTGTGCACGTGCAAGGTGATGATTGTTGGGGTTTTTATACAACCAGCAAACTGCTCTCTGAAGGGGAATTAAACAATCCCATCATTTTGTGTCGTGTCAACTCGAGTAAGTAAATTGGATTTTGCTACTAGGCATGTACTCCACAGTGCAATTTACTGAGGGCTAACAAGTGATGCCAACAGTGAGGAATGAACAAAACAAGACAGTGAGCAAGAGACATTAAGTCAGATACACCCAGAGACTGATAAAACATTAAACATTTATCAAGATGCCCAGTCAGTCTGAAAGGTTGGGACTGGTTCTTAATATCACACATACTTCTCAAAAAACATTGTGCTTGAAAAGGGAAGCTGCTGTACTAGTACCAATCAACTTAGAAAAGAAAAATCACAGCAACAAAAGCTGAAATGTAGTTAAGGCACCTTTTGTCTAAAAATGAAACAAAAGGGATGGGATATCAATAGGTGGCACCATCCACAAGCACCAGGAAATTGCCACTGCTGCCCCCACTTCAGCATTCCTCTGCACATCAGGTATTGCACGACCTGGTTTGGACACCATTCACTGTTTGCCACCATAACCTGTTGTTTATTAATTTTCAAACTTCCAAAGGGGGTGATAGGGCTTCCTATCTACGCTGGTTCTTCTAAAGCAACCTCCAGCCAAGATGGGTTTGTCATGAAGCCACCTATTTACCAGGAAGGACAAAAATCCTAAAGCCTGCCCATTCAGTGAATGCTTCACACAGTTAGTGTGCAGCATGGGGGCAAAAGCCCTCCATATGGCTCCAAAAACATGTGCAGAGAGGTAAAGCTAGGCTCCTTGAGCAACAGCACTTAGCTCTCCCTACGCCACACAATCACCTGCCACCACAGCTCTTCCTACTCAGTGGCATCCAAGTGGAAAGACAGAGGTCTTAAAACAGCACTGAGACCCCAGCATGAGAACTGTGAAGATCTCTGTTTGCTCGTTACATAAAGCTTTCAGAAGACACAGCTCAGGATGACAACATCACCCAGCATATGCTACATGAGAAGATTTCCAAACCCACGTACAAAGCTGGTCCATGCCCAGAAGACAGCACGATCCACATTTGCAAATGAAGGACTGAAAAACCTTATCAAAGTACTTATCAGCTTTGTTCTCCCCAGAAAGCTACATTAACACGCTACACATTCTGAAATGCTCCTTGAGCAGCATTTCCCTGCCCCAACAAATCCTTCTGGCACATGGATGAGTGGTCAGTGCCCCATCCCCAACCTACAGACCTCAGTGCCAACATACCTGCTTCTAGAAACCACAGGAGATCAGATAATCCTCGTGTTCAGTCCTGGGCAGTGATTGGAGCTGGGAAAAATGTATGAGGGAACTGCCCTGTGAAAACAAACGAGCAAAGAATTACACAACACACTCAGCTGAACCCCAGAAAGATCCTTAACTCACCAGACCCTCACCCCCAGTGTGCTTTAGAACATGGTTGAGGTAAAATTCATAAAACTGCACACTTCTCTGGAGCTGCTAAACATGAGAACCTTTCTATGTTTAAAGATCTTTAAAATCAAGCTGTTCTTCAGCTGCAAGATTTCCACCCTGACCATGCCAATGACATTCCCAATCACTTGAGAATGAATTGCATTCAAGCTTTGCATTCTTTAGGAAGCTTTCAGCATGAAACCCAACTGACACATCCTGGCCTCAGCAAAGAAGTGATGGGATCCCAGCTGAATTTCTGGGAATCATGTCCTGGGTGGCTGGCACTGCAGGAAGTGAGGCCAAAGGCTGGAGAAGGCACACACAGAGAATGCAGTGTTCTATCAGATCTGGAACTGGTCTCTCCAGGTGAGGGTGAAGCAGATGTGCAGAGCCAAGAGGAGAGTTTGGGCTGCCCGTGCTTACCTCTGGCAGCTAAAGGTGGATCTGCTCCCCAGTGCCAGTTTTCCTTTCCTTGCTCACAAAGACTGGCCTGTGCATTTCAAAAGCTGCAGGGTTTGTCAGAAATGATTGCATTCTTCACCAAACTGTGTTAAAAGACTAAACGTTTCAAGCTTGTCCTGCTGCATCCAACACACTGCAAATGGACATAATTGGGTCACCTAATTCTCCCTTGTTTGCCAGGCACAGGCAATGAAATTTAGTTCTCATTTATTTTTAAGATGATTCACATGACAGAATAATAAACAGCAAAGATCTACATATTACAGCCAACCCTGCCGGCGCTGCTTTGCCAAAGCAGTAACTGCGAGTTTGAGAACACTCCCTCCCTTTCCCCAGCAGTACAGGAGGTCAGCCAGAACAGACGGGAGAGCTGTCCTGCAGCCCAGCACCGCCCTCCCCACGCCGCCTGCTCCGGGCTCGTGAGGATCCCAGGAATTCCTCCGGCTCAGCAAGGCCCGACACGTGGAGCGGGCAGAGCCAGGAACGCCTGACATCCCCACCTGTCTCCCTCCAGCCCTCTCCTGGGCTGGGAAAGGCTGGGCAAGCCTGGCCTTGGCAAACCAGGCACCAGCAGCACCTTCCGCTGACGGCTGCGGACTGAGGCTGCACGTCCTGGCAAGGCAGGAAGGCAGAGACCAGGGAAAACCAGCCTTGGTTTGGAATGAGAAGGTGCGGGTATTCTACACCTAAAAACACCCGGGCTACTTCACAAGGATATTACCCAAGTAATGCAAGAGCGAAGTGCTTCCTATCATCCCACTAGCATTAAGGGATACTTCCTCACCTCTTCTTATGGTTACCTGTTCAGAAAAGTCTCTAATGAAAATAAAATGTATTTCTTCCCAAAAAATGAATTATAAGTGGCTTTCTCTTCAATTCTCTTCAATTACTGACCCCAGACACAAGAGTACATTATGAAACAATACTGTAACTGCAGTTAGCCTCCCCTTTTATTCTTTTTTCCTAGCTAGGTTTAGAACTTCAGCTACTGGCGTTTCACTTCAAAAAAATGTAGACAGGAGAAATCTGTACTCAATCTCAGTTTAACTTGTCTGTTTTACCAACAGATGGAAACAGCTCCTCAGGAAACTCAAGCCTCAGCAAGAGGCTCAAGCAAGAACTGTTTTGACTGAACGCCTTCAGAAGAAGATTCCAACACACAGCAACTGAAAATTGCAGATTTGTAACTTTATTTCCTTCCCTTCCACCGACACTGGTATGAATTCAAAACCTGGAAGGGACTTTCTGATGGACAATGCCACAGATCAATTCATAATTAAGAACTCCCAAATTCTTCTGACTTCCCTCCTTTCATCTTTTTAAATGATCAAAAATTTCACATCTCAACAGAAAAAGAGACACATTTAAAAAATGCATTTTTATAAATTTTGCATGAAGGAAGTTACTTAAGCATCCCATTCAGTTTTAAAGCATGCTTATTTAATGCAATGAGAAAGCAACGTGAGCTTTTGTTCCTTCAAATTTCATACTGCCCCAACACAGCAGTCCCCTGTAATGCTGAAATTCCTCACAACCACATTTTACTGGTATGGGAAAACACAGAGTGCAACTGAGGAATCTGCACAGCCTAAATTAAGGGGGAAGAAAATAAAAAGGCAGTAAGCTGCTGGAAAATGTAGTATTTTACATATTCAGTCTTAATAATTTTGGGTACTTAGAGCAGCCATCTGGCAAGTTCTTTAAAACCTGTCACAGCTGACTACCTCTTTAATATCTTGTAGCATTTCCAGTTATAGCCAAAAGAAACCCAACGGGAGTCAGTTCAGCCACAATTTTTTGGGGTTTTTTTTGTTGAATCTGACTGGTTCAGTTCAAGGCACTTAAAGCCCTCGATTAATGGGCTAGGATTATAAAGCTCAGGTAAGGAGTTCTGGTGAATAAACCCGAGCACTGCAGGTTCCCTTTGCTCTGCACAAGAGCAGTTCAGAGCAGCAGGAAGGGTCCCTTTGACTCTCTGATATCATTATCCAAGGTTAAGCCGTTCCCCTCCACAGCTCCACCACGGAGCACTTCAGTGCTTCAGCATGGTCATACTGGGAAGCCTGCAAGTGCTAGGGGATGCTGCCCCTAATTTAAGCCTTGTTAATTTTCAAATGACATCTTTCAGAGAACAGTTAGAGCCCGAAAAACCTTCCAAGCTGGAGGCTGAAACCTGAAGTCAGGAACCAGAGTCTGCAAAAACCCTGCTACAAATTTTCCTCTAATTCTTTCTGACTCATGACCTTCAGTCGCAGGCAGCTGGAGACTGGATTAATTCCCATCTCCAGAGGGATACAATGAAGAATTCATAACAGCTACCTATTTATAGGTGAACAGTAAGAGCTGAAATATTTAATACCTTTTTTTTTTTGTCTTCATTTCTATGTTCAGTGCTACCTTTTAGCTGACTTCAGAATCTGAACCCCAGTGTCAGATTTAGGTCAATTTACTGCTGGAACTCCCATGGTAGGTTCACATCTCTTAAATGTTAGATTTAAATTTTTAACGAAACACTACGGTCCTCCTTCTTGAAGGAGGCCAGGAAACAGCCCCACACACTGCCATTTATTCTTGAAACATTTATGAACACAAGCAGGGGTTTTTCTCCCCAGTGCTGGATCACCTTTCAGAGCTTCAAAACAGACTTCAAAAGTAGCAATGAAGTTCATTCCACAGAGCTTCCCAAAATACCAAAACAGTGCTTACATCAATGCTCAAGCTGACTCAAAAAACAAATTTAAAATATCCTACAATCATAACCACCACTTCCATGAAATTAAAATTTGCCTCCTGACCTTCAGGCACACAGAAACAGGAAGATTTCCCCTCCTCCCCTCAAGGAGAAGACACCTCTCACATCTCCTACAGTTAGAAGAGGCAGCACAGGGTTTTAGGTAGTTCACGTCAGTCAACTTGAAGCCTCTGAAATTAAACGTAGTAACAGCAACAAAACCTGAAAAAAAGCCTTTCATTTCACAAAGGTACTCACACTTCAAAGATGAATGTGTCAAAAATTCTTTAAAGAGTGACAAGACTTTATAAACAGCAGTTTATACACAAATCACATCCCAGTCCAAGAGACAATTCCAGCAGAATGTTCCAACACTTTACTCACAATGGTCACCAACAGCTGGCTGGACAGTGCTGCTCTCCTCCCAACCATGGGCATCCTTCACAGAGGCTCAGGCACCTCTTCTCCTATTTAAAACTAACCTACAAATCCTCCAGGCAGGAAATTAGGCGCTAATGACAGATAGCCAGCCATTTAACTACCAGGTATCCCACTGAAGAATCACTGCTGTAAAAAGCGTTCAGCATCCATCATTAAAATAGAACAGTACAGCAAAGCTTCGTATGGATCTATCTGTAAAGATTCTAATTTCAGAAAGAGAGGATGAAGTTTCCAGCACACAGACCTAAACTTGAGATGCCTTTTCTTGTCTCTAAGAAATCAGCTCTATTTCCATAGCTTGGTATTAACTTGGAACATAAACGAGAGAAAAACCGGGGCACTGGTAATAGGTAAAAATTATCAACTCCTTACAGGAATCAACAAATGATTCTCGGTGTATCCACCCCATTTGACATGGTTACATGCCATGCACTGTACAAATCTGTACCCATGGGTGTGATACTTTTTGACTACTAATTATTGACACCAATGACAGTCCCAGGTCTGCTCTGTGGTCAGACCCTGAGCCAAGGCCAACTCCCAAAGGTGCACAAGGAACACAGGGACCATCCTAGAGCACAAACCCTTCACCAGAGCAGGCAAAAGCCCAACTGACAACAGGAAAAATTCCAGTGAGCGTCTGTGAGCAGTTAAAGTAACAATGACATGGAATTTCAATTCACAGTCATACAGTAAAACCCTCCGAAGACCAGAAGTGCCATTTCTGGAGCTGAGCTCCCTGTGCTGGGGTGACCAGCTTCTCCCAGCCCCAGCACACAACGCTGGGTGCATTTACCCTGAAATGGCAGAGAGCACAGAAAGCCTTTCTCTCCACTCTGTGTGTACACGTATCTCTATATTTACATACAGATATATGTATCTCTATATTTACATATAGATATATTTACAGGCATTTGTCTGGTACTCATCAACACAGGAGCTACAGCCAGGCAGGTATTAGTGGGAGCTCTCTTACAGCTCACTGTGTGCTGCTCTCTAATTTTTACTGACATCTGAACATCATTATTGCCAGGTCACAGACATTTCACACTGCAAATGCCTTTAAATGTTTTATAGTAGAAAGATTATGGCTAACCAGATTTTTTAAAAGCAATTAAAATGGGAGCTGTTATTAGGTTGGTGACTACTTGGCATTTTAGTATTTTGCAACAGCGTATCAAAGTACATTCCTAGGACCAGAGACTCTCAGATTAATAGTTCTTTGCCACCAAAATTGTGTAACCACTGGACAACAACGTGTTCTGGCCTCCTACATCAATAAAATTTGCTGTAAAACGCGACGAACACAGCCCTTATGCTACCTAGTTATCGTGCCTCTTTTGGAAAAAAAACTCCAAAACTTCTCTGCTGCTTTCCCCATGGATGCTCTGAATAACCAAAAAAAGCAAAGAAGAGGTTTCAGTTCTGGATCAAGGTTTAATTTTCAAAACCGTTTAAAGAGATCTATTATTAATAGCTCCTGCTGTGAGTTGAACCAATTAATGGCTCTTGTCTATATGGCCACATGCCTCCATCCTCTCTTTGGTACCAGCCAGAACACAAACTCTGCCTCCTCAGTGATCAGCAGTGTCACTGCATAACGTGGGCAGCAGACCTTTGCTCCTAACACCTTCATAAAATAATAATCCAAGAGACTTCTCCTGGACAGTGCTCCACAGATTGGTCTCAGCAGAGTATGCCAAGTGTGCCACCTTCTCTCATCTCTGAAGGACTTGCTAGAAACAAAAGGCACAAGGAAAGGATTTTTGTTCTCTCCTTAGGTCACTAAACAAGACTGTGCTAGGAAGGTATCTGAAGGAGAGAGGAGGGAGGAAGGAAAAAAGTCCTTGTCAGTTTTGAGAGGACTTTAACATTCACTAGTTTGAACCAAATTCCTAATTACACACCAGTTTCACCACGGACATTTTGCTTTCCCTCCGTTTCGGCCAAGTGGGATCGCAAGGAAGGAGATCTTGCCTTCAGGAGACTTCCTATTTCTCAGGAAAATGGATGCAATGTCCTTCCTGCCTAGCCACCATTCTGAGCGTTACCTCAGTGACTGAGCCTGGGCCACAGAGCTGCCTGAGGTCAGCCCCCAGCCCTGAACAGACACACGTGGGCACCAGGGAAAGATGCCAGAGACTGCAGGGCCATCAGCTCGGGGACTGGTTCATTCTGAGCACAATGCGAGGATCACGGGCAAGACAGAGCACACATCTGTTAACGGCAACCATATGTAAAAATAGTAATTAATCAAACTCCAGGACATAACAATGGCAACAACAGGAGTTAGCCCAGAGAGCACTCACAACAATGCTGACAGTGGCTGATTCCGACACAAGCTAAATCCACTGCAGGACCCCAGAGCACTCCAGGAAGTTCCCAAGAGCAGGACTGCACCCAGCCACCACCAATGTAAGGCAGAACAGGCAAAGAGAACGACAGGAAATGCAGCCAGATTTCTGCAGCTCCCAAACCAGAAGCACAGTTAGATACACCTCCACTATGGTGAGCTGCTCAAAAGGAAGGAGCTGACAGCAGTTACATCTAAAACAGAGCAATGAAAGGAATACATGAACAACAAGGGGCCCAAACTGCAGGGCCTCACGTGTGCTATTTCATGCACAGTGTATTTGTTAAAGAATAAAACATACTGTGTAAAAGTTTGTGAACCAAGAACCTTGACAGTGAAACGGTAAGAGAATGGTTGCAGTTTGATGTCAATTGTGAAAGGCTTATTTTACCAAGTTCATTGTAGCTGCTGACCAAGATTTCAGCAATAAAAGTTCAGTTCAGCAAAACGTGATGTTTCTGACCTCTGAAGTTAAGCAAAACCTTTCACAAATTCCACATAAACCAACGAGTATTATTTGGCATCTACAGACATTCCTGAAAAAAGGCAGCTAAGAAGATGTGAATGCTCCTATTTTTCTCAATTTGGCATCAACTCTTAAAGTTAATTATATTTTAAGTGTTACTGCTGATTGGTTTTGCATAAACATTGAGTTAACTGTGTTTATCTTGAAGTCTGATATTGCCTCCCCCAACAAACTGAGCAAGCTGCCAAGGCACAAGGAAATTTCCAGTTTTCCACATAAGATCCAACACACGCAAAGTTAGGAAACTCCATTAAAATCACATTAATATGGCAACAGGCACCAGAGATCCCTGCAGCTGCACCGTCCCCTCGCCAGTTCTACAAAACCCTTCTTTCAGTGCTTTACCTTACGTTGTTTCAGGATTTATATTCCTCCTTTACAGCAACTCTGCTGCAAAAATTTAGGTCACATTTCCTTTAAGGGTGCACGTCCATGTGTACTTATTTAAAGCTCAAGGAAATTAATTAAAAGCTCCTCACTGACTTCACTGTGCATTGAATCAGGACCTGGATGAGTTCACAGGCAAAACAATTACACTTTAATTAAACATCTCCACCTTTATGTGAAGTAGTCAACTAATTTCACAGAAGGATAAACTGAGTCAGAAGGTTTCTGAGCTTGGTCATGGTCACAAACAGTTGATTACTTAAGTTGTTTCCATGTTTTTTAGCTGCCCTCATAACACAGAGAAAATGGACTTGCTGAAAAATCAAATACATTCTCAGTCTGTGTATTTGCATGGAATAAAACAGAATGCCCTGAGACAACTAGAATGGTTGCACAAATTTACTGACCCCATCTCTGCTCCCCAGTCAGTAGCTCATTTAGTCAGTCACAGGAATTCCAATAATGCAAGAAGTTGAAATTATTAGGGGTTTTTTTTGAGATTTTTAGGCTGCTTTGTTTGTTTTAAAATAGCATTAATTAATAATTATTATTTTTGAGAAGAGAAATAGGCTTGGCAGATTTGATAATTGTAAAACCTTGGATGTATTTACTGAAAAGCAAGAAGTACGACTCCACCTTCTGAATTCAGACTGACATTTAAACCACACAGAAGCTCTGTAACATTCTGTCAGATCACTAGCAGTGAGCAGAAACAAGAATGAGCTTTCCTCACTTTTTT
Source organism: Chamaea fasciata (assembly GCF_029207755.1). Taxonomy (NCBI): domain Eukaryota; kingdom Metazoa; phylum Chordata; class Aves; order Passeriformes; family Sylviidae; genus Chamaea; species Chamaea fasciata. The sequence goes on along the minus strand of NW_027094108.1, from coordinate 590,103 downwards.
TGGCATTTGTTATATAATGCTACCTCAACACTAAGGCTGAAAATAAAACTGAGAGTCAGGAGAGTGTTCTCCTTATCCCAGTACGAACTGATGTGTTTTGGTTAATTTGCTGATCTTTGATTTCTTCTCACCTCTAGTTTTGCTCACTCTGCTCTATCTGCACTCTCATGCCAGTGGAAGCTCATGGACAGGGCTCAGCTGTTCAGAGGGAAAAAGAACTGTAAGAGTCCTCCCCTCTCAGGGATATAACACTGAACAATATGGTTTGGGGTTTTTTTCATAAATCAAGTTAAGTTACTTGGCAAAAAGTTTTCAGCACATTTCAAACCTATTTGCAGATCATTTCGCCCTTCAACTTCGAAGCAAGACCATTAAATTACCAATACTGGATGTGAAATAGGTGACAATGTTTTCATTCCAATAATTTATATCTTTGGTGCACATCACCATCAAAACTGGGACTAGTCACACACTTGTGTCATGCAATAGCTTTAGTCCAGAACATAAACAATTGGCACATTTGTCAGGATTGCAGTTTTCCCCATCACTTCTGCACCACAGACTGATGGCGTGGTGCAGCTGCAACAGCTGCCTCTGTCCTCCTGCACTTCAGCTGGAAATCCAATCTGATGACAGACAGCTTGCAGTAAAAAGAAATACAGTTTTGCCTGTGCACGTATAGAAATATTTCTGATACCAAATCCTTCTCTTCGGAAAAAATTCTCCTGGAAGTTTCTCCAAGCATCTCCAAGAGCAGCCTCCAAAAGCCTATTGCCTCTCTGTGCACAGCACTTGGGTGGATGTTTGATGCTTCAAACTAGGTCAGATGCTCAGAAGGGTGCTTTGTAGTCAACAACCAACTCAGGATCTGAAATACTTAGTAAAAAACATAAATGTTTGTGCTGGTTACAGATGACAAACATTTTGGAGAGGAAAAACTTATATTTAACACATACTAATAGATCTATTTCTGACAAGCTGCTTCCCAGGCAAAGCATCAACCTTGAACAGCTTAACCACATCTAGGTGTTAGCTCTGCTTGCCCATATGCAACTGCAGGACGACTTTTGATTTTTGGCAGCAGCTATGTATCACAGTCATCGTTAGTAATTACAAAATCTAGGTTTTGTTTCCGTTCGCTTTTGGTTTGGTTTAGAAAACAACACATTGTTTTGGAAACGCCTCTCTCCTCTCGCTAAGTGAAGCACCCTCAAACCCTGAATGGGGGAAAGGATGGAAGGGAGCAGAAACTGACACAGCTGCAGCTTTCCCATAGAACTGGGATTCAGAACTTGCTTTCCCAAGCACTCCTCAGGATGTTCTGCCCAGTGACACTTCCAGTGAGCATTAAGTAACTTTGCTAAGACAGGGCCAGGGGCTCCCTGTGAGCCCACTCAGCTCCTGCCAGGGCAGCCCCCGCTCTGTGCTGGCACAGGGATTGATTTATTATCCCTGCCTCCTGCCAGCCCAGGGGATGCTTTTCCTGCTGAGGATCTCACTGTCCTCTCACCTGGACGTCAAGAAGAATCCTGAAAGCACTTCTCTGCCCTCTGTAGCTTTTCCATAACTTGTTGCAAGGCTTACAATGAACTAAAAGAGGAAACTGCTTGAAAGCAGATTTGGGCCCAACCCATTACCATTTAAGTTTTGCAAAATGTCCTTTGCTCCTGCATTTGTTCAGTTCTACAGACTTCTCCACAGATTTATTATTTCTGGGTACCGTATCAACTAAGCACACAAACCCCCAACAACTCAATCATACTGAGGGAGCTGCCAGTTTCTCCCAAGATGCCAAAGATGCAATAACTGATGATACTTTTTCAGCTAAGGGCCAGGTGAAGCAACAGAAATGTATCTGAAGTGCACCTGTCACCATTTTCCAGATGAATCTCTTTGTCAGGGCCAAAGTAGCTTGTAGCCTTCTTTTCCAAAAAGAAGGATTTGGTATCAGAAATATTTCTATACGTGCACAGGCAAAACTGTATTTCTTTTTACTGCAAGCTGCCATCAGTAGCTTAGTAAGAAAACCAGCTTGAAATTTTTAAAGTAGCAATAGGTAGCTTACTGCATGCTCCCTCACCTTGAATACCTGTACTTCCAAAATAAACTCCACTGAAGCACATGCTTACCCTCATTTTTTCACCATTTACATAGGGGTTCTCCTTCAGCAGGTTATTTCACATCACACATGAACTCCAAAAACAACCACGGCCAAAAGAAATTGAAAGCCTGCAAGTTCAGCAGCCAAAAAACAATAAATATAGTAGGATTTCGTAAATGTATTTAAAAATATGTTCTTAAATACTCCCTTAACATGCCTCTCACCATGCTGGAGCCGGCTTAGACCAGGACTGTGAACTAGCACACCTAACTTGCCTCCAAAGTCTGCTGGAGTTTGGTGTTTTGTTTCTTTTTTTAAATCCTCACATCTGCAGAATGTCTCACGCTCATCTCACAGAGCATCAAAGCTCATCCTGTTCAACATGCCAAGATGAGGAATGGACAAATAAAAGATGATATACAACAGAGCAAAATACTCTGCTCTTGAAGGGAAAGCAAACCCCAGTCTGAAAGGCAAATACGCCCTGATGAAGCACATCTGGATGCTGAGCAGGACCGAGTATCACGTCTCATCTGTCTCTGGAGCACTGAACATCCTGATGCGGAGGGTGATGCCGTCCCTCTCTCACACATCCTCCCAACAGGTAAAAAACTAACGTGTGCCAACACATACCGCCCATGCAATCTGAAAGTTACCGAGCGCTGCCTCAGAGGCTCCAGAAACACAATTTTTAGCGCAGGTAAGTTACCCCCGAGGGAAGCCCTCGACTAAGCACTGTCCGAGAGGCGTTTGGGCGGGCGAGGGCCGGGACGCCGGGAGCATCGCGGGCACACGGCGCTGCCCGGGCCGCCCGCGGCACCTGCCGTCCCTCCCCGGCCCCGCGCACCCGGGGCAGCTCCGGCGGGAACGACTTCACCTGCCACCGGCGCGCGGCCGCGGCTGGGGCGGGACACGGCGGGACAGGGCGCCTCGGCGCGATGGCAGGAAAGGCGAAAGGCTCCTCCTGTACCTGCGGCGGGGGCCGGGGCCTGCCGGGGGCCGGGCAGCGCGGAGCGGGGAGGCCCGGCCGGCGGAGCGCCTTTGTTCCCGGCCGCGCACAAAGGGCACCGCGCTCACCTGGTGCGGGGCCCGCGGCCCCGGCGCGCCGGCGGCTCGGGCGGCGGCGGGGCGGGCGAGAGCGGCGGAGCGGAGCCGAGCCGAGCCGAGCCGAGCGGAGCCTCCTCCTCCGCCGTGAGTCACCGCGGCGGCCCGAGGGAGGTGCCTGGGCGGCTCCGGGGGAGGGACCCGCCGCGTCCCGGCGCCCAGGGCAGCGGCGGCGCCGCAGGCAGCACCGAGAGCCGGCCGGGAGGAAGGGGCGGGGACCGGGGCAGGGCGGGGAAGGGGCGGGCAGGGCCGGGAAGGGGAAGGGGCGCGCCCGGGGCAGCGCTGGCCGGGCCCGGAGCCGGCCGCGGGGACAGGCGGGCACGCTCTCACCTGCCAGACATCCTGCGGAGGGACCGAGCGGCCCGGCCCTGCTGTCCCTGCCCTGCTGTCCCTGCCCTGCTCTCCCGGCCCTGCTGCCCCTGTCCCTGCTGTCCCTGCCCTGCTCTCCCTGCCCTGCTGTCCCTGTCCCTGCTGTCCCTGCCCTGCTCTCCCGGCCCTGCTGTCCCTGTCCCTGCTGTCCCTGTCCCTGCTGCCGCCCCAGAGCCATCCCGGCAGTGGGGCAGTGACACTGCGCTCAGAAAGTTCCAGGCACTGCAACGTCCAGTACGGCTCAAGCTGATTCAGCCAATACAGAAAATGCCAACCTCCGACTAGAATAAATGATTATTTGGTCATTGAAGCACTCAAAAATAAAGTAATGCTTCAGCTACATTGACTGAAGAAGCGTAAAACCACAGTGAACACCGAGAGGAATTAATTAAAACCAAAAACCAAGGAAGCCAGAAGCCACCAAAGGCCCCTCACCCTGCTCCACCGCTCACCTGCATGATGGTTTCCCACTAGGTTAACAGTAACCCCACCTCCTTACCGGGTGCATTGGTGAGGCCAGCAAGGTGAGCACAAAATTCCCGGAGACAACAATGCTCTGTGGACCAAGTGTTATTTAGCATCTGTGTTCTACTCGGTACTTAACTTAATTGCAGAAAGATAGTCACAGTAATGAAATAGGTGGCACTTCCTTTAACAGCTTGATACTTAATGACATCAAAGCCCGGTGCCACTGAAATCCAAACCCCACTGCCAGCTAATGAAGGGCTTAACATGAAAGCCTCTGCAAAGAGCAAACCCAAGCCGCTGACAGGAACAGGAATGGTGCAAATGTGCTGGGATCTGAGATCACTGGCACATACCCACAGCACAGCAGGCAGTAATGATTATTAATTATTTATGAAAAGAACATAAGAGCTCCAGCATAAGCTGAAAAAAATATGCAGAAGCATTGCACTGGGATCCTCCAGTTGGATTACTGTTAATTAGCACAGTACATGAGTCTGAGGGAAAGATCTAAAAGCATCTTATGCTAGTGGGAGCATATAATTAAGCCATCATTTGCATCCTTGCAATAGTATGAATTTCCTTACTGATAACATCATGGGCACAACACCATTTTATGACTAAGTACTGTCTAGCTCTCCTAATTCAGCTGGCTGACTGTACAGCAGTGCAAAGCAAACTTACAGATCATCAATTTAACATCCTGCATTTATTTAGAAAGGGTTTTAGCAGGGAGAGATACCATAAGGCTTCCTCTAGCCTGGGAGAATTTTAGATTTATTTTCTTAAAATTGAGCTCCTGCCCTACCTTAGTTTATTCCCTTCAAGCTTCCTGAGATGTTCAGCTAGCAAGCAAGGTGACATCTTGCCATCAGTCACTTGTATCATCCTAAGACACGATGGATGCTCAACAGGCCTCACAACTATGCTAGTTCTGCAAGAGAGAGTAAAATATTGTTCATGTCTCGTGGGAATGCCCAGAGCCTCCCAAAGCAAACAGAACCCAGAACTGCACTTGATCAAATCCGTTACCTTTCCAATCAGCACGCTGCTTGACCTAACCCTCAGCAAGGGAATGGCAGGAGTTTAATTATCTAAAGGTTAAGTCTAGCATTTTTACAAGTATTGTATAAAGACTTGATATTATTTTACAGAAATCTATCAGATTAAATGGCTTTTTCTTCTCAATAGCTTGTTTAATGAGGCTGCTGTTTATTCTAGAAAGCCAAAACTTCATGAAACCTTTTCCTCCGAATCCCTACTTGAATTAGAAAAATCCTCTCAGTTCACTCTGTCCTTCCTGATCTCCAATTCTTTCTTAATCAGCTCTGAAATTCATTTAGGATTCCTTCACAGCACAGCTGCTTCCACCCTCCAAGTCCCTCTGTACTTGTTGGCATCCCCCTCTCATTAAGGGCTTCCAGCAGCATCTGCACACACAATCCCTGCTTTCATTATCCACGATTCAACCACACACAACAATAATGAAAACTCTTTCTCAAGATGTGTGTGGTACCCAATGAAGGACTTGGGTTTAGTTTGGAATCTCTTTTTCTTTTGTTAAAATCTTCTATACGTCAGACTTCGTCTGGTAATTCAAATCCATCAAAATCATGCATCAATCCCATTTCAGCCTCTAATGACACAGCCTGAAGTGCCTGGCCATAGGGTGTCATTAACACAGAGCTCTCAATCAAAATGAATTTGACTTTTACAGGCAAAGCAGCACGAGAAACTAAGGGATCTCTTAAGAAATCTTGTATTTTTTCTTCAACACAAAGATAACTTGTTACTTTTCCATTCAAGATCAAAGAAGGGAAATAACACAAGGAGACAAAGATAGAAGAAAGAGAGACAGAATATTTGAAGCTTCAATTTTCTAACACTTTTTCTTTCAGATCAGTACAATCACTGAATTCACTCTATAGAGAAAGAAGATTAAAAAAAGGAGGTTATATATGGCCAAAAAAGGATTCTGGGAGCTTTGCTGATGTGTTTAAAGCTACTGTACTTCACAATTCTTATTTCAGAAGTAAAATGATAAACAAAAAAACAAAGCACTTTTAATCTTCAAAGCAATGTATGATCAATAACAACTTCACAGCACTCGATATTTAAGGATCACAATCTGTATTTTACTCCAGGAAAGAAAGAAGTGTACAGAATGAGTGATCTGCCCAGGTCCAACACTGAACTGGGGACGGAACTCACACATCACAAGCCTGTTTGTTAAACACAAACCCATGCTTTCATTTAGCAGCTGTTCTTTCGTTCTCAGTTTTTATTTGAGGAAATCATTATTATAATAAATAGATTACGGACTTTTTTTCCCAGCCCCTGCAGAAACATTTGAGATGGTGGTGGAGGTACATCCCAGGATTATTTAGCAAAATATTTAGCACAACACACCAATTAACTTACTACGCCTGAAATCAGTCTAACTATTTCAAGAGGTTACTAAACTATCTGTGAGGGTCAGCACATGAACAGCTTCACATCAGCAGCAGCTTCCTTGTTAAATTACATTTATGGTCGGGGCATTCTGCAGGACACAGCCAGTCTCTGATTCCTGACCCTTCACAGCTTCTGAGAAGTCTGACCCAACACACTGAATCTTGCAATACTGGTCACGGATCTCAGTCTCATCTTTGTCCATCTAAACCACCAGAGATCCTTCCAAGAGCAGAAGCAGCAGGACATTGGAAAGATGTTCAGTCAAGGATCAATTTAATTGGAATGTTACAACTGCCCGCAGTACAGGAATTTGCAAAAATCCTGGAATATTTACAAACCAATTTTAAAAAGTTTCTCCTGGAAACTGACACCTCTCAAGCTACAAGGAAAAAGATTTCCATGTCATTGTACTGTAAACTTTTTGTGAGTGCTGAGAGATTTAATTTACATAGTAATGCTGCAAGCAGGCTGGGGGTGTGTGGGGAGAGAGTTCTTTAGCACCAGTAATGAGCAGAAAGGAAAAGAAGGCAGCTCCAGTCCCCACAGACTGTTTTGTTTCCCATAATTTCAGAGTCTAATAATGCCTTTTAATAAGCTGCTCTCAGCTATGAAGCTGCAATCAGCCTTTGTCAGAGAACACAATGCTGTCCCAGACAGGGAAATAGTTCTGCTGCAATGGACAAAAGACCCCTCCTCAATAAAGGCTTTTTTAAAAACAGGGAGAACAAAGTTCTATCAGTGAAAAACAAATTCTGCTGTCTATACCATGTATCCTTTCACTTCTTAAATGCTAAGTGTCAAAAGTATACCTGTTACAGCAAAATACAGTCTAGAAACACATTTTCTAGTCTACTCCAGCCCTAGTTCACAATTAGACAAACTCACTAATTTACAGGGTATTTATGCCTGGTAAGTGCACTCCAAATGACGACTGACCATGTTCATTTTCTGTCTGTAGTCTATGCTACCCACTTAGTCTCTGGGCTAAATTTCAGCTACATGAGGTTTCAAACCCTGCCATGCCAAGTTCATTCAGGATCCAGGGGAGACACAGACCCTCCCCTCTCCATAGCACCACCACTGGGATTGAGCAACACTGACTACATAACCGGGGCTTTTCCCCCTCTTTTAAAACTTGTTTCCACTTGCAAGCTGTTTCATGCCCCCTCTGAAATAACGGCAGTTACACACCAGAGCTGAAGGAAGAGCATCTCATTGCCACGTCCTATCAATTCCCTGTCCCTTCAACACACAAGGTTAAATGACTGCAGAAGCCTCCCCACAGGGCTGCCATTGTCCTCAGGACACAAAGAGCTCATTCATGCGCACGGCAAACAAGCAGCCAAGGGCCAGGCATCAGCATCCGGGCTCATGTGGGGTCTTCTGCAAACAGTTTGTAGAAAGATGGCATTTCAATAAACTACATCCATCTCTCAAAGCTTCAATGCTCTCCTAGCACAAACTACTTAGCATGGAGTCCAGACAAAAATTAAGACAATGTGAAGAATCACCCAAAAAAGTCATCAGGACCACTTCTTAAAAAGATCTGCTTGCTACAACCACATGCAAAAAGATTAAGTTTTAATAGTTAGAGAAATACACATTCAGAAAAGTTCAAAAGAGCTGACTCTTTCCAAAGACAGTCATACCATGCTTTTGTTTTAGAGTTCCACTTAGTGTTCAGCCTCAGAGCTTGTATTATTAAAGGGTACAGACACCAAGGTTCCAAAGTGCACTTAAGGCTGTTTACTTCGTATCTTCTGGTTAAGGACCCAAGAGGTTTAGGGCTTGGGTTTTTTGTTTTGCTTTGCTTTGTTTCAACATGTTAGAAATAAGAAAAACCAAATGCAGAAGGACCAAAATCCAATGCTGCTGATAACTGGAGACACGAACCTCTTCATTGTTTTGCCTTTTCTACTTCAACACTCGCAAGAGCAAAGACTTTGTCTCCTGATCCTGAGGGGGAAAAAGCATTTTCAGTAAGTATTAGTGGAAATTGTGAATTACCTTATATACAGTTTAAATCAAGCCAAACATTTTGAGATCCAAAGAAATCACACCTGCATCGTGAAAACTAGAACACTTGAGCTGATTAAAAAAAACAAACCCACACAGGCTTGCCAGGTCGAGAGCAGCCGTGTCCCACTGGGCCTGGCTGGGATGGAGCTCCCATTCCCCCAGCTTCTCCTGGGATTCGTGTTTGTATGGAATGGTGCTGCTAACGTCCCTACACACACAGAGCTACTGCCCAAGTGAAGTCCCCTCCTGAACGAGAGGGTTCTCACCTTGCTGACACTCCGGGGAGAGCAGGGCTCAAAGCCAGGGCACCCACACCGTTCATCCGTACCCTGAGCTAGTCTGGCACCTTCCTGCCATTCACAGCTCTTTCATCCCAGTTTAACTGCTGCTACAATGAACTGTCTGCTTATTTAATGCCTTTTGTAACTGAACACTTGATCCTGTCGACACAATCAGAGGTATGACAATCATGGAAGGAAGAGTGCTTTAAAGCCGTGTTTTGACAATGCGTCGATAACTGCCAAATTCTCTGTGTCAGAGGAAAATGCTCTCCTGAAGAGAGTCTTTAATACAAAAAAGATCTGTGTTTAATTCCAAGAGCAGCATCTCTGCTTGAGACAGACTATTCAAGCCTTCGGCATGATGGGCACCCTTGGCATTTCGTGGATGTTTGGCATTGGATTTCTTTCCTGTGTTACTTTTTCCTCATGGTAGTGTGTCAGAGTTTCATTGTTAATAAAACATATATTAACATTTAATGGCATGAATCTCTTGTTCATATCTTCTCTTTCATAGCGGAACCAGACACTTCTATTAACCAGCGTTCAATGGAAAGGCAAAGGAATCAGAAGTTATGAGAATGAAAACTTACCAAGGTCAGCGGAGACTCTCTCAAATTGGCTCAGGGCTGTACCAGCATTTGTTGACAAGAACATCTCATCATCACCAGTGAGCTAAATCAAAAACCACCACAACTGTGAAGCTGATACCTTAACCGTGCACATTCCCACCATCTACTTGTGCATCTACACCAGCAGGAAAGGTTACAGCAATTGTACTTCCCCTGGCACTGAATTTTCCCTCCCTGGCTCCTGTCAGCCCAGGCAGGACAGCATGTGCAGTGTCAGACATGCCTGCACATGCAAGTTTCAAGCTGATTTCCAGTGATCAATTTTTATTAGAAGGTCACACTGTATCTGTGTACCTGAACCATGCCAAGGTGTCAATAACTTTTTTGTCACATGTCAGAACAGTAATGAACTAAGATCTAAGCCTACTTCCTATCATCTACTGAGGAAAGCAAAAAAAAAGCAGTCACTGCCAGCTTTGACCATGTTAAGAACCAATGACCTAGAAATGGTTCTCTTCCTTTAAAGTGACATTTCCCCATGTATATTTTACTTTTATGTATGTGCTCTGATGCCGTGTGACAGATGCCCATAAAATATTTACAATAATGAAGCAGTAACCTACATTTGGAAGGTTCAGATACTCTAAGTTAAAAGTCACTCATTTAATTAGCCTCAGATACACATCTTTATTACAGCAAAGCATGTGTGTTAAACTCTTCACAGTGTTTGCATCAGTTTATTTGTTAGAAATATCAAAATCAGGTACAGACATTCAGGGTGATGTTGGAATGAAGGAAAACATATTACTTACCTGCCTTTGCCGGCTTTATAAGCAAGCATACAGCTACTTAACATTTTGCAGTGCTGTGCAGACAAACATGCAATATCTGCTGCCACTGTTCACATCCAGAACAGATGTGAGACCACCGTCCTAGCAAGCCTTCAGCAGCAGGCTACTGATCATTTTAAAAGATTAAGAGGATGGGTCAGAGTGTGGTGAAGTGGCATGATGTTATGGTCTAAGGAACTCTTTCCAAGAGGGTTACACAGCTTCATCCATTCACTTCACAATCTTAACTAGCTTTTGCATATTTGAAAAACAGTCAAGCAATAAAATATCGTGAGGGAAAGCCCCTGCTTAGGAAACTACTTGGATTGCAGCTCCTTTAAGTACTGCACTTGATCTTTTCCATTACATTCCTTCATTTCCTAAAAAAGCTTAAGTACAGAGATACACAGAAACCCGTTTTCTTCATATGCCATCCACAAAGAGAAGGAACTACTCTTCCTCCCTCTGGTGGCAAACCCAGGGCTTTTTCTGCCACAGATGGATCACTGGGGCAACCGTGAATTTATCACTCATCTCTCCCATTTCTTTATCTCACACCCGGGGTGGGCAGAATCAACACTATAAAAGTGAAGCTGGATACATGCCAGAGGTCTTGAACAGCTCCTGATGGATTGGTGGTGCTGGCCAGTAAAACACTTGTTTGGGAGCTTCTATAAATACCATCACCTCGTACCAGCTGGTGTGTGATTCATGCATACAGCCCACCAAAGGAAGCATTTAAAAGTAGCAGCAGCCTTATAGAAAGGTACCAAACTATTTGACACATGTTCAGCTTCAGAAAGTTTGCATTAAAATGGAAGAACATTTATGTAATACAACAGCAAGTTGCATTTTATCGTTTGCTTTTAAAATTGTAATTTCTTATTTTGATTATTTCTAGTTCCTCTTACATAGGCAGAAAACTCTCTTCACCTGACTATCATAGCAGCCCCTTACCTTCTCACCAAGCTTTCTGAGGGCAGTCAGGATTTCCAGTTTCTGTTGGGTGTACAGGTCTCGTGGCAACTTCCCAACCATTAAGTCTCTGTCCATCTGCACACCACAGGGAAAAAAAGTCAAAAAATACAAGCTTTCCATTATTTCATCCAACACAACAGCATTAGAAACGCAACAGCCTAAAAATGTCAGTAGTCATGGACCCACAGCAGTATGGGGCAGAGCTATCAATGATTTAAAAGATGTCTGCAAAGTTTTCCTAAATGTTCTTTACCCCTAACCTTATCTTACTTGATTTCTCCAAACTTTTTACCAAAGAACGATAATCATTTAAAATCACATATTCACAGATAACTGCTACATGGAGGAATCACATTTGATTTCATTTTATCCAGATCTTCATCTTAGATCTCTGAAACATCAAGTGCACTCTCCAGCCCTCAGTACAATCACTGACTTTCTATCTGCAGTTTCCTCAGCTCACTCTATTGATCCCATTCTTCCTTTGAAGCAGGAAGATAGAAGGTAGCTCAAGAAATACACATGGCTGTCCCCATTACCTCAATAAACATTTAAAACTGAACAAATTCTGAAAGAGAACTTCTCCAACTCCTTTGGACTTTATGACCAAGTTTTCCAGCACACTCAGTGCTTTCCTTGCAATCATTACATACTTGAATCAGTCTCAATATAAACTCAAACAAACGGTTTTTGCAGTAAAACAGAAGCCTTCACCTCTGCCAGCCTTGTCCTCAATTGCCTTGGCTGCTTCTTTGCAAACATTCTAATCACTTCTGGAGTTTTAAATGCTTGGCTGATGGCTGCTTGGATTGCCTGCAAGGAGAAGAGCAAGAGTGACCAGGACAAACAGGAATCACAAACTGCAGCAGCAGGACGGGATTAAGGAGGGCTGGAGAGCATCATTAGTGTCTTTTGCATCATTTGATGCACAGAGCTCATCTTTTTTTTTCATAGCCATGGAAGTGAAATTTAAAAAAAAAAAAAAAAGACCCTTATGGAGGGCATAAAGAATCCTCTAATTAATGCAACTATACTGAGAAAGAGCTGTGAAACTTTTCATTACTGTCCAGGTCCTAATTTCCTACGGTGTTAAGGCTATAATTTGTCAATGGGTTTTCTCCCCTTTTAAAATGAAGACACCTATCCAAGTTTTTTACATATACAGTAAGTGTATTCAATTATGAAAAACATTAATTAGATAGATCTAGATTTCACATAAAAATTACAGTGAATCACTTGTATCTATGTGCTATTTCATCAACTCCAGGCAGAACATGGACTTTTTTAGCAACACATCATCCTTACCAGTTGCATGCCACTGAGCTCATCCACCAAAGTCATATCTCCAGACATAATCTTCTTCAGGGAGTCATTGAACTCACTCAGCTGCTCTAGAGTTTCTTTTTTGGTCTCCTCGTACTCATCTGCATCCAGCTCCTCCCTAGGGAGGCCCCAAGAAGAGACATTAATTCACGGGATTTACCCAGAGACATCCCACGGAGCAAAGGGCATTGGGCCCTCTCAGGAGCACGGAGGAGTTCCCCTCTCTGCAGACTGCTCTGCTCTGGCCCTCTCAGCTCCTCTCCAGCTCCTGCACTGCTGGGCTCTGCAGCCCTCCCAGCCACTGATAACAAACAAGATATCCCACACCTGGAGCAGCATTTACAAGTATTTTTGGATCTCAACAAACGTATGCAGTGGGATTGTCTTGCCCAAAGCTCCAGTGAGTGAGATTATCTGAGAAGCCTCACCCAGAGCCATCCACCCAGGAATAACTGATCCTGCTGCCTAAACCTTGCCCAGTTCCCGGAACAGCAGCACCACCCAGAGCAGTTCTAATTGTTCCTGAGAAAGATACGTACTGCTTGGACAAGTTAGAACTACAGTCAGAGAAAGTATCTAAACACAGGCTGCTTACATGCAATTATTACAACAGATAAAAGCCCAACCTTCTTGATAATTCACTGTCTCAAATTGTATCAACCCACAGAAGACTAATACAAAATCACATGAAAAGTTAGACAAACTAAAAACAATGCAACCCCCCCCCCCAGGCATCCACTATGAAATAAACCAAAAGAGCCACAAAAGCTATTTGTTCACTGCTATTAAAAATCCCATAGAAAATTTGTGATTTTTTTGTTAACAGCTACTAAAAGTCACACTGAAATATAACATTTCAAAGAAAATACTGAGTATTTCTGCTTGCATTTTTCTCAGATATATGAAAAAATCTTAATAAAGGTTTTTTAAAGTAACTTTTACTACCTGACACAATATCCTACCTAATTTAAAAACAGAAAGCCACAGCAAAACACACAAATAAGCCCCAACCCCCCCGATTTTTGAAAGGTACCACTTTCTTCTGCCAACCACTTAAGAAAAAGACTACCATGTAAGAGGAAAGCAACTATTTTTATTACCTGCATTCTTCCAGATCTTGAAGTTGCTGCATTAATCTGTCCAACTGCTCCTCCAAGTTTTGTTTCAGTTTACTGGTCTCTGTTGTTCCTCTTGAAGCCATTTTCTGTTTTCACACAAAAATGTTGTTCTTACATGACACTCCTAAGAGAAAGTACATTTTATTGTTTGTATCAGCAATTTAAAACGTATTTAAAATGCTCTAAATATTAAAAACATGCAATATCTTGCTGATGGAATGCTTAATCACAACACCGGGTGATCCTTGCAGTGGAAATACAGAAATGCCAGGCTGGGTGTACAGAATTATCTTCATGGCAAGAGGCGGTTCACCAGGGAACTCCAACAGCCACAGCACATTAAATCAAGGGAGTGCCAGATCAAGTAGCAATTACTGAAATAGAGCCCCCGCTATATGAAACAATAGATTCTACTCTTCAATGGCCCCTTGGAACGCTGTCCAGGAGACGGCTGTCCAGGGTGCAGGTGTCTGAGGCGTGCGGACACCTCAGGCAGCACCCGAGCTTGGCAGAGGAGCCCCGCGCTCGGCAGAGGAACCCCGAGCTTGGCAGAGGAGCCCCGCGCTCGGCAGAGGAACCCCGAGCTCGGCAGAGGAACCCCGCGCTCTGCAGAGGAACCCCGAGCTCGGCAGAGGAACCCCGAGCTTGGCAGAGGAACCCCGAGCTTGGCAGAGGAGCCCCGCGCTCTGCAGAGGAACCCCGAGCTCGGCAGAGGAACCCCGAGCTTGGCAGAGGAGCCCCGCGCTCTGCAGAGGAACCCCGCGCTCTGTAGAGGAACCCCGCGCTCTGCAGAGGAACCCCGCGCTCTGCAGAGGAACCCCGCGCTCTGCAGAGGAACCCCGCGCTCGGCAGAGGAACCCCGCGCTCTGCAGAGGAACCCCGCGCTCGGCAGAGGAACCCCGCGCTCGGCAGAGGAACCCCGCGCTCTGCAGAGGAACCCCGCGCTCGGCAGAGGAGCCCCGCGCTCTGCAGAGGAGCCCCGCGCTCGGCAGAGGAACCCCGAGCTTGGCAGAGGAGCCCCGCGCTCTGCAGAGGAACCCCGAGCTCTGCAGAGGAACCCCGCGCTCGGCAGAGGAACCCCGCGCTCGGCAGAGGAACCCCGCGCTCTGCAGAGGAACCCCGAGCTCGGCAGAGGAACCCCAAGCTCGGCAGAGGAACCCCGCGCTCTGCAGAGGAACCCCGAGCTCGGCAGAGGAACCCGCTCTCCCGGGGACCGTCCCGGGGCGCACACAGCGCCGGGCCCGGCCCGGCCTCGGGGCCGCGCCACCGCCGGCGGGCGGCAGGGGAACGCGGCCCTCCGTCGGACAGGGGCGAGCGCGGAGCGCCGAGGGCCTGCGGGAGGAGAAGGCGGAACCCGGGCGCTACCGGGGCCCGCCTGCCCGTCCCCAGGCGAGGCTCCGGCCCCGCTCTTCCCTCCGCCCGCCCGGCCCCGCGCCCCCTCACCCCTCAGCCGGGCAGGCCGCGTCAGGGCGGGCTCATCCCGGGCCCGCGGCGCCGCTTCCGCCGCGCCCGGGCCAATGAGCGAGAGCGGCCGAGCGGGGGACAGCGCCGGGACCGCGCCGGGAGAGCGCCGGGAGAGCGCCGGGACAGCGTGGGCCCGGCCGAGGGGGACAGCGCCGGGACAGCGCCGGGAGAGCGCCGGGACAGCGTGGGCCCGGCCGAGGGGGACAGCGCCGGGACAGCGCCGGGAGAGCGCCGGGACAGCGTGGGCCCGGCCGAGGGGGACAGCGCCGGGACAGCGCCGGGAGAGCGCCGGGACAGCGGGGGCCCGGCCGAGGGGGACAGCGCCGGGACAGCGCCGGGAGAGCGCCGGGACAGCGTGGGCCCGGCCGAGGGGGACAGCGCCGGGGACAGCGCCGGGGACAGCGCCGGGACAGCGGGGGCCCGGCCGAGGGGGACAGCGCCGGCGGTGAGCCTCCTCAGCACCGGGGAGCACGGGGCGCACCAGGGAGCGGGGCCCACCGGGGACGGGCCGCGGCGGCCGGGGGTGCTCGCTGGGCGGGGAGCGGAGCCCCGTGCGGGCCCGCGGGGGCGGAGAGCGGCGGGAGGGCGTTAGTGAAGCGTCCAGAGACGCCCACATCATGCTTGTATCATACATACACCGATATATAAACATATTTGAGAGATGTTTGCCTCTGAAGCATAAGTGAGGTTGAACAAAGCATCCTTACCTGCTTCTCCCCGGAAGGTGACTGGCAGGTTGGGCTCCAGAGCCATCCCAAGACCCTCTGTGGCTTATTTTGATGTCTTTTAGTGCAAGGTGAGTTTATGAGGCAATGATTGCCTGTTTCTGTAAGCTGTAAAATTAGCAGCATGGAAAAGGACATTTGACTAACTCCCGAAAAGGCACTCTGTATTTCCATCTTAAAATTTTCTACCTTTTTTGCACTTTTTTATTTTTAAGGAAAAAATCAACTCTTTCCAGTTTTGCAGCATGAGTCACTCTGTTGAAAGTAGGATTTGTGCATCACAAAGGCAGTCTAATTCCTCTCCTCCCCGTTTCCATAGTAACTCTCCTAGCCGTGCCCCTGTGAAAGCTGCGTTTCAAGTACCACCAGCCCTTCCTTTGCTGAGCTACTCTGCAGCAATGAAGACTATTTTAAAAGTTTGTGAAGCTATTGAAAGCACAGAAAAGTGCTAGCACTTACAAACCATGAAGCCTTTCAAGAGTTCCTTTTACCTGCGGGCGGTTTTGCGTTAGGACACAGCCACTGTTCCAAGGTTTGGCTCTGATGGTGCCTCGGCGCTGCAGCTGCTGTGAACATCACTCAGCCTCTCTGTAAGGGAGACACAATGTCAGGGTGAGCTCCTGGGATTGTCCCAGGTGGTGATGCTGCTGTAGAAGCAACGGAGACAATTCTGTGCTCCTCAGGACGTCTCAGACATCTCGCAAACAGCAACAGCCCATTGCAGTTCTCCTTTGTTAGGCCAGATGTGGGAAAACATCTTGGCAAGCCAGAATATCCTCAGGAAAGAATACAGAAGCAAAAATGTGTGTGAGGTGTGAGGAGGAAGTGAAGCACAAGGAGAAATTAAAGGATAAATAGTGAAATGTCCTTATTTTCAGCAATTCTTAAGGAGCTTTCTGAAACTGAAGCTCAGAATTGGAACAGAACTGTGATATTTTAGAAGAGGGGAAAACTCCCAGTATTTAATTGCAGCTTTTACTAAACTTCTGTAATTTACTATTCTTCTCTCATCTTTTTCTCTGGTACCCCTAACACTTGCTGCAACACAAAGCAGACTGCTTTTTCTCATGTTTAGTCCATAGCACTCTCTTCCCACATATGTCGAATTATATAAATCATCCCCTTTACATTTTATATTTCAGAAAATGTAAATAAATCCCAAATGAAGACATGTTGACCCTGTTCTCCTCCACAATTTAATACAATATAATCTGTGACACAATCTTGGTTTTATGGCTCATGCTGGAAAGGCTCACTGCAGTTTAGAGCAGCAAGACTAGAAGTGGTCACAGGATGTTTTATTTCTCGCTATAATCACTAGAAGGAAGTTACGTAACAAGGAAGTTCCCTGCCCGCATGTCTCTTGGCAGTTAATTGGCACTGGCATCTTAAAAAGGGTGCAAAGTTCTAATACAGTTTGTCCTGCAATCAGGACAGATAATCTCTCCACATGAAGTTAAAAAGCATGAGGTGCTTTTCTTCAGAGTGGGCAGTACACCATCCTCTCTGGGCAAGCAACCTCTTTGCAGTGATTTCATATTTTAATCATTTAGAAATTGGACAAAGAAGTGACACATGAACAGTCACAGGCCAGGATGATGGAATTAAAGTACAGCATTCAATTTGATCTTGAAATTTTATCTTCTGCTTATTGGCAGCACAAGTAACAATGACTCTTTCTTCGTGCCATTTCTTGTAGTGGCTGGTACCTGGCACCAGCATTCTCCCCTTGGCTCTGTGGCTGTGAGGAATGGCAATGGAAGACCCTGACAGGAAGACTGAGGTGGTACTGCTGGCCTGTGGGTCCTTCAATCCCATCACCAACATGCACCTGAGGCTGTTTGAGCTGGCTAAAGACTACCTCCATGAAACAGGTAGGATGGGCATTTATATCGTTTGGAATAGCTTTGATAACCAGACACTCCAATGTTAAGGTGAGTATTTTGTGTCTATGAATGCTTGTTTGGCAGTGACAGATGTTTCTGTAAATGCTAATTAGATATTGAAGCTGGTACGTGTTTATGTCTTATACAAAACCATGCAGGCCATTATGAGAGAACTCATACATGAGTTGCTTATTACTGATTTTAATGAGCTAAGCACAGGGTTTATAGTTTATAGAAATACATCTTTCTAGTATCTCTTATTAACTTTCATTGTGCTGCCTCGACAGTACAGAAGTGTCCTGTATTTTTCCACAGGGCTGACTGTCAGCTATCATTGCGCCGGATAATGGTTATGTCACAGGTTAAATACAATGCAGGGGAAGTAACATCTGCTCAACCACTTCTCGTGTTCTTGTGTGATGTGTTTTTTTTCCACAGGAAAATACAAAGTAATCAAAGGCATCATTTCACCAGTGGGTGATGCCTATAAGAAGAGAGGTCTGATCAGTGCAAATCACCGAGTGACTATGGCAAAACTGGCTACAAAAAACTCAGACTGGGTGGAAGTTGATGATTGGGAAAGCTGCCAGAGCGAGTGGCTGGAAACACTGAAGGTTTTAAGGTATTCTTCAGCCAACCTCTGAAAAGGTCTCATGAACCTGTAGAAGGATTAGGAATGGTGTTAACTCTAACAAGTTGGGATAACTGCAGAGACAGGTTCTTTGGTGGGCCATACTGTGCCGATTTTTTCCTACATCTTTAAAATACCTAAAATACACCTGTTTTGCAGGTATCATCATCAAAAGCTTTTATCTGCTGATGTCACTAATAGTCTGCAGGATGCTGTACCCATAACAAAGCTGGGACGGAAGAGAAAACAGGAATCGAATAGGCATGAGCCCATTAAAAAGAAAAATCAGAGTCCAGTTGTAAAAAGTTAAGTGTGTTTGCAAATTACGTGGTTAATGATCCTTGTTATTTCAAGATAATTGCACTGATGAGTAACTTTTATGGTAACTCTTGGTTCTGATGTCACTCAGTAACTTTATTCCCTTAGATTCCACAGCACAAGGCATTAGATCCCTTTAATGAAGGGACTCCCATAACCTTTATTCCGAAAATTCCTGTGTTATGGCTACTAATTATAAATTATATACTCTGAATCTTTTTTGCTAATTTCATTCCATTGTCTCATCTTAACCAGATATATCGAGAGAGAGCCAAGAAATTAAATGTCCCTGACAAATTTGCTAAAATCTGCCAAGCCCTACACCAAGCCAAATTTCTCATTTAATTTTCCCTTTAAGGTGTCCCACAGGTTAAACTGCTTTGTGGAAGTGACATGCTGGAATCTTTTGGGATCCCCAATCTGTGGAAGTTGGAGGACATCACTGAAATCGTGGAAAAACATGGCCTTGTGTGCATCAGTAGGGCTGGAAACAACGCTCAGAAATTCATCTACGAATCAGATGTTTTGTGGAGGCATAAGAACAACATTCACCTGGTGGAGGAGTGGATCACAAATGACATTTCCTCCACCAAGATCCGGAGGGCCCTGCGGAGGGGCCAGAGCATTCGGTACCTGGTGCCGGAGGCGGTGCGCGCGTACATCGAGAGCCAGCGGCTCTACGGCCCCGAGAGCGAGGACAGGAACGCTGGCGTGGTGCTGGCTCCCCTGCAGAAACATGCCAGTGACCCCGGAGCTCACAGGCACTGCACAACTGACTGACTGTCTGTCTGCTGGCAAAAAAATTGGCACTACATTTCAGTACAGGGAAGTGTGGTTCCTAGGGCTTGGGTGGCGGTTTGGCTTAGGTAAGCCGTGAGCTAACTCCGTATGTCTGTAGTTGGTGGTGAGGTTTGGTGCACTCAGTGATTGGACCTACACAACCTTTTTCAAGTCCAGTAGTAAGTTTCTCACATTTGAATGTTTTGTCCCAGTGCACTGAAGTGAGAATAAGAGCTCACATCGGTACGTGAAAATTGCAAATGTATAAGCAGCAAAACAAATGTTCTGATTAGTTTTAACTCAAACTGCTCTATTTATAAAACAGTAACAAATATTTTTAATAAATTACAGTGTCTTAACAAAGTTATCTGGTTTCAAGATGTACCCTTTACTTAGAGTAAATGTATGTAAATTTTTTTTTTAATTGTCAGCATGTGATTCACCTCAAAAAAATTATTTAGCTCTATCCTGGAAGGGAAGAATTTCCTCCTGGCTGAAGTGATGCTAGGTATAGCATGCTTTGAGCTGCTTGCCTTTGACATAGGCAGCTGCTTGTTTGTTGTCATGCAGTTTGCTTCCAGAAATGTCTTGTACTCTTACTCTTCCATTCATGTTTCCAGGGCTGTAATGTTAAGCTCAGTATTGTTTCTGATGGAAGGACCAGCCTACCTCAGAAACTGGTTTAAAGCCATTGATTTAATAGATAGAAATTAATAATAGTGTCATTGCACTGATTCTCAGAAGAGAATCTGTTGGGCAAGGCTGGAAGCAGAGGCAGGTTCCATGATCATGGCTGGCTGCTGGGTGTGCACCCCTGGTTTTACTGGGGGGTCCAGGGTCCTGCCTTGGCAGCACTGGAAGAACCTGCACGCTGGCCATCTCCCGTTCCAGTCAGAAACACCAGCACCACAGTCACTGCTGGGGCTGTTCAA
Source organism: Chamaea fasciata (assembly GCF_029207755.1). NCBI lineage: Eukaryota > Metazoa > Chordata > Aves > Passeriformes > Sylviidae > Chamaea > Chamaea fasciata. Next base: position 569,756 of record NW_027094108.1, on the reverse strand, counting down.
GGGTGTCACACAGGTAAAACTTCCAGGAGTGGACTCTTGTCAGACCTTAAAGGGCACACGGGGCCCTTTCACCACACATGTAATTTAGACTCCAAGTGTTTTATTAATGCTGGAGCAGCAGCAGGACCCACTTGATCGGCTTCTGTAGTTAGGCCACATCCCTAAGAGAGTGTGTTAGATGCTCAGTGCTTCACAGCACCTAGGATGGAAATGGCAAAAAGTTTTTCCACAAAAATAAAATCAGAAATTTGAAGGGAGAAAGAAATGAACCATCATAGGATGCAGCCAGGGCAATAGGCAGTTCTTAGAAGCCCCATCGGTAATTCTGTGGCTGGGGCTTGAAACAGTAACCCTGGTGCCCTTTAGAGGTCTTTGTGTGAGGTTTAAGTGCTGATTTGCAGACTGAAGGACCACAGCCCAGACTATCTGCAAAATTTAAATTAAAATGTTATATCTGGACTTTGACACAGGACTTAACCAAGTACTGACTTCTCTTAGCTTGCAAGAGTCAGTAGTATTGCAACAGCGCTTTACTACCATAACCTCAGAACACCAAATTGTGGGTGAAATGTCACTATTTGAGTGGAGAGGAAACAGTAATTTTCATTTCTTGGTGCCATTCGTGGTTTAGTGTAGCTTAGAGAACAATATCCAGCTGCAAACAGGAAAGAAGCTTTGACGTCCTGAGTTCTTACTCGCATGATTCTGAGTCATATGGATCAAACTGGCAGCTCCAAAAATGGAGCTAAACTTTGGGGAAACTCCTCTGCAAAATTAACCTTCTTATTCAGCCTAACACAAGTCAGTAAATAAATAAATAAATAAATGGTGTAGGTATAGGTGTGTTTCCTCACCTCCAAATCCCTTACTTCCTCACTTACAAATTCCCTAAGTCCTTTCTCTTCCAAGTCTAGCATTTTTTGTTGCTGGGTCATCAGGGATTTCTCTCACTTCCTTGCTGAAGGTGAAGTCCAGCACTGAAGCTCATCTGCTCAACTGCCTGTGTGTTCTGCCACAATGTGTAGCATTGAATAAAGCATCAGTGGGAACAGCTCCTCCATCAGCTCCCTGTGTGTGTCAAGAACAGAAAGCAAAGGCAGGAGTTACATCTCCTATATACACAAGATTACTTTTGGAATTCTGTTCACTATTCACTCCAGACATAAACCAACATGATATAATTCTTATCTCTGTGCCATAGGTATTGGTTTAAAATTTGTTGATATAATTCAATCCACAGTTAAACAGTCAATCCATGTCTGAGTACAGTATATTTTTACAGGGCTACATGAGCTTTTCAACAAACATCTGGATTTCAGATCATAAAGCCCCAGATCTAGTAAACTTGCAGGAAATCCTAGCAATGACAAAATCGTTTCCTTTAAAGTATACAAGATGGACAAAATGCTCTAAATCAGTTTTTGGCTTACATTGTGGCTCTTGGGCTATTAACATTTGCTCCACACGAAGATTTCAGACTTGGTGAACTTTTCCCTCCAACACAGCTGAAGCCATTCCACAAATACCCTCTCACCCACTGGCTCAGCAGTAGCACCCTTCCCCTCCAGCAGAAAGGTCCTGGGATGGAATCCCACCCACGGGCTGCCTTATAAAAGGCCTGCCTAGAAAACCACATTTGCATTTTGGACTGCACCTTCCTTCTACGGTCTGGCAATGCCTGTGGATTTCAGCGGAACCTGGAACCTTGTCAGCAATGACAACTTTGAAGGTTATATGGTGGCCTTAGGTAGGTGAAAATAGCTGCTTCTGTCCTTCCTCCCTTCTCCCATAAGGGTCTTCTTGAATTTTAAGGACTGCCCTTCATTTCACCCTATTTAAGGTATAGAATGCAAAGAGCTCCTGTTAATTCTTTCATTGCCTTTCCTCTGACATTGGATGAGAATAGGAATTAACCTCTTGCTAAGTGGGGGTGAAGTCTGAAACCAAGTTTGGGTGTCTCTATGGGGGATGTCAACTCTCTCCAGGAGTCTTCTGGCTCCAAGTCCTGGAAGTCTTACATAGGAATTGTGCAACAGCTGAGTAAACTGCTTTTCAAAGAGTAAAAAGTACAAGAGAGCAGCTTAACCTGTGTAACATGCAGCTTTAAACAAAACAAATGGTTCCAATAAAACAACAAAATGCTGCATAGCAGGTAGGTCAAACTACCTAAGAATTGGTTCTGGTAGTAATAAAGGTTAATTCCTGGCTGCCAGTGATAAATGGCTGGTGATAAATACAACTCTGATATTTTTGCCTTCTGTCCAAGGTATTGACTTCGCAACACGCAAAATAGCAAAAATGCTGAAGCCTCAGAAAGTGATCAAACAAGATGGTGATTCATTCTATATCCATACCACTAGCACATTCAGAGATTATTTGCTTGAATTCAAAGTTGGAGAGGAGTTTGAGGAAGATAATAAAGGCTTGGATAACAGAAAATGCAAGGTAAGAGTGAATATATGAGGCTGTGACAAAATTAAGATGTGATCGATCCAGATACTTGAGCTGAAATTGTTTCTAGAATAAAACTTTGTAGTGCAAGAGAGCAGTAGGAGCCTGAGTTACAGACAAGGAGTGTCACTTTCACTCAGGAGTAATATATAGCTCCTCTTATCCAGGAAAATGCACATTTTCTACAAGTATTTTGCAGAACTGAGACAGACATGCAGAAATACCTTTTTGTTCCCTGCTCTACAGAGCCTCGTTACCTGGGAAAATGACAAACTCGTCTGTGTGCAGACTGGCGAGAAGAAGAACAGGGGCTGGACTCACTGGCTTGAAGGGGATGACCTCCACCTGGTATTGACTTCACATTTCTACTAACTATATCTCTGTATGGTGAAAATTAGATTTTTAATGTGGTCGTGATGTGCACAAGTCTTGTAGCTCCGTAGGATGTGTAACGGATGGTACACGGTGAGCACATTCTGCTTTGAAACAGCTTCACTGTTCCCGTGTGATGTGTGGTTAAATTCAGAATGTTAAGCATAGGTTATTAGCATGGCCAGAGCGGTGGCAAAGGATCTGTGTTCAATTTTGGAAGCAGTTCCTTTGATTACTATATATAAATCTATACTCTTGGGTTTTCTCTTTGTTTTGTTCTCTTTTTTTGGTAGGAGCTTCGTTGTGAGAATCAAGTATGTAAACAGGTCTTCAAGAGAGCTTGAATGTGTGTGGTGTGCTGGGTGCTGCCTGCAGGGAGCCTCCTGTCCCGTGGGGCCTCTAGGACAAGAACTGGCTCCTGAACCTGTTAACCTGAATGGGCTCAAGTTTCTGCCCCAGGAAATCAGTCTGCTGTTGCCAGTGTTAAAGGTCTGATTTTTGCTAATAAATGCCCTGAACCAAACTAATCTTAAGTACCTTGCTTTTGAATATGTTTTTGGAGGAAAAAAAAAACAACACCCAAAGCATAAGTAGCGAGGCCTGGGTCTTTAGGTAATCAAAAGTCAATTTAAAGAAGAGAACATGCCAATTCTAAGAGGCATGTCAACTTCAAAAAAAAAAAAAAAACAAAAAGCAGGGAGAGTTGGGTGCTGATAGAGAAGTAAAGATAGCAAATAATGAAGCAAACAACAAAAGGTATGATTTTTTGAGATGCTTCTCTTTAAGGTGTAGACTACTACTTTACTTGCTTGTCTTTCACACTGTAGTGTGAGGCCCCACATTGTGCCAGAGCTGCTTTGTTCTCAAAAATAATAAAGTTGAGCTTATCAGAGGAAACAAGCCTGTGGTCAAAACCCAGAACCACGAAGATGAGTCTGAGATTCTGCAGATTATTTTACAGACTGAAGATTCCAGTCTGCAAAATACTTGAACTCTGTAAGCACATCTACAGAGGGAAAACAACGCTGCTTTAGTTCAGCTTTGTTTGCATACAACTGTCAATTGGATTGAATGTTTTTCTTTATGACCGTGTGCAGTATTACATAGAAAAGTTTTTCTTGTGTGAACATATAAATTGTCAGATAAATGAGGCAGTTACAAATGAAATGAGCTGCTGCATGTTCTTCCTTGCATATTCTTGAAGAACTGTAGCTTAAGCTTAGTAACTTAATTACTTCATATAAAAAACCAGTCCCTGACATCTGGAAACAAGTAGCACCACATTTCTGATAGTTCTCATTGGTTCAAAATGCTTAAAGCCACCATTGGAGTCAGAAAAGCTGTTGGAGCATGGAAGGCTTTTGGTCAGACTGACGCCCTTCCCGAATTACTAGAGCTGTATAAATTTAAGCTGGTTTCCAAAATAAAAAGGACTAATAGTGTTTATTCAGTTAGGGAAACGTGGGTAAAATGCCTGGTGTTTATGCTATGGATCCTGACAGCGTCTTCCTTCTGGAACCGAGCGGTTTCATTCGCTCGAAAGCAGACTAGCTGTTAGAGCGTTGTGTTAGAAATCCCAGCCCGGGGCCGCAGCCCCGCTCACATCCGGTAATAAAAGGCGGCAGCGGCAGCAGCGGCAGCAGCAGCAGCAGCAGCAGCGGCGGCAGCAGCAGCAGCAGCAGCGGCAGCGGCAGCAGCAGCGGCAGCAGCGGCAGCGGCAGCAGCAGCGGCAGCAGCAGCGGCAGCAGCAGCGGCAGCAGCAGCGGCAGCAGCAGCAGGCGGCGGAGTTTTCTGCGCCACCGGATGGCGCTTCTGCAGCGCGCTGCTCCTGTGGGAAGCCGGCGGGTCCTCCCCGAGCGGGGGGTTCCAGTCACACAGCGCAGACATTCCCAAACGCGCTCCTTCGAGCGCGCTCCCCGGGAAAACCCTGTGACGCGCACTGCAGAAAGGCAGCGATGACCTTGAACACAACTCCCCAGAGAACCACTTGAAGGGTTTTACTCCAAGGTGTGTCAGACCGCTTCCGTTATCTTAAAAAAAATCCCAAGGAGGTAAACACAAAATGAAGTGTAATCTGAAAATCAAAAGTAACAATATACGTCTGCTCTATAAAAAGACTGGCAATATGATCCAAGTATTGGTTTCCTTTCTGAGCACTCTGGTTAAGTCATCAAAATATTTCGTTCAAAACAATTTAGATCAATAAAGTACATTAAAGATGTATATAAAAAACACAAGGCCAGATAGCCTACCTGTCTCATCTATGCATTTAAAAAATGGATCAATTCTATTGCTATATAATTATTTGCAGCGTGTATGAAAATATGTCCTAATAGCTCATATGGATCAGTTTAGTTCCATCTTAAGAACCTCCTGCTGTCCAGCTTTGATGGGATTCTTTCCCTTGCTGACTCAATCACACTGCCCTGTGCACGGCTCAGTCATATTATTAGTGGTGGTCAGGTCGTATTATTAGTGACTGTTCATTGGGGGCTAATAACTTGCTGATGCAACTCTCAGTTCGTTTATCCTTTGCCAAAAGAGAAACTTTCAAAAATCCTTTTCTCTTTCATCTACGTGTATTATAACTCGAACAAGCTGAGGTGGGGGTGAGCCTCCAATGTACTTACATATAACCTGGCCGTTTGTTCTGTAGCTGAGTTTCATTTTGAGTGTGAGGGAAAAGATTACTGTCTTCCAGAAACATATTTTGTGGTATAATGAGGGAATTGTGGGCAGAGAAGTTCATAATAAGGAAAAGATATATACTTAACGTTCAAACTATACTTAGAAAAGGCTGAGACCAAGTGCTCAATGGGGTCTTGGCATCTGTTTTTTTCCTTGGTATGTTACTCAGCTCGCAATAATTAGATTTAGGTCTCGTGAATTCTCAATCACTCGTCACTGAGAAGGGGTTAATATTTACGCACCCATAGGAGAGGGAAGGCTCCAGCAGCATGACCCTCCCTGCAATCTCGGTGTCCCTGAGCGGCAGGTGTCCCTTTCCCGCCCTTGTTGCTGCTCTTGTTCCCGCCTCTCCCGGAGCCCACACGGACACTGGAGCCACGATCCCCGGTCCGGCCACGATCCGCGGTCCAGTCACGGCCCCCGGTCCCCTCACGATCCCCGGTCCGGCCACTATCCCCGGGCCCCTCACGATCCCCGGTCCGGCCACTATCCCCGGGCCCCTCACGATCCCCGGTCCGGCCACTATCCCCGGGCCCCTCACGATCCCCTGACCCCTCACGATCCCCGGTCCGGTCACGGCCCCCGGTCCGGTCACGATCCCCGGCCCCCTCACGATCCCCGGTCCCCTCACGATCCCCGGTCCCCTCACGATCCCCGGACCCCTCACGATCCCCGGGCCCCACCCGGGCCCCGCCCCTCGAGGCCCCGCCCCTCCACAGCTCCGGTCCCGCCTTTCCCGGGCCCCGCCCTGGCCCAGCCCCTCTCGGGCCCCGCCCCTCCCGCCCCGGCGGAGCCGCGCGTGGCCCCGCCCCCCCCGCCCCTCGGCGCGCTCCCATTGGCCGGCGCGGCGCGCGCGCGGCCCCGGCGTGCCCGGCCCCCCGCGGGGTCACGTGATCCCCAAGATGGCCGCCGCCGCCCTGTTGTTTTGATGAATAATCTCTGCGCGGGGCAGCGGCCGCGGGCGGGCGGGGGCCGGGCTCGGGAGCTCTGAGGGGCGCGGGGGCACCGGGAGGGCGGCTTGCCCTCGGCCGCGGCGGCAGCCGAGGCGCGGGCGGGCGGCGGGGCGCGGGCCGGGGGCGGCGGTGCTGCCGGCGGGCGAGGCGCGGCGCGGTCGCCCCGGAGATGCCCTTGTGAGGCGGCCCGGGGGGCAGCGGCGGCAGGAGAGCGCGGCCCCGGAGCGGCCCCGCGGCGGGGCGGAGGAGCGCGCCCTCCCTCCGGGCACCATTAAGAGGAAGGCGATGGAGGAGCTGAGCGCGGACGAGGCGAGTGGCGGGGCCGGGGCCTGAGGGGGCGGCCGGGCTCCGCGGGGAGGGGGCGCCGGGCCGGGCCCTGCTCGGGCCCCCGGCTGTGCGAGGGGCGATCCTGGAAAGCTCTGCCTTCGCCCCGGGTCTGTGCTCGGTGTTTTTCTCTTCTCTCCTGTCCCCGGGCTGTCCCTGACCCGCGACCCCCGGCTCGGCCGTGGGGTTGGGTCGCTGCTCTCCTGGTTAATTGTTTATTCTCTGCTTCCATCTGCGAGGTGGCCTTTGTCTGCAGCGTGTGTCCTCCCCGTGTCCAGTACTGCGCGTTTATGTGTTCTTTTTGTGTGATTTGAAGCACCCAACCTTTTAGCATTGTAAAACACTTAAAATTTTGCTTCCTTAGACTCTGCTGAGAAGCAAGATGGGTGTGTTCGTGCGATTATATTTAGTATCGTTTCTTCTTGAAGCAGCTTCAATCAGGCTTGTCAGTTTTCCTTTGATTTTCTTTATTTATTCAAGCTCTTCGTCTTACACTGAAGAATTCTAGTGTTATGCTGAAATTGGCAGGCATCTATCTGTAGTGTATATATTCTATTCACATAAGTATGTGAATAAGGTGAGCTGGTCCTTGTTTCTTTCTTTGAAGGGATGCTGCTTTCCTTTGTTTTTTAATATAGAATAAGGTCCTAAGGTTTGCCCATCTATTAGAGGATTTCCAAATTAATTGTGTCCTGAATGTGTTATAGCAGGATCCAGGGAGTTTCCCACTGTCCCAGTGTAATCCTGAATCAAAATGTGTTGTACTGGACCTGCTAAAATCCAGGCTCAGTGCAGTACTTGTATTCCAGGGAGGATCAAAAGAAGCTATTTTTATTCTGTCCATGTCTTGTAGTGGGACTGTGGAGCAGGGTGGCTGCTGCTGTCACTCAGATTTGTATTTTAAAAAGTTGGGATGTTTCTGATGATGTTGTCTGTCACGATTTAGCAATCCTGCTGTGTTGCACCATGATCCAGGAGAAAATACTTTGTGCTGTTTACTTGGGGAAGGGCCTCATACTCTGTGGAAGCCCTGAGGAAAGGAGCTCAGTTCCCATGTTGGGAGGAGTGGGGTGGGACCCTGGTGCTGGAAGTCTGCTGTGGAAAAGGATCTCCCATTTTACAGGTGTATTTCATGAGTACTGTGTTTACATGCAGTTCTTCTCCTTGTTAAACTGCCCCGATCCTGAGGTGGTTTGTGATTAATTTCAGAGTTATTTAACCTGTGTAGGCTTATTTGTGTCACTGCCTCAGCACTTTACTGACATCATCAAAACCACTGCATCATGGATCTGAGGCTGCAGGAAAGGAGTTCTCCAGTGAGGACTCATCCCCCTTTTTTGGCCAAATGTTTGTCTCGAGTGACTTTTCCGTGTCCTTCTTGTCCAGTTCAGCAAGGACCAAACCAAATGGTCTTTTAGGTGATTGCTTGTGACAGTCTTGTGTCGTTTTAACAGAGTCACGGTGTCACTTCTTGTTATTAATGGATCTCACTGGAAAGTCAGAGCCAAGTCCATTTTAATGTTCCTCCACATCTCCACTTTGCTGTTACTTGGCAGGGTGGGCCTGGATCAGGCTATACTGAAAAATAACCTTCTGAGATGTGCTGTATGGGACTTCTTCAGATTCAGGCTTTTCTTCAGGCAGTGACTGAGAGTGAGAAAACACTTAACGGAAGTTTAATTGCAAGGCTCTTAGAGATAAGGTTATCTTCTGTTATCAAACCGTAATTAAATATAGCACTAATGGGTTGCAGCTTTAAAAGAAGAGATACACAGTTGATCAGCCGTATATTTTAGTTTCAAGAAGATATTTTCCCCTCCTATTAACAGCGTCCCTCACTGACATTTTCTCAGTGTTTGCTTTGTCAATGCACTAGAAGTTGTAATTCAGTACAGACCATAGTAACATTTTTAGGAGGGGGGAAGAAGAAATTTCCTTCTTAGTGTGTGAGTTTTAGCACAGTCGATAGCGCAAGAAGAGACCAGAGACTTCACAGAAAGAAAGCAGAATCCAGCTGAACATAGCATAAAGTGGGAAGGAACAATGTCAGTTTGTCATCTTTCAGCATGTACGTGATTTTTGAGTAGCATTTTCTGAGCATAGAACGTGACCACTATCACCAGAGAAGTGAAGCATTTCTTAAACCAGTTTAACATGCTCTAATGAATACAACGAAAATAAAGCTATGAATTCAAATTGCCCTTTATTGTACAGATTTGGAACTTTTCTGTATTACGGTTGAACAGGAAATTTCTTTAGTGTCTCACTAAGCAGTGGCCACTATAGCAGATACTGATACAGATTTTTTTTTTTTAACTGGGTGTGTGTGAGCCTGAGGGATTAACCTTCCTGGTTGTATCTTTGTTACCTGGTGCAAAATTAAATTATCAGTCACCCATCTTTAGCAGGGTGCTATTTTTACCATTTTTGTTGTGGTGCGTGCAGCTAACAGCTTTTAAGAAGTCCATGTAGATAAAAATGTATTTCTGAAAACTGCTGTTTCTAGATGTAGTCCAGATGTGTCCAGCGAAAAACTGTACTAGACTGTACTAGTTAAAAAGCAGTGTGCTCTTCCCATTCAGCCAATTAGTGTTGTTTTTTTTTTTTAATTAGGCTTTTAAACTGTGTGTTCCAGAGCTGTGCTCTGCAGGGAAGATGGGCTGTGGAGCAGGCAATGCCTGTGTAACAGTTAGGACTGAAAACCTTGTCACTCTTAGGTAACGTAATGACACATAACAGCTTTGTCATATGTCGCTGGCTCAGGTCTGAAATCAAGGGTGGGGGATTATTCAAATACCCTAAACTTCCCTAAAACATTATTTTAAGCCCCTAGCTTTGTGCTGCTTCGTGGTAATTTGGGCAGTCATTCAGTCTGAAATGGGAGCAGGTTAATTGGGGGGAGCTCCCACACTTCTGACCTGGTATTTGTGTTATGTGAAGGCAACAGGTTGGGGGCTCGTTTGTCCCTTGTGTTGTGCAAACAAACTGTGTCTTCTGAGTCCCCAGCTGTGCCCTCAGCCAAAAGCCCATCTCCCCTCCCCTCCCCGCAGATACAGGGAATTAACTGGAGAGAATGTGTCCGCCAATTTTATGCCGTATTTTCAAACCTTCTTTTAGCCTGTACTCGGCCTTTTTAGCATAGTATGTTTCTCCTCTTTTGTCTCTCACTTTAAACTCCCTGGTCTTCGGATTCCTGTAATAATTTTATATGAATCTGGAGGAATATGACAGCTTGGGGTGTCCAAGAACCAGATCTGGTCCTTTTGGAACTAGCTAGCAAGCATTCATGTAGCTGACATTTTCTCAGTTACACCTCCAAGGGCTGAGGTAGTTCTGAAGTTTTTTCAGATAAGCACTTGGATGAAAAACTGAAAAATTGAAATATGAGGTAGAAATGAAGAAGAGGGAGACCCTAATATGTATTCCTTTTACTTAAAGGCAAAGCTGAACAATTTATTTCTGCATTAAGCTCCCCTATTTTGTTTGACAAGGAGGAAGGGTTAGAGATTCTATTCATAGCTATTTTTCTGAGTCCTAAAAAAAATTCTAGCTGCCTTCCATGTTCGTGTGGTGACACCTGTCGTGGAGGGAGATGTAGTTCCAGACACTGTTTTCCCAGAGTTTTTGAAGTCTGATTTAATTTGATCTGTTCTTCTTCCTGTTGGAGTAGGTTTCACAGGCCATTAAATGATACAGCAATGTGGTGTAGACATTGACTTGACACAAATCTTTTGTTCACTCTTTCAGTTGCCTGGCAGTTCTTTAGGCCTATGAGCAGAAATGAAAACTTTTAAGTTGTGTGCAATGCTTGAGTGTCATAATACAAAGAGAATAACAGGAATTGCTGATTTTTGCAGGGAGCTGACATCCTCAAATATGATACTTTTATTTTGGGCCTATTTCAAGCCAAAGCTTTAAGCTTTGGGCACAGATCCTGTGAGGCAGACTGTGATAATAAATAATTTATTTTCTGCCTTTGGTTTATGTGAAGCTTGAAGCATTATAAATCAAGTTTTATAAGTTTTGTCTGTTTATTTCTCATGTATAATATTAGTGTTATGTGATCGCATACTGTTTTTAATAATTAGGTTCATAACAGTTTTTGTAGTTGGATTTTGAAGGCAGATGCTTCTTTGTCTTAAAGGTAACATGCAAAAACTGTTTTAAAAATTCTTTGTGATGGAATCCTAGGGGATAAGAGGATGTTTTTCACTCTGTCTTTACTTGTCAAGGTGCTTCTGTCCAGCACACAGGATGCATGTTTTCTGGTTCTGTTTTGGGTTAATCTGGACAGTGGTGGGCTTGAATAACTTTCAACTGCATCTTCTTTAGCACGGGTGTGTTGGTATCATGTGGTGTGAAATTAAAGCAAAGGTCACATTCATGTTGTCCCTTTTATCACATTAACACAGTTTGTCAAATGCCAAAGTAAATGGGGAGGAGTATTGCAGGTTTTGAAATTGCTGAGCAGTAAATGTTAAACTGGTCTTACACAACCCCTCGAGGGACAAACACAGCTTTCCCAGTGCAAATGGTTTTCCAAGGCAGCAAATGCATACTTAAAATTTGAACATGGAGGTACTGTGGTGCCGTGACACAGAACAAAGGAAGGGCAGCCAGCCCAGCTCTACCGAGCAGGCTTCAGGTAAGGCTTCAGTGTTTGCCTTTGCAGGAGCCAGCCCTGCTTGAGGGAGCTGCAGATGGGCTGGCTGTGCAGGCACAGGGCTGACATCCCTGCAGACACACACACAGGGCTGACATCCCTGCAGACACACACACAGGGCTGACATCCCTGCAGACACACACACAGGGCTGACATCCCTGCAGACACACACACAGGGCTGACATCCCTGCAGACACACACACAGGGCTGACATCCCTGCAGACACACACACAGGGCTCACATCCCTGCACACACACACACACACACAGGGCTGACATCCCTGCAGACACACACACAGGGCTCAGATCCCTGCAGACACACACACAGGGCTGACATCCCTGCACACACACACACACACAGGGCTGACATCCCTGCAGACACACACACACAGGGCTGACATCCCTGCACACACACACACACAGGGCTGACATCCCTGCAGACACACACACACACAGGGCTGACATCCCTGCAGACACACACACACAGGGCTGACATCCCTGCAGACACACACACAGGGCTGACATCCCTGCAGACACACACACACAGGGCTGACATCCCTGCAGACACACACACACACAGGGCTCACATCCCTGCAGACACACACACACACAGGGCTGACATCCCTGCAGACACACACACACAGGGCTCAGATCCCTGCAGACACACACACACAGGGCTGACATCCCTGCAGACACACACACACAGGGCTGACATCCCTGCAGACACACACACAGGGCTGACATCCCTGCAGACACACACACACAGGGCTGACATCCCTGCAGACACACACACACAGGGCTGACATCCCTGCAGACACACACACAGGGCTGACATCCCTGCAGACACACACACACAGGGCTCACATCCCTGCAGACACACACACACAGGGCTGACATCCCTGCAGACACACACACAGGGCTGACATCCCTGCAGACACACACACACAGGGCTCAGATCCCTGCAGACACACACACAGGGCTGACATCCCTGCAGACACACACACACAGGGCTGACATCCCTGCAGACACACACACAGGGCTGACATCCCTGCAGACACACACACAGGGCTCACATCCCTGCACACACACACAGGGCTCACATCCCTGCACACACACACACAGGGCTGACATCCCTGCAGACACACACACACAGGGCTGACATCCCTGCAGACACACACACACAGGGCTCAGATCCCTGCAGACACACACACAGGGCTGACATCCCTGCAGACACACACACACAGGGCTCAGATCCCTGCAGACACACACACAGGGCTGACATCCCTGCAGACACACACACACAGGGCTGACATCCCTGCAGACACACACACACAGGGCTGACATCCCTGCACACACACACACAGGGCTCACATCCCTGCACACACACACACAGGGCTCACATCCCTGCACACACACACAGGGCTCAGATCCCTGCAGGCGCAGAGATTTACTAGGGGCTCTGTCTCTCCCTGCAGATCCCTGCAGACAGACACAGGTTCACTGGCCTCTCTCTCCCTGCACGTCCCTGCAGACACAGGGTCCAGATCCCTGCAGACACACAGTTTCACCGGCCCTCTCTCTCCCTGCAGACACACAGTTTCACCGGTCTCTCCCCCTGCAGACACAGGGTCCAGATCCCTGCAGACACACAGTTTCACCGGCCCTCTCTCTCCCCGCAGATCCGTCGGAGGCGCCTGGCCCGGCTGGCGGGGGGCTCCTCGTCCCAGCCCAGCACGCCGCTGACGTCCCCGCAGAGAGAGACCCCCCCGGGCACGGCCCCAGCGCCGGGGCCCTCGCACAGCCTGGGCCTCAACGTGCACAGCATGACCCCAGCTACCTCTCCCATCGGGGCGTCAGGTAGGCTGCAGCTCCTTCCTCACACGCTGCGCAGCGCGCTCTGCTGCTGCCGCTGCTCTAAGTCAGCTCTTACTGAAAGTCATTTTCACAAATAAGTGTTGCAAGACGGTGAATGAATGTACTTTTTTGTTTTAATCTTCCAAGTAATAAATGGTTTTCCATTTATTCCATTTACAGTTGTTTTCCAGGTGTGGGTAAACTCCTGGCATTTACAATATGGGTTGCCAAAGCTTGAAGAAGTTTGTAATAAAGTTTATTATTGCGCAATATTATGGAAAAGATGTGTCAAGGAGACGGGAAAATCCTTTTCAAGTCTTGCAACACAGTTTCTATTGATTGGTTTCTAGGTACATTTTAGCAATCAGTCTCAAGTTAATTTTTGATCTTTAGTTGCAAGCGTTCAGCACAATTAAAAATAGCAAGCTGTGACTGGGCATTGTCAGTGTAAGGATGAAGTATTTGCTTTCTGCTTTGTATTACTTTGCCAATTTCACTATTTACTGGAGGGAATACAAGCAGGATATTTACAAATTGTATTTATTTCAGAAGATGCAACAAATAACTGATCTGTTAAAATCAGGTGAGTGCAGCAAGCAGGGGAAGTTGGGAGGGTTGCTCTGTAGAGAGGTGAAGACAAAATTCATATATTTATACCACATTTGACCTATCAGAAATTAATTTTTATTTCAAATTATCCGACTGAGAAATCAGGACAAATTGGCATGTTTTCCAGCATTGTGATCTTTATCTGTAAACAAATTGTTTTGCATGTTGCATTAGTAAGCTGAGAGGTTCTCAAAACCATCCCAAGACAAATGCCAAGATGGTTCTAACCAGGTTTTCAATATGATTTCTAATAGTTTAATAGAAATAACATTTTTCCAGTGGTCCTTGATGAGCTTGCAGAATTCATTAGCATTTACCTATTTGCTTCTTGAATTTTCTGGTTTTCCCTTTGGCAAGTGTTTTATAGGGTAAATCTTGCAGTTTAATTACAGCGCTGTTCAGAAATACCTAGAAGTGACTCCTTCCTGCTTGTTTAGTTTCCTTGCATCCAAAGCAGGACACAGATAAAAGCTATCGAAAGCATTTCCCGAGATAAACTCATTGCAGATGGAATTTAACACTCTGTATTGCCCTCACGATTAAAGGCAGCAACCCAGAGGTGGAGGTGACTTCTTTTTTTTTCAGAACGGTGCAGAGTTCACTGCCTGTGTTCCCTCAGCCTGTGGTTACATGACTGTTTTAGTCCATCTGAGCTCTGACTCTTGCTGAAAGGAGTATTTGTTCCTCTGCTGTCCGTGGCAGCTCTGTGGTGAGGGGGATCGTGGGCTTGATACGAGTGAAAACTAACCCAGCAAAAGTAAATGTTTAATTTGGAAACAGAGGAGGTCCTGATCCATCCTAGGGCACAACTGGATAAACAATACTGCCAGCAGGGCAGGAGGTGTGGAAATGTGCACGTGGAGGTAGAAATGCTCAGGTGTTGGCAGACAGGTTTATCGTGGTGTGAAGTGCTCAGACACTGAAGACCTTATAGATTTCTGCTTTAGGAATTCCCCAGGACAGTACCTGACTGTACTGACCGGACTGGCTGATGACTCAAAGCTGGAGTTCCTAGGGTTTGCTTCCTACAGTGCCATTTGTGCAGCTATTTAATAATGTGTGTCTTTTTCACATCAGGGTAAGAGGTATGCTTAAATTGGGGAATGGATCAGGGAAAAACATTCGTAACAGTTTATCTTGTGTGCTTATGTAGCATAAATGAAGACTCAGCTAATGCTGTGTGGTTTTGCAGCAGTTCCTTTCAGCAGCAGACTAAAGTGACTGCAGAGGATTTTAATTCATTTGGACACAGAGAGAGCAGCTCCAGAAGAATAGTGTCCTTGTAAGCATCCATTGTTCTAAGGAGATGCCTGTCATGGTGAGCTCAGACACAGGAATCAATTTCATGGAAAATATCATTGTTTTGTATGGATTTTATGTTGAAAATGCCTTACAGAGCCTAAAACCAGTGTTACCAGTGACAACTGGAACTTTCGGTGTCAGGTGTTTTATTGTGTACCTGATCTAGCAAAGTACAGATGCAAGTGAATTCTGGAAGATCTGTGTGGAAAGATGGTAGGGAGGGTTGAGGAGGGCTGTTAATGAGTGCTGCAGCATCACTGTAAAGTGCATTTTCCTGGCTCTAAGAGCAAGACCCCAAGGGAATGCAGAACAATGCAGTCCTTTGCCCTGGTGAGCCCCGTTCGCTTTGGTCTCTTTTGTCCCCTGACTTAGCTGGATTTTCTTTGGGAAGAGGAAGGAGGAGAGATGAAGAGCTCAAGGAGTATTGTTGCCCCTTTATAACTGGTGATGTAACTCCATTGTCATGGCCCAGTGTTGAGTCCTGTTCTGATAGGACAGTCTCCAGAGGGGCTCTGACAATGTCTTAGGGTAGTAGACAGAGCAATCTTATAAGAGATCAGTTTTTATAGGCGTGAATCTCTGAGCACTTCATGGGTGCAAATTTGTCTTTGTTCTTTGTTAATGCAGGTAAGCATTCCTACTTTGCTGCTGCAAGGGGAGGTAGAAAATGTGATTATCTGTAGTCAAGTGTGGTTATTAACTTTCATTTCCTAATGCACTGCTAAGAACGGTTAAGAGCTGGATTGAAAAACAGTATTTCCTCTCCTTTTCCATCCAAATAATGTGTAGTGCCTTCTCACTGCTGTAGCAGTAATCTTGGTGGTGCCTTTTCTTTAGGAGTAGCCCACCGAAGCCAGAGCAGCGAAGGAGTGAGTTCCCTCAGCAGTTCTCCATCAAACAGCCTTGAAACCCAATCTCAGTCCCTCTCACGGTCTCAGAGCATGGACATTGATAGTGTCTCCTGTGAGAAAAGGTAAAAAATGCAGCTTGTGACAGCTGGCAAATATGGCACAGAGCTGGTGTTCAAGCCAGGACAAGCTCTGCCCTCTCCCTCCCAGCTGTGTTAATGCAGGAGGGTTAATGCTTAAAAATCATACACTGTTCAGACCGCTGTAGTGCTTTTCCTAGCCGGGTTTTAATGGGAATTCCTGGCCTAAAGTGGTAAAAGACAAAACATTATCTTAGACATTAAGAGATGAGCGTGTCTGGGGGGGATAATTCAGCTACTCTATTTAAAATAAAAAGATTGTGGGATGTGGTAGCTGTGTAGTTTGTATTGCCTACTGCAGAAATTTAGAACTCAAATGTAATATGAGGAACATTTATCAACACCAGTGATTTTAATTGCTGTTTCTCTGCTGCATCTGCTTAAGGGGACACTCTTTCAGTCAGCATCTTACAGAGGACTGTCTGCAACTTTCTCCGAGTTCATGGGCTTTCTCTCTTATTTCCACCTGCAGTATGTCCCAGGTAGATGTGGATTCAGGAATTGAGAACATGGAGGTTGATGAGAACGATCGCAGGGAGAAGCGGAGTCTGACAGACAAGGTGAGCCTGGGCTGTGCTGCCTGGGGGAGGCAGGAGCTCACTTACCTCCACACACTGAGCATGTGCTTTGGAGAGGGTGGAACTCATCCTGGAACTGACCCTCAGCTGTCATCTGCAAACGATTTCTTCACTGCATTTTCTCACTAAAATTTGTGCGAAGGGAAGAAAAAGGTCAAAACTTCCAATATCAAAGCTGCATTTTGATATCTCCAATTGGTTTACAAAAGATATTTGAAGACTGAAGAGAATAATTCGTTCTATATCTTACAAAAAAGCAAACTTTTTTAATACACAGTAGGCCTGAAGAAACCTTTTCAAGCAGCTTTGAAAGATTGTTGCACCTTATTTATCTCCTATACATTGACTAATACTAGTGCAAATGAGGTGTTGATTTGCTTTGTTCCCCCCAGGAGCCTCTGTCGGGGTCAGAAGTGTCAGAGGAACAAGCTCTACAGCTGGTCTGTAAGATCTTCAGAGTCTCCTGGAAGGACCGAGACAGAGATGTTATTTTCCTGAATTCACTCTCTGCCCAGTTCAAGCAGAACCCGAAGGAAGGTGGGTACCTGAGCAGGACACACTTGGCAGGGTTCTTTCTCCCGAGTGGCATGTTCTCCACTCTTTATTTTTACTTTTTTATCCCTTTGCTGCAATACCAGAGCCACCTACCTGTGGTCTCTGCTCAATTTCCACATCTGCTGTCAGCAGATGTAGCCGGAAATGGAATCTTGGAGCAGGAATGTGGGACTGATGGCTCATAGCTCCTGTTTTAATCAATTACTCTCCTCTTGGTGATTGTGTTCTTTGTCCTCAAAATAACGTGTGGATCCAGAACACATTGCTGCTTCAGGTTATTTTTCCAGAAACGTTTTAGTGAATTGAAGGATTGTCTTGCATCATAGTAGACATCTAGCAGTTAATTTGATAAGCCAAAAATTCCTGATTATTTTATGTAACAGACTATATATTCTATGTTAGCTGTAATATATGACCAAAACAATTGTTATTTTGTGTGTGGGGTATGTGCATGTTTTGTTTTCTTTTCTTTGACACAGCTTGCCCAGCACAACAGCAGGGTGGGAAAATATGAGTGCACCACACAAGCCAACTCTAATAACTAGCTATAGGAGCATTAGGTCATCTGTGATCTTCTGTGTTTTCCATTAAGGCTGTATTTTTTGTTTAGCTGTAATTCCAGAACTTAGGTTAATATAGACAGTGATAATTACAGATGTGTCAGTGGGTTGTTTTTGCCAAAACCAGCACTCAGTTCACAGAAGTCTGTCCTTTTTTTCTCTGCTACTGTTTATGCCTGACTCCTGTGTAGATGAGGACAGAGGTGAGGATATTGATTCTCTTCTTCTTAACAGTGTTTTCAGATTTTAAGGACTTGATTGGGCAGATTTTGATGGAAGTGCTGATGATGTCCACCCAGGCAAGGGATGAGAACCCCTTTGCCAGCCTGACAGCCACCTCCCAACCCATTGCTGCAGCTGCCCGCTCTCCTGACAGAAGCCTCATCTTAAATATGGGCTCCAACCCTGGAAGCAGCCCCATGTTCTGTAACGTGGGCTCCTTTGGTTCCAGCTCGTTATCCAGGTGACTTCTGATTGTAACTGAATGCTGATTTCACTTGAATACTGGTTGGTAGACTAGAAGAGAGAAAAGGGCGTAGAAGTGTCCCAAGAACAATAAATAGAATGGATTTTTAAAGCCTTTCACTGTTTTTCATGTGAGCGTTCCTCCATTTTGCCCTTTTTGATTACGCTGCCATGGAAATACATGCCATGGAATGTATTTGATAGACTCAAGCCATGTAACTGTTTTCTGCTCAGGAGTATCCCTAACTTGCATCACGAAGGCCATGATTTTTAGAAGTGTGTAGATTATGACATAGTTTTATTCAACAACAGTAGAAAAGAATAATGTGTGTGAACTGCAAAAATATTGCTGAAGAGTCATCAGAAGGGCAAGAACTTCTCTTGCTCATTTTATCTTTTCCACCCTTTTCCTGCACATCCTAAATTGTCGCTCTCTTTTTTTTTTTTTTTTTTTTTTTTTTTGTTTTTTCTTTTTCCCCTGTAACTGGTTTAGTCTCTATGGGACTAGTCCAGCTCCTCCTACCAATTTCACAAGCTATGTACCAATGACTGGTTCATCTCTTGCCCCACCAGCCAGTTCAGTGTCCACCCCAGCAGTGCCTCCCATTTCTGGCGGCGCCTGGTGTTCCCAGCCCTGCTCTCCGCGGTACCGCCCGTACAGCGTGGCTCCCCCCGGCGCCGCCGCCCCGCGCTCCCCGAGCCTTGCCGGCCCGGCCCGGGCGCGGCCCCGGCCCGCGGGCCCGCCTCTGCTCGGCGCTTCGCCCGGGGCCTGGCGCAGGCGGCGCTCCTTGCAGAGCGGGATGGCTCCGAGGTACTGCCCCGGAGCGGAGTGCGCTTGCTGTGTGCGCTGCCGGCTGCGGCCTCGGCCCGCGGGATGGAGGCTGAACCTTTGTGCCCAGCTCACCCTACTCACCCCGCGCTGGCTTGTGCGTTTGGGTTTGTGCTGATGGCTTGACTTGCTAACCGGGAGTCTCTGACCTGCTTGTGTGCGTTTGAGGTGTGATGGAATTGCTTTAAAGGTAGCAATATGGTTTGAGTTTCTTCCCCTCCGTGGATCCATTCCAGTTAAACTATAAGCTTTCTGTTCAGTTGCTGCTGCTGGATGGTAAATCGCATGAAACTCCTGCTCCAAAATCAGTTTTCTCAGTAGGGCCTTAGTTAATTTGTTAAATGCTGCTACTTGCTGGACGGGGTTGGATTTGATTCCCTGGTGCCCAGATGTAAATTACAGATCAGCATATTTCAGAATGCCAGCCTAAGTACCACTACTTTTCTTCTCTTGGCTGTTGCTGGAATCCCTTATTCCTGCAGGAGGGAGAAACAAAGACACAAGGTTGTGAGACCACAGCTTTAAAGTCATTAGCTTAGAGCTGTAATATTTATTATTCAGTCATGTCTAAACATTCCACTTCAGCCATCATAATTTTCATTTGGTCTCAAAAATTCCTTTTCAATTTTTGGGTTGTAGTCATGTGGTGTTTGTGATGTCTGAGTAACTTGTAGTAGTGTAACAGAGCATGTTAGTATGGTCCTGGTTTTACTGACACGGAGTTACCCATTGTCTGCATGTTGAGAGAAGGTGATTTTTGACAGACCTAAAGAGAAAAGCTACCTTTTACTTTTTCTTCTGGCTTAAAAACCTGATGGCCTTTTCCATTTTTGTTGTGGTAGTTTATACGAGAACCCTTTCTCCCTCCTTCTTGGTGTTTCTGATGTGTCTGAGGACAGTAGTGATGAAGAAAATGAAGACGATGATTTTTCTTGTGTCCAGTTTGGGTCCAGGTATTGGAGAAAGAGAATGTAACCTGCATGTTTGGTTGTTTAGGAACTAACAGCCTGTGTAGTGATCTTCAAAGTAGTTTGGGGAACAGCTGAAGCCGAGGATGTGACTTGGCTGGCTCGTTAAGTTGCTGTGTAAACATGTGTAATGAGTGCAGTTAGTCAGCTCTTCTTTGGAGAGGTGACTAAGGGAAATGTTCATCACACAGTCTTCTAGGCCTAATGAGCGTGGTTCTGAGATGATGTTTGACTGGAGCTTCTCTTGGGCTGTGTGAGTAGAAGGAGCAGTATTCGCCCCTGGCTGTAATTTGAAATCCCTGGTGCATCATGTGCACGTTTTCCGATGGAAGACTGGAAAATGGGGGCAAGGGTTCACATGCACCTTCCAACTGCCATCTCCTCTTTTCTAATCCAGTCTGGTTTCAGGAGAGTGGACTTGATAACACAGCTGTAGGAGGGCTTTGTGTGTGTGGAATTCAGGATTATTTTCCCCACTGTTTTGTTTGGTTTTTCTCCTGTTGGGGATTCAAACCAAATGCTGGATTGAGTTGCCAAGCTTTGGGTAGGGTTTCTGCTGTGCTTCTGGGGTTTTAGTGTGTTCATTGTGTCCTGGCATTTTGCAGACAGCAGTAAGTCGTTGGGATATAAACACAGTGGCTGTCCAGCTATGCAACAACTGGCATGCTGGAAACACCAAGGTGTGTGTGAAGGATGTATGAGCCTTGTGTTAGAATACTGGAGTTAGTGCTGCAGTGGACATCTTTAGCAGAATGTCTGTTGAACTAGTAGGTTCTCATAAATTTATGTTCTTGAAGAAGTATTTTTTAAGCTGGGTATGAGAAGCCAAGAGGTTTTGAAAAGAGACTGTTAAAAAAACCCCATGCGCATGATTTTGTGGTTACTGAGCACTGTTTCAATAGAGCTGTGTTTTACATGGATTAGTTTTAATTGAATAACTGAAAACATCTCTCTGCAAACAGAGATTGCTGCTATTAGAATGTTGTGTTTCTTAAGCATCTGGCAGCTCAGCATGTGAACAGTAATAACCTTCCCTGGATTTATTGGTTGGTCTGTAAAGTTTGCACAATAGATTTGTATGGCTCAATTACAGAAATGTAAATTATTTTGCAGTTTAAAGAAAATTCCAGTTCCAGTTTGTAGTTTTAAATATGTTTTTTAAAAGCTGCATTTAAGGAAACCAGTTGTCTTATTTTCCAGTTTAAGATCTGGGGCTTATAAATTGGTCTTCATTCAAATCTGTCCTGACTGTACACAGACTTTTCTTAGAGAACTGCAGCAGACCATCCAAGTAATTGCTGGTTTTTAGATTTCATTTACATAAAGTGAAGCTATAATGTTTTTAGTCTCTTCTGCAAAATGAGGATGTTGCTTTTAATTAGCTTTGTCAAGCTGTTATGTAGAGAAGAATTTTGTTGAGACAACAAGTCTGAGATTCAGAGTTGTGGGTCTGTTCTCACTTTTGTGTTCCATTTCTCTCATCTCAAGGATGATTTTGGTTTTGTGGGTTTAGTTTTTGTTTTTACAATATCAGTGTTTTCTTTCCCCACTGAGGCTGTGCTACTTAATGAAATGATGTATTTTACTGAACTGAAATGAATGGAGTTGAAATGAAATGGTCTTGAGTGAGGGCGTGTCAAAAGCAGCAGCAGCTTGGACGCATTGCCTCTGTTTTATTGATTCCTCCTCCTTAGAGCACCAGAAGTGTGTAGCCCTGTGTCAGCCCAGGTCTCTTCTCAGCAGGGGGAGGCTCCTGCCTCCTGTGCTTTGCTGGAGTTAACAGAATTTTGCCATTTCTGCCGTTCTGAGCAGTGGCATGGAAGGGTTGTGGTGTCCTGAGTGTCAGGAACCACTGCAAGGCGGTTTGTTTTCTTTGCTGCGTTGTGAGACCAGGATTTAGGAATTCCCATCAGATTTCTGCACCTTGCGGCTGTCTTTCAGGCACTGATTTAGGAAGGCATTTACAGCTCTGGACTTCCAGGGCTGGACAAGCTGTTACGTGGAGAGCTCTCCATAGATCACAGAAATGACCTGAATCACTGAGCCATGTGTGTGATGGGATGGAGTGTTCAGAGCAGTGACACAGGAGTGTTCACGAATGGCTTGTGCACAAGTGAAGAACTCTACTGAATGCTTTGTTTCTGCTTTTTGTGTGTTTTAAAGTGTGGGAGGCTCTGGCAGCTCGAGTGTTTCCGATTCCTGCAGTGACCACTTCACCATTGAAAACTGTAAGGAGACAGAGATGCTGAACTACCTCATTGAGTGTTTTGACAGGGTTGGAATAGAGGAGAGAAAAGCACCAAAGGTATGTCTCAGATGAGTGAGGTTGTGTCCGTGCTGTCACAAACACTCCTCTGACTCATTAGTGGGGAAAGCTGGTGGGAATGAGACTTCTTAATGGCTTTGGTGTAGAAATAGATTTATTGAATTCATTGGGGCCCTTCTCTTGTTAATTCATCAAATTTGAGTAATGCATGTATTTTATTTCTCTTAAATAAGCACTCTTAGAAATCATCCTTCCCCTTTCGATCTGCTGCAATTAGTCCAAGTTTATTCCGTGTAAAACATTTTTGTGAGACCATCTCCCTGTCCCTGTTCTGTATTCTACTCCAAGCTTTTGCTTCTGGGGAAAAACCAACCAACCAACACTATTTATATATAGTCTGGAAAGTTTTAGCTGGAGTAGTTCTAATCTTAGTGTGCATATTACATTTATACCGCACAAATAAATTTATCATCTTTACCGTGCGTTCTGTATTTAATTTCTGATTTGTATTAAAATGAAGTTATTTTTGTCAGATGTGTAGCCAGCCAACAGTTAGCCAGTTACTGAGCAACATCCGATCCCAGTGCATTTCCCACGCTGCTTTGGTGCTACAGGGATCCTTAACGCAACCAAGGTAAATCCAGCTGATGGTAGACTGCCCCAGGATCCTTTTCTCTTCTGAGCATTAGATAAGAAAACTGAGATCAGTTGTTGGAGCAGGAGAACTATGTGCCAGGGGAATTAGTTTGTTGCTTTACAAGTGATGAGTTGGTGAGGAGCAGTCTGAGTGCTTTCTAACTGCATTTGGGTAAAATCAGCCAGTTACAATGGGGAGCAGGGACTGAGACACTCCTTTCAAACTGCTAGGAAGCAGTTAAAAGTGATGTTAAAAGTAACGACTGCATTAATTCAGAAAAGATTAATGTTATGTTCTTCTTTAATCTGGAAAAACACCAGTAAAAAAATGTTATTCCTTCACCAGTTGAGCTTAACAAAGGGGGTTTCTTTTTATTAGAGGGGGTAGAAGGGGCAACCAATGACTACAGAGAAGCTGTTGTTTCCTTCCGGCCTCATTAACTGAAGTGTGATGTTGGCAACAGCATCTGTTAGAGAGTAACCTTTCCCCAAGCAACTTGAGCAGACAAGATCAGTTACCTGTGGGACAAACAGGTGTATCCAGACACTGATAATGTGTTGCAGGCACATCCTTGCCTGTGACTGCTCTGATGTTTTTGCAAATACTACTGCAGATGACCACTGGATTTTAATTTTCTTTTTTAATACAAATTAAGGTCATTGCAGCAGCAGTCTTTGCTGGTACCATATATGCTGTGTAGGAATCTCCCGTTTGGCTTCATTCAAGAGTTGGTGAGAACAACTTACCAGGATGAAGAGGTGTTCAAACAGGTAAGGCACAGGTAAAAAATAGCTGTAGCACATGGTTTTAGAATTTGCAGTATCCAGGAGGGGGGATTTCCAGATGCTTAGTCAGTCCTCTACCTATTACCTCTAGGACCAGCAGCCTGTTAAAGCAATTGGAGTTTGGTTTTTTCTTTTTTTAACTCGTGTAGCATTTTGTGAAAAAGGCCGACTTTCAGTATTTGCTGGTTCTAAGCATTAAAAGTGCATTTGCTAATAAGCAGCAACACTAACCTAGGAGTGGACTACTTGAATGTGCAGGCGTATATTGCGAGATTGATCGTGGTTTTTATCCTTTCGTACAAAATTCCTAAAAATATACACGTTAAGACAGCAATCTTCTGTAATCCTCCTCAGATTTATGGTGTTTTCCATCTTGCAATCTTTACCCTTCTTTGCATCTTCAATAACTTGTTTCTAAGGTGCTAAGAGCACTTTACGAATCCTAGTCCAGTGATTCTTCATGCTTACAGAGGAAATGTCTGAGGAGCGTGGGATGGTCTGTTCTGTGTGGCAGAGTAGCTCACTAATATGATGAATAATTAGGACACAAAACTAGCAAACTCCTAGCCTGCACAGTGTAAAGCAGATCAGTCAGGCTGTAATTGTCTCTAATTAGCACTCCCACAGGGTGGTGTGATTTGGCTGTAAAGGGGCCTTTGAAATGGCATTTGACCCTTCCAGTTTTGCAAAGAATGACATTAGATAATTTTTATGTGTAGTGCAAGGAGCTGTTAATAATTCATGTTTCTGTCTGGACTCCTTTTAGTAAAGGTTCACATAGTTGAAAGCACATTTAAGACTGACAAAAAGCAATTGTGAAAGTGTTACAGGTGCTGCCCCGGAGAAGAGAAGCATTCCTGGAGCTGAAGCACATGGCCACCTGTATAATGTTTTTCTGGAATATGATTTAATAATATTTTTTGTCTCTTCACAGGAGGAACACAATATAATTTAAAATTCAGTGGGACTCCTGTTGTTGTTGTTGTTGCAGAATTACTCTGGGTTTATTTTGTGAGGGTGTAGTTGTGAGAACTGTGCCATTGGGACTTACTAAATGGGTATAATTACTTTTGATTAATAAGTTCCTGTTAAGTCACTTCCTCTTTCCTAAGAACCCTTGACTGCTGCTTATTATCTTTACTAGCTTATACATCATGCAAAATCAGAGCTGTGTTATTGCCCCAAGTGCACAGACAAATAAATGATTCCCCATTTGGGCAATAGGCTGTTGGACACCTGTACAGAGCCCATGCTTTGTTTGTGTCGACAACACACACAGACCTTGCTTGCAGAGAACTCAGTGGAGCAACAGCCCCTTGCTCAGCCTACAGCAAACAGGTTGAGTTTTAGCTTAGGATACTCTAAAGCCTTCAGGCTTAGCTGATACAAATGTAAAAAAAAAAAGAAAATCTTAGTTTTTGCTTTGTGTAAGTTGCACTGTTTGAAGAATGAACAGACATTTCATGCTTTGCATGGCAATAGAGTCATTTGATTGCTTCCTGTTCTTAAGTAATTTACTTGTGTTTTTACAGATCTTTATTCCCATCTTACAAGGCCTGGCTGTGGCTTCCAAAGAGTGCTCCCTTGATAGTGACAATTTTAAATATCCCCTTATGGTAAGGCCTGTCCATTTCTAGAAACAGTTCCTTTATGTTCACTGATAATATGCAGATTCTAAGCATGATAACACTTCAACATTCTGGGGATTCTTTTTGGTTAGGGGATTGTTATTAAACTTCTGTCAGAAGATTAATGGGGCATGGGATGCGTAAAGAACATTAAAAATTCAGTAGAGTGTGAGGCCAATAATGTCTTAAGCTTGATGAAAACTGCTTGTATAGTGCACTACTCAAATGTTAGTGTAAACTGCTTATATGAAATTAATCAAATGTATGGTTGTCACCATGCATAACTGTAATACTGTGGATGGTTATAAAATCCCAATAGACTCCTCTCAATTTCAGTCTGGGGAATAACACCCAATATCCATACCACTGTATGTTCAGACTCAACTTTTGTATGTGAGGAAACTCAAATGGGTTGCATTAAACCCCAAATTGTTTGAATTGGAGTCTTATCTACTGAGAAAATATCCTAATACTCCCTGGCCGAAAAGCTGGGGGCGTTATTTTTAGTCTTTTTAAAATTCATACTTTAGTCCTAAGTCTGCTTCCCTCCTGCTGCTTTTATTGACAAAACAAACCAGTCTTTTTAAAGTGTGTTTGGCCACCAAAGAGCAAGTTGGATTCTTGGTCAATTGAGCATTGTCAACTTAACACCTTCAGATCCTTTTAGGATCTTGAGTGTATGATGCCAGAAAAGCCTGCTGCATCTCAGGTTTAGTTTGTACTTAAGGAAATCAGCTGCGCTGGGGTGCTGCAAATCAAACTAAGTAATTCTAGTACTGGGTGAAAAACCTTCGTTTTTCTGGTTTCGTGTTTTCCTGCTCCTTTGTTATCCTCCCAGTCTGTGAACTGCTACAAATTTGGCTGCTGGCTGCAAAGAAGAACTGCTCAAAAATGAGTCTGCGTTTTCCTTATCTCTGGTTGGCTCAGTGTGCAACAAAAGGATGGAGTAGTAGTTACTCGCTGCAGTAAAAGTGAAGGCTGAGAGCATGTAACACAGGACAAGTGGGACAGCCAGCAGTGTCTCTGTGTTTCCAGAATTCTCTGTCACGACTGCTTGCTTCTTTCTGCCCTGCAGTCGAAAGTGAGCTGGAGATCTTGGATAGGATTCTTTGTTCCTGGGTTCTGTGTTCATCTGACGTTTTTCCACTCTGATTCCGAAGACAAAGGCCTTGGTGTATGGGTCAAACAATTGCTCTTTTTATTATTGTTACTGGTTTTAATGGGGCAGGTCAGGAGTCCAGCACAGGCGTTGTCGTGTTCTGAGCAAACAACAATTTGCACAGCTGACTCTTGAAATAAGTGCAATAATTTGTTATCCTGTGAGACGTGTTGGCTTTTTTGAGACAACTTGGAGCAGATGGAAAAGCTAAAATGGGAGCAGGGTGTGCTTTAGTTCTCTTTGGACACCTTCACTGTGATTGTTGAGTTTTTCCACTGATCAAGGGAGAGGTTCTGCTCTTTCAGCAGTTTATCATAGTAACCTTATTTGTTGCAGATAGGTGACTTAAGAATTACTCAAAAAAGTAATTTTTACTGGGATTTCTTTATAGGCACTATGTGAACTTTGTGAAATCAAGTTTGGGAAAACACACCCCATGTGCAGTTTGGTGAGTGTCTCCAGTTTGAGTTTTTTCAAGTTAAAAGAACCAAGTCACTTGTTTTGGTGGTGGTGTACAATCCCCGTTGATCAATGTTCTCCAGAACTATAAGCAAGAGCTACTGGAGCCTCTCATGCAAAAGAGTAGTGTAAGTGAAGCTGGTAGAGGGAGTCCTTTACCCAGAGAATTTATTAAAACTGGGGCAAACACGAGTTGCTTGTGTTGCTGGAATACTGAGGGGATGTTTCCACTTTGCCATGACTGGGTGTTGGAGGGTGTGTGGCAGACTCTGGAAGGTGGCAAGGCTGACATGGCAGCTTTGAAGAACTTGCTGTTTCTCCTGTTTTTAGGTTGTCTCTTTGCCCTTGTGGTTGCCTAAATCTTTAAGCACAGGCGCAGGAAGAGAACTGCAAAGACTTTCCTACCTTGGAGCCTTCTTCAGTCTGTCTGTCTTTGCTGAAGATGATGTAAGTGGCACAGAAGGATGCTGGCAATAGCATGGCGGGGTTCTTTTGTTGTTAGGGGGTTTTTTTCTTCCCCAGAACATTTTGACACGTTTGCCAATATTCATCTTACTTTCAGAACAAAGTAGTTGAAAAGTACTTCTCAGGGCCTGCCATTACTCTTGAGAACACCCGCGTTGTTAGCCAGTCTTTGCAACATTACCTGGAATTAGCAAGGGTAAGTATTCTCATTCCTTGACAAAACAGCATAATGTGTGGGCTTTTTGGTCTTGACATAGATGAAGAATATTATCCAAAAGAATTAGCTGCTGTCTTAAACCACAAATCTTTCAGGATATGGCTGAAATGAATTGGGGGAGAAGGATTAGAGTGCTACAAATATTTCTCTAAGGCTGTAAGCCAATTCAGGAAATATCAGATCAGTTAGTCATGAGTTACAGGTCATGCTGAAGGATGAGTAAATACGTACTGTGTTAGTGGTGTGTGGCACTACTCTTGTATTTGCATCTTTGGTTTAAGTGATGTCATAACTAACACATGCATTTGAAAGTGGCAGTAAGTCTGTAACAGAAGTTTTTCTGAGTTTTGTGAGTTTTGTAGAACTTAAAAGCACAGACAAGCAGGAAGCAGGACTGTGGTGCTGAGAGTGTTTGTTTGCAATTGCAGCAAGAGCTGTTCAAGATCCTGCACAGCATCCTGCTGAACGGGGACACGCGGGAGGCGGCTCTCGGCTACATGGCAGCTGTGGTCAATGCCAACATGAAGAAGGCTCAAATGCAGGTAAATGAAGGGAAATGCTCTTCCTGTGATTCATCCGGCCACAAACAGCACTGCGTGGCTCATGCCGTGCTGGTCTGGAATGGAGGACAAAAGAGTTTTCAGTGCCTGCTGCCACGGGCAAGAAGCCCTGTCTTTGTTTCAGTACACCTTCCATTTCTGAATTTGATCTGTTTTACCTGTTTTAACAGTTTATTTCCTCTTTTAGAACTGAGATGTCACTTCGTTAACAGGGCTTCTGTATTACATGTTCAATGCCCTGCCCCATTTCTGAGGGCATCATTCCAACTGCCCGTGTTTAACACTCTGCCTTCCCCACTAGTGAAGTGCTGGGCTCTGTGTGGCGTGTGTAAAAGGAGCAGTGCGGATTTGGAGTGGTCTGGCTCCAGTGAAACCACAGGGATGGGATTCTGGCCCCCTGTCCTCAGCTCCTGTCTTCAGCCCTTTGCTTTCTCTCCCCACAGACAGATGATCGTTTGGTGTCTACAGATGGCTTCATGCTCAACTTCCTCTGGGTACTACAGCAGCTGAGTACGAAGATCAAGCTGGAAACGGTTGATCCCATGTACATATTCCACCCCAGGTGTCGAATCGAGCTTCCCACGGATGAGACAAGAGTGAAAGCAACCATGGAGGAGGTTGCAGCCTGGATTGCTGAACTTTGTTAGTACTCTTACTGAGATATGTTAAGCGTTACTGTGCCTTCTGGTGTGGAGGTACATGGAAGTACTTGGGTCCAGCAAAGAATTCCCTTTTCCTAAATCCCTTTTCTTGATGCTGTCTGCTTTCCCTTGTTTTATGGAAAGTTGAATTCGAGGTCTCACCCTAGATAAGGCAGTTCATTTTTTAATGTCTTTGCCTCTGCTGTTTCTCGTTTCTCAGACAGGGATCAGTCTCTGTTTTCTGAGCCGAAGTTCCCCACGGAATGTTTCTTCCTCACCCTGCACGCCCACCACCTGTCCATCCTGCCCAGCTGCCGTCGCTACATCCGCAGGCTGCGCGCCATCAGGGAGCTCAACAGGTCTGCAGGGCCTTCTCTGGGGGGCTGAGGGCTGCAGCCCCGTGTCCCCCTCACCAGATGATAAAGGAATCGACGGGGCGGTGAGGGTTCGGTGAAACTGCTGCCGAGTGCAGGCGCCTCGGCCTTCTGGCTGCTTTTGGCCCTTGGGGGTTTCCGGGTGCCTGGAGGGGCCCGGGAATTGAAATAATACTGAGATGGAGGCTGGTGGTTACACGAGGCAGCTCAAGTTGGTGAGAAGACCATTCAATTTAAAAGATGCCTCCCTTGAGAACGTTCTAGGATTCATGACAGTACCTAAAAGTGTTCATCATAACTGAGCTGTGGCGTGGCTGGCGGGGTGTGGCAGCAGTGCCTCAGAGCTGCAGGAGCGTGTGCCAGGTTCCGTGGCTGATAATCGGGTCACTCTGCGGGTGACTTGAGATTGCAGAAACGAGACACTGGGAGCTGTGCCTGAGCTGTTTTGAGCATCCCAGAAGATATTTGCCTTCTTCCCCTCAGCTTCTGAGACAGGAGGATTTGTCATACTCTTGGGGCAGGGGAAGGAAGCCTTCAGCAGTGAACTCTTAGGATTGCTCTCTACATGTAATTCAGCATATGGTTTGCTGTTTTAAAAATGATAAATGCATTGTGGTGTTAACACGAAGATACTCCTGTTTTCCATTTCTCTTGGCATAAACTCAAATAGACTTTTACAGTTGCTAAACCTTGAAGAATACTCTGTTAAAATTAGAACAGATTTTTGTATCATCAGTATTTTCCATTGTTTATAATTGCACCCACTGCATTTTGGTAAATGTTCCTCGGCAGTAATGCCATGAGTTCATTACAGGATTTTTGGACTGCATTTGAAATGATTCCATTTTTAAAGCATATGCAGGCCAAGAACCTGGGAAGCAGCAGAGAGCAGAGCAGGAAGAGTCAGTGCATGTTAAAGGAAAAACTATTTTCCTATAAACAGCCTGTGGATTACTTGTAAAAAAGCCATATGTTGGCTTGAAAAAGGAATTGCTGCTTTTTCCTTATTTAGAATTGTTTCACGGGAGTTGCTGATGCAGCAGGCCCCATCCAGCGCTGCAGAGGGAAGAGCTCTTGGCTTCACTGGCAGCAATAGGAGTTCAGGCTTCAGCATTTTCCATGAATTGCTCAGTTGCTTGCAACATTGGGAACGTCTTTAGATCTTGTTAGTAAAGAAATTACACTGGATATTTGTCTGCTGTAGGCAGAGATTGATGTGGAAGAGAATTTGTGTTTAGAGAAGGGGTGAAAAGGGACTGTGTTTGTGCAGTTCAGTGTATGAGTTTGGTTCTAATCAGCTGCACTTCCTGAAAAGGATTAACATACGTGAGTCTGTAGAGTTTTTCTAATGCAAATGGCGTGTGTAATGTACGTTTGAGTTCTCTTTTCTGTGGGGCAGCAGGAGAAGATGGGTAAGCAGGGGGAGGAATATCAACCCCCTTGTCCTTCTGGTCCTTCCACCGACAGGGAGACCATGGGCTGTTCATGTCCTGAGCTCTTCTACAAGCCTCAGTCTTCTTGGGAGTGGAGCATGAGAAGTATAGAACAAACCTCTGAGAAATCATTTGCAATAGTAGAAAGGGGGGAGATCCACAGGGTACAGACCTGCAGCTTTCTTGTTTCTAGCAAGACTTTCTGCTGGCCATCTTTTTCTTCCGTAGCTGATTTTGTCTTCCAGTTTCCTTTTTGATACTAGAAGATGAATGAACCCTCTGTCTCATTAACTGAACCATCCTTTCCTTAAGGTTTAATTTTCATGGCATCCTTTTAACCTTCCTTTAGGGTGACCATAGACTTCAGTGTGGAAAAAGGCTTTTTTTTTTAAAGTACCATGGAGAAAATCAGTTTGTCAAGCAGGGTAGAGCCCTTGTGTTTGATGCCTTTGCTGTGTCTGACAGTCATGGCTGTTGGAGCTGGTGTTTGTGGTGCCTCTGAGTTCTGGCTGTTCAGTCTGCACTTACAAAAGCAACTTATTTCTCTTTTTATGATGATGGGTAATTTCTCTGAAAACAGACAGCGTTTTCCCGACTTGGTTTGTAGCAGATAAGTCAGTGAAATGCCTTGTGCTGGCAGCACATTTCCCCTCTGTCATGATAACCAGTTCCTGCGTCTGGTTTTCAGGACTGTTGAAGATTTGAAAAACAATGAAAGTCAGTGGAAGGATTCTCCTCTGGCCACCAGGCATCGAGAGATGCTGAAACGGTGCAAGACACAGCTTAAGGTTTGTAAGTGATTCAGTTCTCAGCTAAACACTTCTGTGGCCTCTGTGACTTGGCTTTGTGTCCTGATGTTTAAGTGCAGCTTCTCTCTGATGCTGCTTGAAAACGGTGGGTTTGCACTTCTGACCCCTGGGGGTGCTGCACTGCATGTAGATGTTATATTCACGATAGAATACAGCATCAGTGGTGAATTTAAGATTCAAAGTAACACCAGAAAGAAAATTCTGTTTCTTGATTGGAGACAGACCAAGCCAAGAGACTGTGCTTTGTTCAGGAGTAGCTGTGTGCGCACAGTCCATGCACAAATAAGAACTCTCAAGTCACTGATCTCACACAGAATTCCTGCAAGGATGAGGAAGCTGGGGTGCTCTGTTTCTTGAAGGCCTGTTCCGCTTACATCTTCCTCATAGAAATTGGCACAAATTTTCTGTCCACCGAAATGGCTTTAATCACACATTTTCCCACTTTGATCCATTTGTTCCTTCTTTCGTTGTTCCCATAAAGTTTGTGAAAGGCACATCTGTCCCTGCAGCTCTAAATTGTGTTTCACTTGCTGAGTTGGAGTTATGTGCCCTATTGTCGTGAAATAAGGGTGTATTGTAGGAGGAGACCGCTGTGTAATTGTCGTGATCCATTGGTATATTGATTATCTTGAAGAGGCCTCACGTTCCTTTACGCTCTCGTGCCCTGGATTAGTTTTTGTGTTCATGTCCTGCAGAAACTGGTGAGGTGCAAGGCTTGTGCAGATGCTGGTTTGCTGGATGAAAACTTCCTCAGGAGGTGCCTGAATTTCTATGGCATGGTGATTCAGCTGATGCTTCGCATCCTTGACCCTGCCTATCCCAAGTGAGTGTCAGGTTTATCTGTGGGAGTTGGAGCAAAGGCATTTCAGATCGTGTTAGATTGCTCTCTGAATTTAGCTGTTCTAGAATTATTTTTACTGGCAGTATCTGAGTTGTTATGTGGTTGTTGCCACACGTCCTTGTATGGGATGTGTCTGTTACTCAGTTTCATGTTCGCTTGGGTTTGGGGGCTCCCTCGGGTATGTTTGGTACCCTTGCAGCTCTGACATGGGGTTCTAAAGAGTCAGTTTCAGATTCTTATGAAGAGTTCCCATGGAAGAATTCCATAAGTGGGCACATGACGCTTTCTGCTTAGCCCTGCTGGTTTACCGTCCTGTTTGTTGTCTCTTCTGTTTTGCAGCATAAAATTGCCTTTAACTCCTGAGGTTCCGAAAGTATTTGCATCATTGCCGGAGTTTTATGTGGAAGATGTTGCTGAATTTTTATTTTTTATTGTACAGTAAGTGGAGTTATATTCAAAGGAATCTTGTACTATCGCTTGTCCCGTTAGCAGGTGGCACGTGCATGAATTAAGGGTGCAGAAGGAGTTTTCTTTGTGCAGTTAATGTTCTGGCTGTTAACAGCAGCCATAAGGTTATGGCAGGGCAGCTTTGCTGCAGCTGTAATGCAGAGATGGCTCCACAGCCCCTTCAAACCGAGATTTTTCTTGGAAAAGAGAAAGTTGAAAGTTTTTTAGTTCTCTCCCCAGGAATTTTCTTCATGGTTTGCAGTGAGACCCTTTGAGCTTGTGACATGTTAAATCATCACTAGAATGACATGTTTTTAAATCCATAGCTTAGAAGTAGAACATTAGGGTTGGGGTTTTTCATTTAGTTCTCCTGTTTCCAGATATGCTCCTCAGGTGCTGTATGAGCCCTGTACTCAGGACATAGTGATGTTCCTTGTTGTGATGCTGTGCAACCAGAACTACATCCGAAATCCTTACTTAGTAGCCAAGCTGGTGGAAGTGATGTTCATGACAAATCCAGCTGTTCAGCCCCGGACACAGAAGTTCTTTGAGATGATTGAGAATCACCCTCTCTCCACTAAATTGTTAGTCCCCTCCTTGATGAAGTTTTACACAGGTAAGTGCTCTGTCTGTAGCTCACTGAGTGCACAGCAGTGTTCCAAGGCCAAAGGCTCTGTTAGCTGTTGTAACTATTAAAAAAACCCCAAACAAACCAAAACAAAAAAACCCCAATAACCCCAAAAAGCCCTTGATGGATCCTGAGTCTTGTGAAGATGAAGCTTTATAGCTCAGGAACTGGGGGAAATAGCATTAGAGGGAACCTTGAGAACTCCAGTCCTTTCACAAGCTGTTGTGCACTGACAAGTCCAGCAGTGTGAATGGATGTGACCGTTGCCTTTGTGGTCTTCAGATGCCAAAATTAAAGCTGCTCCTTTGCTTTGCTTCTAAAGGAATGTTGGGATTTTAAAACTCCTTGTTGTAGTTCTGCTAGTCCTGTAGATTTGGATGTTTCAGAAGAGTTTTTGTGCCCCTAACAAAAACAAATACTTTTGTAGGGTACACAGAGTTTTCTTAGTGAGGTTTTAGACTGTGGGATGAAGAGCAGAGTTGAATAGAGCAGCATAATTTGGTTTCTGGGGGTTTTCCTTCCGAAATGAGGTTGGGTCTAACTTGGAAAACGTACAGTGCTGCTTCTTCAAATGGGAATTAACGTGGAGACTTCTGTGAATGGGAACTGAATTTCATCTCTTAAAGTTTCTCTGGGTGCTTGAAGCCCGTCACACTGGAGGCAGTAGGGAGAGGTGTGTTGCCAGTGAATCCTGGTGGGAAATCCTGGGATCTTTCCTGGGCTCTCTTTTGCAGATGTGGAACACACCGGAGCCACTAGCGAGTT
The DNA here is from genome assembly GCF_029207755.1 of Chamaea fasciata. Lineage (NCBI taxonomy): Eukaryota > Metazoa > Chordata > Aves > Passeriformes > Sylviidae > Chamaea > Chamaea fasciata. Next base: position 535,484 of record NW_027094108.1, on the reverse strand, counting down.
CTATGACAAGTTTACAATCCGCTACCACATCAGCACCATTTTCAAAAGCCTCTGGCAGAATATAGCTCACCATGGTACATTTATGGAAGAGTTCAAGTGAGTAAGAGGCGGTCTCGGGCAGGTCACTGCCATTGGGATGGGGGATGCTGCTTCCCGCTGTATCTCACGTGGCAGCCCCTCGCAGCAGAGCTGGAGTGTTGCTAATGGGAGCCCAGGACACCGCAGTCAGCTTGGCCTGGGGAATGGGGTCGCTGGTGGAAACGTGCGGGGCAGGAGCTGCTGCTGGGGCCGCAGCCTGCCCTGCACACCCACCTGCTCTGCCGTGATACCTGTGTTTGATGTTTTCAGCTCTGGGAAGCAGTTTGTCCGCTACATCAACATGCTGATAAATGACACAACTTTCTTGCTGGATGAGAGTCTGGAGTCCCTAAAACGCATCCATGAAGTGCAAGAGGAGATGAAGAATAAAGAGCAATGGGACCTGCTGCCCAGGGTGAACAGAGCTGTTTTTCAAAGTGCCCTTTACTTATTTTTAACTCTTCAACACAAGACCATTAAAAAACCGTTTTTATAAGGGGCAGCACCAAAGAGCTGCTTGTGAGAAGCAGTTCTTGATGCCTTTTTTGCTGCCCGTATGGCCGTGGTCACTCTGGATGACATTCTGCAAAACACCGTCATTCTGCCCAGTGACGTTGTGTGGCTGGCAAAGAGAGTGGTGTGAAGTAGAAATAGTATAAAGTTTCAAATTACTGTGCACTTAATTCTAAGTGGAGAAACCGAGACTTTAACCTTCCTGAAGGAGGTTTGGGAAGATGCTCGCCAGGTGAATTGACTTCAAGGAACAGAAGCTTTTATTCTGTTAATGCATTGGTCCTTGGTAGATTCGATGCAGACAATTATAGTCCTGTACCTCAGAGCTTGGCCTGATTAAACAGTAATTGTGTGTGTTGACCCACCAATGTCAGGTATTTCTATTTTAAGGTTATTGATTTAAAAAAAGAAAAAGTACAAAAGGAAAAGCTATAAAGATCTTGTTTGTTGAACATATTCTGGTTTGCTCTTCTGAAGCCTCTCTTCCCGTCTCTGCCTACCAGCAAGGTAAAGCCATTACTGTAGTTACAAAATGAGCTGGTACATCATCTACAGATTGTTTCACTGGGGAGTGTTTATTATTTATGATGGTGCATAAATTAGAGAGAATTAGAGAGAGCTTCATTTGACTCTCAGATCCCAAGCTGGTTTTGAAATATTGGCATTTGGATGGAAAGGAAGCATAACCCACTTCTGCAGCTGTGAGGAGCAGTTAGAGGATGTAAACAAACTCAATAACCACGGGGGCTTGTTATGCTGTTTGCATTCATTTTTGGTGTTGCAGAGTTCTGTAAAATGGGTGCAGACATTGGTACTAGGCAATACAAGTGAGCAGCTGTACCTTATGTTAAAAGATGTCCCACATCTGTGTTTGACTTACTGTCTGCCAGTGGTCTAGCTCCCCTTGGCACGGTGGCTGTGAGGGTTTGTGAGTGTCAATGCAGGAAATCCCATGCCCTGTGAGCACCCTGTGTTTGTTTTGTAGGATCAGCAGCAGGCCCGGCAGTCGCAGCTGGCTCAGGACGAGCGCGTGTCCCGTTCATATCTTGCCCTGGCAACAGAAACTGTTGATATGTTCCATATCCTTACCAAGCAGGTCCAAAAGCCTTTTCTCAGACCTGTAAGTCCTGCTCAGATTTAAGCTGGTTCCCTGCTTCTCTGACATCTCTGGATAATAACCTGGAGATCTTTGGTAGCACTTAGTCTCCATTCTCCTCCCCTTTCTCCGACTCATTAGAATCTAATTGCCGTTGATGTTATTTGATGTTGAGAGCATTACCTGAGTCACCGAGATGGTGTGATCCTTGCAGACAGAAACTGTTTGCATGACATTTTTAATGGCAAACCTGCATAAAGAACTGACACTTCCTGCAAGCCTACCAAATGAAAATTGTATTAATTAATAATTCCTGATCTTGCTGTGTGCAACTCTAGTGATGATCTTCTTTATCACTGCCTTCACACTGTGATCTGTGTTTCACTTTGCTTTTGAAGGAACTTGGACCACGGCTGGCTGCTATGTTGAACTTTAACTTACAGCAACTGTGTGGCCCCAAGTGCCGTGACCTGAAAGTTGAAAACCCAGAGAAATACGGGTTTGAACCAAAGAAGCTGTTGGACCAACTGACTGACATTTATCTGCAGCTGGATTGTGCTCGCTTTGCTAAAGCAATTGCTGATGATCAGGTGAGCTCCAGAAGGATGAAGGAGAAGGGAAAAGCTCTGTGGACAAACAGGACTTTGAAGAACATTCTAGAAGCGTTTCATCTTGCTTGTGTGCTGCCAGCCAGTTTGTCTTACATCCCCGCAGTTTGTTTTCGTTCAGCAGGTCATTTCTGTTCATATTCTGTCTGCTCTTTGTAGATGGGTGTCCCCAGTGCTTTGCAGACCTGTAAACATACCCAAATATCCACAGCACTTCACAGGCACAGGAAATTTCCTGAGCACGATGGGCTTATGGCCTACAGCCTCATCGTAGATTTTGTAAATTAGCAGAAATACTTTGTCCCTTTGCAGGAGAACTGAGGCAGTTTTGCCTCCCTCCCCTTCCTCATTGAAACAGGCAGAGCTGGGACCAGGAGCCTCCTTCAACAAATCCAAGTTCATTCTCTAGAATAACAGTTTTCAAACTGTATTCCCTCCCAAGCCACTTCATGAAATGGCTGTGCAATAAGCTGACAAGGCACAGCATGTATGAGACAATTAAGGACACCTTTGAACTCCTGGTGGTAATATTCAGAGCAAGATGAGCTATTGCCCAGCTCTGTGTTCTTGTGATGCTGTCAGACTCTGAATCACATCTGTCCCTGCCCGTGTCTTGTAATACAAACTCTGCAAAGCATCCAGGGGGGAAATGTTCACAGCAGCTGCTTGGGGTTCTAGTGGGAGCTGGTTTACAGCACGTGGAGCTTTTTGCATGTTTCGTGAAGCAGCAGTATTGGGGTAGCTCAGGATGGTTTTTCTGTAGTTATATGAGTTCTGATAATTGCAGATAATACCAGTAACACATCTGAAACAGACCTTACGTGTCTGCATGTGTATGATGAATATTTTTGTGCTGTTCAGTAGATGTGAAAGTGAGAGTGTTATTCATCGTTCATCCATGCCAGCCACAGCAAATGCACAGCCTGACGTAGGGATTCAAAAGAAAGAAGCCTGCGGGTGTGAGAACTGGAAAAAAGCTTAATTAACAAAGTGGCCCTTCACCAAAAGGAGGGGGGGGAGTGACCAGTCTCTTGGAAGCTGTCAGTGACAGGAGAGAAACACCAAGGAAATGTGCGGTTGGTTAATGGCTGCTGGTATTGGCAGCAAAACCAAAGCAAACAAAAAGCTGCTGGATCATGGTGGGATCTCTAAAGCATTTGGAGAGATGTCCCGTTTGCACATCCCAGCAGGCAGGAGAGGGAATGTGCGAATGTTTGGGGGCCTGGGCACGTTGCCGCGGTTGTGGTGCTGGGCAGGGCTCCGTGTGTCCTGCCTGCCGAATGGCACTGGGGGCTGCAGTGCACATCAAAGCCGTGGGGCTGTGTTGAGCACTGCAGAAATCCCAGGGGGAATAGAAATCTGTGAGACTCAGTCTGTTTTGCTTTGTCATATAATTCAACCTTGCAATAAAGTAAATAACACTTTTCATGAAAAGGTTTATGTCAAAACATGACATTGTGAACTTGAAAGAAAATGGTGTCTCTGTAGAACACAGACAGCTACAGAAGTCCTTCCCTAACTTTCTTTTTCACTGAAAGTAATGCTTGCTTCAGTTGCATTTGGTCTCTCTGGATATTCCTACTGCACTGGGGGGCCAATTTCCAGCATTCAGTCTCTCAGGGCTGTCTTACTATTTTTGCAACATTGTGGGGTGGGTTTTTTGTTGGTTCTTGTTTGGATTAGGAGAAAGAATCACTTCTTTCCCACTGCTTCTTTGCATATTATCAGAGAAGTTTAAAAAAATCATTTTATGGTTTATTTTCAGCCGAGACTTGTGAGAACAAGAATACAGACAGGAAAATGGCAAGACGGATGTTTTGTCTAAGAACAGCTCTAATAATTGTAGTCAGCCTCTCTGAGTGTCTTCCTCATTTTCTGTAGGTGATGTTGCTTTTTCTTTCTTTTTTCGGCCCTTAACAATTCTACGGTGGTGACGACAGGTTAAAAAGATCCTAAATCTACCTCAGTGTTGACATTTTGGTGCTAGATGAATGCTACCTACATGCTATTTGCTTTGATGTAAGGTTGAGGTTTCATTGATCCTTCCTCATGCCGTTTTAAAAATGCATTAAATCCCTTCACTGTTTTTATGGCATGTAAGGATACTACGACTCAGCCAAGTTGTCCTTTTATGCTTTGCCTGCAGAGGTCCTACAGTAAAGAGCTCTTTGAGGAGGTTATCTCCAAGATGAGGAAGGCTGGAATCAAGTCCACCATAGCAATAGAGAAATTCAAACTGCTGGCAGAGAAAGTGGAGGAAATTGTTGCCAAGAACGCCCGTGCAGAGATTGATTACAGCGATGCTCCAGATGAATTCAGAGGCAAGTGGACTCTTCTAAACCCTGCCGACCTGGGACAGGGGGATTTCGTTTGTTGCGTGGATTCCATGTGTTAATAGAGACTGTGGGTTGTTTATGAAGCCTTGCATCTTGCTCTAATTCAGGGATGTAGTTGAGAAAGTACAGAGCTAAGAGTTCCTTCAGTTTTGCCTGGGATTGTACTGTCCAGTGCTAGCCAGGCTTCGCTTACATGTACGTGAAAAGTAACCCCCCCCCAAGTGAAAACAGGGGGACAGTAGGGAATGCTTAGTCCCAGGTCAGAAAGGGGAAGGAGCTGTAAGGGTTTATGTCCATTTAACCGTTCTGTGTGACTTCAGCCGTGTGCTGGGGGCCCTGGGCGTTGGTTCTGCGCTGGGGGTTTGTGGGCGGGTAAAATCCGCAGCTGGTCCCTGGCTGTGCTGAGCAGACCCTCGTGCCCTCAGATCCTCTGATGGACACCCTGATGACGGACCCCGTCAGGCTGCCCTCAGGAACCATCATGGACAGGTCCATCATCCTGAGGCACCTGCTCAACTCCTCCACTGACCCCTTCAACCGCCAGACGCTGACGGAGAACATGCTGGAGCCCGGTACGTGGCACCGGGGCTGGGCACGCTCCTGTGGGCAGCTCTGGGCGTTCGTGGGCACGCCTGAGGCCTCAGTGGAGGTATCGGGTCTTCATTTCAGCTTGCACGGGGAAGTTCATTCCCTCTGCTTTCCCTTTTTCTGGGGGAAAACACCGTCACACCCTTGCTTTCATAACTACTGGGCTGAAAAACACTATGGTTGTATAAATGAGAAGTAGCTCTTGGTCACCAGGGACTTTCTCACAGTACTGTTACCAAGTAATTTAATCATTCTTTTTGCTCTTTTTCTCTTTTTTTTTTACCTTACTAGTGCCAGAACTCAAAGAGCAAATCCAAGCCTGGATGAGAGACAAGCAGAATGAGCATTAGAACTGCCCTGCAATGGGCAGAGCAGGGCGTGGGCTGTTCTGGCAGAGTGGAGCACACACACTTGGAGCTGTTGGTGGCATTGGCACGCCCACGGCACTGACTTGCAGTAGTGACCAGGAGCATGTGGACAAGGAGGAAAGCAGCTTAATTCTTGTACATATATTTAAGTGATAACGATGGTCAATAACACGGAGGACAAGCTAGGAAGTTACTTACGTTACAAAACTGTCCTTCAGTCTGTCACATTTTGGAGTTTTTACAGCTGAATTATTTTAGCAAAGACGAATGGATCAGGGCAGCATCCCTTCAACCTTGTTTTTTACCACCAGATATCCGTTAATTTGATTGTGGTTAGAACCTTGGACATTTTGCTGCTAAAGTAACTTTTTTCTCTTTCCCTTCCTTTTGTTCTGTTCCACCCATCAAACCTGCACTGCTGTTCTTTTCTTTTGTAATGCAAAAAAAATACCAACCCTCTGAAAATCAAAATCATTCCCCTGCCCTTAAAAGAACATATTTTGTGCGATAACTGTGCCTGCAACAAAGTGTTCATCTTGGGATCATATTTTTATATTACACGTTTGCCTATTTGGTTTTTAATTCGTGTTAGACACAAGGATAACTTCAAAAAAAGCGAAGACTTCACATACGAATTTTAATTTCCTTTCCTTGAGATGTCCCTTTCCTTTATGTTGATCAAGATGCTCTGGTACTTGTGAAAAGCCTTGAGATAGAAATATGTTAGAACAGCTGCCATGAATGAGACGCTTGGGAATACCAGGATTTCAGTGACTTTCAAAAAACAAAACACATTCTTTCAATGCTGCAGATCTATGCTAACTGACAGTTCTGAGCCACTGGAGCTTGTCCGCTGAGAGCAGATACTTTTATCCTTGGAGGCTGCAGTTTGGGGCAGGGGTCATTTTTTATGTTGCGTACCAATTTGTATCCATGGCTTGGCCTTACCAAAGCAGAAAGGGTGCAGGAAATGTAGAATTACGTTTTTAAAAAAAAAAATAGAAAAAAATATTCACAAACATTTTTATATTACTGCCCCCTGCATATGATACTTGAATTTCCTTTTTAAAAAGGATTTGAAACCACAGTGTTTTAAAATTAAGTTGGAAAAAAAAAAAAAGGTTGTTTTTCTTTTATTTGTTTTTTTTTTTTGCCATGTCTTCTGTTCAATTCCTGACTCTCTTGAACTACAATAAATGATACACACTCGCACGGAATGTTTCCTTGGTCTTTCTTGTAAGAATGTCAGTGAAAATATAAAATGTACAGATGATTGGGTGTCTTTGTTCAGGTTTTCTGATAGTGATTTAGGATCTGGAGATAACTCAGTAAATTATGTGGAAAATTTCTGAGCACACAGATATCAGTAATACTTTAAACTCAAGAGTGTTCCCAAGCAGGTGCCACTGAGCACCTATTCATGGCTCCTGACAGCTGGTGACAGCTCCGGGGTAATTCTGGTGAGGTTGTGTAGAGTCCAGCGGTGACCTTTTAGGTCTGCAAAATATTAAATGATAAATTTTATCATTTAAACTCTAAATTATAAAAGGTAAAGGTACTGTCGTGGGCTGGTTGGTTTGTTTGTGGGGTTTTAGTGGTGCTTCCTCTTACAGCATCAATGTGTATTTTATTTTCTCTGAGGATGGGAGAAGATTCCAAAGCTGCTGTCTGCATCGACTGCTGCCGAAGACAAGCTTGTTTGTCGACTGCTTTTGTAGTTACAAGCTTCACTGCCTCCACAAATTCCAATTTCCCTCTTCTTTCCTCTTCAGTAAATCACAGCTCAAGGCTCTCTGCTTTTACCTGCAGGCTGCCAGTGAAGCCCCCCAGCCCAGCCCACATTCTGAGGTGTTACAGCTTGTGCCGAGCTGTGTTTTCTTCTGCAGTGAAGAGCTAATTTCTTTCTGTATAAAGAAAAACTCTTACATGTTCAACTGTCCCCTCATTATTGAGGGTTGTTGCGTTAAATCTCTAGGAACATCCCAGAGTTTGTACTTTGTTTGGTGAAGGACAGCTGTTCAGTAGTGAATGTGTGTTTCTACTGGAGGATGATTAAACTCTGGCTTTACAGGATGGGTTTTTTTTTCTGCAAGTCGGTATCATATATTGCTTCTATTGACCGACTATAAAATGATTATAAAATGAAGATTCTATAGTTTGGGGCTTTGCCAGGAGGAAATAGAAATATTTATGTTTGGTGTTTAATAAACACAATGCCCATTTATATTTACTCTGCCATTGTATCAGGCTCTGACCTGAGGAATATAAATAGCAAAGTGCATTACTGAAATGTTTTGTCTAATTATGGCATACATCTATCATTGGAAAACATGTCAATGCAGATATTGCACAAGACACGAAGGCTTCACGTGAGTGGCCAAACAATTTTATCTGGGCAACGAGTATCAGGTATTTCAAAGGTGTGAGCTCAGACAAGTGTTCTTCCAAATTCTGCATTTGTGAGCGGAATAATGAAATGTATTTTAGTACAAGCCACTGCAGTGTCATTCTGTTGTGTCTGGCCACAAAAGCGAATCAAACCTCTGTCTTCCAGTGGAGAGTGGACATGTGAGTGAAAAGCAAAGCTGAATTAAAAATCAATCTCCCACACAAGTCTATCGGTTGCGTGACAATTCTTGGTTTAATAACTAAGTGCTGCCTGCAGTTTTTGGTGATTCCCCTTCCCCTCACTAATGTGTCATTTACCTTTTTCAATGCAACTGTAACCTCAGTGCAAGACAGAGACTTTGCATGAGCGATCGCAGAAAGTATCAGCGGAGGGATGTGGATTTACGTTTGACACGTCCCTGTAACGTTACAGGATGCAAATGTCCCTGGGCCGGGGAGGGACCGCCCTCACAAAGTGAGCTTGCCTTGGACTTCGTTGCGGATCCCGGCTCTCTCCTTGTCCTCCAGCTCTGCGCTGGAGACCAGAGAAGCTCCTGGGGCAAGCGCTGACGTGTGGCAATGCAATCCAGGACAATTGATTCCGTTGTATCGCAATTTACACTCGCGGAACGGCCCGATTCCGTCCCTGTCAGCTCCTCCCTGCGGGCGGCCAGGACGGCCGCTGCTGTTGAGGGCAGGCCGCCAGCGCTGCCGTGGGTCAGGGCGTTAGCCCGGTGTCACCGTGAGCCCCGCAGCGCTGTCACCGCTGTCACCCCGAGCCCGCCCCGCTTTAGGGGCTGTATCTCAGAGACCGCAGTGACCCATTTCCTCTGCGCTAATCAATGCGAGAAATCGCCGCGTTCCTTGCCTTACCGTTTTTCATCATGTAACTTGGCATTCCTGGCCGTTTCCAGCCGGTTTTTCAGGACTCTGTGACCAAGGGTGGAATTACCGTGCGGGAGCTGTTCTGCGTGAGCGCTCCCCAAACTTGGGCATTACCCTGCTGCAGGAACTGCAGTTCCTAGGAGACACTACACAAACTTTGGCCGAGCCACATTAATCGCTCTGTCCGTCGCCGTGGAGGGTTACAGCATGCACCCACCATCTGGGCAGTCTGCAGGAGATGTTGAAACTGGTTTGAGGTTTTTTTGAGGTGTTCCTGCCCTTTTCTTGTCAGAGAGAATAGCTGACCTAATTCTCCACAGAGCTAGGTAGAAGTTAGCACAGTTACACCACCGTGAAATCATCTGTCCCACCAATAGGAACTATTCAAAGTTCAAATAACAGCAGAAACTACCAAATTACTAATGATGAGGACTTAAAGCTGAATTACTGCCACAAAACCAAAAATTTACTATGAGAATATGCTTGAAATCCTTGAAAATATGAGAGTTAATACAGCATCATTGACTAGATTTAATCATTTGGCTAAAAATACATTATGAGGTCTAAAAAAATGACTCGGGCTGCTCAAGAAACGTTTTGAAGGGAGGAAGGAAGGATTACTAATCCCTGTCCTCTGAGCTATCACCTTAGGCCTAGTTTAGGATCCAAATCCCACTGGATCACACCGAGTCGGGAGCTGGGGAATTCTCTGCCTCAAACACCGCGTTCCCACAGGCGGTGTCCGCACTCTGTGTCCGCACATGACGCGGTGTGCCCGCTGTTTCCAGCCCCAGAGCCGTGTGCCCGCTCCGTGCCCGCTCCGTGCCCGCTCCGTGCCCGCGCCCAGCTCCCCTCACGGCCCCGGGAGCGCGGCCGCGGCGCGCACGGACACAGCGCGGCGGGCGGTGCTGCGGCCGCCGCTCCCGATAGGCTGCGAGGGCGCACGGCGGGTTCTGATTGGCTGGGGCCGGCCAGGGGCCGCCTTCGCGCGCCCCCGCGGCGCGGCGGAGGGCTCTGTTCGGAGGGCGGCGCCGCTGCGGCCGGACACCGCTAGGCGGCGCAGGCGGCGCGCCGGCCGTGATTGACACGGCGGGGGCGGGGGCAGGCGAGCTCCGCGGCGCGCCATTGGCGGGCCGCGCCGAGGGGGCGGGGCGGCGCGCGGCGATTGGCGGAGCGGGGGCGCTCCCCCCGCGGGGTGGGCGCGCAGCTCGCGCTCCGTCAGTGCGGGAGCGGCGCTGGGGCGAGCGCGGCGCCCGTTCCTCCCGGCGCAGCCTCGCTCTCCTCCCTCCCCTTTCTCCCCTCCCTCCATTCCCTCCCTCGCCCTTCCCGCTCCATTCCCGGCGGCGGGGGGGTCTCCCGGCCTCGCTGGAGGCGGCGATGGGGATGGCCGGGTTTTTCTCGCTGCGCTGCCCCGCCGGCTGCTGACCCCGCACGGCTCGCGGCCCGCGGACTCCCCGCGCCAGGTGAGGGGCAGCGCTGAGGGGGCAGCGCTGAGGGGGCAGCGCTGAGGGGCCTGTGCGCCGGCAGCGGGAGCCGGAGCGGGGCGGGGGTGGGTGGGTGATGCCGTAATGCGGAGGGGGAGGCGGCGGTGCTGCCGTGCGCATCTCTGGGGCCCCGCGGAGGGCTGGGGCCGGGAGCGAGGGGGGGACGGACGGACGGACGGACGAATGGATGGATGGATAGATGGATGGATGGATGCATAACACTGGGTACCCTGGAGCTGTCAGGGCAGCGGCGCAAGGGCGTGGGGCCCCGCTCGGCCTTGCCATCTGCCCGATGCCATCTCCTCGTCCCCCGGGACGCTTCCCTCCCTCCCTCTCTCCCTCCCTCCCTCCCTCCCTCCGCTTCCCTTTCTTCCCCCCTTCCTCTCGTTCCTTCCTTTTTTCCCCTGGCGGCCGCTCCCCGGCTTTTCCATCGGCTGGGTGCCGCCCGCCCTGCGGCGTTCGGCCGCCCTTGTCCCCCTGTGCGGCCGGGCTGGGGCGGAGGCGGCGGGCGCCGGTTCGGGAGGGGCACGGCCGGCGGGGCGGTGCGGCAGAGGGGATCCCGGGCCCGGGGCGGCAGAGGGGATCCCGGGCCCGGGGCGGCAGAGGGGATCCCGGGCCCGGGGCGGCAGAGGGGATCCCGGGCCCGGGGCGGCAGAGGGGATCCCGGGCCCGGGGCGGCAGAGGGGATCCCGGGCCCGGGGCGGCAGAGGGGCCCCCGGGGCGGGCCGGGCCCGGGGCCGCTCCGCCAGCCATGTTGGCAGGATGAGCCGGCAATCCCGGAGCCCGGGCGGGGGGCGGTGGGGCCGGGCCGGGCCGGGCCGGGCCAGGCCTGGCGCTCCGGGGCATCGCCGGAACGGGGGCAGCGCCTGCGGCGGAGAATTCGCCAGAAACAGATGATGAATTTATGTCGGATTTCCGGAATGTAAATGCGTTCGTACCGAATTCTGAATTCCAAAGGATATTTCTCTTCGCTTCCAGCTCCTTCTTAGCTCAGTTCTTTTTGCTGTTGCACAATCCGGTGTTGGTAAATAGCCATGTGTGCATGTGATCGGGTTTCGGTGCCTCGCCAAGTTCTGCAGCACTGTTCGATCTGGCATCTCCACCTGGTCCAGATATAGCCGAGCGTGTGTGTGGGTTCAGCTGAGGGATCACGCTGCCAGCGCTGCCCGAGCTTCATGCGGCTCCTAAAATTGGCTCTGCTGGGGGCCCCTTGCTCAGAAACGCCTGCTGCCCCCAACAGCTGTTTGCCAACTTTCCGTGTGCTAAGCTCTGCGCTTGTTTTATTTCTTTAGGGCTCTTGCGCTGTTTAGGTTACAAGTCATCTTTTTGTTTCAAAGTTAGCACATTCTGTGGTAGGCAGATGTGACACGGTTATCTGGTATATGATTGGTTATCTTAAAGAAAAGTGATTCTTCTAGATTTGTGATGTGTGGGGGGTTTGGGTTTGGTTGTAACCACTTCGAGCTTGTTGCAGACTTCTGCATGTATCAGTACTAATTTGAATCTAATCCCTGCTCTGCTTGTAACTTAACTTAAATAAAGAGCAATGTGTTTGTATTTTGACATTGCATAAAAACTGGTTGGCCCAAACTTTGAAATACATTCAAGTATTCAAGTCCTAATGTTTATTCAAGTATTTTTGTGAAAGCTCAGATCTAGTTGAGCCTGTGAAGGGTGATTCATCAACACAGTTGGGTTTGTCGGCTTTAATACCAATAAACAGACAAGATATTTAGATGATTTAAAAAATGACTTCATAATTAAATATTAAATAATTAAATATTTAACTTTAATATTAAAATCTCACTGTGTGACTTGCAGGGTGGGTATCTTTAGTTTCAAATAGGTGTAAACCTAGAATGTAGGATTTGCTTTTTGCTGATGAAACTCACTATAAAAAACTCGAGTGTCATCCAGCACCTGTTCTGGAGCCAGTGGTGGATCACCTCAAAGACACACACGCAATTCCCTTCTTGGTTCCTGATTGGATTCATGCAGACTGAGCATTCAGAGAGACACAGCTAGTAGACTACTTCCAAGACATTAGGGAGATGATTCATTCTAGCATGGATGGTAGCTTTCTGAGCCTATAATGAACATTTTATACAAGTTGTCTTTTATAAATATTGTTCTTCTAAATCTGTACCACAGACTGTATTGCATATTTTAGTTTTCTCTTTTTCAAATTATGTTTCCACTCTGTAGTCAGCATTTTGTAGTAGGAAGTGGTACTACTGGTAAATGTGAACCCTGAAAAACCAGCTGCAGTTTATTATCTGTGATGCTGTGTAACTTGGGGCTCATTATGCCTTATTTTACCATTCTGTGTGATGAGAGCAATGCTGCCTTTATAAAGTGTTACCACCAGTTAAGGTTACTGGTAAGAGGAAAAGACCTCTCAAAACTCCGACAGCTTAAGTGTATGGAAAGGTTGGCAAGTTACGTTGGTTTTGATTCATTTTCTTATTAATGAACATGAAATCTTGCATGGTGAATTGATGTTCAAAACATCTGAAATCTATGTGCAAATATGAGTAGGTGTTTTGCTTACTTCAGCTATGAAAAATAGCAGAGTTGAGAACAAAAGAGATTTAAAATTATGCCACATTTAATTTTCCAGCAACACTAAAGTTAGGGATGGGAAAGATTAGTGGCTGCAGAAGTCCAGCAGTAAATGTTCATGTTGCAGGTGATTTTGTGATGTGTTCTGTGAGAATCTCTTCACAGTTGTGTTTCAGGCAAGCCTGTCATTTAGCCAGTGCATATGGAGTCTCTGGAGGTGTGATTTTCATGCTTTCGTATTGTGAATATGATGTTTAGAGGTACTTGAGAACATTTTTTTTTTAAGTAGGTGATTCTTTCATCCCACTCTGCCAGCTTCCCAGATAGACCTGCAGAAATTGATGCAGTGTTCTGAGACGTGTTTTTATGAAAACAACAGAAAAAAGTTCTTTGTGGGACTCCACAGTAAGAAGGGAAGACAAACCCCCTACATTTCATAACCAAGATTATGAGAACACATTGGACACAAATTGTGTCGCTGTGAACTTGACAGAAATGGACGTTTTGCTCCTGACAGGTTGTTAAATAGTGTTTTGTGAACAGGACACTGCTGTTTCTAGCAGCAATATTCAGGGTCAGTTGTATAACAGTTGGGGGTTGTGTCGGCATTAATCTTGTCACCTGGCTGCGGTGTGAGGGCTCAGGTACTTGTGCCAGGGTCGTGTTAGGGAGGGAGAGCCAACATCCAAAATCCCAGGGTGATTCTGGGAGGGAAGAAGTTTATGACGAAGCTGCGTGTTTGGGAATTTGTTCCACACAAAAGCAGGCACCTCTGAGCAAGAGGGAGTGAAGCAGTCCCTAGAACAACCCAGAACACCATGGGAATTTGTTCCCAGCGCTTTTCTGCTCTATTCTATGCTCAGGATTTTAGTCAAGCTTCTTAAAATTCCATTCTAACCCCGAGCTGGTGGTGTGGCTGTGTCATTAATCATTGCTCAACCAGTTTGCTGTACCAGTGGCATTGAGATTCAGTTGGCTTGCTCCTAAAGACATTCCTCTAGTCTGATGAGATACCTCAGGTACCTGTGAAAATAAGGAATGCTTTAAATTGCTTCTACTTGGGGGACTAATTTAATTTCTGCCTACACCATGTGATGGCATTAATGAAGTATTGCAGTTTTATTAAAGACTTCTTGTGCTGTGGGAAAATGTGTCATAACTTGAATTAAGCATGTGTAAGTACTTTTGCCAAGTGTGGAACTTACTTTAGAGCTGAAATGCTTCTGCTTTAGACCTGCTAGTAAGTTTTGTACGTCTGTTATCAGAGCCCTGATATGTGGTGTATTGATAAGGAGAAAAGATGTCAGGATTTCTGGGTGCATGGTTCAGCAGAGTTGAGTTCTGCCCAGGGTAAGTCAGGTTCCAGATAGAAATGTCTGCATTGAGTTAGACCGAGGATTAATCCAGCCCTGAGCTCCCTCTTCAGCAGTGGCCACAGCAGATGTTTGGGGTATAAGGATAAATCAAACATAAACAATGTTTTCTCACGATAGTCATCCAGGTTCCGTGTGTCTGTGCCATGGAAGCTTTCCTAGCCAAGGGTAGGAGCTTTTTAGCAGGACTTATTCTTTGAATCTTATTGCTTTTTGAGGCTGTTAGACTTCAGTGCTGACCCTGTCCTGTGGCAGTGAGTTAAACTACTCAGTTGTGGACCAACTGAAAACCTTTCTTTTAATGGAAAAGGCTGGTTGATACCCATAGAAACAAACCAATCTTTTGTAACCTTACGTTCCAGCACTGTCTCAGACATGCCTTGAAGTTTGCGTAGTGGGTGTCAGGGATAGTTTCCTGCAACAAAAGTGCTCCGTCATTTAGATGTGGTAGGATTTGAACAAGCATTTTGATAATGGAGATGAATTTAATGGTGGACATTTGCCTGGATGTAGATAGTAATATTTACCCTGAAGGCAATAATTCTTGATTCCTCTTCTTCCTTCCAGTGTGTCCTTTAATCAGCAGATATACAAGTAGTTGATGAGTTACTTCCTCAGAGAAGAGGACTTTCTCAGGACTGCAAGGGGTTCTTTAAGGGTGCACCCTTTTCTCTGGAGCCATGTGTGTTGAAAGTCAGTGTGCTGTGGCCCATGACACTTGAGTTAGGTTTAATATTATTGCTGAAGCGTTGTGGCAGCAAGGCTTGGCGGTGTGAGAACCTGGCTATGGCGTGTATGGTCACTGCCTCATGATGAAATTTAAGTAGCTGTGTCTTTACTGCTAAAATTATCTTTGTTAGCTTAAGCCTAACATATGTTGTAACCAGATATTTATTTTGGTATTGGCATCCTTACTTTCTGGAAGAAAACCAAGTAATGAAAACAAGTATTTGTACGCTTCAAAAGAACTGCTTCAGGTGACAAACTTTTGACTAGGGAGACGGTGAACAGGTGCTGATAAGTGTGTTTCCAGTTCTGGCTTTGAGGTGACACCTTTTGGGAGAAGGGAGGGTGATCTGCAGAGCAGAAATTGCATTTATGAAGTAACTTTGAACCTTCCTAATTTTATCAACATCTTGAATACAATAGCTGTAAATAACCAAATGATGTTTTTCCCCTTAGAAAACACCAACAAGAAGGATAACTTGAAAGGCCCTTGATCACTTTCAGTTCCTTGACTGTCCTACAAGCAGCCAGGATGTCGGGGGCTTCGGTGAAGGTGGCTGTTCGGGTCCGGCCTTTCAACTCCCGAGAAACCAGCAAGGAGTCCAAATGTATCATCCAGATGCAAGGCAATTCAACCAGTAAGTTTGTTTTCATCTTGTCAGGGAGTCTTTCTGTGTTCCCAGACTTCCTACTTAAATATTTTCTTCTGTCAGACTGTGAACTGTGTACGTTGTATCATCTAGAATTAAACTTTTAGTTATTCTGCTTTTCTGAGGGTGTAATTACAAAAGAGATTATCTCTTCATGAGACTAGAAAGTGTAAATCTCAGGTATCTTGATTTTTATGCAGTTGTTCATAGTGTTTGCTTCTGCTGATCTGAAAATTCTACAGAAAGATTGGAGTCCCAGAGTGAAAAAATACCTTTTTGTGAACTTCAGTGTTTGGAAATACCGTGTGGCTAGACAGACACAGGGATACATTGCAGAGCACCACGTGATAATTGTGGGGGTATAAGTCCTGCTTGGACCTGGTGCTTTAGTGCCTGCTGTGCTTATTCTGCACTATGTACTTTTGGTTATGAACATAATTTGGCTGAGAAAGCTGAGATGAAAAGGGTGTCAAGTTTTATGCTTTCCAGAGCGGGTCTGTCTGAACGACAGCAAAATAACAGACTACGTAAAATCATCTTCTCTTCTAACCAATTAGAAGTGTCAAGCTTCCCATGTAATTGTTGTGGGTGTAGTTTGGAGAAGGCTGTTCTGTGGGAAAATGTGTGTGGGCACACCTTTCTTGGTCCTTGGGTTGGTTGTTTATCCTACTTGAGGTCAGGACAGCATTTGAGGGAGTATGGTCCTCCCTGCAGCCCAGCAGCTCTGCCATGCCCTGCTCCTCTTGGGGCAGTTTGCATTGTTGGGTAATCAAGCAGAGCCGTCTTGTCTGCAGCTGTAGGAAGCAGCACTCCAAGAGCACTGAGTTATTTTGCTGTCTGATTACTTGAGTGTTTACTCATGCCTGTTAACACAAAGGAGGTTTCATACAGGCCTCTCCCTTTTTTTTCAGCCAAGGTTGTACGTCAGCCTGCTTGTGCTTCTGCAATGGAATTTAAGTCCTGGTTGTGGGCACTTAAATTATACAGTGTTTATGGTTTCATTGGAAGAGAGGTGTCACAGAGAAGAGAGCTTGTTTTTTACTGCAGAAAGTTCTTATCTTCGGACCTTTTGTGCAATACCACTCGAAGAAACTTTTTTGGGGTTGGATTTCAAAATTTCCATTTAAGGGAGGGGTTTGATGTCATCTCAGGTAGAACAGGTGCTTGTACGCCATCACTGGATCCCAGTGTAGAATGGAAGAACCATAGACTTCATTAGAGGACATGGACATTTGTTATGGAAGTGGCACCAAGCTCTGGGCTCCAGCAGCACCCCCGGTAGCTCTGTAGCAGCTTTTCTTGCTGCAGCCATCACAGCAGTCATTTTAGACGCTTAAGGTGTTTGAATTGCAGGAGCCTGTGGAAGCACCTCATGTAGCAGTGTCTGGCAGTTTGTTTGTCTGAGTTGGGGCTGTGGCCTGGCCCAGACACTGGTTCTGTTTCTGAATGCTAGAGCTGCACTACAGTGCCGCATTTCCAAGAAGCTGCATCAGCTTTCCAAAGGAGAAAAATACTTCACATTTATCTAATTGGAAGGGTCTTTACAGAAATTACTTCTTTTGCTCTGTTTTATGCTCTGAAGTGTTCTAATCTACAGCCTTTTATTTGAATGCTGTGGCTCTGATCAAGCTGGGTGATGTGACAGATGGTCAGGTTTAAGTCATCGGGGCCATTGCAGGCTGTGGAAAGGAATCATCAGCTGCAATAGTTAAACATTGTTACAATCTGTGGGATATTTTTCCCTGTGTTTCCCTCTCAGAGGAGAAATACAAGAAAGCAATGGACAGAGGAGTAGTTTGAACAGAAGAGGATTGTATAATAAAGGATGTGAATAAGGCATTGTTTGTTGGGGGAAAAAACCAGCACAAATCTTTTCTCCAAAGAATCTTCCTAAGCAAGTTGTCTGAAATGCTGAAATGCTTCAGCTGCTATGCTTTTAGGCTGTGTGTTAGATTTGGGGGGCATGAGTGCTGTTCTAACAAAGACTCTTTCATTTTCATGATGCTCAGTGTTTTGCAGCCCCACAGTTACATTATTGAACTCGTTATTAAGGGCTGAAGTTGCTGACTAAAAGGTGAGCACATAAGGTGAAATTGGCATATCTGAGACTCATACCTGACACAGCAATTTGAAAATAAAGGGAATTCAGTAGTAGTTCTAGACTAAGGAGTTCCTTCTTCACACCTTCAAATGTGCCAGTGAAGTGATCGAGGTTTAGATACCTTGCCTCTGAGGAAGTTATTTTTTCATTTGTGCGCTGCTGGAGTTGACAGGAGGCAAACCTGAGAGGATGGTGATACACTGAGCAGTGACTATTTTAAGCCTCCAGGACAGTTAAAGTTCCCTTATCTCGGAATTAAAGCCTGATGGGCTGTCGTGATGCCGGATTGATGAGACCGTGTGAAGTCTGGTAGCTGAGAAGGGATTTTGACAGTTCCTTGAACTTTAATTCTGTGTGTATTGACCGAGCTGTTCTGCAAATCCTTTATGGGTCCTGCATTCAAACTTTGTCCAAGTCTGAGTTTTGTAAATGAATTGGCAGAGACTACTTCATTACAGTGAAACTGAGGCAAAATTCTTAGGATTCTGTAAAGGAAAACTGTATAAAGATACAGATAATAAAGTGTATGACAGGTGTATTTTATTAATAAATAGTTTTAGATGAATGTGTGAAAAAAGGAGTGTTTTTTGACATACATAACAAAGTAGGTTCTTGAAGTCAGAATGCCACCAGGGTTGTTGCCTGACTGCTGCTTTTGTTGGACAGTTTTTGTGTGAATTTGGCTGTTGCCGGCTTTGGGGATTGCCTGTCATTCACAGGCTGCTGGCCAGCAAAGCAAAACGTCCCTCTGGGTTAGAAAGCTTATGCTCATTTTCGTTACAGGCTTCTTTGCCTTAGAAGCCAAACAACATAGTTTGCTTGTGCACTCCTCTAGAATTCACTTGTTATCTTATCTGCCTTTAGTGTCATTTCCTCCTAGGAGATCAAGACCTTTAATCAAGGTTCATGGTAGGTCTCTTGTCTTTATCTTTTCTCCCTGTTTAAAAATGACAGTGCAGCTGAATACAGTTCTAGGTATGTCTTAATCTCAGAAAAAGAGAATTCGTGCTAAGATCTTTAGCCCACAGTGTTCAGGACACTTCCTGTGACTAGCTGGGAGGTCTGTTTTTCTGCTGGAAGAATGCAAAATACGGAAATTTTGAAATCAGTACTTGAAACAAATTATTTGTCTTTTTTTTTTTTTTGTCTGCTCTACTACTCTGCATCTTGCACCTAAATTGTCAGTCTGTATGTCGTAAATACACATTTCAAAACTGAGATTCTGCAGTTCAGCTGAAGTCACGTGTGCTGACTGCATTAAGGGGCTGGAATTTGGCAGAAGGCCAGTGCTGCTCCGATCATATCTATTTGCAGATGGGATCCATGTGAATGATACTGCCAGAAGTTCTTCAGTGGATCTGGGAGAAGTGGGGCTAGGGGAAGAAAAGGTAATGGAGGAATCTTAGGGACAGGACAAGTTAGAAGCTGTAAAATTCTGTTATTTAAGTTAACTCGGGAATTCAAGATACTTTCCAAGGAAGAGGTGATGTCACCATCAAATGAGTAATTAAAAAACTCCATCAAAACAGTAACTGAGTGGGATTAATTTCAGAAAAGCCATCTTTTAAAATAATTATCACTTAGAAATCATCCTAAGAAACGTCAGCTTTGTTTTCAAAAGCACCTGCTAAGCAAATGAATTCGGCCAGCAGAAATGATGTTTCCATTGAGAGTTCTGAAGAATATATTCTTTAAATTACTGAATAGGTGGCTTATCATGGCTAAACTCACAAGTGGCTTTTTGAAACAAATGATTAAAATATAGATCATGGTTTTCAGTGGATCTTGGTTGAATATGTTTTTTCTTTAATTCCTGCTTTTTCCAGGTTTTGTTCAGAAAGGTTTACACCAATGCATTTGCTCACAATGTATTAATTACTTATTCCTGTGCAGTTAATTAATGACAGTTTTTGTGGTGAGTGGGAAAAAGATTCTGCAGTGTAATACATGGAAGCTGAGCTATAGATCTAAGAGTGTTTTGTGTGTCAGTAGTTCTTGTGCTCATTCTTTTATGGGCTTTTCAAATGTAACAAATATAAACAACGTTGGCAGCTGCCGCCTTGGGTTATTGAGCAGAAAAAAGAAGCTGTTCTGTGCCCAAAGACTCCTCGAGTGTTGTGCTTTTTCTGGTTTTGCTTTTGTTTGTTTGAGGGATTTTTTGGTTTGGTTTGGTTTTTCCCTTGGTTTGTTTGTTTGTTTTGCGTTTTTTGTGGAAGTGATTTGATAATCTGGCCTGTAAATAAATAGTGCATAAATAAAAACAAATGAAATTGAAGCAGAGGTTCAAACTAGTAGCTACAAGACAGCATTTAAATACTAATCACTAGCAAAGTGCCCAACAGGCTTATCCTTTTAAAAATCTAAATACATGTGTAAAAAACGAAACAAACGAAACAAGGAGATAAGGAATACCCTGCTTGGAATGTGTCTGTTGCATTTAATTGTGCACTAGATGAATGGAAATAGGGTTTAGCATCTTGTTTGTGCAAGTGACAGAGTAAATGAAAGTTCTCAAACTCTAGTTCCTCTGTGAATATGGTGTGTTCTGGTTTGTCACAAATGGCACCAGTGGGAAGGTGCAGCTGCACAGTCCACAATAACTGGACTTACCCAAGGGCTGAGTGCCCCTGGGTCCTCAGGTCAGCACTGGAATTACCTCTTGGCATTTTAGCTCAGCAGGGGCCTCTGTGTTCCAGTAACGTTGGCGGGTCTTTGGTGGCTGCTGAGGGCGTTGGATGTTTAATAAAAATAGGCTTGTGCAGTGGTCCCATCTGCCAGCAGCAATAGTCCCAGCTGCTGCTGCAGACGTATGGCTGTCAGCTTCTCACCCAGGCATCCTTGGCATCACAAAACCTTGGGAAGACATTCTGCAGCTCCTTTGTAGAGGTTGTAGTGAAAAAAAGGTATTTCTTCTAATGGTTGTTTTGTTGTTTGGGGGTTTTTTTCTCTCTAAGGTGTGTAAACCTCAGATCTAGACTTAAATGTTTAAATTAAATAAAAGAAACAAAACCCCCCAAAACCTAATACAGAAACATCTTATTTTACTTTCTGCTTTGTTTTGGTTTTTTCTTTACTTTTTTTTTTTTTTTTTTCCTCTTTTAAATGTGTGATACTTTATGCAGGTCTGGGGCAAATTAAAAATGGGTGGGAAAGCAGGACTGAACTTAAAAGGCTTTTGATTTATTGCAGGTTTGGATAAATTAGTGGTACTTGAAATATAATACAAAAGTCAAAACCATTGAAAAGTTCATAGAGTAAGGTAACCTCATCAATAATTCAGCCATCTCTTTTGATGATACACTTTTGACTTGCAGTCTGTCTTATGAAAATAATAATTTTAGATATCTCAAAAAAATAAGCGAAGTCCCTTTCTAATGCCTTGTGCCTGCCGAAAAAGCACTGGGTCTTAAAGCATACAGCTTGGTTTTCTTGTTGGTTGGTTTTGGTTTTTTTTCCAAGTGTTTCTGGCGTTTTCTACTTGTACCTTGCATGATGAGGTTGTTGGGAAAATAAACAGCGTTGCAGGAATGTCACCTCACCCCTACCCTGATTTTTCTGGTCTGTAAATCCTTGTTGGTGGTGCAAGCTAAATGAATGCTTGTCCAATATGATAATAGTGCGCTGCATTCATGGTGGGTGTGTTATCACAACAGGCTGTTTATGGGGAGATAAATGGTGTCACATGGGGGATGCCTGGATGATCCTGTGGTTGAGGTTTGAAAGACAAGTCAAAGAGGTCACAACAGCAGAGGTTACCCAAACTCTTCTGATGACTGTCCTGTTAGCAGTATGAGCCTTAGAGTTCTCTGGTTTGAGCATTAGGGATTTCTGTGTCCACAGGTCTTCTTAGTCACTGTCTCTGAATGCCCTGCAGTATTGACAGCTCATGTGTTTTGCTACAAGCCTGGAATATTTCTTTGGAGAAGAAATGAAAATGTGGATTTTTTTACGTGCTTGATTTTCCTTCTAAAGCCTTTCTCAGGATTGAATAAAAATAGCCTGAAGTGTTAATTCTGCACTGTTGAAAAAATTTAGAAGGTGACTTTGGGGAGCTGGGGGAAGATGAACATTTAATGATCTTTAAATGCTAGAGATGCAAATGCTGGTTCTGGAGTGAGACTGTGGGATGATGAGCTGGGTGTTCCAGCTGATGTTAAATGCAGTTAGACTACAATTTGTTATGAAGCTAGTGTGGAACTACAGAGGGGAGGTATTACCAATGAACCCTGAGCAGTTTCCGTCAGTGCTGATTCTCCATGTGAAATGCTTCCCCTCCAGAGTCAGTGCCCACTGACACAGAGCTAGGCCTCTAGAGGTGATTCTGTTAGTCAGATATTTAAATAAACTGCCACCTTTTAGTATGCAAGTAGGAGTAAAGAGAATGCAAATTGTTAGTAGGAACTGCTTGAAGAATTGGATATTTTCATTCACTACACAAATTCTTCCAGACACCCACTATTAAGAACTGACCAAACTGACTTAAGTACGGGACTGAAATCCTTAAGAGCTGGCTCCCAAGATTGCAGTGCTACGTGGTGTTCTCTTAACGTACTGCTGGCAGGTGCCTGAAGGTGAAGATGGGCTTAGGAGAGGCCTTTGGCTCTTGGTGATGTCAAGTCAGAGCAGCAGGTGAAGGCAGACTCTGGTAAAACACGAGCCCAGGGTTCACTCACCCAGCCCCACACACAGCCCTGACACGCTGCCTCTGCTCTGGGACATTCCCGGGCAATCCACTGACCGTGCAAGTTCGGCAATGGTTTTGGGTCAGGCCTTCAGCCCGGGAGAGCAGTGTGTTTGGCTGGCTCCTGCCTGCTGCAGAGCCTGCTGGCGTGCTGTTCTCCAAGAGCACCAGCTGGAGAGCTGGTATTTATAGCTCGCGGATCTGTGAGAGCAGCTGAGGATGAGAGCGGCTTTCCAGCAGCTTCTGTGAGCGAGCGCTGGCCCTGCTCGGGTGCTCCTGCCTCCCTCCCCCAGCCAACCTTTCTCCCAGTGCAGGGCTGAAATTCCACAGTGGGGAGAGAATCCGCTTGAATTCCAAATGAGCTGTTCTGAGCTTCTACTTGGTTTCCTTCCCTTTTAATGATTTGAAAAATGCAAACAATGCTTTGAAAAGCAAGCACTGCTTCATGAGCTGGAAGTGTCCATTTCCCTTCATTTATCTCTTGTAATAACAGCCCTGAAAGTCTGTCTTATAAAAGCACTATGGCCACAGATCTGATTGCAGCGTATGCCTCGGAAAGAAGTCTCTATTAAACGTGTCTTTGTGGTGTTATTCACGTTCCAGCAAATAAAGAATGCCTGCTCCACCCTGCTCTCTGTAAGGAACATGTTCCCATTGTTGTCATTCTAGTCTGCAGATGGTGCAAATATATTTTCCAGACCCGTGTTTTTTAAGACACTGTATTTAATGTTAATTTGGTCTTGTGGAGTCAATTCTGAAAGCCCTAGATTTTTTTTTCATTGGATAAATTGTTTATTCAAACATAATAAAGCTACTGCTTATATTGATCCAAACAGAGTTTGAAGAAGGCATAGAAATCAATTACTTTATATTTTGCCCCCCAGAAGTTACTCCTTCCAAAGTTCTGTCAAGACCAGAATGATTTTTGAAAATGTCTGCCTATTCCTTTAGTAAGGATTAAGGAGGAGAAAAGTGAAGACAGTGCTTTCCTTGCTAGCTGTTGTCTCTGAGTGGTGGCATTTGGTAGGAATGTGTGCTTGGGCTGGAATAATTCTCCTGCCACAGGGAGAATTGTTGAGGCTGCTGTGAAGCTTCTCTTCGTGAGAAGAAATCTAATTTTATTTCAGATGTAGAAATTAAAGAGGTTTTGTGCCCTCAGCATTGCCTGTTATGGCAGCAATATGGGAATGGCAGATGTTGACGACAAAGCAGGCTGTGTTGCACAAATCTGGGAAGGTTGGTTTTTCCAGTTCCATACTCGACTTTCATCATAATGGGGTTTCATTTCTGATTAGGAATTGTTTGTTTGTTTGTTTTTTAAAAACTCAGTGTGTCCATCTCTTCACCCCCATTGCTAGCACAGGCTGTAGCTGCTAATCCCAGGCTGAAGGCTGGGTTAATTCTGGCTGCTGGTGTTCATCTGAAGGGCAGGCTGCACTCGGCACCTCTGCAGCAGCCCAGGGTGACCAGTGCATGCACGGCTGGCAGCCAGCCCTGCAGCAGCCCAGGGTGACCAGTGCATGCACGGCTGGCAGCCAGCCCTGCAGCAGCCCAGGGTGACCAATGCATGCACGGCTGGCAGCCAGCCCTGCAGCAGCCCAGGGTGACCAATGCATGCACGGCTGGCAGCCAGCCCTGCAGCAGCCCAGGGTGACCAGTGCATGCACGGCTGGCAGCCAGCCCTGCAGCAGCCCAGGTGACCAATGCATGCACGGCTGGCAGCCAGCCCTGCAGCAGCCCAGGTGACCAATGCATGCACGGCTGGCAGCCAGCCCTGCAGCAGCCCAGGTGACCAATGCATGCACGGCTGGCAGCCAGCCCTGCAGCAGCCCAGGGTGACCAGTGCATGCACGGCTGGCAGCCAGCCCTGCAGCAGCCCAGGTGACCAATGCATGCACGGCTGGCAGCCAGCCCTGCAGCAGCCCAGGTGACCAATGCATGCACGGCTGGCAGCCCCTGCAGGGTGGCTCTGCCCACCGGGGCTGGGCAATCCACTGTCTTCACTTTAAATGCACTGAGGGTAAGGGAATCATTGCAGCTCTTGCCTCCTGAGTGCTTTGCACTCTGCCTGCCTCTTCCAAGAGTTTGTTCGAAGGAATTGTGTGTGCTCGGCGTCCCCAGATACTGAACTGCAGATAATTTGTAATCTGCCAAATTTGTGACATGCTGAGGAGCAGCACTGACTGGGATGAGAGCAGATCAGGCTTGGACTGCAAGTTCAGTGTCATAGTCTGAGACGAGTTTGGAGTGGTTAAGGAGCACTTCTAGTCATTCTTTGTGCCTGCAAAAATATTTATGTGGCTGAGTAGACGGGAATGGAATGAGGGGGCTGATCTTGGCTAAGTTTCCTTGCTTTTGTGGATTTTTTTTCTCCACTTTGTAGGCTTCCCACTGTCTGTTTACTTGGTTAGTTTTAAAGGAGACTGGAAGTGTAAGTCCAGAAATGAAGGCTTGAAGTGGGAATGTGTTTGTGTGTGTTCAGAAAGGAGTGAGAAGACAGAATGCTGCTTCCAGTTGGAAATACCCTAGAAGATTTTAACTTCGCATCAGCTCTCAGTTGTGCTCCACGCTCTAGTTATAATGATAAAACAAAACGCATATTTGACCTGTGCTTTTTGAATTTCAGCTTCAGAAATGAAAATTGGATTATAAGGCAAAAAATTTGGATGTCTAAAATGACAATAGGAATGCAATATAATACATATTATGAAATATATGGGTACTATTTCAGTAGTGATCTTTCAAGTATTGCTACAGTGTTTGCTAAAAAGCTAGGGATGAATTTGAGCTCATAGATTTGAAAGGTTAAAAGTATATGTTATTTTTGTGCTAGCTGATAAAAGCAGATGGTGGATGGTATATGAAATGTTAATTAAGGAACAAGTGGGATGGACTGTGGAAATAAAAATGCCAAAAGATGAAGTTGCCTGTTTAAGTAAGGGTATGTTAAAATCCAAATGTTTTGTGGAGATGGGTCTGTTACTGTTGGCAGAGCACATCTAAAAGTATAATTCTTTCATTTATTGTGCTCCTGCTTTCTCCTTTTATTCCTCTGTACTGTGCCTACTATGTACTTGTCCTCTACAAGGACCAACCAGTATTTGGGTCTTATATCATACTAAAAAAATTTAGATTATTTGGTGTGAAGAAATTTCTTTTTAAACTGCATTTCCTTACCTTTTGGTCAATGAGATATAAAATGTTTGTAGTTACAGGTGTTAAAAAGTCCACCAAACTTAAACAGCTAAGCAGTTAAAAAGAATTGTTAAAACTGCTTGAGCTCCAGAGAAAATGTGATTTACTCCTGCTCAGAGAAACTTTGGCTGGTGTGAAGCAGCTCAGCTCGGCTCCCTGATCAGCTGCAAGGGGAGGCTGTGGAGTGCAGGCTGTGTCTGGGTGGGGATGGCAGTGGGGACTGCAGCAGCTGCTTCCCGTGGGCTCTGCTGCAGAGCTCTTCACACAGTGCACTCCTATTTATCGCAGTTTATCACCTGAAATTGCTTTATTAGTGTACAAAGGTAGAAAACAGATTGGAATGTTATTGCTTAAGGAGGAGCTTATTCAAAATTTCCAGAAATTCATCATTCAAATAAAGGAAGGTAATAATATGGGCATTTCTCTGAGCCGAATCAATGATTTGTAGAAAATATTTTAATCCCATGAACATTCTCTGGCCTTTTTTTTGGCGTTCCATTCCAAAGGTAAATGGTGGGCATTAACCCCTGCCGTGGTTGCCGCTTTGATCCCAGAAGAGGTTTCAGGCACTGCCCCGGAGAAACATCCTCAGCTTGTTTCATCCTTCTCACCTTGGGGCTCCAGGTGTGACCTGTTTCAGTAGCAATGGTGAAGCAGACAGTGATTCTGTAAAATCTCGCTTCCAGTGCCTCTTCGGTGCAGAAAGCTTAGCTTGTGGGACGCTAGAAGATACCCCATGAGCTAATAAATGGGCTCTTGGTGAAGCAAGGGGCCTGAAAGAGGGATTTTCTCAGAAACTGGCTAACTCCACACCCAGAGCTGCTCCGGTGCCATGCTGATCGTAATTACAGCTGCAGCACAAAGCAGCAGTGTCAGTTTGCAAACAGAAGAGTTAATTGCCACATTGGACCTTTGAAATAGCAGATAAACAAATTTATTCTGTAAGATAAAAAGACTATTAATGTGTTCCTGCTGTGATGGTCTGCCTTATTGCCTTTCTCATTTCCTGGGGCTCTGTAATTAAAACATTAGCGTGTGGACCGTGTGGTGAGGCTGCTGTGGGGAGAGGAGATAGATGACGACCTATTTCATGATTCACTGAGATAATTCATCTTGGCCTTGCATGCTTTAAAAACCAAACAAAGTAACTGAAAAGCTGTTAGTAGTCTTGTGGATATTGGAGACACTGGCAACAGTCCTCTTTCTGTTTTAATTGTATTTGTCTCCTTGTTCAGCAGAAAGCAGCAGGTTGAGAAACATGGTACACAAAATCAGTGTTGCCAGCTCAGTCTAATTTCTCTTTTGTCCAATTTGGCACATGAACTTTTAGGATAAAGCTTACCTGTACTATAAGAAGCCTTTTAATTTCTTCAGAAATATCCATTAGAAGTAGCAAGATTTCATGGGTTTTCTTGTCCCTCCAAAGATGATGCTTGGTGCAATAGATACCTTCAAGTGAGGTCAGTTATTTCAGTTTGAATTCCTGGCTTCTTAGCTGCCTCATCATCTTCCAGGTGTTTTAATCACATTATTACCTGCCTGACCACTGGTTTCAAGCCCAGACCACATCAGACATCACTAATGTTGGCAGCACCCACCTGGTGCTCCATGCCCCAGATGAAGAGGGTTTCAGTCCAGCTGAAATCTGTTGAGATCACAATCTTCTGTTTTCTCATCCAGGCAGCTCTGCTGGATTCATTTGTAGAGTGGGAATTCTGTGAAAGCAATGATTCTGAAAATGGAGGATGTCGCCTGTGTGGAAGAAACAGAAATGGGGATGAATAGACTTGAGGCTTGGAGCAGGAGCTGAGTGCAAAAGCTGTGTCTGGATCACGGTGCTGAGGGGCAGCGTGCATGCAGAGTTCCCGGCAGCTGGGAGGTTTTCTCTGACCCATTCCTGCTGCAGTGGAAGGTTTTGGCCAGGCAGCTGCATTCCCAACCTCTGACACAGCTGCTTCTTGCACATTAAACTCCCTTTCCTGATACACTTCTCAAGATATGCTTTGCAAAAACACGCAGCCTAGAAAGTGATTTTCACAATAGTGAGCTGGACATAGAACTCGTGAAGGGCTGAGGAAAGTCTGTCTAAGAAAATAACAATAAAAATAATAACAATGGTGGTTTAAAAAGGGAAAAAAATGGAGCCGAATGGAATGACTTGCATAAATCACAGAGCCTGAACTTTACTCTTCTCCAATGTGATGGATCAAATTTAGGCTGGAAGCAAGAAAGGGGAACTAATGGCAAGTTTGCAGTGCCTTTTCAGACACTAGTGAGGAGATTCTATTGTTTGTACTGCTTTTTTGGGTGGGGACTTCCAGCTACAAGGCACTATGTCTCCCTTACCTTTCAGAGCTTTGATGTTAAATTTTTAAATGAGAAATGAGTAGTGGTCTGGAATACACGGCAAGGAGAGAACTAATTAAAGTTTGGGGCAGGGAGCTGTCTTTGGGATTAGTTTTTTGCTCTCTTTAGGGCTGGTGGAATAGTGTGAGTGGAGCTGTAGTGCTGTTGTGGCAAAGCCAGTAAAGGGGAGCCAAAGCCAGAGATGATTGCTTAAGTTACAGTTTGTTCTGTGTTGATGCCCGCGTTGCTATCCAAAGCCACAAGCGTTTTTTGCAATTTGATACTGTGCTGGTGCATATAATTCACTGGCTCTGCATGTCTGTCAGCTTTTTTTAAGGCATGAATGTCAGCACAAGGTGCATCCAAGTGAAATGGAGTTGGCCACCAGAAATAGAGTAGCAACTGTTGCTATTCGCAATCCAGGCAGTGATCTTTTCTCCACTCGGTCATTTTGGACAACAGCCCTGCTCAGGAACACTGCATCTGGTCGAGGAATGATTTGATTTTAATGGGGATCCTGTAACCACATTTTCAGAGATTTCGGGGAAACGAGATGCTAGGTTCTTGTTTGAAATGGTAAGAGCTGTGGTGATATATAATTTTTATTCATCACAGAAGGAAAGGGAGAGCCCCATCTCCCAAAGCATAACCTAACTGGCAGAATATGTGAAAAATAAGCATCTTCTTTCTAGGATGTGTGGTATCAAGATGTAAATCATCCCAGGAAGACTGCTGACACCTTAATATGGCTTCTTTCCTTGTGGACTTTACTTGCACACATCACAGTTAGTGTCTCACTCCCAGGGGCAAACTGCTGCTTTAGGTGCAGGGGCAGATGTGTAAATGCAGGGTGGTTTATCTAATACCCTCAGGACTCTGCTTTTTTTACAGTCCTACTTACACAGATGGTGTTGAAAACAGCTGCTGGAAATAACAGATGTAAGTATTTCCAGCACTGTAGTATCAAAAAGAAGGAAGCAGTAGAGATTCACTTCTGCAACAAGGGCTGTGGTTATAAATTACCTTCCCTGGAATACAGAAGCTACAGGCATGGTGTGTGCCATTTCCGTGGCTGCTGGATCCATTGTGTATTGCTCCCCTACAGGCAAAGGTTGTTATACCAAGCAGTTTTGTTGCTGGGAAGGAAAAAAAACCTGAGGTACTAAACCCACCAACCTAAAGGTATCTGGAAAAGCTTTTGTTGATTGTGTGGAGTACACAGAATTCTGTTAAGCAACAGCCTATTCCTCCTAGGAGTTTTTTTCTTGTCTCATTTAAAATGAGCCCTACAGAAATAATAGCATTAGGAAGCAGTGAGTCTGTTACTTCAGTCTTCCTACTCGTCTGCCATGTGGCAACTTTGAATACTTGGATTCACAGATCAGCCAGATTATTAACTAGGCTCCTAAGTGTCAAATTAGCTAAGAGTTTGAATTTTATTTCCTGTAGGTATTATCAACCCAAAGAATCCTAAGGAAGCACCAAAGTCCTTCAGCTTTGACTACTCTTATTGGTCCCACACATCGGTAAGTGCTTTTACAAGAAAACCTGGTTTTGTTGTTGTTTGGTTTGATTTAACATTCTCTTCTGATCATGCCACCCCTGTCAGATGTTTCTACACAGTCTTTCTCACCCACATTCAGGTTAAAAGCTTGTCACTGTATGTTGTATTTCCCTGTTTGGGTGAGAGCAGAAAGCTAAAACTACTTGTAAATATTTGAAAGATTCTTGAAAATATTTTCCAACAATGTTCTGTTCTAAATATTTTAAGGATGTGCAAATGCCACGATTAATTAATTTCTCCTCTTGGACAAGTGACAGTTGCTCGAGTTCTTACAGTTCAAGGAGATGTGTGGTCTGGGTTTCTTTTGCATATCTGGGAAAGGCAGCACAGTGATCCATATGTCCAGTAGCTGCAAAAGCAATAAATTCTCATCCAGCTCCTGTGCCCCACCCTTCTGTGAATTGCTGCTAGGCTCTCACTGACTTCCAGTAATTGTTCTCCAGCAGAACTGTGTTGTTCTGCCACCTCCTCCTCCCCTGCCTTGTTTTCTAAAAGATGTAGAAAGAAGGGATAATGCATTTCTCTAAGATTAATTTTAGTAACTTGAATGGTGAAATAACACTTCATATTTCTGAGTAAATTTGTGGTCAGTGAGACTGTTTTCACAATGAAACACTCGCCTCTCTTACTGAGTTTTTCACAGCAGCCACGAAAGTTGATTATAGCCCAGTCACAGGAACAATACGAACAGAATGCATGAAAACTAGCAGATAAGCAGCATCAAGGAACAGAAGAGGTCTGATAAAATCTTGATCCCGACGTTAGAATGTTAGCACAGCTAAATTTGTCCTGATTTCAGGAGCAGGTGATGTTAAAGTACAACATTTCAGGAAGCAAGAGAATGCTAGATTAAAAATAAGATACACCCACAAACAATGCAGTGACATTGTCGTCGTTGTTCTTCTCCATCTTGTTCTGCCTTGGGAAAAGCCTGTGTGTAAAAATGGCCTAATTTACCTCTCACCAAGGGATTGGCCTGCAAGATAAAAGTAAAATAAAAGCTAGTTACTTTTTGAAATCTTTCTCAAATGATAGGGGAAGTCTGTATTTATGCTGTTCTGGTGTCTTTCCAGCCTGAGGATCCCTGCTTTGCATCCCAGAGCCGTGTGTACAATGATATTGGGAAGGAGATGCTCCTGCACGCCTTTGAGGGCTACAACGTGTGCATCTTTGCCTATGGCCAGACTGGGGCTGGGAAATCCTACACCATGATGGGCAAGCAGGAGGAGAGCCAAGCGGGCATCATTCCCCAGGTAGGACCGAGCCCAGAAGGGGAATTTGGCTTTTATAGCTTCCTCAGACACACACTTGTATTCCATATTGCAGTAAGAGTTAACAGAGCTGAAGCTGACTGCTAGAGTTATAGTACAGAATAATGACACTGCTGAAACCTGGAGCAACTATTGAGAAACTAGACAAAATAAGGTTGAGAGTGATGTAGGATTGAGATGAATTGTCTTCCCAGTCAGGCTGTGTCTCATTAATGCGTTAGGTTAATTTTCTTCCACTGCCCTCATTCTAAAGCCGTTTCCATGACATCTCCTGATAATTACTTGTTACTTCTCACTAAAGACTCATTTCTGACTTGGCCTAATCTCTTTCCAGCTATGTGAAGAGCTGTTTGAGAAAATCAATGACAACAGCAATGAGGAAATGTCATATTCTGTAGAGGTGAGTGTGGTGAGGGATCAAAGAATGTCTGTATGCTGGACATCAAACTGAGCTTAGGTGCTGGGTTACTGTACAGTTTTTCATTACACACCAATGTTTGCTGAAATGGTTGAAGGATCTATACATGGATGCAGGGCCAGCAGCTTATGTTAGAGATGTGATGCAGGGAATTTTGACTCTTGCCTCTGCCAGTGTTTAAGCTGTTAAATGACCAGAGACACCCACCTACTGCTTTCCTGTGGCGGGCTGGGGGAATTGTTACCACTGGCACTCTGGAATGCTGTGGAGGAGACCTTCAGAAATACTGAAATGTCTGTGAAAATTCCTGTTTTCAGGTGAGTTACATGGAGATTTACTGTGAGAGAGTCAGAGACTTGTTGAACCCGAAGAACAAAGGGAATTTGCGGGTGCGAGAACATCCCCTCCTTGGACCCTACGTGGAAGATCTGTCCAAGTTAGCAGTCACATCTTACACAGACATTGCAGACCTCATGGATGCTGGGAACAAAGCCAGGTTAGTGATGGGAGCCTGTTGTATATTTTTATCACTGTTATGCATTAGCACTTTAAAAAAGCCTCTTGTAAGCGAGGAGTATTATTGAAATACGCACTGATCAATGCTGTTAAAAGCTGAAATTGCTTTGTGTGCCGAACTAGTGCTGCAGATCACTGTGTAGACATTTAAAGATTGTAATGACTTGAGGTGAAGTCTAAATAGTTATACTGGCGTTTACTTCTGCCTCTGCTGTATACTGTCACTATCCTAGTATAGAAACCTATCTGAGTAGTCTCCTCTTTCCTTAATTCAGGTGATCAGGACTAAAGCTGGCATTCCAGCTTCAGTTTCTGGCTCATTATTAGTTGTTTCCATGTCAGCTGTTGGCTCCATTTAACAATGCGTGAGACTCGCATAAATGCTGCTCAGATGTTCCTTGGTGTTTGCATGTAAGATGGACTACTGAGTACACAGATTGAGAAAGCTCTGTTTAAACAGTGATGGAGATGGCAGTAATTCAGGAGTTGAAAAGTGAAAGGGTTTGATAATGGTATTAGGTGTGGCTTGGTCTTGGTTACAGGGCAGCACATCACCTGTGCAGCCTCTTGCTCTCATTCCTCTGCAGCTGCATTCAGCCCTGCAGGTAGCTGTCCTTTTTTAAACATGCTCATATCTGTTCATATTTTAGGACTGTGGCAGCCACCAACATGAATGAAACCAGCAGCCGCTCTCATGCTGTGTTTACAATTGTCTTTACTCAGAAGAAACATGACACGGAAACTGACCTTTCCACAGAGAAGGTGTGTTACAGATAAGTGGCCCTCTGACTGTTTGTCACTGCTCTTCCCTGCAGTGACTCTAGTTCTGTCCTTGCTCGAATTCCCCAAGCACTAACGCTCCTGTTGCTGTGCTTTCTCTCCCCAGGTCAGCAAGATCAGCCTCGTGGATCTGGCTGGGAGCGAGCGAGCCGACTCCACCGGGGCCAAGGGAACGCGGTTAAAGGTGCGGGGAGCTGCTGGGGAGGGCGCGAGCAGCACCTGCAGTCTGTGCACAAATGAGTTACCACTGTGGGGAAAAGAGCTGCACACCTGAAGACTACAGAGATTCATGGTTGGACACTTTTAATTGCTATATAATACTGGTTTCTGTTTTCTCAGGAAGGAGCAAATATAAACAAGTCTCTCACAACTCTGGGCAAAGTTATTTCAGCGTTGGCTGAAGTGGTAAGTAGAGCATTTCCTTGCCTGCGACAGCCTTTGCATAGCTGGTCAGATGGAAGCAATAAAATCCATGGAGTACAGCAGGATCATTTGCTGTTCTTGGCCTTGCATTCTCAGCCCTATTAGCTGTGTGTATTTTGATAATGAGTGGAGTTGATACTATTCTGTGGGTGTCACACAGGCTGTCAACAGATGGAAGCATTGGTTTAACTGTGAAGAAGCCTTGCTGAAGAAGCCTGTGTTTATGTGGAAGACCTGTTCTCATAGCAAATTTTTAGACCTTCAGTACAGTAATTTTATTTTTATTTGAAAAAATAATTTTAGAAAACTTAACTGCAGCTTTGTTGTTAAAATTTATAGAAACACCCGTGCAATAATTTGATTCACTGGCTTTCTTTGCAATGGCAAGACTTAATAATGTCCTAAGTGAACATACATTGATCCAAGCAAAATGCTGTGGGTTTAGAAAAGTACTTTGTATTTTATTTTTGTACTCAACTACTATTAAAAAAACCCCAACCAAACAAACAAATGGTTGTTGTTCCTTTTAAAATTGAGTCAACACCTTGGACAGGTTGAATATGTTTAAGTGTTTTTTAGGTGATTTCTTTTCAGTTGAAGCAATTCTCATTAATTTGGTTTCTCAAGAAAAGGAAGTACTGTCTGACATGGGAATGATGTACAAATCTCTGTTAAGAAGCTCATCCTTCTTCTTCTTCCTTTTTCCTTAATGCTTTCAATTTAGGATAACTGCACCAGCAAGGTATGATGGTCTGAGTAGGAGTAGATGTTGGCTTCTTTGCCTAGTGGAAGGTTTGCTGCTTGGAATTGTGTTAGAACACAGAATTTAAATGTCAGGAAGATGTTCTTACACAGAAAACCCTTCCTATTTTTCATATTGTGTTGTTTCTTTGTAGAGCAAAAAGAAGAAGAAGACAGACTTTATCCCCTACAGGGATTCTGTACTAACGTGGCTTCTTCGAGAAAATCTAGGTATGGCAGATTTGTCTGTGCCAATATGGAAAGAAAGTCTCACTGAATTTCCTGACTTCTTTTAACTCACTTAAATTTATATTCAGTCTGAGGTTAAATATCTTTAGTAGCCAAATCTGAGTCCTCACAGATCCACCTTGTGCTAATGCCATAACTTTCCTGTGGTTTTTGTATGTTTCTTAGGACTGTAGAATTTGGTTGAGTTCTGTAGTTTATTGCAAACACTGATATTTGGTAGGTAGGCAGTGCCTGGAGTGTGCACTGTAGTTTCATTGAAAATCTTGCCTGTTCACTCTAGGTGGTAACTCCAGAACTGCAATGGTCGCTGCTCTCAGTCCGGCAGACATCAACTACGATGAAACTTTGAGCACTTTAAGGTACTTTCTCTTCCTCTGTTTGCTCTAAAGGCCATGCTTTGTCCTTTGAACCTTTGATTTATTGTAAGTTGAGCTTATCTGTGGGGAAGAAGACTCTACTGACAAGAGCTGTCTACAGAGGAAGCAGGGATTTATTGCCTACTTTCCTGACATGACACTGCAAGCTAAATGACTTCTGTGCTTGTCTCGCTGCATTCCTCTGTTCCATTTGGGCTGTGTATAACCATATCTGGTTCCAGATATGCTGATCGTGCAAAGCAGATTAAATGCAATGCTGTTATCAATGAGGATCCCAACGCCAAGCTGGTGCGGGAGCTGAAGGAGGAGGTGACAAGGCTCAAGGATCTCCTGCGTGCTCAAGGCCTGGGAGATATTATTGACAGTAAGTGGATTAAACTCACCTCACCATGCTGGGCTCAGCCTCTCTGGCAGAGGAGGGAGACCTGAGCCTGTGAGAGAAAGGGATTTAGAACACAGATTTTAAATATAGGTGCTGATAATTAAGTTTTGAACATGATTTTAGAAATGGCAGCCCCTTCTATCTTTAAATGACCATCTTAGGTTTGTGTGTGGAGTTGACAAGCCACCCTCAAACTCTCGAGGAAAAATACGGAGTTTGAATTTCCTATTATTGCAGAAATGCTTTGTGTAATAGAACTCACACATTCAGGAGTTGCTCTGCTGAGTTATGGAGGGTTTTTTGTCTGGCTGCTAGTAAAAGAGCTGAGATACAGAAACTCAGTTTCATACTGAGGAAAAAAGGCCTCTTTTCTTCCTCCTTAGAGGGGTAAGGTTATTAGTTGATACGTGGCTTCAGTGCCATCCTCGCTCACAAAGGAAAGCAATGGCTAATGTTAGACAGTGCCCTGAGTGACAAATCATTTGTCATCTTGAAATAACTATGCAACAGCTGCTTGTGAATAACTAATGAATCCTTTTGGGAGATTTTGAGTTAGGTTGGCAGAGCAGTGTTGTACTGATTTGCTTTGCCAGCAACCTCTTAAAGCACTAGAACACACTTGTGCCCAATTTCCTTGTCCTCATTCCAAACAAGACAAATTAACTGAATTTTTAGCTGCTACGTTCTTCTGTAATATGAACGGCGATTTAATTCCTAGTGAAGGAAATGCCCATAAAAGCACAGAATGTATTCCAGTGGATTAAAAGCTGCTTTGACTTTAAAAAATAGGAATGTTGCACCAGTTTCTGATTTTTCAGATCTTTTTGTCGGGGAAGCAGAAGTCCTGACTTAGTCACAGACTACTAAAGACATGTGACACATATTTATCTCTTTGTTTGCTTGTTTTCAAGAGAATGGGGCCAGAAGACAATGAAATACAAGTGTTCTCATGCTTGTTACAGTCCCTGGGTTTTGGTTCTAAGTCCAAACTGAAAAAACGTGTTACTGAAAACTGTGTTTGGTTTCTTTAAACGTCAAGTAGTACTCTCTTCCCTTCCTATGTCACTAGTGAACCTTCAGTTTTGATCCTTCTTGTATTTTCCCTCCTGCTTCCTTTCAGTTGATCCAATGGGAGATGAATACTCTGGAAGTGGAGTCAAATGTGTGTATTGTGTGGTTCTCTTTTTAACCTGCTTTCTCTGGGTCAGCTTTTAACAGAGCTTTGCATGCCAGCATTTCTCACAGGGAAATCCCAGACAGAACACTCACTGGAATGCAGTGCAGGTTCATGAAAACCAGCCTCACCAGCACTTCTTAGGTTGAGTCCACAACCAAAAAAAAGTGCAAAGTTCAAAGTGCAGCATATGTTCATTGTTCCTTTCTGGCAGAATACAGAAAGGAGAGTGGTAGCTCTCCAGTGTGTTTACATGACAGCGCACGGTTTAGGTTTGAACCAGAAAATCTTTCCTTCAAATCTTTTCCCAGTTACTCAGGTCCTGCTCACGTAGCTTCCTGGCATTTTAGCAGCTCTTTTCTACTTTGAAGTATTTGTTTTAAATGTTTCAGTTGATGAACTCAAGATGAAGTATTACCAGTTCCTCCTGGACACCGCAGTGTATTTTGTATAGTCCTTAAAAAAAAAGAAGCCAGACATCTTATACTGATGAAGGTCTCTTTTTTGAGGTTAGATATACTTGGTTGCAGTTGATGAACTTAACAGGGCTAAAACCAGTCAGGCAAAGAGCCTTTTATTTCTTTTGGTGTTTGCTTCTAAGAAAGGGGAATATTTGTAGTCCATTGCGAGGGAAACATACTCCATGTAAATTTTAGGTTGGTAGACTTTTAAAACTCTTTCAGTCAGTCTTTTTGACCCTCACTCAATATCAGCTGAAAGAGATCTGTCTGAAATTTCCTAAAATTGAAGCTACTGGTGGTGTAAAGACTCATCTGGCCTGTCTGACATTCTGATGCTGCTTCCAGCGTGTGCACATGTCATGGTGTGAGAGCTGCGGCTGCAGGAGCAGCGTGCATGGTCCTGAGGGTTCTGGTTCTCTGTGCTCACAGCCACTGTGGAGCTCCTGCAAGTGCCACTTCCTTTCTCTTCAGGAGTGCATGGCCTTTGAGACTCCATCCCTGCTCTGTCATGCCTGCTTTCCTCATCCTGGCGGCATTCCCTTCCCTTAACCTGCTTTTCTTCTGTGAAACTCCCAGCCCCGCCTCCTGGATTTGCAGATGGTGGTTTTCAAACTGACTTGGGGCAATCATCGCGTCCGTGAGGCTGAAACAGCAGCTTGAGTGTGGAGTGAACTAGGGCATGAGGCTGACTATGGCAGGACTGTTCAGGGCAGGAGTGGAGGAGATGTAGGAGGACAGGGAAATTTATGTGATGTCTCGGTGAGCATCTCGCTTTTATAAGAGTGATGCCCCTGTTCATAATTTGCAGGGTCTGATTTGACCTGTTTCTTTCCTGAAGTGACTTATGTTAAAGGATTTGTCTTTGAAATTAAATTTTAAAATATTAGGTTATTAAAACTGAGCTATTCGGTTACCTGATATTTTCATGTTAGAAGATTTTTCTTTTGGTGTGTGATTACTCTGAGGATATGGCTTACAGAACGTATCCAAGAAGCCAAGTTAAATGAATATAAATTTCCCTTGTATATTTGTTTTTAAATCATCCAGGCAGGTTTTCTTAATCTCTGGCTTTCAAGGCAGGATTTTCAGGCCTGCAAGTTTTTAGGCTACAAAAGCTACCTTGTTAATTTTGGTGGTTTTTAAAAGGCCTTTCTTATTTAAACTAACAGCCAAAAAGCTTTGAAGCACCTTCTGAAGTGTAGAGACCCTTATCAGATATTTCACTGAGCAAATATGTTAGATTTCCTTTTTTATTCAGATAAGGAAGGTCAAGAAGCAGCATTACGATGTTATTGTGAACTTATGTTCTCTTCTCCCTGTCATGCACTGACAGAGGGGATTCACATCCTTTCTGGTGAGAGTTTAAGGAGAGGAAGTTCTTTGTCCCTGTGGTCTGGGTGCTTTAGCAGCAGAACCACTGCTGTGATAAAGATTTACTTAATCATCATTTCATATTAAAGGACTCTGGAAGAGAATGTTTTCCTGGGCTTAAGAGGTTGGTGTCTCAGACTTCAGCCCAAATGTCATTAATCTCATGAGGATCTCAATCTGGTCCTGCTCTGAGCTCAGTTTAGTGTTCAGCGAGGAATAGGATGGCTGCTAATTGCCAATGTGTAATTTACTTTTTCAAGCTTTTTTTTGTTTTAAAGGGTTTATGATGCAGTCTTTCCTAGTGAACCTCAGGGTCTGAGCTGAGTTACTGCGTTACGGTTGCAAGTATTAAAAGATTTGTTTCAGAACTGCCATCTCAAAATTACAAAACTTGCCTTCTTGCTGCTTAAATGCTTTCCTCTTACACTGGTATTTCCTTCCTTCCTTTCTTCCTTCCCTTTTCCCTCTTCCTTCCCCCTTCCTGTTTTCCTTTTCCCCATCTTTCTGCCTTCCCTCTGTCTGTGTGTCTCTCTCTCAGATCTGAAAGATTTTCAGAACAATAAGCATAGATACTTGCTAGCCTCCGAGAATCAACGTCCTGGCAATTTTTCCACAGCCTCCATGGGGTCCCTCACTGCATCTCCATCCTCCTGCTCTCTCAGTAGTCAGGTGGGCTTAACATCTGTGTCCAGTATACAGGAAAGAATCATGTCAACACCTGGAGGAGAAGAGGCCATTGAACGTTTGAAGGTGGGTACTAAGGCTAAAGAATCGGGAACCTCAGAGAACTTCCTTTCATAAATATCTCCTGTGCCTGTAGAAATTGTCTGAAACCACTTGCACCTTAAAGAGGGCACTTAGCTGCAGCGGGCTAGAAACTGGGTCCGTGCACAACCTTTCTTGATAGGATTGTTTAGGTTTAATTGTAGCCTGGAGCTACAATTAAATTACAAATTAAACTCTTGATTCTTATTTACGGGTCCTCTGGTGCAGTTGTAGTTATGGAAGATTTGATCCTAAGCGTAGACTTGGAGGCCTGGTGAGCACTAGTGTGAGCCAAGTCTGACTTGCAAATGCACTCAGTTGTCAGAAAACCAAATTGCCCCAAAGTTGAAAAGAAGGAGGAAGAATAATCCTGCCACTGTTGTCTTGGCCCAGCCCCCACAGATTAAAATGTGAGGCACAGAATGGCATGTTTGGGCCAGACAAAGGCAGCCTTGTCCCCGTGCTGCACGGCACTGAACCGCTGCAGAGTGCAGCACAGTGAAGCATTGCTGGGTTTTTATGAAAGCCCCCCAGTGCCCGTGGGTGGAGGAGTGGGGAGAGCTGGCTGTGCTGCGTCTCTGCAGCGTTCTCATGTTTGTCCCTCAGACACTGCCACAGGGCTGAACACACACTGCATTTCCCTTTCCTCTTGGAAGCCCTCCGTTGCCATGGCAGTAACAGCGTGGTCTCTGCCTTTCCTTGGCATCCAGTTCCTGAATCATGTCTGTAAATCAGATTTTAAAAAAAAAAGGGAAACGAGAGTTTAGGTGGTTCAAAATAAAGTCTGACTGTGGTTAGATATGAAGTCATCTTTTCTTCTCAGCTTGCCTTCAGGACTATCTTCCCTTTTAAGTATGAAGGGAAACAAATAAGAATTTTAAGGTGCTAAGAATGCTTTTTATATGTGAAATTAATTTGAGGCCAAAACAGAGCACAAACTTCAGTTGCTTTGTGTATTATGTGGAGAACTTTGGGAAGAATTGTAAACGGGCTTTTGGTGTTTTCCTGCAGGAATCTGAGAAGATCATTGCAGAGCTGAATGAAACGTGGGAAGAGAAACTGAGGAAAACAGAGGCCATTAGGATGGAAAGGTCAGGAATGGGAAGTGCTGTGGTATGGATGGTCTCTGGAAAGGGGAGGATGGAGGAAGTTACTCTGCTCAAAAGCAGTGGAGCAGCAGAATGGTGTTAGGGAGAGTTCTGCTGCCCCTGTGTGAGGTGCGGAACAGCAGGAGCAATGCTGGGAGGAAGTCCTGCTCCTCTTCCCTGGGTTTCTCACAGTTAAAGCTGCTGTTCCACAGACCACTCTCAGACTAAAGTTTACCAGCTTGCCCTGGCCTGCTCTGAGCTGGTGACAGTCCTGGGTAGGCTGTGTCGGAGTCTAATGTAGTAATTACCTGGCCTTCATTAGACCTGACTTGTCGAAGAAGCCTAAAATGGGGTCCGTATCTTGTTTTTCTCTCTCAGGGAGGCATTGCTGGCAGAAATGGGAGTTGCCATTCGGGAAGATGGAGGAACCCTGGGAGTCTTCTCACCCAAAAAGGTAAAGAAACTTGTTAACTATTGCGTGATGTTTCCAAGAGGCTAATCGACCTGAGAGGAGTGATGAGAGTTGAACTGTTTTGGATCTTCCTTTAGAAGATGCTGTGCTGCAAGGAGAAGTTTTGCAGCTCCTTATGTATCTTGATTCAGTAGCAAATTAGAAGGTGCCATGACTTAATTCCGTTGCCGTTTTCTGCAGTAGCTGTGTGTGACCTTTGTGTGCTCTACCTGTTCTTCTTTGGGATATCCAGAGGAGATTTAAGGCTTGTTTAGGTGCTCTTCCTTGAATTGTTTGCTAATCCTTCTTCCCCTTGGTGAAATGGACGGTGATCTAATGAACCAGTGAACACAGGGGAATATTTCATTCCATACTTGCCATTAGTTCTGTTCTCTGAAATTTGAAAGAAGCAGAACTGTGCAGGAAAAGGACATAAATCAGAGCTGTAACTATAAAATAAAGAGGTTAACAAAGAAGCTATTTCTGCTGGTAAAGCTGAATTGCAGAAGTAGTACAGGGAGAAGAACCTGCTTTCTTTTATCTTAAAAATCTTTGAACAAGCAGCATGGGTAATATTTTAGTGTGCAATAAACCTGATCTAGGTGCCTATTCAGAGGCACTGCACAGAAGTGTAGAACCCCAGAACTGGTTAAAATGTTTAATCCTTCAGTTAGACTGTGATGCCTGGAGGTGGTAGAACTCAAGTTTGCTTTTGGTCGCTACCCCAGGGGTGCCCGAGGTTTGTAAAGATGCTGGTTCATGGAGTAGCCTTTACATCTCTTTTTCTTCTGTTACGGATCCTCATCTCCTTTTAGATTTTTCCTCAGAGGCCATCAGCTCTTTTTGATGATTCTTTTGGTCCATTTTCAGCTGATCAGGTTTGTGTATAAAAGCCACCTGGATAAAGTAGTTGTTTTGGTAATAGATAGTATTTATTTTTACCTATATAGGATTTATTAGGAGAAGTAAAACTCCCAACCCAGTCCTGTCTGCTTCTGTTCCTTGCTATCCTTGCAGTTCCATTAGTTCTCCTTCTAGTAGCTGTGGCTGTTGTGAAAATTTAGGAGATGAGAACTTAGATAGAAAATGTGAAGTGTTTTGTATGAAGACTTTACACTTCTGAGGTATCAGTATGTGTCTCATCATATGCAAGGAGTGAGTAGTTGGGTGTGCCAGCGTCATCTCTTGAGCTGTGGAGCTTTATTTCTTCCAGAGTATTCAAGTGGTGCAGGTTGTAGTGGTGTGACAGCAGTTGGCTGTGTCTGGGATTTGGTTTCTCTCTGTTTTTCTCTTTACTGAAGAGCTTTAAACAGCTCCAGGTGCTGATTTGTGCAGTGAACAGCGATGGCAGCGTGGAACACCTTCAGCTGCAACTTTGGGTCACCCCTGGATTTTTAGGGGTCAAAAAGCTGTATTTTTTTCTCCCCCTTTCTGTCCTTACAATTAAATCTTCCATTGGGCAATTGGCAATCAGAGTCCTTCATTCAAAGACAAATTCATTGTGAACATCCAGTCGTTTTTGACCTTTGTAAACGTAGTGCTGGTAAAAGCTCTCCTGAGTAAACTTTTTTGCATCTAAGATAAGGTGATGGAAATAGTGCTCATGGGGAGTCCGAGCCAAATTTATTTCTTTTTCCTAAATTTATTCTATTTGAGGGTAACAAAGGGACAAGTGGCTTATTAACAGTTTTATTTCTCTTTTATTGTCTTTCTGCTTTACTTATGTTTAACCCTTTGTGCCTTTTCTTTTGTGCTTGTGCTTACTGCCATCTCACTGGCTAGATTTTCACACCAAGGCCTTGTGACTTGTTTGCTGATTCCAATGGGGTTTTTTCACCAAAGAAGGTTGGTTTAGTAACTGTAGTGGATTTAAATTTAGAAGAAGTTTAGATGAAGAGCTTACTAGCTGTTGGTATCGGAGAACGTTGGTAGTTTTAGATTTTGTTTTGATGTTAACAGACTTAGCACCTGACCTGTGTAGCCCAAGAAAAGCCAAAGTTGATTCCATATCCGTTTCAAAATTTCATGGAAGCAACCTTTTCTACTCTTGGACTTCTCTTATCAAAGTTTACAGAGGCATTATATGGACTTTTTTTTCTCCAGCTGAAGCCTTTCTTCCTTCCATGGACTGATATTTTGAATAACCAAGCAATCTGAGCTGTATTTTGCTGGTACTTTGTGATGCTTTGCAACACCTTAGGAAGTTACGTTTGAAAAAATCCATTATGGAATAATCTCAATACACCTGGCAAAACTGCTGGATTAATGCACACCCTCCACAGCTGTAGGAGTGAGCCTGAAAGCAGAACCTCAGTTCTTAATTAACTTTTTCTTTTTGTTCTTTCAGACTCCTCACCTTGTCAACCTTAATGAGGATCCACTCATGTCTGAATGTCTGCTGTACTACATCAAAGATGGCATTACAAGGTGAGAGTTGGTGCTGACACACTCTGGAGTTGCCTTCTTGGCTTGCTTAGATCCCCATGCTGGAGACACTGTGAGTTTAAATAATAATTGTGCCTTGAGCTGTTTGAGTTGCAGGTACAAATGAAGCATGAGATTGCTGGAGGTGGAAAAAAGTGCAGAAATGCAATTTCTTTTAAGTTGGCTTGGTGTTATAAAAGTAACGTGTGCAGTCACTCAGCTTTAAGAAATTGTTATTACACCTGGGCAGTGAAGGAAAGCATGACATCCCCTCTTAAGTTTGTAGCCAAACCTACTGGAGGTGCATGAGAGATTTTGATGGGTGCAGGATTGAAAACCATAGCAACTGGAATATGGCTGAATGTTAGCTTTATTATTTAAATAAATTGTCATTCATGTCATTTAATGGATTCTGCATTCACTGATAGGAGATAAAAATTTAATTGCCAGACTTTGAATTAAAAATCGATTTTGTTCCAAAACTTGTCAAAACAGCTGGAAGGAGAGAGATGATTTTTATTATTTTTGGAGCACCCAGCTGTGTTTGGTTGCTTAGTTTGGATATTCTTGGGGCACAAATGGAGGAGAGTACACTGACAGGGGCTGGCATATGGTACCACTCTAATGTGCATGAAGCCCACTGGAGGGAGTATCAAAGTGTAGGGAATTCAGCAGAGAATGATGACTAGAATAGCTTAGGGCTTAAGAAGTCATTGTAAGTTTGGAGTCTAGCTCGTTGACATCAGAAACGTGTAAATTAATAAGTGGAGCAAGTTTGTAGACATTAGGACTGGAAATTAAGTTGTCTGTACCTAGAATTGCTCAAACACCTGGGTTAGAAATGGACGTAAACCTTCGTGCTCCAGGGGTACAGCCAGCCTGTCTGTCTGCATGCTGGATGAACCTGCTTGTGGCATCAAATTATTCAGCAAGAGCCTCCTGAGCCATTTGTGCTCCTGTGTTCAAGTGCAGAAGGTGATTATTGGGATTATTGGATTATTAACTCCCTGTCTGCCAGCTGAAACACACCACTGGAAGTTCTTGTCAGGTTCTTCTCCCCCCTCCGCATGCCTTTCTCAAAGGAGAAGGGTTTCACACAAGGGAAAGAATTACATTAAACTCGGAGGTATTTAACATTTTAGTTCTCCAGGTGACATGTTTTAAGGGAGAGAAAACTTTCCTTTTGCAAAGCTGCCATTCCCCAGTTCATGGCAGAACGGGCAGGTTCTCCGCAGCGCGGAATGAAGCAGTGGCCAAACCTTTAAAGTGAAGGATAGTGTTGATAGTTCGGAGTTTTCCCTGGTTGTTGTGGTCTGTGTGCCCTGTGCAGAGCTGCAGGAGGTGTTGATTTGCTGCTGAACTCTGTGCTGTTGGCTGCAGGGTCGGGCAGGCCGACGCCGAGCGCAGGCAGGACATTGTGCTCAGCGGGGCTCACATCAAGGAGGAGCACTGCGTCTTCCGCAGCGAGAGGAACAACAACGGGGAAGGTAAAGCCTGCTCCTCCCTGCAGGCCGCTGCTCAATCCCTCCCTTCCCATCACTTTGATACCTGGCCAGGGAATCCGGGGATTCAGAAATCTTCTGCCTCGAGAAAAGGATCAGTTTTGGCTTGTTGTTTCCTTTAGTCTTAGGGAAAGAAAATAAAATTGGTTGAAGTGATAATAGCTTCAAATTGCAGCCTGCAGCCAGTATAACAGTTAAATTCTGACCCTGGTTAACTGAAACATGAAAAAAAAGTAGTTTCCAACTGTAGTAGGTAGAGAATTCAGTAGTACTGATTTCCTCTTGGGTCTTTATTTTTAAGCAGCACAACATCCAGGGGTGATAGACTTCTCTGGTGTTAGTATGAATGCAGGCAGCAAATGAGAGGCCTCTGGGGCTTGCACACTTCTGTTCCTCTACAGGACTCTCTAGAGTCTCACTTATCAATGTTTTCTTTGTAGTTATTGTTACTTTGGAGCCTTGTGA
This sequence comes from Chamaea fasciata, assembly GCF_029207755.1. Taxonomy (NCBI): domain Eukaryota; kingdom Metazoa; phylum Chordata; class Aves; order Passeriformes; family Sylviidae; genus Chamaea; species Chamaea fasciata. The sequence continues at coordinate 491,084 of NW_027094108.1, read as the reverse complement.
ACGATCAGAAACCTACGTGAATGGCAAGAGGGTTGTGCAGCCTGTGCAGTTGCGCTCAGGTAAGAAATGTTACAGTAGATGTTTTTGTAAACTCTCTCTATGTGACAGTGATGTCATATCCAGGGAGTGCTAGGTGCTGTTTAGGGACCGTGTTGCTTTTCTAGAGTGTTTTAAACAGAAGCTGGTACCATTCTTCTGTCAGCTGAGTTTTCTGTTCCTATTTCTAGGCAATCGTATCATCATGGGTAAAAATCATGTCTTCAGGTTCAACCACCCGGAGCAAGCACGAGCAGAAAGAGAGAAAACACCATCAGCTGAGACTCCCTCGGAGCCAGTTGACTGGACCTTTGCTCAGAGGGAGCTTCTGGAGAAGCAGGGCATTGACATGAAGCAAGAGATGGAGAAAAGGTAATAAAATAACTCAACATTTTGACCTGAAACAAGGAGGAGTCAGCAGTAGGTTACCGGGTTCTGCCACACAGCATCTCTGCTACCCCCTGTGGAAGTTCCGAAAGCTTCCTCCTTATTTTACTGTAGGGTTTCAGTGCTCCAGCTCCTTTAAACATCACAGGTAAGCAGCTAATGCTTACCCTTTAGGTAAGGGCTGAAATGCAACTTGCATTTCATGGGTTTCACTTCCACGGTATCGAATAGCCAGAGAACAGTTCCTTTTAAGGACCATGACTTCGACTCTTGTAGCTGTAATTCAGGGGACTGTGCGTGTAGAGTAACACCAACATCAAACAGAATGAGCTCTGACTACTTCTGTTCTTCTGTTCATCTTCAGATTACAAGAAATGGAGATCTTATATAAGAAAGAGAAGGAGGAAGCTGATCTCTTGTTGGAGCAGCAAAGACTGGTATGTGTCCTTACTCCTGATTAACTATGCCTTTGGCAAACAGTAATTCCTGTCCTTGCTTATCTGAAAGTTTAGGAAACCTGCTTGGGTTGTCTGCACAATGCAGTTCTCCCTTTGCTTTCAAATTCGTTGTGAATTCTACAGTGAATTATTAGCGGTGTGAGCGAGCTCCTTCAGGTTAATTCAGAGATTGTGATTGACAGAAAAGAGGCTTTAATCAAATCTTGCTGGGATAGATCGGATTTCTTGCAAGTTAACCTGAAAGAGGGGCATTTTTGTGCTCTTTGTTTTCTGAAGTTTCAGTAGTCTAAACAGCTACTCCTTGGGATGTTTGCCTTTATTTTTGTCTTGGATCACCAGAACATACTAATTTTGTGCTGCCAAAGAGATTCCTTGAACATTGATACTCTAGGTTTATTTTTTGAATGATGTCTGAAAATGTTGCTGCATTGTGCATGTTTTAACCCTTCTCCCTCCCCTGCATGGAGTTCCTTGTGAGGGTCTTGGTGGTACATGAGCCAGTGGTGGGGTTCTGAGTAGGGAGCAGGGTGTTAACTCATTCAGAGCACTGGGAATTCCACCACTCCACAGATTTCTCAAATAGGAAGTCTGATAAATTAAGTCTGATATAGGAAGACTTCAGTCTTCTCACAACAAATACCTCTGAAGTGCATTACAAATAGAAATCAATGCAGTCTTCAAGCACCCTGTACATTTGGAAAACAAAGCCTAACCCAGGAATGAAATCTAGATTTCCCCAAGAACCCCAGATCTCCTGATTCTGCTTTAGCTGGTTGTCTTTAGCCAGAACACAAATGTAGTTGTGCCAGAATTCTGATAAAAATTTCAAACTTGTGATTCATGTTTGTAGTATGAGATGGAGACCCCTGAAAACTGTGGGTTAAATGCATGCTGAACTTTGCACTGTAAAGCCCTTGCCCTTCTCCCCAAGCCAGAACGGAGCAAAGTACTGTGGCTTCCAGAGGAAGAAGCTTTTTTTTTTTTTTTTTTTTTAAATTCCTGTTACACACTTAGAGACTTCTAAATCTCTAATTATTTCATCACAAGGGGCTAATTTCTTGGATGGAGAGGAGTGGCTGCAGACTTCGACCAAGGCAACCCTTAGTTCAGAAAAAAAAGTTTAAATGTGACTAATGTAATGTTTCCTCTCAGGAATTTTATAGTTAAAATTTGCTAGCCAAAAAATAGTACAGTAAAAATGTGAAAATAAAAATAGTTTGAGTATTGAGTAACTTTTGGCAATGTGTCAAATGAGATGCAAGTAATGGAATTCCCTCCCCTAAATTTTAGCTGACAGGCACAAGCTGAGCTATTGTATGAATTAAGATGGGAAATTGGCTGTCTGGGAAGCTGCTTCCAATAAGGCTGCATTTATAAAGTGTTCTGAAGTGAATTTATTTCCCCAAATATTCAGATTAAGGGAAGATTCCTTAGAGAGTGGACTGGTTAATATTGGAACAAAGATGCGGGTTTCTTCAAGCTTGTTTTGTTCTTGCTGGTTTCAGTTAGTGGACGAAGGTGGGATGCCACCCTGCATGCCTCTGCAGCTCCTGGAGGATCCCTGTCCTAGCTGTAAGGGATCATATCAAACGAGATCCTTGGGCAGGAAGCAGCATCCTGCCTATCACAGTGCTCAGTAAGAACATTTCAGGGGACAGCAGAGCTTGCCAGCACAGCCCATGGTTTCTGTGCTGCTGTGTGCAGAGCCTGGCATGGACAGGATTAGTGCATCCATGCAGGTGTAGCTGAAGAATGAGTGGGAAACCTGGGAGTGCGTTTCAGCTTGTGTACCTTGGAAGTATTTACCTTGCTGCCATATCCAGCTGCAGTGTCAGGTGCTCTACCTTACTGCTGTGTAAGCCTGGTACTGAGACAGAAATATTCTTCTTGGTCTAAACTGGAGTGAAATCTCAGGCGTAAGAAGTCAGCTAATCCTGTTTACCAGATTGTTTTGATTTTATGCTGAGATTCCAACCAGTCTGGATGTTTATTTGTTAGATGTGCTGTACAAAAAAAATAAACAATAGCTCTTGTCCCCCCAAAATACCAACTAAAATATCTTTGCCTTGCTAGTTTAACTAGGGAATAGAAACAGTTGTTCTCCATTTCACAAATGGAACGTGAAAATGTGCGTTATAGAGTTAGGATGGTTATAATGCCTCTGCAATGGCCAGTTGATATTGGAGTGTGGATTTTAGCTGCACTGGTTGGTCTGGGTGACCTCTGAGTGCACACAGGGCAATGACTCAGTGTCTCTTCATCCGTTTTTGATTTGAAGACATGCTCCACCCATAAGTAGTTCTATGGTAGTTTTGTAACTATCAGAGTCCTGTGGAACTTGTGACTTAATGTTGGAGTAGTTCATGATTTTCCCTCCTGGTTGTATCCCTGAGTGACCCAGCTGCACTGGGGCTTCCTCCAGGGAACCCTTGGTTTCCACTGCAGTGTGCAGTTTGGTAGATGCTGTTTCCTTAGGCCACAAATTTTGTCAGCTGTAAACTCACAAAGAGTTTCTAAACCAGTGTTTTGCTTATATTTTCACCTAAACTACAAGTTGATTCTCTAGTAGTATTTTAAAAACTACATGAAGTTACAAGGAGCTCAATAATGTGAATCTTTACCGTAGGGCAGAACAGTGTTTCCTTTACCCCCTTTCATAATTGCCCCCCCACATTATGTTGCATTCCCCATTCTTCGTTGTCATCTAGCCGAAGTGTAAACTCTAGGAGCCTCTGGTGCTGGCTCAGTGACCTGGGTTTCCTTTGGCTGTTACTCTTCTGGTTTCTCACGTGTTCTCAGTCTCCATGTGGCAAACAGGGATGTTAGTCAGAGGCACGTTAGACACTGACAGCTGTGTTGAAGGTGCTTGGATCACAGTGATACACATAGGACTTTTTGCTTGTTGAAGAGATGTCTTACTAAGCCTTTAAAGAAAAGTGGTCTGATTTTAATTCCTGGTTGCAGTAAGCAATGATGGATATCCTTAACTTGCGGTGGCAGTTTATCTGAACAGATATTCCTAGCATATGGAAACCCGAAGCACTGCTCATTAGAAATCATTTAGCAAAAGGTGGAAAACTTGTAATGAAGAAGCAAAACGCGTAATGCTTAGCAAGTGTGTGGAAGCTCCAGGCTCTAGGGTTTGAGAAGAAGACAAATCAAGGATATCAAATAGAGAATTCGTATTAAAACAATTAAAACCAGAAAGTCATTACTCTGCATTCTGCTGAAACTCAATTCTTCGGACAGACAAGACTGATAATGGGGTGTTTTTTTTAAACTGAGCGACAAGGTGCCAAATGGAAAAAAAAGCCAAACAAACCACAACCCACCTCTGAAACTCTGATTCTGGATATCCTTCTAGCTTGTAGCAAGTCTTGGAGTATGAACCACTGTCTTCATCTGTCATAGTGGCACTTACAGTCCTTTTAACACTGAACCTTTCGGCTGCTTCTGTTTCGTTTTTCCTTATCGTCTAACACTTCTCTGGCTGCTGTTGTAGTGAAATGGATTCTAAACTTGAGCATCCCTGCAACCACGTGCAACGTTACTAACAGTGTTAACCCGACTTACTCTGGCTGCTCATGACATCTTCTATGATGGCTGTTGTGCTCACCTTCCTGGGGAGGATTTGCTGAAAGAAGCAGCAGCAGTCACCAAGGCAAATGTGTGTGGCGGGGATTTGCATGTCTTTGTAGCACGTGTGAAGTGCAGTTTACGCTTGGTTTTAAGATTTAAAACCAGGAACTTGGTTTTAGTTGGTCTGTTTAAAGATTTTGGAAGGGTTTGGGAGGGAAGAGTTCAGATTATCAGCTATTTGGAGATGACAAGACTTAAATACAATGTTAATCTTTATTTAGTGAAGAGCTCCAACTTTGACAGTCCAGGACTCTTGAAGATACATTTTAATGCCCTAACATTCAGTCTTCAGGGACCTCCTTATCACCTGTTCTATTTTGATTTTTGATTTAGTTTTCTTTGCCTGCTACTTCTTGTTTAGCTTTTCCATTTTCTTACAATTTTAATTTTGGTTATTTTGGGGCCACTTCTTGATTTTTGTTTTTCCAAAGGATGCAGACTCTGATAGTGGGGATGATTCGGACAAGAGATCGTGTGAGGAGAGTTGGAGACTGATCACTTCCCTGAGAGAGAAGCTGCCCCCCAGCAAGCTCCAAACCATTGTAAAAAAGTGTGGCCTCCCCAGCAGTGGGAAGAAACGAGAACCTATTAAAATGTACCAGATACCCCAACGCCGACGCCTTAGTAAAGACTCCAAATGGGTCACCATCTCAGACCTAAAGATTCAGGCTGTGAAGGAGATATGCTATGAGGTAGCTCTCAATGACTTCAGGCACAGTAGGCAGGAGATTGAGGCTCTGGCCATTGTTAAAATGAAAGAGCTTTGTGCCATGTACGGGAAAAAAGACCCCAATGAGCGCGAGTCATGGCGAGCTGTCGCTCGGGACGTCTGGGACACAGTGGGCGTTGGAGATGAAAAGATTGAAGACGTAATGGCCAATGGGAAAGGAATAACCGATGTGGACGACCTAAAGGTGCACATAGACAAATTGGAAGATATTTTGCAAGAAGTGAAGAAGCAGAACAACATGAAGGATGAAGAGATCAAAGTTCTCAGAAATAAAATGCTAAAAATGGAGAAGGTGTTACCCCTGATAGGGTCTCCAGACAAAGCTCAGTCGACTGTAGCTAATGCTAAGTCTCCAAGCGCTGCCAGTGCAGTGGATGTGGATAAGAAGCCCACGGATGAGGCGAAGAGAAGCGAGAACGATGATCTCGCTAAGGAGGAGCGTGTGTCTCAGTTAATGGCTGGCGACCCGGCTTTCAGACGTGGGCGCTTACGTTGGATGAGGCAAGAACAGATTCGGTTTAAAAATCTGCAGCAGCAGGAAATAGCAAAACAGCTTCGTCGACAGAATATGCCTCACCGGTTCATTCCACCCGAAAATCGCAAGCCCCGGTTTCCTTTCAAAAGCAATCCCAAACACAGGAACTCGTGGAGCCCGGGCACCCACATCATTATCACCGAGGATGAAGTCATCGAGGTTCGAATTCCGAAAGAAGACGATAAGAACAAAGACGAGGGCAAAGAGAAAGAAAGCAGAGCAGCTTCTAAAGACCCGCAGCAGCTGTGGAATCTTTACGGGCCGCAGAGGAGCGCGGAGAACATCCAGATCAACCGGCAGCAGCTGGCCCCGCAGCCCGGCAGCCAGCAGCCGCGCTGGAGGAGCAACTCGCTGAGCAGCGGCTCGCAGAAGGGGCTGCGGCGCCAGGCCTCGGGCTCCTCCGAGGCGCTGCACTCTCCGGAGCCGCACGCCTCGCAGCCCAGGCGGCAGCCGCACCAGCAGCGGCAGCCGTGCGGCGCCGAGGGCGGCGGCCCCGCGGCCCCGGAGCGGCCCGGCCGGCACGGCCCGCCGGGGACGGGCCCCCCGGGCACGCCGCCCCGCATCCGCCGCCAGTTCTCGGCGCCCAACCTGAAGGCGGGCAGGGAAACGGCAGTATGAGCAGGGCGGGGCGGGCCTGCTGCGGCCGGCCGGGGCCCCGGCGCCCGGCGCTCTGCGGGCCGTCCCTCGCCGGGCTGACCGCGGCCCTCGGAAGAGAGTTCTGAAAAATTGTAAGAACTTTTTCCATAGACTAGAAGACTTGGAGGGAGGGAGGTGAAGGGGAGAACTTCCCACTAGCTAATTTACCAAGTTGTTTTTTTTTTTGTTTTTTTTTTTTTTTTTTTTTTTTTGTGTGTGTGTGTGTGTGTGTGTCTTGAAGTATTTTTCTAATGCTGAAAATATTGTCTGGAACTTACCAAGTGCTACCTTCCTCCTGTGCTCTATGTAGACAATCAAGAGAGGAATTTAGTTTCTAGCATTGAATGTTTCTTGTGACCTTTTTCTTAGCAATAAGGAAACTGACCATCTGTATATAAATGTATCTGGTTCTTCAGAACAATATTTTCCACTCTTAACTCAATTTTTAATAGTAATAATAATCTATAAACCAAAAGTTGTCAGCTGACAAGATACGTGTTGCTTTTTTATAAAGAAATTAAGAAGAGCTATTGGGTCACACTCCTGAGTAGATGTCTCTTCTCCTTCTGCTTAAGTTCATAATTATTGGTATGAAATTGCTGTGACAGTTAAACCAGCCTGAATGGAATTTTATGCCAGAATATATATATAATGCTGAAGCAATTATTTGGAAATAAGCTTTTTCTAATTCCCATTGTATCTCTAAATATAATAGGTTTTAATTATTATACTGAGATTGTGGAAAGGAACTAGGATTTTTCAACACTTTGGTGCACTCAAAAAGCTAATTCTTTTATTTTATGTTTTCACCTTTCTCAGGCATTAGTCTGGGAGATGTTCTTGAAATAGTTATTCGTAGGAAGATTTATAAATCACTACTTTGTGTTGGCTGAATTCTCCTGTGAGATGGGAGAATTGAACTGTTTCATCTTAATGCGATACCTCATGTTAGTGCCTCTGGTCTTGGATTAAACTTGAATTCAAGACTCATTTAATAAAGGAGAAGGTTGCTTTGAGGAGAAGATAATTCATTTTCCTCCTCCCCACACTCAGAATGCGAGTTAAAATCTTTCATGTCTGTTGTGCTCTGGAGGGGTTTGTACTTGCAGGTGATTTGCAGTAACACAAAGGCTTGCAATTCCTGCTTCAGATTGTTTCAAGGAAATTACTGAAAAACTAGCGATTAAGGAACAGGCTTTGAGGTTTTGTCTCAATTGGACAGTCCCAGCCTTAATGATACAGGGGTTTTTCCGAGTTTCCGAAACTGCAAGACAAAGTTGCTCTTACTTTTGAAAATCTGTGGCCTTAACGGTAAGGAATATTTGAAGACCTGTTTTGCTTTTAAATTTAACTTGAATAAAATTTTAAAAACAAAATTGGCCGCTCTACCACATTTGGTAAGGTAGGTCCACTTTGGAGTGTATTTGTGCTGTTTTGCACAAGTATCCTGAATTTACTTGAGGTTGCTTATTTTTTTATAAAATATAAGCCCTACTGGCAGTTGTTACTTGTGTGTGGCTCAGCATAGCTGTAGGTGAGTGGCAAGTGCCTTAAGCTTGTTTTCCATATATTTTTTGTCCTATCCTACTTTTCCCCTGCCTCGGCTGGGTGTGTTGGAGGTGCTGCTGCGTCACATGTGCCATTTGCAAATCGATTAATCAGGCGTCAGCTCTTAATTCTCAGCGTGTGTATCGCTGATGGGGTAGTGGCCTCTTCTGCAGGAGATACAAAGTCAGTCCTCCAGCTCCTGAAAGAACAAACTGCTCTGACACTTGGGAGTTTTGCTTTATGGCAGGTTTAACTCGGTGTCCACATCTGGCTTTGTAACTTGCATTTGTCTCATGCTTTGGCCTACTTGAACAAAGGAAATAAAACATCATTTCCAAAAATGTCTTGGTTCTTAAAGAAAAGAAGGCGTGTAGATGAACAATATTGTCTTCGAGCTTGAGTCCAAACTGCAAGATGAGTTTTGGGCTGCCAGTGATGTTTTGCTGTTGTCTTTATTTTAGAATCCTGTTCTAGCAGTGCTTTGCACTTTGGTTTTGTGCATATCAAGCTTAAGGAGTTCTTGCATATCCTCCAAAAGGCTTGGGCTCTGTTCAAGACGCATGCTTGGGAAAGCCTCGCAGAGCTGGCCTGCACGGGGTGGGTCGTGGGAGGAGACCAAAGTAATTCCAGTCCTGCCCCGTGTTTTGGGGATGGTGCTGCCTGTATGAAATCACCACGTGATTGAGCATGGAGGAATTCGGAGGTCCATGGAACTACACGTACTGACAGGAGACTAAAACTCCTGCCACTTGATGCCTGAACGCTAAACACTGAAATGTTTGTGCCAACTTACTTCAGCTTAGAACTCAGAAAAGAGCTCTCTGTAAATGCCTGGGTGGTGCTGGTGAGCAGTAGGCTGCCATCAGTCTGTTTTACCCCAGTTTCAGCGCAGCACTGCAGGAACAACCCGGCCTGTTCTGCTGGATGATTTGACTAAACAGGAGGAGGACAGGCAGTGTCAGAATGGAGTCCAGTCTGCTTCATGGAAGCAGCTTTTTTCCTGGTTTTTAGGAGCGTATTTGAGACTGATGTGAATTGCAGTGCAGTGCTTCATCCGATAAGGGAAGCAGTGTGAGAACTGTGGATCTCCTTGCACTATTCAGAAATACACACCGCTCTCACTCCAAACCCTGTGTTAATGGAGTTAATGAACAGTGAGACAGCTGCTTCCATTGATGTCAGTGTGAAAAGGCTTTCAGGGTAATGGAAATGTGGCATCCGTGGTGGAAGTGCTCTTTTACCCAGTTCAGTTGCCTTTGCCAAGTGCTGCTGTGCTGTGCTTTGGCAGCTGGCCGGGCTCCACCTGTGCCTTTGGGCTGGCTGCTCAGGGCTCTGTGGACTCCCTGGGCTTGGGGGCTGGGGTTTGGTGCACATCACTGATGCTCCTCACTCAGATTGACTCCAACACCCTTCCTCAAGCAGTCTGAATGTAGGGATCTGTCAAATTAGAGGATGCTCTTTTTATCAGTACATTCAGCATGGTTTCAATATCTCCCTCACCGTGTCCTTTGTATGTTGAAATTTGTTTTTTATACGTTGAAATTTTTCTTGGATACTTCCCATTAAATCTCTTCAGGAGCTGCCACATGAGAAATCTATGCTGTGTAACTATTTGTACTGTAAAGAAAGCAGTGAGCTGCCTTTGAATTAAATGGGATTTTCAGATCTGTCTATCGTTTTGGATTGTCTTAAGAGCAAGTATCTGCCTTGTGAAAAGCAGAAGTGGTTTGTATTGTAACAAGTGCTCTTTCAATAAACTGCGAAATACTCTTGTAAGTGTCAGACTTGTCTCAGTGAAATGGAAATGAAACTTGACTGGAGGCCTGTCCTGCTGTTGTTTTTTTGTCTTGGGGTTGGGCTTTTTCCAGCAGAGTTAAAAAAGGTTTCTTTAATTCTTCCTCAATCTGATTCTTGTAAGTTCATCCACCCTGGTGTTTCTGCTGTTATGTGGAAAGCAGCAGAGAAGACTCGTGTCCATCTCAGACAGCTTATTTAATTTCAGTATAAAAGAAAATAAGAGCTTTTTGTAGCACAAGGAACTAAAAACCATTCCAGTCTTTGGTGCTGTCCCATTGTACCATCCTGTGTGCTGTTTATGTGAATTCTGGAAGAAAACACAGAGCTGGCTGTTCTCCATTCATTTGCTCATTGAAAACAAAAGAAACGGACTTTTCTGTGCACCTCCAATCCAGGGGAGAATCACACAGGGCAGTGCCTTGGCAGACACCACGTCTTACTTGTGGTGGTGCAGTGCTCTGCTTTAACTCCTCCAGTCTGGTCTCAAAAAGCTTTGTCGAGTCTGAGCGTGTGGGGTGTGGGTTTGTTGGTGGGTTGGGGTCTTTTTCTTTTACCTTTCCCCTGACCCCCCATTCCCTCTGCAACTTTTCGGTTTCTCCTAAAGAATCTGGGAAGATTCTATTCAAACGCTACTTGAAGAGCTCTCCATGTCTCCAATCTAGCTGCTCAAAATGACATTATTGACTTCAGAATTTCCTTGCAAGTGAGAGAAGCTTATTTGTGTCACTTTGCATCTGACCAGTTTTACCTTGGTTTCAAATGTAATAACATTATCTGCATGGAGCGGGGGAAATAGGTCCAAAAAAGTGCCTTTCTGTTAAAAAAAAAATCAGGATCATGCTGGGCATTTCAGAAGGGCAGATAAGTCTGATACTGTCATGAGAAGTCTCCTGGAGTCTAGAATAGATTTTTGGTGAAGCTTTAAGAATTTCAGAATGAATATCAAAAGAAAGGATATGTATTTGTTTTGTTTGCAGTACTCAGTGCTGCTGGGCTGAGGTTACTTCCTGTGTAAGTAAGTAGCCAACTTACGGTGAATGGAGCCGAAAGAAACGAAGGAACCTTTTAGCCAAATGAAATATTCAGGAGGTAATTAGAAATTAAAATGCAGTCATCATAGGAAGGCCATATGAAGTTCAGTTTTGCTCTCAGGGATATTGAATTTGTGGTATTCAAAATCCTGCACTTTCTAAGGGCACAGCTGCCATTTATTAATGCTGTTTTCAGAAAAGATTACTTATGAGCCTGAAGGAATGTTCTGGAGGTGTAGCTCCTTTCCAAATAGAGTCTGAAGCCTTTCTGACTGACGCTGGTTTAAATTGCCACAATCATGTTGTGGTTAAGTGGTGCAGCTCTTTAGGTGGGATGCTTAAGTGGGATGGGAGGAAAATGTAAAGCTTTTATTCTGTAGCTCTTGGACTTGAGAACCTTTTGCTGAAGATTGGGCATTGGAGAAGAATTTTAGGATTTGGAACTGTGGAAGAGAGAATGTTGGAATACAAGATGAGTGGCTTCAAGAATTCTCCTTATGAACTCAGCAACACTCTTAGAGAAATGTTGTAACTCTTGTGTAAAAATCCTGAGAAACCAGTTTAACTTGTGTAATATATGCCAAAGGTTTATCTTAAAAAAAAATAGAATATCCTAGTAAGATGGGCTTTGAGACCAAGAGCACTGTGACAGTCTGTTCTAATCTGTGTTTGTTTTACCAGCAGATAATAAAAAGCTCTTTAGGTTCTAGTAGCGTTTATTTCAAGGCACGATCAGGTCTGAACAGGAAGAGAATGCTCTTGTATCAGAAGCTGTTGCTGAAGTGTTCCTCGTGGGGAAGCCACTGCACAGACTCCTCTGCCAGGGCAGTGGTGGTATTCCATCTCCTGATGTGTTAAATACACATGTCAGAGAGTGGTGCTTACACGCCGTGGGGAAAGTCTAATTGAAAACTGAGTGCTTCCCCCACTGCTATCTGAAATTAATTTCTTTTGCATAAAAAGGCAAATGAGTGGTGCTGTTAATCCTTCTGTTTGAGAAAATGAAGGTGAATAATCCTCCCCTTTCAAATTAATTTTCTGCATTTTTCTCTATTTCTGCCTCTTTCCTACCTCTCTGAAAGCAGCAGGCAGCTTCAGATAAAACCCTCCTCTTCCTGTCTTTAGCCAAAACCCCACCAAAAGAACATCCTAAACCTTTGTCTCTTCTAGAGACTGTGAACACGCACACATGGTGATTTCGGGAAGCGGCCCTTCTGTCTGGATCGTGTTGGCCTCTGTGTTCTGTGTCTGGGGAGATGGCACTGCAGCCGTGCTGGTGTGTGAGCCGGGCGCTCCTGGAGTGTCTGTGCGGATGTCACCTGTGCCTGTCGCGCCGAGCTCTTGGTGTCTCTCAGCCTCCTTGGCTCCTGTCTGTCCTCCTACACAGTGTCTCCTCTCTCCCCACAGGACTACGAGAGCAAACTGCAGGCCCTCCAGAAGCAGGTAGAGACACGGTCCTTGGCAGCTGAAACAACAGAGGAGGAGGAGGAGGAGGAGGAAGAAGGTGAGTGTGAAGGTAAAAATAATTTGGATATAGCCAAGTCTAAAGGAACAGCTGTTGTATTAACTCTTGCAGTAGGCAGAAAACTTGCTTTGGAAAGCTGCAAAGCACTGTAAGTTCCTGATCTGTAATCCTCTTAGCATCAAGATTCCAAATACCCATTTATAGAATACATTCCACATGAACAGTAGACTTACATCTTCAAATACAACTGATGCACAAAGTAGATTAGTTTTACCCCAAGCTTTGATTTGGTGGCCTTGAAGGAATCTCTCTCTTCCTGGCACTAACAGAGCTCAGATGTCTTAAAAGAAAATAACACTGTTGCCTTTGTTTCCTTGTTTTGATTTTGAAGTTTCTCTTTCCTCCTTGCTAGGAATTCTTAGAATGCTGTGACATGTCTGTGTAACTCTGTTTCTGGACAGTAGATAATTTATTATTCCCATTATACTTACTCTCATTCCACTCATTCAGCATTTGGCTTTAATAGTTGCCAAATAACTTAAAATAATAGGAGCAGAAAAATTCTTTTTCCTCTGTTCCAAATCTCATTTACATGATCATTAATCTCCACTGCTAATGTCGAGGAAGTTTGAGTCCAGTTTTTCCACAACAAATAATGAAAACACAGGGCTTTGTTTTCTGTTCTTCCAGAAAGTGTGTTGAGAACTTGATGGCACAGTCAGCAGGGGTATGGGATACTGCATGTGATGGTTTTGAGAAGAAGCCACATCGTTTTATTTCTGTTTCCTTGCTCTTCCCAGTGCCCTGGACACGCCATGAATATGAATTGGCCCAGTGGGCTTTCAGGAAGTGGAAATTCCACCAGTTCACTTCCCTGAGGGACCAGCTCTGGGGAAATGCAGTGTACCTGAAGGAAGCCAATGCAATCAGTGTGGAGTTAAAGAAAAAGGTGCAGAGCCACTGTTTGAATTTCCTTACCTATCAGTGTTGATTTTATAATCCTGCTGCAAATGCTCTGAGTCACTTGTAGCCTATAAAACTGTACGTCTCTTGCTTGTTAATCTGTGCTGGAAAAGGGTCCAGCAAACTGTGAGTCTTTGTCTCGGGCGTCCGTCTGAGTGAAGGTGCCACGCCAGGATGTGGCTTCTGAGGACCAAGGGAGGGTGTCTGTCTTGTGCAGGTGCAGTTCCAGTTTGTGCTGCTGACGGACACGCTGTACTCGCCGCTGCCCCCGGAGCTGCTGCCCGCCGAGCCCGACAAGAGCCGCGACCGCCGGCCCTTCCCGCGCACCGTGGTGGCTGTGGAGGTGCAGGACCTGAAAAATGGAGCAACGCATTACTGGTCCTTGGAAAAGCTCAAGTATGTGCATGGTGTCAGAGAACTGAATTCCCTGTGTCCAGGGAACTTCGCTCAAAAATTTCCTCCCTTGCTCTTCCTTATCCGTGTCTGTTTTTTCTCGGTGTCCTCCCGAACTTTCTAGACAGTGTGGGATGTTATTAATACCAGCTTTCCAGACTGTTGGAACAAGTGCACTTTTCTCCAGCTTCTCACCTTACCTTCGCATCTCATTTTTGGAATTTGAGCTTAGACTATATTTTTTGAATGCAAGAAGACTCATCATAGCTCATCTCTCTGCATTGCTTCTTTCTTCAGTCCTTTCACTGGAATAATGTCCTTGCCACCTGCATTATATAACCTGGCAGCATAGGACATAATTTGTGATAAAAATCTTAAATAAAGAAGATTCTATTTCTATGGGAGCTACACAAAATCTCACTGCAATCTGAATTACTTTTATTACGTGTAAATGACTTTTTTTCCCCCATTCTCTAAATACTGCCTGAAGAACTTTTTTCCTACTAATAACTCAGAGGATCTTCCAGTGTGAAACACTTGGTTTTTTTCAATAAAATAAAGGAATAATTAGAGTCTATAATGGAATTAGTTTACTTTTGAATCAAAATGCCAACATTTCTGGAGTAGAATGCAAAGAACTGCTGAAATTACTCAGCAACATGATCTGATGTGAAAAAGGAAGCAAAAAATATGCCAGAATTAGATGTGAAAGAGAAATATTTAGAAGTGAATTGAAATCCAGGATTTATGTAAGCTTCTGCAGTGACCTTGCCTTGCGCTTAGAGGGATGAGCCGACAAAATTTTCCCCAGGATCTCGAACGTGTTGGGGAATTAGTGAGGCACCAAACTTAGGGTGCAGCCTCCTCTGTTCTTAGGTGCGGTTTGGTACGGGTGAAGGCAGTGGGGCGAGCACCTCACGCGGCGTTTTCTGCCTCCCCCTCCCTGTCTCCTGAGCTGTTTCCTGGTGCTGTGTCCCGCAGGCAGAGGCTGGAGCTGATGCGGGAGATGTACGACCGGGCGGGGGACGTGGCCTCGGGCAGCCAGGAGGAGCCCGAGGGCTCCATGACGGGCAGCGACCCCTTCTACGACCGATTCCACTGGTTCAAGCTCGTGGGCAGGTACGGGACCGCGCCGGTGCCGCTGCAGCGCCGCCGCTTGCCGCTCGGGGATCTGCAATTCTTAAGAGTAGAAAATGCTCTTTGGGGTGTTGCCACTTCACGTGTCAAGTAGTAGAATCTGCTTTGAGTGAACCCTTAGTAAGTTATACGTTTATTTTGAAATAATATAACCGGCTAAGTTCTGTCTAAAGTCCATGGAGCAGAGCTGTGAGAATATGAAGAATACTGAAAAAACGGTCCAGAGTCTCTCGACTGTGTGGTTGAAATACTTTGGTCATACCTTAGGGAAGTGTCTGAGGGGATTCTTTAATATTTCCCGCTGTCGGCCGCACCTTTACGATATTTTTTATTTGCAGAACTGCTGTGTTGGAAATAAGAGCTGTAGCTCTGTTAAATGGGTGTCCTGTCAAGGTCTATACGCTCAGCTGTATTTCTGTTTCTTTTTCATTTGCTTCCCGCTCTGTTGGAGGCCGCTCCTTTCCCCGGCCTTGTTGGCAAGCCCTTCCCTCCCGTTCGGTTGCCGCCCGGGCGGCTGCTGGCGTTGGCGGC
The DNA here is from genome assembly GCF_029207755.1 of Chamaea fasciata. Lineage (NCBI taxonomy): Eukaryota > Metazoa > Chordata > Aves > Passeriformes > Sylviidae > Chamaea > Chamaea fasciata. The sequence goes on along the minus strand of NW_027094108.1, from coordinate 475,798 downwards.
TGTGGAGGGGTGTGTGTGCCGGGGCACACGGGCTGTCTGTGAGTGCTGACCCTGTTAATCGCTGTCCGTTCGCTGATGTGCAGCTCCCCCATTTTCCACGGCTGCGTCAACGAGCGCCTGGCCGATCGCACGCCCTCCCCCACTTTCTCCACGGCCGACTCCGACATCACGGAACTGGCAGATGAGCAGCAGGATGAGATGGAGGACTTTGATGATGAGGCCTTTGTGGATGACACTGGCTCCGACGTTGGGACTGAGGAGGGATCAGACCTCTTCAATGATGGGCGCGACCCGTTTTACGACAGATCCCCTTGGTTCATTTTAGTGGGAAGGTTGGTGAGGTTACTCTGAGAATGGCCAAAAGGGACCAGCTCTTGCTGCACACTGCAATGGCTTTGCCTTGTGCTACGGATGGTCAGTCTAGCCAAAATACCCTTGTCCATAAATTGGAATTGCCCGAGTGTAGGTCGGCATTAAGTTTTAAATCCCTGTGTCTGGGGCCGTGAAGACCTAAGTGGTAATTGAGAAAACAACCCTTAGATGTGACAGTGTGAGTAAAACTATCTCTAGATAACTGCAGCAGCTTGGAATGAACGGGGGCTTGTGTACAGCATTTAAACGTTTCTAGAATTCCCTACTCAGCCATTGCAGGGTCACTAAAATAGAATTGGAGTGTGTTATTTGCTTCCATGGAAGAGAATCTGACTGTGGTGGGAAGTCTTTAGTCCAAACCCAGAAATCCTTTTTTTGTTTGAAAACAGGTTTAATGTTCTATGCGTACAAAAAGATGGCATGAGGAGAAAGAAGCATGGTCCTTTCTGGATGAGGAAAAGAGTGTTCTCTGAGATGATTTGGCTTCTCAGATTATGCTTGACTCTCTGTAGCCAGTATTGCACAGTGAAAGGTCATCAGCATTGAAATTCACTGGCTGTGTGTATCAGCACTTTCCCCAGGCACTGTGCTTGAATTCCTGAAACAAGTTTGCTTGATGTATTTTAGAATATTATTGAGTTTTCCAGAATAGAATTAGGCATTGTCCTACCTCAGTTTGTGGTGTAGGCCCTTAAGGACAGCAAGTTACATTAAAGAAATGTAGTTCTTTGCACTGTTTTTTCAGGAACAGTCTTGCTAACACATGTTTCTCATTACAAGAAACAGAAACATTTTTATTTAGTGGCTTGGCTCCTCTCCCTGCTGCTTCCCACTCCCCCAATGGTGCTTTTGTGCCTGCTTCCTTACCCTGTAAGCCAACATCCTCATTAAGGTGCTTGCCACAGGCGTGGTACAAAAAAAAGGCTCCGTGGCCAGCAGAAGGGAGGAGCAAAGGAAAAGGGACCAGAGCCTGGCTTTATCCTTCTCTGTGAGTGTAAGCAGGGAAGACTTCAGGGTCGGGATGCTGGGATCTTTATGCAGTTTCCTCAAATGCAGGATACTTGTTTGCATAATTTATGAAAAAGACAGATTGAGTTTGCTGGTCCTTATCAAGCTTTGAGTTCAGTGTAGTGTGTTTGTCTAACCTCAGGCTTTGCCGTGAAACTTGGAACTTCCTTGATCTAGTTTTTGAAACAAAAATAACTAAAGTTGCAAGAAATTGCATTAGTCCTCTGGGATCTCTGAATCTGTGCCCTTACGTGCAACGCCTGGTGCCACGTTTTAGGAACCCTGATTATCAGGTTGAGGTGGGGAGGCAGTTTGGGAGGGCCATGTGTGCTGCTTTGGGCTGGCTGTCGGCTCCTTTGTGCCCCCGGAGCCTGGGAAACAGCTGAGCTGTTCATGCTCACTCACAAATGCCTCAGGAAGCACAGCACAAGCTGAGCAAATACAGTGTGTAATGAAAACACTTGTGCTTCCTGGCAGTCCCACAGCTTGCTTCCCATTCCCTGCTTTGTGGAGAGCGCTGAGCTCCGTCCCGGGAGGACGCATGGAGCTGCAGCCCTCGGGGCACCGGCCTCAGTGGTGTGAGCTGCATGTGCAGAGCTGTGAGTGTGTTGAGGAATGAGACCTCGTCCCTGTTCTGAGGCTGGGGCTGAGTGACTTTCTCAGTTGCTGGTTCCTGTCCCTGTTGCGTTGTGCCCACTCTGTCAGCAGAGGCTCTTAGACTGTCCAGGACACTGAGCAGGAACTATTTTGAGTCCTCTGTGTCTTCCAGTGAGAGAGTTCTGCCTTTGAACAGCCTTACAAGTGCCAGCGGTGTGCCCATCTACAGAGGCATTGTCTTGAGCCCGAGGTAGCCTTCAGTTTGTAACGCAGCCAGAATTCCTTATCACTTCCAGCTGTGTACTGGTTGATATGTTATAGAATGTGAAGAACAAATAGAAGAATTTTTAGTATTTTGGGGGGGTGATCAGCAATAACAAGTGCAGGTCTTGAAGGGGAAGAGGCAGAGAAATGGATCATGTAGTTATCCAGCTCCCTGGCCATCACAGTTATTTTCTTTTCTCTCTCTGTGCTATGACTGTCTTTTATTTGTTACTCTTAAAGGAAAGAAAAAAGAGCTGGTCCCTTTAGCCATCTCTTCTGGCATGCTGGGTTTCTTCAAGGCTGATTCTATTTAATGGTGTGACATATCAAGCATTTGCTTTGTTTTTAAGGGAGGTGGGAGAGGACTATGGGATATTTTATTTAAATCCTACTGTGTTCATTTTAAAAATATCTCCCATCGTTCTGAGTTCTGTTGGTTTTATTTTGGTTTTTTAAAAAATCGTGTTTGTTAAATTTAATTTCTAGTTTTGTTGTGAGTATGCCATTTTACCTCACCAATCTTTCTGCTAATCCAGCTCCCCTCTTTCAGTCTGCTGGGCTAAGTGCAGGGGGACACTTAGGGGCTCTTTGGGGAGTGGGAAGAGGAGGAGGAGGAGGAGAACCTTAAGATGTCATCCACTCCTGACTTGGCACTGTCTCGTGATGAAGCAGCTGGCAGCAGCAGTGCTGCATGACCCAGCTCTGTTTTGCTGCAGCACACGTGCAGTTGCTCTCCACTCTGCAGAAGAGATGCAGCATTTTCATCAGCAAACAGGAAACTTAAAACTTTTTTGCATTATGTGCTTTTCTTTTTCTAAGTTAAAATGATTCCACTGAACAAGGTGACTAGATGGAAGCAAACTGAGGAAGAAGAGAAATAATTTTTTTCCCTTGGGATGGTCTGACATGGTACTGGTTAATCCAGCTGAATGCTTTGGCTGTCACGTGTTGAGCAGCACCTTCAGAACTTTTGCCCTGCAAATAAAAATCTATTTTTATTTTTCATGCAGGGGATGCTTTCACTTTCCATTAGTTTGGCTTTGAAGGGAGAAGGCTTCTGCAATGCCTGACTCTTTTAGTCAGTGAGACTCCTTGTGTGCACATCAGTGCAAGGCTCTTTGGCTTCTGTTCTCTTGGGAAGTGTCTGTTCTCCCTGCCTTGAAATGTGCTTTGCAGGCTGGGTGTGTTTTTCGTGTTGAGTGCAGAGCCTTTGGGAGCTCCATCCCTGATCCAGTCCAAGTGAACCATTCTAGTTCCAGGGACTGCTTTCCTGTGTGGTTGGATGCTGGTTTCTCAGATGAGCGTCACCTGAAATTCCAAAGCTAAAAATGAAATGTTAGAGGAAAAAAGTAAAATTTAACTTCTCATTTTGTTACTTGAAATTTAGTCTCTTGTCCCTTCCCCTGCTTTATCAGTGTTTACCTCACTTTGAAGCAGACTGAAAAGGAATTAAATCCTAATCTTAGTGAAGTGTTATGTTGCAGTTGGTTTTTTTGTTGCTGTTGTATGGTTTTCTTCATTTTTTCTGTTGTGCTACTTTTATAGCCACATTAATCATCCTCTCCTCTATTGCATTGTGTCACCACTTTTATTTTGGTAGCATTATTTTTGTGTCCTTGGTTCCTGACTGACACCTGTTTGACTTCCTTGTCGTTGCAAAAGAATTCATTCATCCGTGGAAGGGGCATGTGAGCCCAAGGAGCACCACTTCCCTTTTGTCATGCAAGACTTTCTCCAGGAATGTTAAACAATAACAGTTGTAAATTACAGGAATTAATTATACGTAATACTGAAGACTAATAAAAAGAGCTGTAAGGAGGAAATTAGTTAAACAGGTTACTGTTGTTTAGTGTAATTTAATGTGCATAAATTTATTAAAGTTGCATAATTAGTTACTTTAATGACTGGTAAAAGTATTGGTTCAATTTCTGTGCATCTCAGTACTCTTCTGAACTCGGAAACAACTCACTTAATAAATGAAACCTTCCATATTTTCCCCCTTGTTGAGAGCTGCTCTTCAGCTGACTTGAGCTTCTCAACATTTAATGTTTTGCTCAAGCTAATCCCACGGAAGTGTGATGCTTTAAAAACTACTGCAATTCACTGCAGAAACATAGAATAACTTAATAACTTTAGTGTCACTTCTAATTAAAATCTATGCAATTAAATGGGTTGCTCAGAAATGGCTCCTGCTTGTATATGACCTAAAAGTTAGTGTATGGCAGGATCATCCGTGGGGCCTAAAAGCTGCATTTCTTTTGGAAAACGTAATTTCTAAGGGGTTGCTCTAGAGCAGTGCTGTCATGTCTTATTTGTTATGTTTTGCTTTTGCAAGGAAAGAAAGAAAATGCTCCTAAAGAGATTTACCTGTGAAGACTGTCAGTCTTCTACTATTTACTGTACAGTCAGTGAATGTTCCCAGAAACCTAAGTGATGACTTATGGTTTATGGTGGGTTTCTGATTATTCTGCACACAGTGTTATCAAAGGAATGTAGAAGAGAGAAAATATTCAGTCAGTCTGTTTTTAAAAGAGTGGTTTTACATGTTCAGTAATGAATTGAGGCCGTGTGAGCATAGCAGATCAATTTCTTTTTCATTTATCCCTTCCAACTTCCTCATTCTTTATAACCAGTAACTCTCTGATAGGTTCTATCAGCTTGCTAACAGCTCCATTCACAACTGTAGTGCATCTCCAGCCACCCTCCATCCAGCCACCCTCTCTGCTGTGTCTGTCAGTCATTCCTGTCAGCCCTGGGGCCAGCAAGGGCCTTGGCCAGAGCTCTGGGACTCCTGTGTGGGCAGGATGGATCCAGGACCTCCTGTGTGGGCAGGATGGATCCAGGACCTCCTGTGTGAGCAGGATGGATCCAGGACTTCTCCTCCTGTGTGGGCAGGATGGATCCAGGACCTCCTGCAGGCCCAGGAGGTGCAGTGCGTGAGCTCTGGCTGTCCCAGGAGCCGAGCAAAGCTGCAGTGGGGTTTGCAGCCCTGTTGCTAACGCTGGCTGTGTTTGTCTCCTGTCACCAGAGCATTCGTGTACCTGAGCAACCTCCTGTACCCAGTGCCCCTGATCCACAGGGTGGCCGTGGTCAGCGAGAAGGGCGAAGTGCGCGGCTTCCTGCGCGTGGCTGTGCAGGCCATAGCAGGTGAGACACTGCTGCTCCTCCCGACCCCAGCCTGGCAAAACACTCCTGCCTCCTGACACTCAAGCCTCAATAACCTTTGTCTTGCAAAGAACACTTGCTCGCTGTTGCTATTGAAATGATTTCATTCGTTGTTTCACCATATAGGCTGGGCATGAGTAAGTCTTGAAATAATGCTACTGATCAAAAGATTTTAGAATTATGATTACGTTGGCCACTGAAGTTTACACCTGGCAACTAATGCAACACCCGCTTTTTAGGACAGTGGAAGAATTAACTACTGTCAGTAAGTCTGAAAACTAAAACTGAAGCAACACCTTTTCATTCTGGCACCCAGTATAAACAGTGGAGAGGGGTACCTGGTTTGATAGTTTTGGTGACCTGCGTTAAAGTTTAGTGTACCAAGTTTTAGCTGTGCTTAAACTATCCCTCTAAATAATACTCAGAAATGTGCTCCTCTGGGGTCTGGGGAGGGCATGTGAAGAAGTTCCTGAGCTGATGGTTTTCAGCGTGGTGTGAACAGAGAGCAGCAGCAGTTTCCCCCTTCATTGCCTCACTCAAAGTGTGGAGACTTAGAAGCTGCTTGAACAGAGTGTTTAATCACCAGGAATGCTTTTCAGAAGAGAAGAGTAGTTATGTGGGGTGGTAAGGGCCTCAGCCAGTGCTGAGCTGCCATTGTGTGTGTGCCAGAGTTAACTGCAGGTCACTGCTCAGTGGCCGATGTTTCAGACTGGCTCAGTGTGAGCTGGGCTGCTGGCAGGGCTGTGCCTTATCCATGCTGCTGGGAGCTCAGATCCTTCCCATAATCTGCCCTTCCCAGCAGTGGCCAACTGCCAGCAGTTCTTGCTTGTTTAGGCAGGGTAACCCTGGAAGCTTCGCTCTCCGTGGGAACATATAATGAAACTCAAACTCTGAAGATGGATAAGAATCACCCTGGCAGGGATTAAAACAAGTGAATTAAAATCTGGTTTAATGTGTGCAGAAGTCTAGTTTGGTTCCAAATAAATATTTATCCATCCAAATGAACCGAATGGCTGATAGAAACTGGACTGGGGACGTCTCTTGTGAAAGGGCCATGGCATTATTTGATCCCTAAGCAAAGCTTTGGAGCATTCTGAATCTTGGGATTTCTCCTGTGAGTATACATTTACTGGGAAGAAACCCCTGGCATTTAACCTGGCCCCGTTGTTGCTCTCTGTGAAGAGGAGGAGGTGAAATGAGCAGATTGTGTGGACAGATCCAGCTTTCAGGCTTCCAGACTTAGATGTTAGTTTACCCCAGTATAATAATCAGAAGTAAATAAATAATGAAAATTAGTACTAAAGTTGGTTTGCATTTGAAATTCTCTAGAGTTAAGTATTTTCAGAATTGATTTCCCAGAGCTGAGTTCCTGAGGGATGGGTTTCTGGCATGATCTTTTCCAGCACTTACTCCAACTCGGAACTGGATGACTTTTCTACTTACCATTTTGGTTTCCATTAAAATGAAAATTTCCGTTTGGATGACTCTGTGGGGTCTGCCTTCTCCCTATCATTTATTTATCTATCTCCTTTTTTCCCTGTTTTTTTTTTTAGCTGATGAAGAAGCCCCAGATTATGGATCTGGTATTCGACAGTCTGGGACAGCTAAAATTTCGTTTGACAATGAGTACTTTGATAAGGTAAGAATTCTTAAGATGGAGTTAGGTATCTTTGAGTGTAGTAGCTTTATCTTCTAAATAAAGAGCACGTGTTGTAGGGAAGGAAGGGGTGGCAAGCCCAGAAAGTGCAGGAGTCTGTTACAAGCCACTGTATTTCATTTTTCAGGGTGATTTTTCTTCAGTGGCGATGACTCGGTCTGGGCTGTCGCTGGAGGAGTTGAGGATTGTGGAAGGGCAAGGACAGAATTCAGAGGTTACCACTCCTCCAGAGGAGATCAGCAGAATGAACGAGCTGGGTAAGCAGGAAATCCTCGGTAGGTTTGGGGAACTTCTGGGAAGTTCGTGACACTTTCAGTCACAGAAGGGAGTTCTGAGTGTCCTCCAGAATATCACGGTTAGGGAGAGGTGTTACCAGTGGGTTGAACATGAGAGATCCTGGACTGAGTCATTTGCAGAACTGTGCTGAAAATCTTCCCAGGTATTTGGGTCTTGTGGCTATCAGCAAATTATTTGGATTTAAAAGGAAAAGAAGTATGATGGGACCAAACTGTCTCTTGAAGAATTATTTTAAGAAAAGAAAGGAGAAAAAATAATATTTCATATGGGATGTTTTTTTCTCCCTAAGACTTGAAGTCAGCCACTTTGGATGGAAAGATGACTATGGAAGGATTCACTGAGGAAATTGGTGATCACCTGAAGCTGGGCAGTGTGTTCACCTTCCGCGTGACAGTGCTCCAGGCCAGTGGCATCCTGCCTGAATATGCAGATATTTTCTGCCAGTTCAAGTAAGAATTTATCCTTACTTGCATTAGGCAATTAATGGTTTGATAGAGAGAGCAACGAACAGTGGGCAGTGGAACTTTTCAGATGGGTGGAGGTGTTGTACAGCAGAGAAAAACAACTTGTCAGGAGTTCCTGGTCCCCACTTTCTCTTAAGCAGGTGTTAAGGAATAAATTCCTTTTGGAGAAAGGAATTAGGAGTCCAAGTGGACTCATAAGTTACTAGTTTATAGATATCTTAAGGTTTTAACTTTTAATGTGAAAAATTGAATACTGTATTGTTCATACACGTCTATGAATGAAAGCTGCATGACCCTGGAGGAAATCAGTACTCCTCAAGTGAAAGTGCTCTTAGGCTTGGGTTCTTAAGGAGGAGAATAAAAAGGGATAATAAAGACATAAAACAAGTACAGGAATCGTGGTCCCACAGGACCGTGGTATTCCCAGCTTTAGGCCATCACTCAACTGCTTCTAACGTTCCAGCAGAATACATTCCTTTTTGGGTTTTAGGATTTCCTTTCAGGGTTGGATTCAGAGCACAGCAATTTTCATTAAACCATTCTGTGGTGGCTGATTTTTGGTTGATTTTTTTTTTAAGCTTTTTACATCGACATGATGAAGCTTTCTCAACAGAACCTCTCAAAAACAATGGCCGAGGGGCTCCGCTTGGGTTTTACCATGTTCAGAATGTAAGTAAACTTTCCATGAGCAGGAGCTTCCTCTGTCAGCCCTGGCAGTTGTGTGTGTCCTTTTTGAGAACAGACAGTACTGGGAGTGATTAGGTGAACGAACGATGTAATCCCCATCACAAAACACAGAGTGATGCTTTGTGGCAAATTGAACTCTTCTTTCACCTCTACTTCCTGCCATTGAATTCTGTGTTTCCTTTTCAGGATGAAAACAGTCTGGAATTCAGGAAATAAAATATATGTGTGAATAGCAGTGCTCATGATCTCAGATGAACTGCATATATCTATTTTTATGAGCTGTGTAATGCTTTGGTTACATGCAGCCTCCTCCTACTTGAAATGCCTGATACTGAGGCTTTAATTTTCCCCTTTATTGGAGAGTAGCATTAATGCCTAAACCAAAAGGGAATGCAGTTGCTTTTACTGTGAGTGATAACAAGTGGTAGGAAGAATGCAGACTCCTAAAAGACATTTCATTTTTTGAATGTCTCATTTTCTTCCCTCACTTTTGAAATAGATTGCTGTGGAAGTGACAGAATCCTTTGTGGAGTACATCAAAACAAAGCCTATTGTCTTTGAAGTCTTTGGACATTATCAGCAGCATCCTCTCCACCTGCAAGGACAGGACCTCAACAGGTATTGGTCGCTAGCCTGGCATAAAGGCACCTGGTGATCGTGCTCAGGTGATGCAGTGTTTGTACTCCTGGAGCTGTGCACCGCAGCCCCGCGGGCAGAATTCCTGGTGGGGGTGGAAGTGCTGGCAGAGGCCTCTTTACCCAGTGTAGTGACTGATGGGATTGTTCTGCCCTCTCAAACACGGACAGCTCTCCTGCCAGTCCACAGAACAGGAAAAGAGCATAGGTTAGTCTGAGAAGTTACCTGAGCCCCCTTGTTTTCCTGACAGGGGATATTTACCTGTCTCTGTAGGATTGTGAGGATATTTTTAGAGACAATGATAGGTGTGTGTATACAAAGATGCATGGGTGTGCATTTGTGTGTATTTCTGATGTTTAACGGCCTCTGTGTTGATAACTCTTCATTTCTCTGTAGCCCTCCACAGCCTTCTCGAAGATTCTTTCCTCCCCCCATGCCACTGTCAAAGCCAGGTGAGAGCAGCTCTCTAATTCTGTACATCACAGGTCTGTTACTGCTAATGGAGGTTGTAGTGTATTCCTGAGGTGTCCAGGACATGGAGAAATGTAAATGGAGTGAGTGGTACAAGGGGCATTGAATGTCTTTGCCGGCTCTCTGCCCTCTTTATGTGTTCGGTTTTTATTTCTTCTCAACCTCCTCTGCAGGAAGTGCTGCTTGGGTCACTAGGGGTAGAATTCCATTCCTGAGGTGTTGACCATATTCCATGAGATGTGGCTGTGGCTCTTCCCGTGCTTATTGGGCACATACTGACTGGAAAATTGCTTATTCATTAATTGCTTCATCTTGTTGCTCTCTCACGTTCTCGTTTAGCGAGTCGGTCTTGTTGAAATGATCCTTGGTTTTCTTTGCTTAACTGGAATAATGCATGCTGAACTCTTTTGTGATTTTTTTTCCCATTTCACCTTTCATTTCCTCCTCCTCCCTCTCTCTCTCACCTGCATATTTCCACCATCCTTTTTCTGTGTGTGTTCCATTCCCTCTGCAGACCATGAAAGGAAAATTGAGTTGATTAGGTACCTTATGTCTGGCTATGTAAACGTGCATGTGCTGAACACGCTCTCGGAGCATGCCAACGTGCTGGCCTCCTCTGCTGTGGCTGCTTTCCAGGATGGAGCTGACCAGCTGCCACCTTTTCTCTTTCTGCCTGTTCCCAGTTGTCAGAGTGAGCGGGCTCCTAAACGAGATGGTTAGTAGCCAAACCTGGTCTGTGATAGATGTAGAAGTAGTTCCAAAATGTGCTTCAAAACTCCTTCTTCCTTCATCATGTGGTAGTATTAGGAGTAGAGGCTGCCACAGTTGTGCTCAGGAAGGATGAGCAGTGCTTAAATGTAGGGCTCTTCTAGAGAGAACCATAGAGACAACCTGGAGACTCCAGTGTGCTGGGGGTCACAGATTTCTGTGTGTCACTGCATCTGTTCCCTCAATTCCCAGGACCTCTTACATTTTTCTGTGTTCTGCATTGAGTTTTGTGATACTGGGATGAGAGATGCATATGGAAACACGGGCAGGTATAGAGGAAGCATTCTTTTCCTTTTCACTCATCTTCCTTTTCTGCCACTAACAGTGCTGTTCCTCACTTCCATTTGTATTCTGTTTTATTTAACTCAAGAAAAAGTCACGCCGGTTAATAATTGTACCAATGCAAGTCTGTGAGGACATCTAGAACCAAGCTTTCCTGTTTAGTTAAATGTGTCTTTCTGTTGTTTTTCTCTTCTGATGCTCTTGAGTCGCTCTGCTTAGCAATAACCTGGAGTGGCTTGTGTGTTCGCTGTTCCTCTGGCCGTAGTGAGTTCATGTGCAGCTGCATGAGATGATTGGGTATAGGAGAATTACTCCCCTGAGTAATGTGTGAGAAGGTCAGTGATGAGCCTTGCTGCCTCAGGGTGGAGCTGTGCTGTGAATAACTGATTCCTGTAAAATCTGTCCCTCTGAGAGGGCTACTGTTTTACCCAGAAAAGAAACAGATCTCAAAAGAGATCTCAAAAAGGCACACCTGTAAGGAAGGACCTGTTTTAACCGGGGGCTGTTATGTCCTTCCAGTGCATGGGAAAGTGAGTGTGGTAGAAGCTGAAGGATACAGAGGTGTAAAGGTGGGAGAGCCTAAAGAACACCTGAGCAAGGGAGGATTGGGTCTTGAGAGGCAGAAGGGAATATAGTTATTTGGCTTAATAAAAGCAGTGACGTTAGTATGTGAAAGGAAAAAAAATGGAAAATCGGAGTTAGAAGAAATCCCACTGTGCAGGAATGAAGCTTTTAAAATGTTCCCATTTACAAAAATGTAATGAGTGAGCAGATAAGAAAAGGCTTGTAATGGTAACTGAAAGGTGTGATGTGTGAGGGAGTATTAGGTTATTTCTAGAATTTAAGCTGTTTCATTATTTTTTTTAACATGGTTTATTCCTACATGAAAGGCATTAGAGGGGATCTGGCTGGTAATTCTCACTAATGCCAAGAGATAAGGAGCCCAGAAAAATACTTTGGCAGGATTAGGGCTCTGGAATAAATCTTGTTCTGCCTTTTTACATACACAACATCTTAACCAAGTGGTGCAGGAGTCTGGCAGTTTGTAACACGAAGAAGTGAAGACTGGAGCTTTAGGTTCCATTCTTTTCCTCTTGTGTGAGGAAGGTGACATGTACTTTATGGGTGAGTAATGCTGCAGATGAACAGACCTCAGCAATTCTAGGTCACAGACTGTTAAACCATAAAGCAACTGATGCACATGTGAGGAAACCTCCCTGTGGATGTAGAGGGACGGTGTATTTTTCCAGGCTCTTTGGATGCACTTTTGTTCCATTATTTAACTTCAGAAACTTCATCTGTTCTAGTAACCTGGATCTATAAAACAACACTTAGAGAAATAACGATTGCTGTAAGCAACGTCTTTTTCATGGTAAAGCTGTGGTCTGCCTTCGTCCGTAGAATACGTAGGACCTCTAGGGTGGCACGTTCCTGTGAGCCCTGAGTAAGCTTTACCTATTCAGTTTTTGTAAGCTACTCTTTTCTTCTTCTTTCTTTTCTTTCTTTCAAGTGCCAGCTACAAAGCTGAATACTATGAGCAAGCCCAGCTTGGGCCAGAGTGTGAGCAAATACGACCTCCTTGTGTGGTTTGAGATCAGTGAACTGGAGCCAACAGGGGAGTGAGTATATTACTGTATTAATGCTGTGTGTTTCTAGAGCGGTGGTTGATGAGATTTCTGGGTTTTTCCCTCTGTTCCATTCAGACCAGGCTGATGTTTAGCAGTCGCCATGGCGGGGGCCTGGCTGGTTTGTAGTGATGGGGTGTCCAATCTGCTGGCAGTAGTTGTCCCCACTGGAAAGGACCCAAGTGATAGAATGACTTGCTTTCACGCTTGGAGGAGCCTCTCCATGGTGAAATTCCAGGCACAGGAAAAGGTTCCTCTGTGTGGGCCCTGAGTTTGGATTCTGTGGGACAGTGGAGACTTTGCACTGCAGTCACACAGCAGACTCTGCTCAGTGTTCATCTCTGCTGCAAAGAGGGTTTTCCCCTGACAGGCTTCAGGGGTTTGCGTGGAGGAGTTCCACAGTTTTCCATCGGTACTGATGGTTCCACGTTTCACTGATCCTGTAATGCCAGGAGGAGCCTGTGTGGAGAGTAGTTAGAAAGGCACTCCCTCGTGTCTTCAGCTGCCACAAGGAGAGGAAGCTGCTGGCAGCAGAAGCTGCTGTGCCGGCGCGTCTTGCCTGCCTGCTGATTCCCTGTCTCACACAGGTACATCCCTGCTATTGTGGACCACACCGGCGGCCTGCCCTGCCAGGGGACCTTTCTGCTGCACCAGGTACTGCTGAGAGCTGGGGAACGGCAGCTGTCACCTCTGCAGGGAGGGAGGGCTCTGCACCTCCTTCCCCACACAGCTGAGCAGTGACACTCAGCATCTCCCAGTCTGGGCTGCTGCTTTGGGCTGGGACATTGCCGGGTCCCCAGGGTGTCGCTGCTCCTGTGGGCATCCCGCTGGTGAAAGATGAAAGTCTTTTAAAAAGCAGGAACCTTTGGGACCAGAGTTGTGCCTTCTCCAGCATCTCTTGGGACACAGAAGGATCATGTGGACTCAACTTCCATTTGCTCTTTCTCACCTCTTGTGGTTATGACACATAATCTATGAAGTGACTGTATCTGAGTGCGTCTTAAATGCCTCTTGTAATCCTTAATAATATTTTGTTTCTAGCCAGATTATAAAGATAATTCTAGTTAAATATGATGTATAGATTTAAAGTTACATTTTTCCTACTCTGTCTTTGCGGAGTGAGAATGGGGAAGCATTTAATTTCTTCTACATATGAGAATATAACATCCCCTTGAAGTGAATTTTCGGGCCCTGAAACATAGAGGTGCATGTTCAGTTACAGGCTGGTTTAAATGCTATTATGTACTTGACTTTTGCAGTATAAGTGCAAAGTAGACGTGTGTGTGTGTGTGGACACTTCAGCAGTGTTTTGTTTCTGAACTCTGCCAGGGAATCCAGCGCAGAATCACCGTCACCATTATCCACGAGAAGGGCAGTGAGCTGCACTGGAAGGACGTGCGAGAGCTGGTGGTTGGTGAGTGAATGGTTTTGCATCTTGCTCTGTAAGGAAGAAAAGCTGTCACTGGTAATTTCTCGTTGTATGAGGTTCTCTCTTTTTTATGAGCACTGCCTGTAAGAGAAGGATTTTGAAAAAGATCCAGAGGAAAAATTTTAGTTTTGTAACTACCACTTACAGCTGCTTGTCAATCATGTAGTCCAAAATGATATTTGGGAAAACAAATTCCTTTAGTGTTGCAGTTTGAATTGTAATTGATTCCTCCTCCTCCTCTTTTTAGGGCGCATAAGAAATAAAGCAGAGGTGGATGAAGCTGCTGTGGATGCCATTCTGTCTTTGAATATCATCTCTGCAAAATACCTGAAGTCCTCTCACAGCTCCAACAGGTAAGTGAATGAAGTGAGCGCTCCAGCAGGAATCTGAAATCTGTTTGACCTCTGATGCATTGGCAGGATGTTTGGAAAGCTAAGTGTGAAATGCAGAATTCCCTGGGCACAGAACACACAGGTGGAGAACGAACATCACTGTAAATTCCTGCTAATGCTGGAATCTGTTGATCCATCTGAAGGGTTTGCTGATGATGCATCTGAATTTCTTTCCATGTGTACGGACCATAAAGGGCAGATGGAAAGGAGCAGCTTAAGGGGCTCTCAGGATTTAACCCCAAACTTTTAAACTGACATCAAGGTTTGGGCTAAAATACAGCATTGAATACAGGGACAGTTTTGGAGGTGCAGGTATAGATGTGCACGTTCTGTTCCTGGAGCGAGCACGTGGCAATCTCAGCCAGAGCCATGCTTTGTGAGTTCAGCTTCGTAATTTGTGGATTTATAGAGTTGTGTGACAAGTTGAGTCCAGTTCCGTGTCCCTGCAGGGCAGCAGCAGAGCCCGGGCTCTGTGTGTCCCTCATTGCTGTAAAGCTCAGACTCCACATTGTTCTGCTTCGGTGTCTGCAGCCAAGGGCAGCGAGGGCGTGGGGCGCAGCCTCTCCCTGCTCTGGCAGCAGAGTCACTTGGCTGCTCCCTGCCCCTGTTCAGCTGGTGCAAAGCAGGAAAATCCCTGCAGTGGGGCTCGGAGTGGCTGTTTCCAGAGGGAGGAAGGCTTCGAGTCCATCTCTGCTGCACCTGCTGAGTGCTGGAGGTGGGATCCTTCCAGGCACTGGAACTCTTCCTTCTCTGTCAGAGGCCTGGACTTTGAAATGCCTGTGGATTTGGGATGCTGTTCCTACTGACAGGACGCCTCTCTGCCACCTGGTGTCTGCAAAGGAAGGCAGGGCCAGGGGGCTGGCAGTTATTATCTTCCACTGACAAGTGGGTATTTTAGTGTGTTTGAATTAACAGATCAGCAGAACTGGAAAACAGGGAGCCTGTTGCTGGTTTTCTGTCTGTACTATGGGATTTGCAGTTGGAAAGCCCTGTGCTTGCTGTTCTGGTTCAATAAATCCTTCTGTATCTCAGTAGTTCTCTGTAAGGTGGGCAGCTGGGGTGAAGGAGAGTATGATGAAGCTGTTGGCCACCTCATCCCAAATTCCCAAGGTCTGAGCTGTGGGATGAGTGCATGGCAGCGTGGTGGAATGGGACTGAGGGCCTCATACGGGATGTGTTTCATGTTTGCTCATTGTCTGCAGACTTGTTTGCTGCTTTCTGTGGGGTTTTTCACTTTGTTTTGTTTTTTAAATCCACTTGTTCTGTTCCTCTCAGCTCTTGCTTTTCTGTTCTGCTTTTGGCTGCACTAACTGAAGCTCTTTCTATGTTTTTACAGGCTCTTTCTTGATAAGGATATGCCTAGGTATTTTCTGTTTGCTTCCTTTGTACATAAAGATTCTTGAAAATAGAATGCTTTATGTCCTTTGTATTGCTGCCACTTCCCTCAGCTTTTACTGAATTCTGTTAGCATACCTCTTAGCTCTTCCAGAAGTAGTCTTCCTCTTCCTCCTCCTCTTCCTCTGTGTCAGAGGGTTATTCAGGTACAGGTCACTCGAGGACTTCTGAAGATGAACTTCCCTTCATATGTGAGAGTAGGAAAATTTCCTTTGTTCAGTCTTTCTGATTCTCTTGATGTGCCATCAGATATAGACCCCTTCTGTAGTCCTTGCTATTTTCTTCCTTGTTCTGTGTCAAAGAACTAAATTTGGAATTTCTCACTGTCTCTGACTCTGTCAGACTGCTTGCTCAAGGACCAGGCCAAGGACTGAATGATGAGGTTACTTGAATTGCCCTGATCAAGTTGCCGTGGCTGCCATGTGACTGCTATTCAGCCTCTGTTCTGGGGCTGGATTTGCATCTGAAATTTACCCATGTGGTTGCCACCCCTTAGTTTAGCAGCTGGCAGAGGAGCCAGATGTGCAGGAGCTGCCCAGGTGGATTCCTGTTCCACCTTCCCTGTGGGATCACAGCCCAGCACAGTGGCTGCACATCTGGGGCACTTTGCACTCTGCTTTCTGTGCTCTGCCTCGGGACAAGAGAAGACGGAGTCTTCAGTGCTCCCGGTTCACCACCTTTCACTAAGGCCAAGTCAGAATCAGTTTTAACTACCCCTTTAAGCTGTCTCTCCTCTATTCCATGCTTTGTGTGTCCTTTGTGCTCCCTTTTCCTCCGTGTGCCGTTGGCTGTGCTGAAAGGAGTTTGCTCGCTTCTGGGTTTTGTCTCCCTCTGTAACTGTAGGAGCAAGTTCTGGTTTGGACAGGCAAAGCTCTGTATATTTACCTTCCTGGCTAAAAAGATCCACTAAAATAACTGCCTCAAAGCTGTGCTTGACCTCTTCTTGGTGCTTGTCCAAACATCATTTTACTCAAGAGGGTGGTAGTTCTTCTGCACTGCGGAGCATTTACACCTGTGTTCTCTCTGTGGGGAGAAATCTTGCTTGGCACATGGTGCAGAGATGATGCCAGGGCTACATACAGTGGTTTTTCCATCTGTGAGCAGACAGGATTTACTGCTTTCTCTTCCACCCTGAGAGCAGATCTGGAATTTGCTAGAAGTTTAAAAAATTGCCTGCTGTCATAACTAAGTCATGATGGAAGTTTAAAACGTAGGGACTCAGCAAAGACGTGTAAAGGCCTAGAGGACCACTGTGCTCTTTGCCTAATCTAACTCAAGTGAGGATTATTACTTTGCAGTGCTTTACAGTGTTTTTAAAGCTACCAATTACTTGGTCTTTAAATTATGTTTCTCTGGTTTTTTAATAGACACAACATATTCAGAAGTAGTTTCCTAAAAATGGTTCTTCAGATGCAAACAGTGTCTAGCAGAGTTCTCACTTGACTGCACCTCATGGTGCCTTTATGTATTAGCTTGGAATTGTGTAATTGGCGTCAGAGAAAGGGGATTCTTGGGAGCTCTGTTTGAGATCAAACTCTCTGTTTCTGGCTTGTCTGCTCTTAGTCTGTTTCATGTTTCTTTTTGTTCTGCTTTGTACTTCGTTATTTCTTCTACTCCCACCCTGCTGTTTGTCCTCTGTCTTCAGTTTCATCTCCTGTTTTTCCATGTCGGGAATTAGTACAGAAAATCCTTAGAGATATAGCTTATTTTAAAAAATAATATACATGAAGCACTTTCTAGCTTTTAGTCTAGCTCATCATTTGGACTCAAAATGGGATAAAAATAGCAAGAGGGTTTGGGAGGGAAGTCATACAGAGGTGGTGAAGAATGAAAACCTCGTGTTTCTGTTAGCAGAGTGGAAAGGTGTGCTGAGTTCCTGAGCAGGGGCATAGGTGCTCTTTCCAAAGGGACCTTCCTGCGGTCGGTTGCTGCCTGTGACAAGGGGAGGCTCATTTCCCCGAGGCCCTGCTGGGGAGGGGAGAGTGTAATGATGCCTTTAGATGTGGTGGTTTAGCTGTGCTGTGTGTGATGCTGCCTCTCACTTTTTCCTTGAACCTTCTGGATTGCTGGGGTAGACCTGGGGAGCTTTCAGCTCCTCTCTTTCCTTGTCGCAGACTGAAGAGATGTCTTACAGTCCTAAAATATGCTGTAGAATGGGTGTTGCTTATAAAAATGAATCTTGCCATGCACTTTTAAGATCCAGCCGGGCTGAATTGCACCTGGAGCAGTAGAGATTCATTTTCTCTGTTTAGAAACAATTGTTTAGTGCTGACTTCCCTGTAGTGCTATGACAGCTTTTGTTTTCTGCATTCCCTCTTCTCTCTTTTAGATGAGTCTTCTCCATAACAGGCAGTAGTCTTTACGCCACACTGTTTAAAGTAGAAGTAAACGATCTTGGAAATAAAGAGAAGGTTTTTGTCTTCAAGTATTTGTTATCTACATCACTGGAGGATAATGCCAGGGAGGAGATGTTTCAGGGAGTCAGAGTTCCTCTGCAGCCCTCTCACTATTGACCTTTTACTGCACTTTTCCCCAGGACTTTCTACAGGTTCGAGGCAGTTTGGGATAGCTCCCTGCACAACTCCCTCCTCCTCAACCGAGTGACACCGTATGGAGAGAAGATCTACATGACCCTTTCTGCCTACCTGGAGGTGAGACACCAGAGCCTTCCTCTGGCTGTAAACTATTGCAGACAGGACACAGAGTGTACCCGAGAGAAACAGATTCAAAAGTGATTTCAGTCCTGAGGCCAGTAAGAGTATTTATTCAATTTCTGAGCAGGGTGGAAAAAAATACTCACAGTTAACATCTTCATGTCAAGGTATTACTGCCTTGCAACACAAGGTGGTCTTAGCTTTTTGTACCTTGTTTTATCTATCTTTGTATCTGAAAATCCACTGGAATCAGTGAACATGGCTGTGTAAGTGCTGGTGTTACAAACAGTGGCTTGGCTCTTGGCTCGGTGTGCCAGGCACTGTTGTGCCGTGTAGTAAAATCATTTCACTCATGAGATGCATCAAGAAATTGGACAGTTCTCTTTCATAGATGCACATGTGAGAGCTCTTCACTAAGGACCCAAAGAAGAACAGATTTCAAAAGCTGTCCCACTAAGGGCAGCAGTGTACCTTGGCCCAGTTGGCTGCAGCCATTCATTCCCTGCTGGTGTTCCTCTTAGCTGGACCACTGCATCCAGCCTGCTGTGATCACCAAGGATGTCTGTATGGTGTTCTACTCGCGAGACGCCAAGATCTCCCCGCCGCGGTCCCTGCGCAACCTCTTCGGCAGCAGCTACTCCAGATCCCCAGACTCGTGAGTGCACTCACACTTCTGCCATTGATGCTTTTTGTCAGGATCTGTCTTCTCTCTCAGAGGATATAGTTGAGTTTTCTTAATTCTTTTCCTTGAAACCCTGCCTACTCACACGTTCTCCAGTCTGGTTTTGAACATTCTTTCTTGCATTTATTTCAGTGAAACAATGATGACTTCTCTCTTTACTGACCCCTTTTCCAGACTGACAGAGTTGGGAAGAGGGATCCTTTTTTCAGGCTTGCACACAGATGACCTTGATCCTGACCTGGAATTTACAGCAGCATGTGCTCCCCAAGCCCAGTGCAGAGTTGGGGGGAACATGGGGGAAATGCCATTTCTGGGGACCCTGCAGTCTGTTCTGGCTGTTGAGCACAGAGTAGAATTGAGATGTAGTTCTGACTTACAGCTACACTTCACATTCTGCTTTGGGAACCACTGAGCTAAAGCTGAAGCACTTTATTTCTGAAGATAATCAATAGTGTGTGTTTGTTCCTTCTGCTTTCCTGTGAACAGCAATCGAGTAACTGGGATCTATGAGCTGAGCTTGTGCAAAATGGCAGACACAGGAAGTCCAGGTAAGCAGTGGCTGGGTGTTCCAGTGGTAAATGTGAAATACTGCAGAAGGTTTCTCGGACAGAACGGAGTAAACATTCCTGTCCTGGTCAGAAGCAGTTCTGTGTTTCGTAGGAGCAATGGAACGTTGCTATTCCATAAAATAATTACTCTGGTTCTTACTTTAGACTCAGGTCTGTGTTTACTATTGGTGAACGAGGATTCACTGGAAACTTGATGTTTTCTGACATGGGTAACTCAGGACACTGAGCACATGCACCTGAGTCTTAGGGCATGATCCATGGCTCAAAACTCACAGCTGAGACGGGGTTCTGCAGCAATAGAGCTTTTTCTTGTCTTTCGAGGATGTTGCTCATTTCTGATGCCAGCTTCCCCACTTGGAAGAAATGTAGTTCAAGGTGCAGCTGTGTATTTTTCTTCTAAGATGTAGAAACTGAAGTCCTTGTGTTGAATTAGACTGAACGGGAGTTTGCATTATATCTTGGTCAATAGAAAATATCTGAAAGGAGTAAGAAAGCTGGACCAAATCAAATATCTTTGGTTGTGTATTTGCAGGCAGTGAAATCCTTGTGTTGTGTATTTCCAGCCAAGCAGCAGAAGTGCTGCTTCTTTGCAAAGTGCTGGTTGTTTCTTAGTGACACCCCTCTGGCTATGGTTTTAACACATCCTTTTTACTGCTCAGGAATGCAGAGGAGGAGGAGGAAAGTCCTGGATACTTCTGTGGCATATGTGAGGGGAGAAGAGAACCTGGCAGGTTGGAGGCCCAGGGGTGACAGCCTCATTCTAGAGCATCAGTGGGAACTGGAGAAACTGGAGCTGCTGCATGAGGTGAGTAAAGAGATCAAAGTCAAGACTTAAATAAAATCTCCTGGCAGAGAAGATACAAAGTGTGTGGCTGGCTGCTGAGTAGAGTCTTGGCTCAGAATCTCAGTGTCTTCAACAAAGATAAATTCAATTTCCAGTGCCACTGTAAACTCTCCTCCCTGGGGAAAGTTACTGCTATGAATAGTAAAGGATTCCTGAGAATTCAGTGTCTGCAGAGCTGGCACCTTCCTGGAGCAGACGGTACTGATTTCCTTTCTCGCTAGGTGGAAAAAACGCGACATTTTCTGCTGCTTCGTGAGAAGCTTGGTGACAGCATCCCCAAGTCCCTGAGCGACTCGTTGTCTCCCAGCCTGAGCAGCGGAACCCTCAGCACCTCCACCAGCATCTCCTCCCAGATTTCCACCACGACCTTCGAGAGCGCGGTGACGCCCAGCGAGAGCAGCGGCTACGACTCGGCCGACATCGAGAGCCTGGTGGACAGGGAGAAGGAGCTGGCCACCAAGGTATGCCAGGGGCACCCGTCCTGCTGGGCTGGCAGCTGGGCTGCCCCCGGGGATTGGAGCTCGATCACCAGTGTCTCAGAGAGCCTGGTGAATGCCCAGTACTGGGAGAGCTTCACTGGCGTGTAGGTCAGTGAATACGCCGCTCTCAGCGGCCAGTGCTGCTGGGGAGGTTGGGGCTGTGCCTGTATCTCATTCCCCTGTGGCAGTGGTTCTGTGAAAACTTTCTAATTGTATCAAGTGAAGCGACCATTCCCCTCTTCTGGGATTTTTCACAGTAGTTTAGAATTTTTCTTTCATGAGCTGCCAAGTGTGTCTTGGCA
Organism: Chamaea fasciata; assembly: GCF_029207755.1. Classification (NCBI taxonomy): domain Eukaryota; kingdom Metazoa; phylum Chordata; class Aves; order Passeriformes; family Sylviidae; genus Chamaea; species Chamaea fasciata. The sequence continues at coordinate 454,759 of NW_027094108.1, read as the reverse complement.
AATCACCTCTCCTGTTTGAATTTCTCTGAAAATGTAAATACAAAACTCTTCTGTGTGTCTCATTTGTTTCCCCTCCCCCTTTAGTGTCTGCAGCTTCTTACTCATACCTTCAATCGGGAATTCAACCAGGTGTACAACAGCATCAGCGATTGTAAGGTGAATATTTCATGTACTATTTCGTTGTAATGCACTCAGTTTGTCGTACAGTGGCAGTATGCTTGTGGGTCACGTGGCTTCATTCATTAGCAGACTCTTAATGTCTGTCCCTACGTACACTTTCCTTCTCTGAAAGGATAAATCAACTCTTACAAATTCTGCCTGTAGGCAAAGGGAATAACACCAGGTTTCAAACCGGATGGTGTCCACTGAGGAAGTCAGAGCGTGACTAGTCAGAAGCGTAGGACATTGATAATAACAAGCTGTGTCTGCAGAAGTGCTGCTGTATTTCTGCCCCCAGATGAGTTTTGGTGGTTTGTGTAAAAATTTGCCTGCTGAGTAGGGAATGGCTGATGGAAAAGCCTTTCTGTTTTCTGAGCCTCCTGTGCTGAGAGCCATGTTCAGCCAGCAGTGAACACCAGCTCCAAGCCAACTCCTGTCCCGCTCTCCCTGTGTTTGTGCTTGCAGCTCTCGGATATTTCTCCAATTGGGCGGGACCCGTCCGTGTCCAGTTTCAGCAGTGCAACCCTCACCCCTTCATCCACCTGCCCTTCTCTGGTGGATTCCAGGTGCAATTCAGTTGATCAGAAGTAAGTGTACTATATGAAAGGGAAAACATCACTTCTCTGTGCTTCACAGATCCCTTTGCTGTTTCCTGATTTTCTTTCCTCTTTCAGGTATTTCTCTGTACAGCCCCCTTGCCTTACTCCTTCAGCCGCTCTGCACAATTCCTTTTCCCTATTTTGTTCTTTTGAAGTATTTCTTTTCCCCCTTTATGTTGGAGGAGCAATCAGATGCTTGTCATTCCAGTGACCGGTGCATCTACAGTGTGTAGAGTCCACAAGTTTTTTCAGTGGTCTGTTGAAAAGGTCTATTAATGACGACCCAGCATAAACCAGTTTGGCCGTTAATCTCTGTTTATCTTTCTCAGCTGTACCTATACAAGATATTTTTGATGAAATTGGGAATAACTGTGTAGTGAAAGATGTAATTTGTACCTTCTCAGTTCACCATCCCTGAGGGAGGAGTGCTGAGGAAGTAGAACATTTGACATCAGACAGTAGCAGGAAGTATGTCTCTGTTGTGACTACGTTTAGCAGGAGAGACAAGGTAGAAGTGTGGTGAAGCAGCTTACTAGTGGTTATTATAAGTTTCATTCCACAGATATCAAGGGAAAGTGCTGTTTAATATGATACAAAAGGATTCCAATGTCTGCAATAAATCTGGGCGGGAGGATGGATCTTCCAGCTGGCCTGTAGCTGCAGTTTAAATTCCACTGTCACATTCAGTTGCTTTGTTGCGATTTCCGTTTTTTTCTCTATTTTTTTAAAGGACACCAGAAGCAAATTCTCGTGCCTCCAGTCCCTGTCATGAGGTGGAACAGTTCCAGATAATTCCTGCAGTAGAAACTTCCTACCTTGCCAGAGCTGGAAAGAACGAGTTCCTAAACCTCGTTCCTGATATTGAGGAGATCAGACCAGGGTAAGTTTTCTATTGTTGTGGGATCGTGGCTTCCTGAGAGCCATCCCAAGGGCTTTCTGAGATTGATAGGTTCTGTTCCCATTGGAAGAAGGAAAATTACCAGCTGACAGCAGAGCTGCCGAGTCCTCTGTAAGGGATTAGGGAAGGTTGTGTTGACATTTGATCTTTGCAGTGTTTGTTCCCTGCATCTGCTTAGTGAACAGGGCTTCCAGCGACTCCGACATGATGTTTGTTACCATCAGGCCATGGCTGAAGTTCACTGAGGCAGAGATCTCTGGGGTCTTTCTTTCTGTCAGACTTTTGCACAGCTGTTGAAGCACAATTCAGCTTGTTTTAGAGGAACTTCTTTGGAACACTGTTGCAGACAAAACATATTAAGGACCAAGTGTCTTGTTTTGTAGTTAAGAGGGATACTAAGGGAAAATCTGTTTCTGTATTGATGTGGGTTTGTTCTTTCCAGCTCTGTGGTATCAAAGAAAGGATACCTCCACTTCAAGGAGCCGCTCTCCACCTCCTGGGCCAAGCACTTTGTGGTGGTTCGCCGTCCCTATGTTTTTATTTACAACAGTGACAAAGATCCTGTAGAAAGAGGAGTCATAAACTTATCCACAGCTCAGGTGGAATACAGTGAGGATCAGCAGGCCATGGTAAAGGTCAGTCTGAGAGCTGTTGCTTATTTATCCATAAAGCAAGAACATTACAAGTAGCAGTGCACCTGTAGCGTCAGGTGTGTCATCTCTGGTCTGAGGGAAATGGATCTGAGTTGTGGAGACATGGAGGATCCCGCCCACAAAGTTCCCAGTTTGTTGAGGGTTTCCTGTGGTTTTGGACACAGTGGCACCAGAGGGTGAGCCCGACTGCTGGCACACATCACACCAGCTGTTAGGAGCACGTGTTGGTACCATCACCCTGCCTGCTGGGTTTTTGCAGCTTCCTTTGTGTGGGTTTTTTGGGCTTCTGTGTTTTGTTTGTTTTAAAAACAAAACCTCACAAAACAGCACATACAAACATCCTGCAGGGAATCAAATGAACTCTACCTGCCCATCTCAACAGCTCTGTAAGCCCACACTCAGCAGTTAAGGATTTATTCTGTAGGAGATAATGACTAATAATTAGTGGAAATCACCAGTGAAACATAAATGAAAGGATGTGATGGAGCAGGTTCTCTCAGAGAGGAGATATACATCAGCCTGGGTGCTCGTAGACTTTGTGTTTTAAGTTGCCCTTCACGTTCCAGACACCCAACACGTTCGGAGTGTGCACAAAGCACCGTGGAGTCCTGCTGCAGGCCATCAATGACAAGGACATGAATGACTGGTTATACGCCTTCAATCCTCTCCTTGCTGGCACAATTCGGTAAGAGGCGCCCCGGTGCGGTCAGGGCTGCACGGGACCTGCTCAGAGCAGGGGGAGATGGGCTGGTCACAGATTTCAGCTCTGAGGAATCTGACGAGGTGTGGGAGCTGGAGGAGGGAGGAGAGTAGGCGGGAAAAGCCCCAGAAGAGTCAGAAAACAAGCCAGCCCTGTGTTTCAGGAACTGTCGGGACTGTTGTTTTGGCTTGTGCTGTTCTGAGCAGCCGTGTCCAGTTTGAACATGTGTGGGATGCCACATTTGGAGACCACAAGATGGTTTCCTTGTGTTGCCATTTTACAAATTCATAAAGCTTTGTACTTCTCTGTGCTGGACCACCGTTTTAGGTTCTTGATTATGAGCTAAAGCAGGAATTATGTTCCCTTTTTATAACTTCTCTGGCAGCCTTTCCAGTATCACAGACAGCCCCTGCTTGCTGCACAGATCTTACTTTCCCTTCAGCAAAAAACCCCCAAAGAACTCAAACTCCAAGAAGCGAAGCTGTTACTGTACAGCACCAAATAATTTCTGAACAGTGCAGCCCCTAAATGATCCCTTCTCCCATTAGAGAGGCAGAGCAGAGAAGGGAGAATTCTTTCTCATTACAGCCCTGGATACATTTCACTTTCTTCGCATATGGAGTAAAGTAGGACTGTACCAAAGGAGTAAAAAAAACCAAAATAGGTGGATAAACTTTGGGGAGGGAGGAAAAATAAACTTTGAGAATTCACCAACTGCTTTTTCACTTTTCTTTTGTACAGGTCAAAACTGGCTCGAAGACGCACGGGCCAGATGAAGTACTGAGTCCATGTAATGTTCTCATCTGTTCTCCCCACTCACCTTCCCATAGATAGTGTGACCTCTCATTTTCTCTTTGTGATTCTTGACGGTTTCTCTTGTATGTAATCCTGTGGCTTAACATCCCCCACCTTCCCCACTCCTTCAGCACATTTTCTAGGTGTTCTAACCCTACCTTGTTTCTTTTCACCTGTACCAGCATTGTACTAGTAGCATGTGGCCAAACAAAAAGAGAAAGAAAAAAAAAATCAAAAAATCAAGTGATTATGCACGACTCTAAAAAGAAAAAAAAAAATTCCTGTAACAATTGTTTTCTCATTTCAGCTGACCTTTTGGTGTCTGTCCCACTGTCCACTGTCTGTCTAGACTGCTACAGGGTTTTCATTCAATTTGTGACTTGGCAGTGGTCATTGGTTCCCTCAGGGCAAAGTTCCAATGCCAGGGAAAGATAAATTGTTTAGTGGAGACATTACCCAGCCAGGAACTGCGATCGCTCCTCAGGCTTTCTGGATCCAGCCTCTATGTGAGACTCCGTTGAAAGCTGATATTGGACAAATCTATCTGGACAGACTGGATTTTGGACTCTGTGCAAGTTTATGAGTTTCCAGAGTCCAGCAGGATAAGGCATGAGCTAGAAGAATTAGGGAACAAACCAGGAGGGACTGGCTAGAACAATCTGCCTTTAAACGCTTGCTGCAGGGGTTGCAGGTGAACAGTGCTTGGGTCTGACGCTTTCCCAGAAGAGTTTCCATCAACACTCACTCCTCAGCCTCTGAACTGAGCAGAGCAGACTGTGCTGGTATGAGGGGAAATAGACCACAGACTGAAGCATGAGGTGAACTCCCCGGAATTTCAGATGCTCAAGCCGTGTGTTTGACAGGTGGAGAGTGTTAAATGGAAATGACAGTGCAGTTGGTCCCTGGCTCACCATGGAGGGCAGACCCCTCTTCCTGCTTTCAGTCCTGAGTTCTGCGTTCTTCCCGGTCCTGCAGGAGCAGTTCTCCCCTCTCTGGGAAGAGGTTAGGGCTCCCGTGGCCGTGTCAGGGTAGCAGCTCTGCAGCGTTGTTCCCGAGGGCCTGTTGGTGCATCCCTCACCTGTCAGGCTCCCATGTCGCCCCACCTGTCCATGGGAGCATCCGAGGTCTGTGGAGCACTTCCCAGGCCCCGCGCCTGCAGTGCTCCAGTGGGCGGCAGGACACTTCAATTCCTTTTGAAATAACTGTGAGTGTCTCCTAATTTCCCTGCTGCAGTTTTCATCAGCTAAACCCCACTGTATTCAGAGTTAATCCTTCCTGGGGAGTAGAGCAAGTGGATTCTGGTCCTGGTCAGTGGAATGTCGTAACTGGCCTCTTGGACATCAGCTGGGTGGTGTCAGTTCTTGACCTGCACTGTAAGTTCTTGTGGCCAAAGCCTTGGTCCTTGCCCAGGAAAGAAGAGCAGAATGGATTTCCTTGCGGGGAAGGGAGCTCCTCTCTCTCAGTCAGGTGTCGGGGAGGCTGGGGATGTGCGTGTGTCCTTCCCTGCTGTCCCCGGGGCGCTGGTCGGGCTGGCTGTGATCCTGGGCACAGTGAAGGGATTTCATCTGGAGGCTGCAGCCTCTCGAGGCGGAGGCGAGAGGGTTTGTGCCCCTCCTGCAGTCGGCTCATCGGGCCCAGTCCAGCTGGGGAAGCTCGTTTGTGTTCGGGTCGCCATCAGCCGCTCGCGCCGTGCCTGGAGCGCGTGTGGGACGAGTCTCTGGAGAAAGGTCTTTGCTTAGTGGGCTTTCAAGGGTCAGTGCAGTGCACCGTGACACCTCCTAACAGCCTGCAAGGCAAAGGCGCAGGGGGATGGAGGCTGACACTTGCTACGACTTATCTTTACATATCCCGAGGTAGTTCTCAAGCTAAATCATGTGCTCATGCCGTCTCCGTGGTCCTCAGATTTATTTCAGAACTGGAAGCCAGAGTGAGGGAGCATCCTGGGGACCCAGGAACATTATAGGAATGGGGGTTTTGGGTTTTTTTTGTTTGGTTGGTTTCTTTTTTCCTTCTGTTTTTGTCTCGTTTGCCTGTGTGTGACTCTTAATACAGTGATGATATTCCTTTGTTACGCAATGATGACAAAGCACTTCCAGTGTGTGGATTAAACTGCTTGTCCTGCGGGAGGGCTCCTCACACTGCAGCTAAGCTGACCTCAAGGATCAGGTTAATTCCAAGCATTAAGTTATTGCCGCCATCACCACTGTCTATGACAGTGGAACCTGTTTGAGGAGGCGGGGTGATTGAGGTGGTGGTAGGTTGTGACACACTGAGAGCATTTTAACTTTATCTGTTTCTGTTTCTTTTTTTTTTAACTAGAAGAAAACTAGTTTTCTAAGTCTTTGCTTTGGATAAGCCAGAGAATGAACCAAGTGGATTTAGACATTGCACAAAATCACGGTTAAGGGATCTTCCTTTAAAAGCAGGAAGAGACAGATGCTTATTTTATACAGAGCTTGAAGTGTTACACTTGTTGCATAAATGTCACTCTTCTGTCTTAAAACTCCAAGCAGCTTCTGGTGACTTGAGGTCTGAGTGGATAATGGATCATCAGAAGAGCAAAAGTCTGGTTTTAAGCATCAGCATCTCTTAAAGCTGCATAACCCGTGACAAACTAGGTCCTTGTTGTGTGGATTTCCAGTGGGCATTACTGTCTTCAGGTCTGACATAAAGGCAGACAAAGTTTTTCTGCAATTACCGAAGCCTGCTTGGAGACATTTAGGTTTCCCTACTTAAAACTGGACTGAAACCAGTCCAAGTTTTCTTTAAAAAGGTAACAAACCAAACAAATAATTTAAAAAGTGAATTTCCATTCACTTCAAAGCTTAGCCCAACATGTTAGAAATTAATTTTGGAAACAGAATGAGGAAGGAAAAATAGGCGAAGTTGCCTTCTCCTGGCGCGCCATTCTTGGCCGCCTGCTGAGTGTGTGTGCAGTGCCAGAGTCAGGCAGCTCTGGGGACTCGGCCTCGGTGCGTGAGGCATCCTGTGGGCCTGCCAGCCCGTGAGGACACGCACTAGCAGGGAGCTTGGCGGGCTTTCCCTGCGGAGGGCGAGTGGCAAACTGTGCTGTAGTTGGGATTTTATGTTCCTCGCCAAAAGGAAGCAGGAAACTCCTTTTTGTCCATTGAAAATTACGTTGGATCTTCCTGGGTATTTTAAAATTAAGCTGAACGTCCTTTACTGTGTTTTAGAAATGCACTTTAAGTACCTTTTTAGAGAAGATTCCTGTATTCTGGGAATGCAGAAGAGAAGGGAGTGCTATTTCCAGAGATTATGATTTCCAGACTGCCAAGAGAAGGTTTTTTTGGTCAGTGTCTCTATTACTGATTACACTGTCTTTATTCCTGATTAGCATGGTATTTCAAAGCAAAGACTTTACTTTTTGCTGCTTGTTATCTAATTTACAGGGATTTAATTTTATGTAACGTATTGTATATTTATACATCTGTAATTAATTGCGCATTAGATAGGGAAGAGGATTAGCTTTGGTCTAACACCCAGTGGTACCAAACTGCCCGTGCACGAGCATCTGCCTGTCCCCCTGCACGCCTGAGCCGGCGGTCGCTGGTGCTGTGGCGGGCGTTTTGCCGACGGGCAGCTCTTGGCCTGCGCCTGGAGGAGGGAGGCTCCTGCTGCTGCTCGGGGGGTTTGCTGGCTGGCCCCACCGGCGGGTCTGACCTGTGCGTTGCATCGCTCCGTTGTAGTTACTAACCCAGTCTGTGGTCTGGCTGTAGTGTCTGTAGCAGGATGTATTAACTTCGTGCTTCCTTGTTTCAAAACATCAGCTGTTCAAGAGCAGGACTGACTTTTGTTCAGAAGGCCATTTATGTGTTCTGTGTATCTGAAATCAAAACTAGTCCAACACTAACCAGATGGTTGTGTCCAATGTTATTGGGAACAGGATTTAAATTGCTGGGATCAGCTGTGTATTCAGAAAACTGGTGTGGAGCTCCTAAGTCTTCAATTCTTAGTGTTGCCAAGTGAATGGGCTGCCCCTGAGCAGTGCTGGATTTACCTCCTGCTTGCCTGGAAACCAGGGACTGGAAGCAGAGGGAGTCCTGAGTGATCAGCACTTGCCAGGATCAGGTCTGAATTTTCCACTTTGCTTGTTCATACTTCATGTGCAGGTGGGTATGGCTCCCGAATTTGGACGTTAGACATGCTGTTCACTGGAGTACATCCCTTGGAATTGCGGTCCCCATGTCCCTGTTAATCTCTCTGTACACAAGGTATACAAGGTAAATGCTGTATAAGTGGCCTTCTTGAACAAATCTCTTTGCAAACTGATTTCATCCCAGCGAAGGAGTGTATCAGCAACACTGTACATTAATTTCAGGTTTTCATTTTCTTATTTTATTTTGTAAATATATCTGATATTTGGAGCTTGAGTATACAAAATGTAAATATAGTTCATGTATTTGTACTAATTCTGATCCATTTGCTGTATAGCCTTAGGTGTGCAATGCAGATATCTAACTGTGTATGGTAACCTTGCACCACTGAATTGTTAGTGAACGAGGTGAAACAATAAAGGTACAACCAGTGCATTAGCAGATAGAATGTGTGCTCCTGTCATTTTGATTTAATTACTTTTATCTTATGTTGATTATTTGTTTTTAAAACGCGTTCTGAACAAGCCGATGCTTTCCTGAAAAGAAATTAATCTCAACTGCTCTTGAGAAAGAAGGGGAAGGGAGGCCCTGCTTGGCCTCATCCTTTCCCCTCTGGTATGCTGCACAGCATTTCTAAATACTTTTTGGATGCTTTCGAGTGATTATTTTGCTTGAAGAATGAATTAGGCTTAGTCACAGTGCTGCCGGTACTGAACTCGTGTATCTGGGGGCGACAGTTGGAAATGAGAGGAAAGGGGTGAGATCAAACCATCAAAACACAACAGCAAGGTGGGAACTCGGTGAACAAAGATGTGTCAGGGGATCCCCGTGAATCATTCCTGACTTGGTCTGAAGGTGCAACGTTCTCTGGAGCTTTTAAAAGCCACGGACAGGACATCCCCAAAGCATGTGAGTCCCACCAAAACAGGTCAGAAGCCTCTTAGAACTTCAAACCAGCTGCCTGGTGACTAAGTACCTTTACCAGGCTGCTGGCCTCCTCTGCTCTGTATCTGACAAGCTGTTTGTTGTCTTTGCTGCTGCGCTGATGCCCTGGTTGTTCTCCAGTCATGCACTTGAGTAACTTCTTCTGGCGGCTGCTTTGACAGGTTAATACCTCGTGGAACCACTCTGTCACTGCTTCCTGATCCATTCGCTCCTGGTGCCCAAAATTAAGGTGAACCAGAAACTTGATGGGCCAGATGCTGCCGGTCATCTTGTTTAGAAAATAATTTATCTAGAATGTAATGGAAACTACGGTCTCGAGAAGGGTGTGTGCGTTGCCCGTACATCGGAGGTAGGAAGTGGCTTTGTCCTCCTGAGATGGCCTCAATGCTGACACGGGGACAGCTTTGTCAGGTTTTGCCGGGGCACGCAAACAGGTAGCGGTGATACCCGAGGGGCTGACTGCCGCCTGGGACGCTGTTCAGCGGCAGAATCGAAAACAAATAATAATAATTGGAGAGAAATGACGAACTGCGCGGTTCCCGGCGGTCCTAGGGGTGCGTATCGCTGGGAACAGGCACAGCCGGCGGCCCGGGGCAGCTGCGCGGCTCCTCCGCGGGCGGGCGCGCCTCCCGGAGCTGCTGGGCCTGGAGCCCGGCGGGGAAGGGCCGGAGCCCGGCGGGGAAGGGCCGGAGCCCGGCGGGGAAGGGCCGGAGCCCGGCGGGGAAGGGCCGGAGCCCGGCGGGGAAGGGCCGGAGCCCGGCGGGGAAGGGCCGGAGCCCGGCGGGGAAGGGCCGGTGCCCGGCGGGGAAGGGCCGGAGCCCGGCGGGGAAGGGCCGGAGCCCGGCGGGGAAGGGCGGGAGCCCGGCGGGGAAGGGCCGGTGCCCGGCGGGGAAGGGCCGGAGCCCGGCGGGGAAGGGCCGGTGCCCGGCGGGGAAGGGCCGGAGCCCGGCGGGGAAGGGCCGGTGCCCGGCGGGGAAGGGCCGGTGCCCGGCGGGGAAGGGCGGGAGCCCGGCGGGGAAGGGCCGGAGCCCGGCGGGGAAGGGCCGGAGCCCGGCGGGGAAGGGCCGGTGACCGGCGGGGAAGGGTCGGAGCCCGGCGGGGAAGGGCCGGTGACCGGCGGGGAAGGGTCGGAGCCCGGCGGGGAAGGGCCGGTGACCGGCGGGGAAGGGCCGGAGCCCGGCGGGGAAGGGTCGGAGCCCGGCGGGGAAGGGTCGGAGCCCGGCGGGGAAGGGCCGGAGCCCGGCGGGGACAGCGCGGGGACAGCGCCGGGAGCCCCCGGCCCGGCCCGCGCCGCTGCCCCTTTAAGGGGGCGCGGCCTCCGGGACATCGGGCCATGGGCGGGGGGCGTGGCTCTCCCGAAGAGCCAATGGGCGCGCTCGGCCCCGCCCCGCCCCGCCCGCGGCTAATGAGGGGAACCGGCGGGCGCCGCAGGCCCGGCCCGCAGAACCCCGAGGGAGCCGGGAGAGCGGCGAGCGCCCGGAGAACGGAGAGAGCCCCGAGAGCGGAGCGCCCCGAACGCCGCTGCCATGGCCCAGTGAGAGCGGGGCGGCTGCGGGGCGGGAGCGGGGCCCGGCACGGCCGCGCTGCGCCGGGGCTGCAGCCCGGGCTCGGGAGGCCCTGGTGCGCTGTTCGCTGCGGGGCTCTGCCCGGTGCCTCCGCACGGCCTCGCTCCTGCGATCTGCCGCGGGAGCGGCTGGCAGAATGAGCTCCATGTTTTAGTTAGGAAGGGCTGGGCTGCCCTGGCAGCCGGCGCGGGCAGGACAGGCTGGCAGAGGAATGGATGCTGCTGCTGGGTCACTGCGAGTGACTTACTTGGCATTTTTGTTCTTTCGCGTTCCAGAGCTGACATTGCTTTGATTGGACTGGCCGTGATGGGTCAGAACCTGATTTTGAACATGAATGACCACGGCTTCGTGGTAAGTGAGGAAACATTGTTTAGGAAGGCTAACTAGTAGCACTTGGGATTGGAGCTGCGCATTTTGTGGGTCCTTTCCCCCCGCTCTTGAGATAATCTAATGGGTGTTATCTCCTTTTAGTTATACCCTGTGCCGGCCTTTGTCCTGTTTCCAGAGAACAGCGGTGATGCATGTGCTCAGCTGGCACCTGATACGTTAATTAGGCGTGACTTTTCCCTGAAGTTTGCCTTGGCCTTACCATTAACCGCAGGTTCCTGAGGCACTTGCAGAGACATGCTCAGGATCATCCCTGCCCTGTGCCTGTCAGGAAGGTGGAAGTGGGAGAGCACAGGATGTTGGACCTTGCTTGTATAATTTGTAGTCTGAGCTAACGTAACTGTTCCATTGGAAGCTTTTATTAACCTGTTTTCTTGTCCCCCCAGGTTTGTGCCTTCAACAGGACGGTTTCCAAAGTGGACGATTTCCTGGCTAACGAGGCCAAGGGAACCAAAGTGATCGGTGCTCACAGCCTGGAGGAGATGGTCTCCACGCTGAAGAAGCCCCGTCGCATTATCTTGCTGGTGAAGGCTGGAAGTGCAGTGGATGACTTCATCAATAAATTGGTGAGGCAGACATTCATTCTACCTATGACTGCTTGCTGTCTTTTGGAGGAGTTTCCTCTGGAAGTTCTCAGTTGTTCATCGTTAGGGAGGTTTTGAATGTATGGAAAAACCGAAATGCTGATTTATTTCTGACAGGTGCCATTGTTGGAGACTGGAGACATCATAATTGATGGTGGGAATTCTGAGTATAGGGACACCACGGTAAGCCTGTTTCCTACCTGAAGTGAATGAATAAAATCCACACAAGTCTTCCACTTCTGATCATCCGAATAGCCAGTCAATAAGATGCCATCACCCTGGTGCTCAGGAAAAGCCAAACTGAATTATTTCTGCAAAATTAGATCATGCAGCCTATTAAAAAGCAGTTAAGGACTGCCCTATAAGAATGTTTTTATAGAACTTGCCTAGATCCATCAGAGAATATCTTTTTGACATGTTTTAAGAGTGAAGGTTTTTAGAAAATTTCTTTTTACAATCTTAGGGAGTTTTCAGGAAGATTTGTAAGTCTAAGGATATTTATAGGTTTGTTGTTATTTCTTGATCCTTCATGATCATAGGACAATCCAGTAAGACAGAACTGCTGGTTTGGCTGTCTTGGTAATGGAAGCAGCAGAGTAATTATCTGCTTGTGCAGAGGCTGTAAATGTAGAAGTTACAGAAGCTACATTAGCCTGTCTGGGGTGCTCACATGAAAATATTGCATTCAGATTAGTATTTCTAATCTTAGAGGAGGTGCTCATATTCATCTTTCTGCTCCAACATCCTGATCTTGGATAGGGAGTTGGCCATGCCAGAGTGAAAACCTCAGTGAGGGTCAGTCCCTGGGGAGCCTGCAGCTGTCCTCAGGGATCCTGGCCTGTGCCTCTCCCCACTCAGAGGCCATGACTTCCCTTAGAGTTCTCTGTGCTTGCACCTTTACTCTGCAATGAACTCAGCAACTCCACCTTGGGCCTAATCCTCCTCCCCCAGATCTTTGCACAGAGCATGTGTCACCTGACACTCAATTCCAAGCCTCTCCTGGCCTCGCTGCTGCTCGTGCCTATCTGGTGCTTCTAAGGACTTGTTTTCTCACCATGTTGCTTTTGCAAGGATCCATATCAAAGCAACAGGAAGTTTCCTAATGCTCACTTCGCTGTTTGAACAAGCTTGCTTAAGGTCGGCTTCTAGCAAGTCCAAAGCAGAATTGAAAACCTGATTTTACATCTGAATTGCTAACCTTTGTTTGTAAGGCTCTCCGTTGAACAAAATCAAACGGTCCTGCTCTGCTCTTTGTTCCAGAGGCGCTGTAAGGAGCTGCAGGCAAAGGGCATCCTGTTTGTGGGGAGTGGTGTTAGTGGCGGGGAGGAGGGTGCCAGATATGGACCTTCCCTCATGCCAGGAGGAGCCAAGGAAGCCTGGTGAGCAAGAACTACTGTATTTTCTTGTTCAGAATGGTTTGCAACAATTCACATGGTACATTGAGAGAGGGGAAGAGGAGAGTGGGTGTGGAGAGAAGAAGATATGTTGCCATCTCACTTCCTCAAGGCTCCAGATTTCTCAACCTGGCGGGGGTCATGGGGCAGTGCTGAGCCTGCATGTAAGGTGGAACAAAGGCAGGCTTTTCTCACAGGGATCCACAGGCAAAGCAGGACCTACAGGCATCTGAAGGGAGAAGGGAATTTTGCTTACGTTTTAAACAAGTACCATTTCTTATTTTTTTCTTTTGAGGCTGTACACACTTGGGAAGCTGCTAGCCATGAATCAGGCAGCAAATGGCCCTGTAGTGACACGTTACAAAAGGAGCTTCAGTACATGTTTGTACTACTATTGAATGCATCAATTGATTTGCAAGTTTCTGCATGCTGCTGTGCTGTTCTGTACTCCTGTCTCAGTAGAGGACTGCACATCAATGCTCACATTAGACTTTATCCCTGGCTGGCCATTCTCTGTATACATGTGGACAGAAAAGGTGTGTCCAGGCTTTACCTGAGCTTTAGTATCTCTTGAGTCCGTGTCCATTTGCATTAGTGTTTCATACCTGTACCAGCCTGTTCAAATTTGATGGTACAAAGCCACTAACAACAGTAAGTTGCTGCCCGTTCATCTTTTGCCTTGAACAGCTAAGTAAGGACATCTTCTATGTTCAGATGGAGAGGATATTTGGGCTCCTTGAAGGGCATTACACTTGTCTGTACAGTGTTGGAAGTGTGACTTGATTGTCCCAACGTCTTGTGAACTGCCTAGTTGGGAACAGCACGTTTAATTGACATTGCTGTGTGGATGGGTTATCAACCTGGCAGCTGCCCTCAGCCCAGGCTGCCTTTTGGCAGGTTACAGAAGGAGGCATCATACTGATAGATTTGTTTTCTCTTGTGGTGTTTGTATCCCTGACCTGTCTGCTAAGGTGTATTCATTCTTTTTCTCCACAGGCCCCACATCAAGACCATATTTCAAAGCATTGCTGCTAAAGTGGGATCTGGGGAACCTTGTTGTGACTGGGTAAATAGTCGTTTGATACTGACCCTCACTTGGGGTTAGGTCCCTGCTTTGGGTGCTGAAGCTCATGGATGTCTGTCCACCACAGACACAGCACCATCAGTGGGTGATTTTCTGGCTGTGTTCATTTCCAGTCTGCCATCCCTGATAACTCACACCATGCAATGGAGAGACAAAGGTTTGTGGCTGGGTCGTGTGCTGGGGGAGCTGAATGGACCTGTGACCCCCTGGTTGCAGTTAGCACTGCCTTGGATTCCCTCCTTTAGGCAGAAGGAAGCCAGGGGCAGGTATTAAACACTGCAAGTGGTGACGATGCTGTTGCTGAGGGGATTTTTGGATGTTTCTGGACAGGTGGGAGAGGAAGGAGCTGGACATTTTGTGAAGATGGTGCACAATGGGATTGAGTATGGAGACATGCAGCTGATCTGTGAGGCCTATCACCTGATGAAGGATGTGGTGGGCATGGAGCACGATGAGATGGCAAAGGTGATTTGCAGTTTTTAACGTCTCTCCTCTTTTTTTGTGCCACGGTGTCTGCCTGCCACTGGTGAGGTGCTGGGCTTGGGTAAAGCTGCTGCATGTACAGGAAGTGAATTTTTCTGACATACCTCTTGCACAGGGGTGGGGCACAATATTCTTGAGCTTTACATGAGGTAGGAACAGTGAGCCTGGACAGTTGAATGCTTACAGAAGTTGTCTAAAACTCTTCCCATGCTAGAGTTGATTTCTCTCCAGGAAGCACCCTCAGGTGTAGAGATGTGCGTTACCTTGCCTGAAAGGAGTTAGTGAAACACCGAGCAATATAATCAATCAGGCAAAATAAATACATTAATCAATTAAAAGATAATCAATTAAAAGTAGAGACACCACAAATTGGGATGTGTATGAATATCTTTGTACTTTTCTCCTTTTTCAGGTATTTCAGGAGTGGAATAAGACAGAGTTGGACTCTTTCCTGATTGAAATCACAGCCAATATTCTGAAATTCAAAGACAGTGATGGCAAATTCCTCCTCCCAAAGATCAGGGACAGTGCAGGGCAAAAGGGCACAGGGAAGTGGACAGCCATCTCTGCCCTGGAATACGGAGTCCCGGTCACACTCATCGGTAACTGTTGCTTTGATCTTTCTTCCTCCATGTACCACATCACAGTAAGGGAAAAGAGTCTCAGAAGTGAGCCCACAGCAGGGCTGGGCTGCCAGAAGAGGCTCTTGTGGGTGTAGCTGTTCCAGCCTTTCTGCCCTGACAGCCGTTCCTGGGGTTTTTTTGTTTTGTTTTGTTTTGTTTTTTCTGGGCTTGTTTTCACCCTGCCCCTTAAATGCTGCCAGTCCTGTTGTCACACCTGTGTCCGTGGTGTCCCTGCAGTGCTGAGAGGACTCAGTGACAGGGCGATAGTAAGTGCTGTGCTCAGTGTTGTAATGCAGAGGAGCTGTAACACATCTGCAACACATTTAGAGTGCCCTAACACCACAGATCCAGAGCAGGCTTCCCACTGAGTAAATCAGATGAATCAACAGGTTCTTTACTCTCAGATTTGCTTACATTTCCATGCTTTCTCTAACTCTTTTTCCTTAGCATTGGCTGCTCAAGTCCTGAAGATAATAAACATTACATTCAGTAGCTAAAAGAAAGTAACTGCAGTGTAGCTGTCAAAGAAGCATGGCTGCATTCCAGCAGCAAAGCAGGTTCTCAATAGTTTTAATGTTCTCCTGCAGCTGTAGACTTTCAGTTCTAGGCTTGAAACAGTGTTTCTTGCCTGTGCTGCTCATACCCTCCCGTTTGGGGTGCTTGCAAAGGCCAAGGGTGGAGGAGACACTCCCTGATTAGCGCTGGGCAGTGCCAGGGAGCGTTGGTAGGTAAGGCCGAGCTGACAGGGAAGTGTGTGCCAGGGTCCTTGTGCAAACGTGGCCCTTCTCAGGCAGTGCTCTGTGGTTTTACTGCCTGAGCGTGACTTGCAAACTTCTGCCTGTAAGAGCAGAGTCATGCTACTCCTGCTTTTTCCTGGTTTCCCTACCATGCTGCTTCTCCCCACCGTAGAAGGAAGTTTTTGCAGAAATGGAAATTGGGCTGTTCTGATTTACATATGATATGTCCTCCTGCTGTAGGGAGGATCCAGAGTCTTGTGAAAACATGACTCACTTTTTTTAAAATTGTTGTTGATTTTGGGGTGTGGTTTTTTGGGGTTTTTTTTTTTTTTGGTATATCACCACTCACTTAAAGGGTGGAACAAAATGACAGTATGAAGACTTGCTTCTTCTCCTTCTATCAGACCCTGAAAAGCAAACTTTTTTCTTCCTCATTTTACAGTACTGTCTTCAATTACAAACAAGTACAGCTTAAACCAGAATCTGGAACTCACTGAGCCAGCCTGACAGATGATATTTAGTAACCTGTTTATGATGTTAGAAAACTTTCCTGTGAACTTCTGAGTACTAGTGCTAGAGGCCCACCAGATTTGTAAATCTTATTTCATCTTACAAGTTAACCTGCTGATTTATTCTTGATTTTAATTGCCCTTGTTTTGCATGTCTGTATTTCAAAGCACATCCAGTTAATGTGAGCTGGCAGTTAAGGAACAGCTTTTTGTCTAAAAGCATGGCACAGTACTTGGTGAAGTCTTCAGCCTTGTTGTTCCCTAGACTGCAGTACACCACTGCCAGTCTCTGATAGACAGGAAAAGATTTTAAAGTAAATTCTCAAAACTGAGAGCTGGTAAATATTCCTCAGGATAAATTTTCATGTGGATGACTTGTGGCTTTTTTCTTTATCATTTGAAAGCTGTATCAGTCAATACTTAGCAATGGCTGTACTGAGTGGCAGCGTTGTCCCTCAGGAACGCTGTTGGAATAATTCATTTGTGCTGCAGTTACTTCACTTGCAGATGGCTCATCCCTCAGTGACACTCTGTGGTGCCTGAGCACCTCAGGCACGAGCAGTGATGCTCGGGTTTCTAATGATCTCCTCTTTCCTGCCTTACCAAAGGTGAAGCTGTGTTTGCACGGTGCCTGTCTTCCCTCAAGGCTGAGAGAGTGCAGGCCAGTAAGCTGCTGGGAGGGCCCAAAGTGACTCAGTTCAGTGGGAACAAGAAGGTTTTCCTGGAGGACATCCGCAAGGTGGGTCCCTGTGCAGGGTTACGGATCTGGGGTGCTGTGAACCCTGGGGAGCAGCTCCTGTGTTTGCACTCCATGAGAACTGGGTCCCGCTTTCGGCACTGTGCATTGTCTCCTGATGCCCACAAAGCATAATGCCATGCATTCCTGAACAAAGGAAGGGTGGGAAGGACCCAGAAGGATTTCAGCTCTGTGCCACAGTGGGCAGAGACAACTCCATGGGGTACAGAGATCATAGCTCATCACAGGAGCTTGTCCACCCCTCAACACTCCTGCCTGTGCCTGGGTATTGATCTCTTGGTCTCTCTCTGTTGAAACCAAACTTTCCAATGAGAAAGGATATTTTGGTTCACATAACTGGAATGTTGCTGCTGTACTCATGCCTGTTGAGATGTGGGCTGAACAGAGCATGTAGACTGTGAAGTGTGTTGTTCAACTTTGTAAAACTTCTCTTGGAATGTGAATTTGAATTTTTTTTTTTTTTTAGGCCCTGTATGCTTCCAAGATTATCTCATATGCTCAAGGCTTCATGCTGCTGAGACAAGCAGCCAAAGAATTTGGCTGGACACTGAACTATGGTGGTATTGCACTGATGTGGAGGGGAGGCTGCATCATCAGAAGGTAATTGAGATGGGGAGGTGACCTGGGTGCTGACGGGAGAAGAGCAGGCAGTTTAGTTTATGAGGTGCTTGGCTGACGAGCCTAGGGATTTCCCTGGAAAATGCATGGAGTTACTCTGCTGGTAAGATTCTGAGAGGCTGTAGACAACACCAAAGGTTACTAGATGAGCCCACTATTAGATGAACCCACTATTCTGGTGGCTTAACTGCTGAAAATTCTTTCGGTCTTTGTCATGTTTGGAACCTGAGTCTGACTGAGTCAAGTTCTGGCACTGTAAGTTTTGGATTCTGGGCCTTTGTTGGAAGCTGTGACATTTATTCCTGTTTAACTTTTGCCTAGTGTGTTCCTGGGAAAAATCAAAGATGCTTTTGATAGAAACCCTGAGCTCCAGAATTTGCTGTTGGATGATTTCTTTAAGACAGCTGTAGAAAACTGTCAGGTAAGTTCCGAGAAAAGGAGAGCATAAAAACAATTTATAGCCAGGACTGTCATGGTTCTTCTCTTTGGTACTGACCAAGCTATGATTGGAAACGGAGGGTTCCCATTTTACTGTTAGAGAAGAGCCTTAGGCAGAAATCCAGCAATTCAGAGGGACTGTAATAGGAGGAAAAAGGCCTGGCCTGTGTGAACATTCTCAGCACTGCCCTGTGTCTTGTGCCTACTGTGCAGTTGGCTTTCAGCTGAGCAGACCATAAAGCTCTGTTCCAGTCCCACTGTTTGCAGTAGCCCCACAACAGCAGTTCCAGACCCACCCATTCTTCGGGCCTGTGTCCTGATTTGGATGGAGCTGATGGGCAGAACTAAAACCGCGTTATCTGGCCAAAAAGGAAGTCTCTATTATCATTACAAGTTCTTGTAACTGAATCTGAATATTCCATGCAAATTGCTAGACCAGATGAAGAGTTGAACTGAAGATTATCCATGTCTGTGAAGTATCAGTGCTGTCCTCTTACAGCCCTGGGCAGGCTTTGTTCTGTGCTTGGTGAGAGGTCCTGGAAGTGCCTCCGAGCTCAGAACATTCCCCGTTCCCCACTGAGTTCATGCTTTGGAGATGCTCTGACCATATTTTTGTGGAAGAATAGCATCCTTGCCCGAGGCTGTGGTTTGACTGCATGTCTCAACTGTTCTCATCCTGCTGTTAACTGTGTCTTACTTGCCATTATTTTAGATCAACCTCATTTGTGTAAAGGCAGTAATCTGCTGCAGTATTAGCTCAGACTTGGCTATTAGATTTCCTAGAACGTGAAATAGACACACAGTTGTTCTGGAGTGGTTCTGTGCCTGCAGGTACCTCTGAGCAGGCACTGTCAGTTTCCTGACTCATCAACACTGATCAGTTTCCTTTTCCCCCTTTTCCTCTCTCCCAGGAGTCCTGGCGCCGTGTGATCAGTACTGGAGTGCAGATTGGAATCCCTATGCCCTGCTTCACTACAGCACTTTCTTTTTATGATGGATACAGGCATGAGATATTGCCAGCTAACCTGATTCAGGTAGGTACTGAAACCTCATCGTGCACTTGTTTAAATACTGCTTTAAAGGTCTCAGTGGCAATATGTCCTAATCACACACAGTATACAGTATAGGTGGCCTAATGCATTTCTGTTGTACCTGAAATTCATGTCACTAAAACACTTAGAGACAGCTGGATAAAGAACACCAGAGATACTGGTATGGCAGTGCCCAGTGGGTGCTTGTATTCCATCTGTGAACCAAGGGTAATGATATCTTTGAACCCAAATGGTTTTAGAGAAGTCTCTTTGAATGTTTGGATGTATGGAAGTGTTTGTTTTTTAGATTAGTACCAAGCAGAAATCCTGTACTTGCATTTCTGCAGAACTCTTCATTTAATTATTAGTTATTAGTAAATTTTTCATTGCGGTGGTTTTGCTAATAATCAGAAAATAATTTTGAGTGTTTTAATAATGGAGTCCAATCTTGTTTCTACTATTCCTTGTTAGGTAACAGTAGGTGCAACTTCTAGAACCCGCATGATATTGACATGTGTGTGTCTGTGTGTTCATTCCAGGCTCAGCGTGATTACTTTGGTGCACATACATATGAATTATTATCAAAGCCAGGGGCATTTATCCACACCAACTGGACAGGCCATGGAGGAAACGTGTCCTCTTCTGCTTACAATGTCTAACGGAAATCCTTCCACTTGGAGCCAAGATACTGTAGATCTCAGATATTTCTTCTAGAATATCACTTTTTACTGTACTCTGCTAGAACTTGTGTTTGGACACTTTTGTAATAACTTGTGGCTGTATTTCATACATATATGTATATCTCTATATATGTATCATATAAGAAAATTAAATAAATTTAGTTATAAACGTGTTGAGGTGTTTTCTTTCCACTGGTGCTGGTCAAAACTAGGTAAAATGTTTGTGTGCCATATTTAATAGAATTTATAGTCAGGTTTCTAGTATTGTAGTGCATATAGTCCTAGGGATCAAGGCAGAGATGACTGCAGTTCAGGAATCACTGAGATGGAAGTGGCAGACAGCACAGGAACTTACACAAGGTTCCAGGCAGAAAAAGGCCTTTCTTTCATTGCCATGGTTTATTGCTAACAGGCAGCAGCTTGGCTCTCACAGATTTAATTCCTGGGCATTCAGCTGCCCAGTCTGTCACACTGAGCTCTCTGTGCTTTTGGTGCGTGGGATGGGTCATGGGGAAACAAAACTCATATTCCTGTCACCATTCTCCCTCCAACTGTTGTTCCCAGGTTTAACCTCTGGCGTAAACTTTGCAGTGCTGTGTGATCGCACTTTTCTCCCCCAAATCTCCCCGATTCTTTGCCTCTTCTTCCCATGGGGCAATTAAAAATACCCACAACAGCATGTAAAGTTGGCTCTATTTTATATCCTCTCCCTGCAATGCTACTGCCAGTCACCTTCAGGACTTCTGAAAACTCACCTGTGTGTCTGAACCTTTTTATTTCTCAAAGTCTGTTAAATTTTGTGCTGTGCACGCTGATTTTTACCTTCATTTTTGGCCATATATATTTCTGCTAAGACAGCTAGTTAGTCACTGGTTGGGTATCCGTGTAAGGTAAAATACACCTTTCGCTTTAGGGCACCTTTTCTGCAGGCGGCGCAGTCAGACCCGTGAGGGAGACGAGCATGGCGGCGGCGGCCGCGCGCCCCCTCACGGCCCGGGGCGGGGCCCGACATGGCGGCGGCGCGGGAAGCGGCGGGGGCGGGAGCGCCCGAGGGCGGCCATGGCGGCGGGCGGGCCGGAGCTCACACAGGTGCCGGGGCTGGGGGCTGGGGGCGAGGCCGGTGTGTCACTGCCGGCCCCCGGGGCGGGAGCGCCCGAGGGCGGCCATGGCGGCGGGCGGGCCGGAGCTCACGCAGGTGCCGGGCCCGGGGGCCGAGCCCTCAGCGGCCGGGGCTGGGCTTTGGGGTCTGGGGGCTGGGGGCGAGGCCGGTGTGTCACTGCCGGCCCCCGGGGCGGGAGCCCATGAGGGCGGCCATGGCGGCGGGCGGGCCGGAGCTCACGCAGGTGCCGGGCCCGGGGGCCGAGCCCTCAGCGGCCGGGGCTGGGCTTTGGGGTCTGGGGGCTGGGGGCGAGGCCGGTGTGTCACTGCCGGCCCCCGGGGCGGGAGCCCATGAGGGCGGCCATGGCGGCGGGCGGGCCGGAGCTCACACAGGTGCCGGGGCTGGGGGCTGGGGGCGAGGCCGGTGTGTCACTGCCGGCCCCCGGGGCGGGAGCGCCCGAGGGCGGCCATGGCGGCGGGCGGGCCGGAGCTCACGCAGGTGCCGGGCCCGGGGGCCGAGCCCTCAGCGGCCGGGGCTGGGGGCTGGGGGCTTGGGGCGAGGCCGAAACACTCGCTTGTTTCTCTGTGTGCCACTGCCGGCCCCTGCCTCTCTCCCTGCAGAGGCTGAAGGCGGCGGTTCACTACACAGTCGGGTGCCTGTGCCAGGAGGTGGAGGAGGACAAGGACGTGCGGTTCAGCAAACAGAGCATCGCAGCCATCGCGGAGATCACCTTCCGGCAGTGCGGTACGGCTGCGTTACCTGGGGCCGCCTGGCTCACCTGGAGGTGCCTCGTGTCACCTGGGGCCGCCTGGGTCACCTGGAGATGCCTGGCTCACCTGGAGGTGCCTGGCTTACCTGGAGGTGCCTGGCTTACCTGGGGCCGCCTGGCTCACCTGGAGGTGCCTCGTGTCACCTGGAGATGCCTGGCTTACCTGGGGCCGCCTGGGTCACCTGGAGATGCCTGGGTTACCTGGGGCCGCCTGGCTCACCTGGAGGTGCCTGGCTTACCTGGGGCCGCCTGGCTCACCTGGAGGTGCCTCGTGTCACCTGGAGATGCCTGGCTTACCTGGGGCCGCCTGGGTCACCTGGAGATGCCTGGGTTACCTGGGGCCGCCTGGGTTACTGCAGCGTTCCGTGTCTGCTCAGGAGCCATTGCTGGCGGCACAGGGCTTCAAAAATAATAGCACCGAGCTAGGTGTCACCGGGCATTCTCTTGCATTACGGTTGTTTTTTTTTTTTTTCAGTACAAGAAATACTAGTTGAACTTTTCAGACCTGAAAAAAGCATTTAAATGTATGAGCGTTTAGATGTATCCACCTGCTTGTGTACAAGTGGTACCTAATAACCAGCTGTGGTCACTTCTTATAGCTGACTTGGATAATTTGTGTATCTCTTCCCACCCAGTGTTTTAAAATATATAACATCTTTGTGTTTTCTCTAGAAATCTTTGCAAAAGACCTCGAAATGTTTGCAAGGTATGCATTGTTACAAAGGCTTTCCTTTTTTTTTGTGTTAGCTCCTAGATAATCTTTAAAACACGTCTTGTAATTCAAGCTTTAAAGGGCTTGGTGGCTGTTTAAATAGTGTCTTTGAAGTTATGAAATAGAAATTCCTTGTAGGCATGTTTTTCAGTCAGTGTTGGCAAAAATGTTAAGGGGTGTTTCTTTGGTTTTATGCAGGCATGCAAAACGAACCACAGTCACTACAGAAGATGTGAAGCTTTTGGCTAGAAGAAGCAATTCTTTGGTGAGATACACTGTATTTTCTGTCTCACAACATTCTTAAACCAGTTAATTCCTAAAAGCATTTGAATGAAGGTTATACATGGAGAAGGAACTGTTCTATAAGCAATTTCACTGTCTTCCTGAGGTACATAGGCACAATCCAGCAATGCCTGTATGTGGATCCATGAAAAATGCTTCTAATACTAATTTTACTTTTATGTAAGGAGATTTTTTCCTTCTGTATATGATTTGAAATACATAACAGGAACTTGCCTGAGAAGGCAAAGTAAATGTTTTTTGGAGTCTGTCATGTTTCTTGTAATAAGAATTTTCCTGGTTAATTTCTCTTTGGTGTTTCTTTCTAACATCTTGTGAATGAACGAAGCTCCTCAGTAGAGGACTGACTAGCTTATTGTTCCCAGCTAAAATATATCACTCAGAAGAGTGAAGAGCTTGCATCAAATAACATGGAGCAGAAGGAGAAGAAGAAAAAGAAGTCCAGTGCAGCTAAGGGAGAGAGAACTCCTGGGGAACAAGAAGCAGCTGTGACTGAAAATGAAGATTCCAACATGGGATGATTCATTTTTTGAGTAATGTTTCAGGTTATTTTCTCTTACTATCCTACAGAAACCAGAATTAGCCTATTCATCTTGCTGGTTAGCTCCAGTAATGAATCTTCAGGTTTTCAGGTGAATGCAATTAGATTTTTATTGTTCCAAAAATGAAGTCTGTCAGAATTCAGTACGCTTACAGCCAAAATGCCTTAACTGCTCACAAAAGGTGTCTTATTAAAATTAAAATACTTTAATTAAAGACTTTGAAACAGACCATTCTCACTGAACCGTAACTCAGTCTGTGTAATAGCCTTCATTCTGCTACTTTATTTCTCTAGTCATTCTGACTCTTTCCTTGCTCCCAGTTTTGCTATTTTTGCTCAGACATTTTGAAAATTTTGTTTTTAATAAGCCATATCTCTCGCTCGTTGTCCTGACAGTTAAAGGTGTTGTGTGGCACTGCTGGGGCACAGTTGTCACTGCCAGTAATTCCCATTTTCCAGTGGCACCGTGGGCAGGCAGGGGGCCCACTGCCAGGCTGGCAGAGCCCTACCCAGGTTCACCATGATAAACACACATTTTGCCTAAACACTTTGGGTAAGTTAAAGACAGTACTTCTGTGTTCAATTTCTTCATCCTCATTCCTTAAAGTAATGATGTATTTATCAGCCCATTCTTTAATTATAGCAGCTGGTGGAAATAGCAAAACTAGTCCAACAGTAAGATAAAAAGGTTTTATTGGTATTAGAAAAAAAGACTCTAACAAATTTTAAAATAAGCCAGTTAATACAAAAGCATCATGATGCTACACTAATGATTAGGAGAATAACACAGCAGGCCAAATGCAAGTCTTCTGTCACACAGCCTTACAAAGCAATTTATTTCCACCTTTGCTGTGCTTTACGTGATAGTTGTTGCAGAGCATCCAAGAGGCAGGAGTTCCTTACAGAAAAAGCACTGAAGTTGATGGACTTTGAATTTAACTGATTAAATCCACGTGAGAATTCAAGTTCCTGTATCCTAGGCTGGAGCTTAAAGCCAGGCAGCAGCTGGCTAACCCCTCTGCCCTGATCACTAACTGTGCCTCAGAGTGTCTTCCAGAGATGCCCCCTCGGTTTTACACTGAAAACAGTGGGAGGACAAAGCAATCAAACTGCCTGGGGCTTCAGGGGCTGTGTCCACCATTATCAGATGGAAGCTGCTGGCCACCAACCAGGTATTGAAAGCTGAACACTTACATGCTGTGCTTAGCAATACCATTGTTCCAGCGTTCTGCAAAAAGTCAAAATCCCTTTACTCACACAATTCAAATCACCAGAGGAGTTTAAGCCTCAGGACAACGATCAGATTTTAGTTGTTCTACAGCCAGACCATAGTATGACCAGCAAACTATGGTTCCCAGGATGTGTCTTTGCTTGTATTGATTCTAATGCAAAAGCAAGAACTAAGCTGCAAGCAGCAATGCAGTCTTATTTTTTGCGTTTTGCACTGGGCCAGTCCCCCCAGGGAAGTGTTTTCTTGCCCTTGGACGTGCTCCGGAGCGAGTGCAGGGTCTGCACTTGTTTGAGGCGCTTGGAGAGCTCCTGGTCACAGGCCTCCTGCAGAGCTGCAGCTTTCTGCTTGTCCCATCCCAGAGCCGAGGCCAGGGCTGCTGCGTCTTCCTTCAGCACCAGCTGCAGCGAGACAGATTGTGAGCAGCCTTTTCTCCTGCCTCCCCGGCCACTAACCCTCTGCTGACAGTAACAACAGCAGCAGCCAGGCACCAGAGTTTGGTACTGGCCCTTTGGAACTGGAGATGTTCCCAGCTTCCATCACCTATCCTGTGGGCTAGTGGATTTCCAGTAATTTGCCAACACTCAGTGCTTGAAGCTCTATAAGTGTTCAAAGGAAGAGAATGCAGTTAGTTTCTACAGCAGGGAAAAGCAAGAGTAGCAAGTTCACAGCTTGAAACAACGCCTTCCTAAATGGTTACAGTTCAGCTACACTTTCCTTTCCAATCTATGTTGACAGTTTTTTCCAAAATAAGGAGGTTTTTATTTTGATTTGGGATGTATAAAAGAAACATAGGTAGATGCATAAGCATACAAAAAACCCCAAAGAACCTTGCCGGTAGGACAGCTGACTGATTTATCAGAGACCAAACCCAGAATTATTTTGTGGCTTTTCAGAGGACAGAGCAGAGTGTGTGGAACAATGTCAGCTGGCTGGTACAGAGGAGCTCCAAGCCAGGGGTAGTGTTAGTGAAGAAGAGAAATTAAATTTCAGCACTTTGAAACAGATCTAGCAACATCAGAGCCTCCAGAAGCAAGGACAGCTTCCCCTAATATAGCCTCTCTTTCAGAGGTAGAGGTTTGCCAGAATATGGTTGTGTCATTCTCACCCACCTCTAGATCCTGACTGTCCAAGCAGAGCTCTGGAGCAGATTTCTCTTTCAGAGCAGCAAGGACCTGGTTGCTGAGTGCTGTTGTGGCTGAAGTATCTGTGCTGCTGCTGCCTGTGTCAACCACATCCATCTCCTTCCTTGGTGCAGCCTCAGGTTCTGAAAAGGAGCAGAATCAGTACAGCCCCTGACGAACACAGGACAGGAAAAGTGGCCTGGACTGCTCTGACAGTTGTGAGATCCAAAAAATATACATCCAATCTAGGTGCATCCTGGAAGTTAAGAAATCCATAAAGTTATGGAAGACTACAGGATCTAAGCTTTTCTCCCAGTATTCTGCTTTCAGGCTCTCTGCTCAGAGGATTCTTTCATTGTGTACACTACACCTGCTCTTGCATCAACCCCATCTAACAGCAGCTGACCAAGTGACTCACTCCATTTATTCCACTCAGCTAGGAGTTGAAAAATTCCTTCTCTAGCACACAAACACTCCCTACCTGCAACTTTGCTTAAGATACTGTCTTCAGTTTTCAAGGCCTCTAGGTAGAGTTGTAGGAGCTGCCTTGACTGACGCTCTTCTTCTCGTCTGTCCAGCACCTGCTGCAGGGTGTCCTGCAGCACTTGGATTTTGGTTTCACTTTGGGCAAGTTCTCCTGCCAGGTCTGAGCGTGGCACATCAATAAGCACCTTAAAACATTGAGAGGGCTCCTGGGTAACTCATTTCATGGCACTTAGTGCAGTTCAAACAGAATGTGTGAACCCTCCTGAAACCAAGCACGTTCCACAGGTTTCTTGTCATAGCAAGTCCCCTGAGCTCTGAGCGGCTGTACTGGCACTCCACCAGGCAGCAATTTTTACTAAAAGCCAAAAGGCATCCAAGAAGGTGTGGGATCATGTGCAATTTTAACAGAAATCTTGAAAACTAATGGCAGAGCACTAGTTCTTCACAGTGCACAGAAATATTCAAAGGAAAGGCAGTAGCCTGGCACCTGGGAAGCTGCACATTGGGGAGGACAAGAAGGGACAGTTATTGCCATGCCTCACCACAGACAAGGTGTTAAGCAATCAGAAACTTGAATCAATCAGCTCTGGAAAGTGACAGCAATTCTTCAAACCCCTCTGGAGCAGACAGACCCGGCCTGGTGCTCAGCCTCCTCGCTAGACATGTTACACAGGTGTCTGGCTTTAGGGAATGAGCCAACCTCAGTTGCCATTTGCCCAAATTCGACTTTTTGCCCTCCCACTGCCAGAACTGGAACATCCCACTGTGAGGGATATTTGGGGATTAAGAGCATCCTTGGACACTCAAATGTTTCCCTTCAAGGAGAAGTTTGACGCTGGCACCAAGAGCCAAAAGCAGCAGCTGAATTAAGGCTGAGCTCCAGTTTACTGAGTCTGTTCTCTACTGGGATAAATGGATGATGGGCAGATGCAAGGACAGGGACTGGCAGTTTCCCCACTGTACCTGGAGGTCTTCTTCAGACATCAGGATGATATTGGACAGGTCATCCTTCAGCTGCCTGGCCAGTTGCTTCCACTTCTCAGCAGCACTGTCCACTTCATCCACAGACTCCGAGAGCCAGGCTGTTCCACTGTCTGACACAAGAGTCACCAGTTTCATGGGTCATTCCTGACCACCTGACACTGCCTAATGTCACTAGATGTATTCCAAACACACCTCCCCTTCCATGCTTCCTCACTCGCAGCATACCTGAGCTTTTGCTGGACCACTTCTCGTCCTTGGCCAGTGCCACAAACTTGGTGTTAGATGGCAAACATAAGAAGTAATCATCATCATCCACAATGGTCCCATCTTCTGCCAGTACCAAGGTGATGGGTTCCCGGGCTTTGTCAATAGCCAGAACACCACAAGCTGCAGAATAAATAAACACTTAACGAAGCGATAAAAGTGACACTGCTCTGCCCTTTTATTACCCCCAGCACAAAGGACAGGCAACTCTCAGTGCCTGAGGCTGGAGACCAGGACCCGTCTCCTCACAGTGTAGCCAGGGCTGACAGCGGGTCCCAGTCGGTCCCAGCGGGTCCCAGGGGGTCCCACAGCGGATCCCACAGCAGGTCCCAGTCGGTCCCAGCGGGTCCCGGAGGGTCCCAGCGGGTCCCAGTCGGTCCCAGCGGGTCCCGGCGCGGCCGCCGCTCACCTTTGTCGCGCAGCTCCCGCAGGCAGGACGCGGCCACGCCGTGCTGCTCCGGCCCGTCCCGCCGCCGCACCACGCACCGCTTCAGCCGCGCCGCCATCCGCTGGCTGCCGGCAGTGCCCCAAGGGGCTTTTCCAGGCGGGGAAGGCGCTGCCGCCGCGGGACCGGCCCGGCGCGGCTGAGGCCGGGCACTCACCGACCCGCCGCTGCCCCCGCGGGACGCATCGCTGCGCCGGCGTTCGACTCGCCGTGCCTACGGCGCGGCGCGGCGGCGGGGCGGTCCGTCGGGCAGTCGGGGATGGGCTAGCCGTGCCTGGGAAGATGGCGGCCGCGGAGAGAGCGGAGCAGCCGGGGCAGGTGAGGGCGGCGGGCCGGGCCGGGGCCCGCGGGTTCCGGGGCCAGCGCTGTGCTCCGCGGGCTCCGTGCTGCGCCGGGCCTGCGGGGCCAGCGCTGTGCTCCGGGGCCAGCTCCGTGCTCCGCGGGCTCCGGGGCCAGCTCTGTGCTCCGGGGCCAGCCCTGTGCACCGCGGGTTCCGGGGCCAGCGCTGTGCTCCGGGGCCAGCTCCGTGCTCCGCGGGCTCGGGAGCCTCCCCTGGGCACCGCGGGCTCGGGAGCCTCCCCTGGGCACCGCGGGCTCCGGGGCCAGCTCCGTGCTCCGCGGGCTCGGTGCTGCCCCGGGCTCCGTGCCCTGGGCCGGCGGCGGCGGCGCGGGGCCGGCTGGAGGGTGTGCAGGCCGGGCCCGGGGCACAGGCGTGTTGGCATTGAGGGTTTGTGTACGAAACATCAAGCACTTGAATGGGAGAGTAAATGCGAACATGGCCAGAGAGAGGAGAGACAGTGTGCAGCTGGGTTGTAAAACTCGGTGGAGCCCCGTGCAGGGTAAGAGTTGGACTCGATGATCCCTGTGGGTCCCTTCCAGCTCAGAACATTCTGTGATCCTGTGACTAGTTAGACGGAAATACTGTCTCTGCCTTGTAAATGCGAGGGGCGGAAGGAGATCCTTGAGCCAAGAGCATGAAAGGGCAAAGCTGAATGGGGAGAGCAAAAGAGAAATGTAAGTTCTCTGATGGGAGTGCTCAAGAAAGAGTAAAAGCTTAAGATTTTTTTAAACTGGGACATGATATGAATGGGGCAGCCAGAGGAAAAAACAGAAGCATGATGGAGTTGTATAGAGTATATATTCTTATTTTCTTGAAGGCCTCTTCCAAGCTGTATTCTGTAGTGTAGGTGTGATGAAGGTGTATAGAGTGTAGGCTCCCACTGTCCCGTCTGTGCTCTAGGGCCACTTGTATTTCACTGCAAGCTCAACGCACCTCAAATTCCGTGACCTCCTGGAGCTCTCTCATCTCACCAGTACCCCAGGCACGTTCCTGAGTGTGTGGTGCCGGTGGCATTTGGTGAAGTCCTCTCAGTGCCCCCAGTGCAGCAGCAGGAGGGGAAAGGTCTGGCCGTGTGAGCTGTGGGAAGGAGACGGAGCAGCCACGGACACGTTATGTGCAATCACTCAAATCTGTCCAGGCTTGGCAGAATCACCATGAACCTCTCTGTTGGTGCTTTTATTTTGGGCTGAGGAGGCTGAGTTCGTAGGGAAGGCTGTTGAACTAAACTGAAATAGAAATCAATTACGTAAAAGCAGCACTCTTGGCTATCCAGCACAGATGTGGGTTGGGAAAGGCCAAGTTACCAAACTCACAGGAGGCAGGGCAGCTTTGCGTCATCCAGGTGTTTTCGTCAGCCCCAGGTGTTACAGTCCATCCCTCACGTTCCCAAGTGAATGCTTCCAGAATGAGGAAACCTGGGACAATCTGTCACTGGTCCATTAGGCACCTTGGCAGTCTGCTGGGCTGGCAGTTTCTGAGACAGAAATCTGGTGAATTGGCAAACGTGGTCCCCTAAAAAACATTCAGGTTCCCTTGAGTTTGGATATTGGATTTTCCCACTGCACACTTCAAGTCCCCTCCCATTTATTTATGCTGCTTTACCTCAAAATGAGGTTTGAGGTTTGGAAATGGGAAAGTCTTTCTTTTTAACAGGCCTCATAAATGTAGCCAGAGAACACTCTGGGTTTTAAAGGTAAAGATGAAGAGTCAGATTCTGTCCCATTGTATGTGCTGGATCCTCAGGCCAGGACGAGTTACTCACACGCCTTTTGGTGTCTGCCCTGTGTCAGGTGTGTGAGGAGCCTCCAGCCCAGCTCCAGCCCAGGACACTGGTCAGAGGCTCCAGCCCAGGACACTGGTCAGGGGCTCCAGGGCAGGGCACTGGTCAGGGGCTCCAGGACAGGACACTGGTCAGAGGCTCCAGGACAGGGCACTGGTCAGAGGCTCCAGCCCAGGACACTGGTCAGGGGCTCCAGGGCAGGGCACTGGTCAGGGGCTCCAGGGCAGGACACTGGTCAGAGGCTCCAGGACAGGGCACTGGTCAGAGGCTCCAGGACAGGGCACTGGTCAGGGGCTCCAGGGCAGGACACTGGTCAGGGGCTCCAGGACAGGGCACTGGTCAAGAGGCTCCAGGACAGGGCACTGGTCAGAGGCTCCAGGACAGGGCACTGGTCAGAGGCTCCAGGACAGGGCACTGGTCAGAGGCTCCAGGACAGGGCACTGGTCAGGGGCTCCAGGACAGGACACTGGTCAGAGGCTCCAGCCCAGGACACTGGTCAGGGGCTCCAGGACAGGACACTGGTCAGGGGCTCCAGGGCAGGACACTGGTCAGAGGCTCCAGGACAGGGCACTGGTCAGAGGCTCCAGGACAGGGCACTGGTCAGGGGCTCCAGGACAGGACACTGGTCAGGGGCTCCAGGGCAGGGCACTGGTCAGGGGCTCCAGGACAGGGCACTGGTCAGGGGCTCCAGGACAGGGCACTGGTCAGGGGCTCCAGGGCAGGGCACTGGTCAGGGGCTCCAGGACAGGACACTGGTCAGAGGCTCCAGGACAGGGCACTGGTCAGGGGCTCCAGGACAGGACACTGGTCAGGGGTTCCAGGACAGGGCACTGGTCAGAGGCTCCAGGACAGGGCACTGGTCAGAGGCTCCAGGACAGGGCACTGGTCAGGGGCTCCAGGACAGGACACTGGTCAGGGGTTCCAGGACAGGACACTGGTCAGAGGCTCCAGGACAGGGCACTGGTCAGGGGCTCCAGCCCAGGACACTGGTCAGAGGCTCCAGGACAGGGCACTGGTCAGAGGCTCCAGGGCAGGACACTGGTCAGGGGCTCCAGGGCAGGGCACTGGTCAGGGGCTCCAGGACAGGGCACTGGTCAGAGGCTCCAGGGCAGGACACTGGTCAGGGGCTCCAGGACAGGGCACTGGTCAGGGGCTCCAGGACAGGACACTGGTCAGAGGCTCCAGGGCAGGACACTGGTCAGGGGCTCCAGGGCAGGGCACTGGTCAGGGGCTCCAGGGCAGGGCACTGGTCAGGGGCTCCAGGACAGGGCACTGGTCAGAGGCTCCAGGGCAGGGCACTGGTCAAGAGGCTCCAGGACAGGGCACTGGTCAGGTCAGCACCCCCCAGCCCAGCTCCAGGACAGGGCACTGGTCAGGTCAGGACCCCCCAGCCCAGCTCCAGGACAGGGCACTGGTCAGGTCAGCGCCCCCCAGCCCAGCTCCAGGACAGGACACTGCCCCGCAGCCCTGACACGCCCGGAGCTGCTCCTCCCTGCGCACCCCCAGGAGCCTCCTCCTTCCCCCTGTGCTGCTCAGGGGCTGTGGGGGCCGCTCCTGCCGCCCCAGGCTGGCTGTGCCTCCTGGGGACGGGTGTCCCCGTCCTGTAGGAGGGGTCCCAGCCCGTGTCAGGGCGGTGGGATGAGGTGATCTTTAAGGTCCCTTCATCCCAAACCACCCTGTGATGCTGTACCTGTTTGCCACCTCCTAGGGGTCTCTCTCCGATGCTCATTCCTCAGCCAGACCTCTGAGAAGTGTTCAGTGCTCTCACATTCTGGGGCTTGGGTGGAATTTGAGAGCCTTATGGCTTTGTCTGGAAAAGGGGGATGTGATTGAGGGATATATAGGACAGTGGGTGACTTTTCAAGGGGACGGTTTGGGAATTAAGCCAACCAATGAAAATATCTCAGCCAGTCCCACGGAAGGCAAACACTGCTCCTCTTACGCAACCATTGCAGTTTTGACACTGTTATCAATGCTTGTAGAAAGTTGTCCCCATTGCACTCTAAACGTTTAGAGAATTTAATAAAAATATTTGCTTTCTGCCGCTGGTGATGTTTGTTTATTTATTGCCAAGCTTTCAATATGAGGCTGTGAGTAGTGGCACTGCCTCGCTTAACATGTTTATGTTTGGGCCCCATCATGTTTTCTATTACAAATCAAGTTAATTTAGATGCTGAAAAGGGAGTGTCAGATGTCTTATGGCTTATTATCTGTTTTTCTTAGTTTAATTTTCTCATTCTCATGAATTAATATATTGCCTCAAGCAGTGTGGAGAGAGGGGAGTACTGCAGCTCAAATGAAATCATTTACGTAGATAGAATTATGTTCTAAAGGCAATAAATATTTCTACCAGATTTTAAAATACTTTGTTTTCTTTAGAAATCATGTTCCTTGGGCCTTTAGCAATGTCTTTACTAAAAATAAGCAAAAGAAAAGATCCTATGTCTCTGTTACCCATTTTTTATAGTGTAAGAAAGAGAAGAGCAAGATGATGGTGCAGTCTGTGAACAGGATAAGCCGTTTCAGATTTGTCTTGGCTGTGGTGTTTCCTTAATGCTGAATACTTTGCTCTGAGGATATGACTTGAGTGGTGGGTCCTCCCTTCCTCCCTTCCTCCCACCCAGGGGTTATGGAAAGCCGTCCCAGAGAATCCCTGCCCACCTGTGCGGTCTGGCCGGGTCCTGGTGACCATCCTGCTCTGGAGCCGGATGAGCTGTAGTATATTTGAGTTTCTGGCACCCTCTTGTGGTAAATACTTATTTTATCTGTATCGTTTTTGTGTGTTTTTCAAACGGGAAAAACAAATACTGAGATTCTTTGGCGTATGCGTAGAAATGAGGAATGGAGTTGGAGGACAAAACTTCATCTCTTAATTATGTGTGGGAAGCCAGGATGGTCCTGGTACTGCTGCCAGATTGTGAGGTTTAGGTAAATCATTACTGGACGCTGGAAAGGGGAGAGGTATTTACGGTTTTGTGTTTGGGTGGCCACCACTCTCGTGCCCCGGGAGCCCGGCGGCAGACGGTGCCGGCCCGGGCGGCCCCGGGAGCCCGGCGGCAGACGGTGCCGGCCCGGGCGGCCCCGGGAGCCCGGCGGCAGACGGTGCCGGCCCGGGCCGCCCCGGGAGCCCGGCGGCAGACTGTGCCGGCCCGGGCCACCCCCGGGAGCCCGGCGGCAGACGGTGCCGGCCCGGGCCACCCCCGGGAGCCCGGCGGCAGACGGTGCCGGCCCGGGCGGCCCCGGGAGCCCGGCGGCAGACGGTGCCGGCCCGGGCCACCCCCGGGAGCCCGGCGGCAGACGGTGCCGGCCCGGGCGGCCCCGGGAGCCCGGCGGCAGACGGTGCCGGCCCGGGCCGCCCCGGGAGCCCGGCGGCAGACTGTGCCGGCCCGGGCCACCCCCGGGAGCCCGGCGGCAGACGGTGCCGGCCCGGGCCACCCCCGGGAGCCCGGCGGCAGACGGTGCCGGCCCGGGCGGCCCCGGGAGCCCGGCGGCAGACGGTGCCGGCCCGGGCCGCCCCCGGGAGCCCGGCGGCAGACTGTGCCGGCCCGGGCCACCCCCGGGAGCCCGGCGGCAGACGGTGCCGGCCCGGGCCACCCCCGGGAGCCCGGCGGCAGACGGTGCCGGCGCGGGCCGCCCCGGGAGCCCGGCGGCAGACGGTGCCGGCCCGGGCCGCCCCCGGGAGCCCGGCGGCAGACGGTGCCGGCCCGGGCGGCCCCGGGAGCCCGGCGGCAGACTGTGCCGGCCCGGGCGGCCCCGGGAGCCCGGCGGCAGACGGTGCCGGCCCGGGCGGCCCCGGGAGCCCGGCGGCAGACGGTGCCGGCCCGGGCCGCCCCGGGAGCCCGGCGTTTCGGCGGCGTCCGTCGGGTGGCGATGTGTGCTCACTCTTGTTCTGCTCCGCAGGCCGGCTCCTGCCCCGCCGCTGAGAGCGCCGCGCCTCGGGAGCCGCTGGTAAGTTCCTCCGGACGGGGCCGAGAATTCCTTCCTCGGAACGCCGCCTCGCTGTTGTTGTTCTTCTCTCTGCCGCGTCATTTTCCAGCCTTTGTTTCGCTTTTCTGAGGAGCTGGTGCTGTGTGGGAAAGGTGTGAAGTGCCGCCGGTGGCCACGCTGTTCGCATCTCTGAATTCTGGCCTGTGGCCGCATCCTCGGTGGGGCCGGGTTGGATGTGGGTCACCTGGGCCAGGCCTGTCCCCAGCGTCGCTCCCGTTCAGAGCCTCCTTAGGAAAGAGCCTGAAGAAAGCCCTGTGCGAGGCGTTCGTAGTGCTGTACTCTTACTAAGCCCCCTCCGCTGCTCAGAGACCTCGTTCAAGCTGTCTTTATGTTCAGAGGCACTCAGACTGAGCTTAGAAATGTTTGTCAGCTGGCAGTGCATGTAATCCAATGTTTTTACTCTGGAAGCATTTTGGAAAGGGCCCTGGGATTTTTTGTGTGTGAGGATAACTTAGAGAACCCTGTTTTGTTTGCTCTTTTTATGGTGATGCAGAGTGGGAAGTGAGCCACCGCTCCTGGAGCTGCAGTATATGGCTTTTTACAACCTTGGGGTTTTTTTCCTTCCTTCCTCAGTCAGCCAAAACCCTGACAAAACTCTTAGCCAATGCTTTCATCCTAAATATATAAATCTCAAATTTCTTCTGCAGTTTTCATTTGTTGATCACAACTGTTTGCAGGGAGAAGACTCAAGTACTTGTGGCACTGGCCGCATCAAAGTATTTTTACCTAGTGACTCTGACCTCGAGAACCCAGGAGATGGTTTTTAAAAAAGAGAGATGTGAATAAAGGCTGTGAACTGAGAAGTCAATATAATGCATCTCGTGAAAGGGCTGTTTGTGAATTCTGTTGCAGTGGCAGTCTCTCTTTCTAGTGACATTGTGCCATCCCTAATTGCGCTGCCGCCTGTACATGAGATTACCTGAAGCTGTTATCGACACCATGTGCCCTGTGGTGGATTTGGTGGTTTGTTTTTGGAGAAGTTGGTTGTCCCTCCCTTAGAATGGTCAGGGCAGGCAGCAGATCATCACAGCCTGTGCTGGTCGGCAGCTT
The DNA here is from genome assembly GCF_029207755.1 of Chamaea fasciata. NCBI lineage: Eukaryota > Metazoa > Chordata > Aves > Passeriformes > Sylviidae > Chamaea > Chamaea fasciata. The sequence goes on along the minus strand of NW_027094108.1, from coordinate 419,896 downwards.
GTTCCTGCTCAAGGCAGATTCTAACGTTACCTTAGACATAATTAATTTCTTACTGTATATGTGAGTGCAGAATTGCTCAGAGGAAGTGTATAGCAATTGGATATCTTTCTGTTTGGGTGGATATTCTTACTACATGAAATTATTTATACACTAAAGAATTCCAACATAAACTACTCTCATGATGGTGAGTCTAGCATGTGAGCTAATCAGAGTCCTCTGAAAGGCAGAGGCTTCCTTCTTATTTTTTCATTAACTTTTTCAAAACAACAAACTCTTACGGTCTTTGTCACATTTGTTTAGGAGTTCATGTTTGTTTAGGAGTCATTATTGCTTCCATCTGCTCCTCTGTAGATGCCTTATTAAAAGAGCAGTTCAGGTCTGTGAGCCAGATGACCTGACTTCCACCATCCTGCTGTGGCTTCCCAGTGGCCAGGATGGTGCACGCTGCCGTGCACACATGCCGGAGATGCTGGCCCCGAAAGCAGACTCCAGCACATGGGGCCGTGTCATAAAAGTGCTCACGGAAACACCGGCCCGGCCTGGCACGCATCCAGCAGCTCTCTGGGGGGCTGTGTGCTCGGGGGAGTGGGCCTGGACTTCACATTTGGTGGTAAGCAGTGCAGGAGTCCCGAGGAGGGAGGAAGGAGCCTCATGATCAAATTCTGCTCTGCACCCCCCACCCTTTCTGACTTTATTGGTGGGTGGGAGACTCGGTGCTTCACAGGACAGACCTCTTTGGGTCACGGCAGCACAGGAGAATGAGAAAGCAATAGAATTAAAACACCTGGCATTGTATCAGCAGGAGTTGTTACAGTCTCAAGCTGGTTTTGAACTGGATTTGTGGTTCTAGTGGACCCTGTCCTGCAAGGTGCTAAATGTGCCCTGTGCACGGGGACACTGTCTTCTGCCTAGCCTGCACCCCTGCCCACGGCCTGCTGCTTCCAGCAGGGACCCAGGAGAAGCCAGGGTTCCTGGCTGTTTGCACAGAGACTGGCGTTCTGCGAGATCCTGTAGCTGCTACACGGACTGACACATCATACTGTACCCTGCTTTTGGGTCTTCCAGGGTGCCTTGCAAGGGTTTAGGGCCTTACCGGGGCTTTCAGGATGCAGCCCTACAGCCTCACGTCACAATCCAAAGTGCTCTTTCTCCCACCCACCTCTGATATTTTGAGGCACCAAACGGGAGCCGACAGACTCCACACCCACGCCATCAACCCCTGGAGTTGCCCGGCGTCCTCCCGAGCGCCTGTCCCAGGCGAGGAGCCGTCCCCAGCTGAGGTCAGTGTGTCAGGGCAGTGGCCGTGGTGTGTGTGGGAGGCTGGGGACAGCCGTAACTCTGCAGCGAGGGGACGCTCGTTTCCCTGGCTGTCGGTCGTGGCCCATTAAGATCTGCTGCGGAGTGGGAAGTGTAACCTTGTGTTCACAGAGTGTCAGCATCTCGCTCTGCTGCTGTTTACGGCCACGTTTGTCACCGTCAGCGCGGGATCAGCTTCTCCTTGAGTCCAGCTTATCAGTGAGCGCTGCTGCGTCCCCTGCTGCTTGGAGCAGCCACCTCTGATAAGCCTCTGAACACTTGTGGAATTGGAATGGGTTTGTCTTTTTACAGCCACTCAAAGCAAAGTCCTGGGATGTGCAAAGGATGTAACTACAGAGGACAAACTCCCTTTCAGTGAGGTTAAACCAGTAGAAAATCCCCTTTACACCGGGAATGTTTCCTCGGTCTGAAATCTCTCCGGAATGTATTTAAATCATCTGTTAGGCTTGTTCTGTTTCTCACTGGCAGAGTCTTGTAGCTTTTTAACCATCCTCTGGTGTTAAAAGAGGTGTTTTCCAGAGCTGGAATGTTTTTGCTGTTGGCCTTTGCTTTCTGCCCAATCTGCTGCAGCCTCAATTACAGCTCTGGAGGTTGTGCCTGAGGAGCCTCCAGCAGGAACCTGGGCTGTAGGGAGAACCTAAGGAAGGAGAGTTGGCACTGAGGCCTTTCCACGTGCTGCTTGTTTGTTTGGGGTTTTTTCCTGTTGCAAAACAGAAAATTCATTCCCTACCTGCTGCTTGGTATCGGGAAGAAGTCCTAGTTGTAAATGTGAAAGTATTGGTCGTAAATGTAAAACACTCTCTTGGTTGCTCACTAAGTCACAGAATTCCTGGATCTGAATTCTTTTGTAGATTATTTAATTTTTCTTCTTTTATTTTTAGCATGTTCTGTTTCTTTCTGTTTCTTGCTGCAGATGAGAGCTGTGAACACTGAAATGTGGACATTTTATTCCTTTTTTTACAGGCTGTTGAAAGGTACAAGTTAACAAGAATTACTGCTGCCTCTCTAGCAATTAGTGTAGAGTTTGTTGGAATGTGCAGGAGCTCTCGTGGCTTTTCCCCACCCTTTGTTAAATTGATTCTCAAATATTTAAGGGTCAGGATAATGGCCAGAACACTTTTAATTCCCCTTTTTGTGCAAACATCACAGGGTACTCTGCAGTCAGTGACAGACAGTAGAATTATTAAATCCTTTCTGGTTTGTTGTCTCATTTTACACCTTATCTGTTTTGTTATGCTTCCTCTCAAGTAGAGTGAGTACAGAAAATTTCATTTGGGTTTCTGAGAAAGGAGCTTTGCAATTGAGATTTTACATTCAGCTTGAACTGGTGTAATTAGAAGTTGGTGGAGACTGATTCTAACAAACGCTGTTATCTTTACCATTTGAACAAAACCATGGGTGGGAATGAGCAGAGGCTACAGATCTGTGTCACAAGACTTGAGAGAGCTTGTCAGGGTTCATCTTAGTTACGAGTACTCAGAGTCTGCTTTTTTATAAACAAACCAGTGGGCAAATTGAGAATCCATGTCCCTCTTCTTATGAAGGGGAAGAGGCTCTTTCTGCCCTGTCAAACCCTACAGAAAATGAGATACATGAGAATTTTTAAAGTTCTTCTTTGCCTGAAATCACTGTTTGAAATGAAATCAAGAATGGTATTTTCACTGAAAATCACATTGTTTTCTGGAACACATTCTTTAGCAAAGGATACCTTGTAATATCCTTATCCTTTCTTTTACATTTCAAAGGTCCTAGTCTACACTTGTAGAAGATTATGGTGGTTTTTTGTCTGTTTTTTTTTTTTTTTTTTAAGAAGAACTTTTTTCCCCAGAAATTATGTGAGGGACTGGGGTGTGCTGGAGGGACACTCCCCATCACACTTCTGTTTTCCATTTCCCCACCCTTTATTGTTTAAGACGAGATTTATACCTGTTTACTGTACAAATTTTCCATCTGCCCCAAAGGGTTTGTTCCTAGTGGTGGCGTACACTGACTGATTCTCTAAAAGCGAATCTGTCCAGAGGGGATTTCCAGACGGTTCCTACTGACAGAGTCAGCAGGCAACTAACTTACAGCCCTCGGGGAAACGTTAGTCAGGGTGATTTACAACTGCGGCAGGGGAGGGAGAGACCTCAGCTCCACCTGTGGTGATGCTGCCCTTGGTTTGGGGAAGTCCTGCAGGCGCTGCCGTGGCATCCCCGTGCTGGCCAGCAGTCCCAGCCGGCTGCGAAGGGCAGTTCCTGGGCGGATTTTGGGTGTACTGGGCCGCGAGCAGGGGGCCAGAGGTGTGTGACTGCCTCGCACGATCACCTTTGCGTTGCTGCAGAGAGAGCTCTGTGATTGACTGAGCAGAGCTCTCTCGTGCTTGACCTTCTGATAAGTTCAAGATTATTGGGTTTTGCCTGTTTTTCTCTCTTTCTTCTGGGTGTTCATCGACTTCTTTCGTTGTTCATGCAAAGTGCACTCGCTTAATCTGTCGATTCCTTTTACTCCCTTGATTTAGACAAATATATTAATGTGTGCCAAGCACACAGATGCAAATTGACTCACTGAGCTTAGTTAAAGAAACACTGTCATACCGGGTTAAACTGCCCATTTGAGGTCAGTGGAAAAGTTTGGAATTCCTTTAAACTGCAATTTTAAAAGAGGATAGACTGCAATAGTTTGGGATATAACTTGTATTACAGCATTGTATATCAATATTATATATTAATATGATTATATATTAATTATATATTAATCAATACATTAATTTATGAGAGCTAGAAACTTGGAGTAGTCACAGGCCACAGCAGGTTTAAGACCAAATCAGCCTGTACAAGATGTACTGGTGGCTCTGGCTGTCCCCAAGAGCTGACGGGTTAAATGACACTTCGGAGTGGTGCATGAGGCAGCACAACCAGGACAGGGACAGTCTTTGTCACTGACAGGGGCAAGAGTTAGTAGTTCATAATCTTTTTTGTGCACTTGTGCAGAGGAGAGCTCTGAAAGCAATTCCTACTTGCTTTTCAGACAAACGGTTTTGAAATAGTTGTAATACTGCAAGTTGATCTTTACAAACACACAAGGAAGTTAAAGTACAGGGAGTTATGTTAGAGTCTTCTGTAAGGTTAGGTATGATTTGACTTCAGAGATCCCAGGTCTCTCACTGAAGGTAAAATGGAAGTTTACAGTGCTTTGAGACATTGGAAAAACACACTGGTACACAGGTAGGAAATACTTAATACTTGATATTTTCCCCTTGAGAAAAGCAGTTTCTTTGTATTCATGTGATGTTTCCAGGGTCTGCAGGTGCTGCACCTACAAACAGCTGGCAAATTTTACAGCTCTTGTCCTGCTTTGCTCAGCTGGCAGGAGGATTGGGAGCACTCTGCTGTGTGCTGTTGGCACAGGGCACAGCAGAGAGTACCTGCACTGATAGTGGTTACGGGATCAAGGTGGGATAAAGGCATCATTCCTGCTCCGGATGTGGGAGCTTTGCTATGTGCAGAGCAGCTTGTAGAGGGCAGCAATTGCCCACAGTTCTCTGTGCTTGAGGAGAGGAGGGACCAGCTGAAGAGCTTCACCAGAGTGACTGACTGCCGTTTTAGCTTCTTGAAATAACTTTCTGCAGGAACTTGTTCTTTGGAGTGCCTCTTGACTCCACAGTATTAAATTCCTACTCTGAAAAATGTTGCTAGGGATTTTTAATTCCTCTCCTGCCTCTAACACCACTGGAGAGTTGGACTCCTTTTGCCCAGGCACTGCCTGGCATTGTTCCTGCAATCCAAAAGAATCCAGTGGCAGCCTGGGATCCATATAAGATTATAGCTGCCTACGTGGGATGATTTCCCTCATTTCTTGCCTTCCTCCTTCCTCCTTGGCCTTCATCTCCTACCTTTACCTGGGAGATCGTGCCATTTGAAAACATCTTGGTTGTGCCTCAGATATGTTCATCACGTTAAAAGTCAGCAGGGGCACAAAAGGCAGAGTAGTCAAGGACCTGAAAGAACTTTCTCTACAGCAGACAGGGATACATTCTTGAGATTCTTCTGATGCCAGCACATTCAGAACCAAGATTTGCCAAACTAGGAAGTTGAGAGTTGGTGTAAATCTTGCATTTGGAGTCCCTGACCATCCTGCTTTAGAAGGAATTTTCACTGCTTTTCGTATTTCTTGTATTTCTCCATATGTCACTTATATTGCAAATCCTTCCAAACAGCCCAACAATCTTTGAGATTTTTTATTTTTGTGTGCACATTTACGCAGCACCTCTCTCTCTTACGTTGTACAAACCGTGCCCTCTTCCCAGCTGTGACCCTGTAACACACTATGACAAGTCTCAGCGTGGAAAAATAACAAAGAAAATAAGCATTGCTTTTTAGTAAAATGATTTTACAGCTGGAGAGAAGCAAGAGAGGGCACTACAACGTGCACCACTTCTTTGCGTTACTTGTTCCATCTTCTGGTTCGAGCAGAATTCTCGTCTGCTGTCAGTGTTCTGGTGTTTTGTCAAGCATCTGAATGGCCCGAATGATGGTATTCCTTGGGATACAGCTCAGCAGTGGAGGAAATCTCGCTGGAATGGAGATTCCCAGCTACACAGTGAGAATTCCCTGTGTCTTCCAGCTTGCTGCTGTTTGTTTTGTGTGCGATCCTAAGTGTTTCCTTTCCTCCTTAAGCATCTGCACCCTTCAGATGTTTGCAGACAGTTATCACATCATTTCTCCTTCCCCCCACCCCCATCCTGGTCTCTTAGCCAAGCTCTACATATTTAGCTCATTTAATCTTTCCTCATAAGTCAAGCCCATAATTGACAGCTCTGACACAGGGAGTCGCGTTGGTTGCACATGCTGCCAACAGGATATAAATACTTTCTGTGCAGTGATTGAGAATTACAGGCGAGACTGAGATGAGCCTGCCCCTGGCCCCCCAACACTGGGTGTTTGAAAACCCTTTTCTCAGCTCAGGCTGCCACAGTTCCGTGAAGATGGACTTAGTGTCCAGTCTGAGGGTCAGCTGCCAAGCGCCCCGTCGGGGTGTCGGGTCCCTTGGGAAGTTCAGGATTGTGCCCCAAGGGGTTCCGGTCTCAGTTCTTACGGGGCTGGTGCTGTGTCCAGCAGGCGGGTGCCTCAGGCTGCTGGAGGCCGTTCCTTCTGGGGAGGCAGAGCGGAGCTCCTGAGGGAATGGGTCCTTCCCCGTGGGCCAGGAGGAAGCTCAGGTGGCCCCGGCCCCGTTGGCACGGCTGCGGGTGGCTCAGGGTCTTGGTTGTGCTTGCAGGAGCTGGGAGTGCAGAAAGGGGTTGCACTGGAGGAGGAGGTAGCCGCGTGTCCATGCACTGGCACACACACATCTGGTTGCAGCCAAACATGTGGAGGTTGCCTTATATGACTTGTCTCCTCAGGTTTGTGGCATTCTCCTGGAGATGATGGGTGAGCTAAGGAGAGTTGGGGAACTGGTAAATGAACTGCCTGGCTTCTAATGTGAGTTGTGTGAGGCTTCATATGCTGCAGCTTCCCCAGCGGGGCTGGCTCACAAACGTTACGTGTATTATTGCCAAGCATGCAGCATAAAGAGAACATTTATGAAAGGGAATATCAGAGGAAACATTATAGCAGGGACCTTATAGCCTTTCCATTATTATGGTTTAAATCTTGACGTGGTCTTTATTTGCAGTGACACTGGGACCAGTAAAAAGTGTTTTTTCTCTTCCCTTCCCCTCCCCTTTCTCCCTCCTTTTCATTCTTTTCTTCCACATCCTGTTCTGAAGCTGTGGTGCAGAGATACAAATCGTTAAACATGCGAGTCCTCGGAGAGCCAGGTTTCAGTTTGTGTGGAATCAGCCCCTTTTGACTCAGAAGTTGGAAACCAGATGACTCACAGTGATGCATGTTTGTTGTTTTTAATAACTGTCATTTTACAAAATATGGTCAAAGCTTCAAACCATGACTTCTGGAGTAGGGGTGGTGTGTATTTATTTTTAATTTGGGAGGCTGCAAGCTGGAATGAGTTTGTTGCTGCAGTCTTCCCTTCAAATCTGAAGTAGAATGACAGCACTGAAAATGTGAAACATTTTAGACACAATTTTTTCCTGTTACCTGGAAAAAACCAAACTTTCTTAATCAATTGCTTGAAAAGGCCCCAGGTGCCAAACATCTGGTGGGATTGTAGGCCCCTGGTTTATGTTTATGTTTTTTAATATATACCCAAAGGGACAGGTTTCTTAAAAAGGAAGCAGTCAGATGTTTTGAATTTGCGGAGTTTTAAAAAATAAATGCAGTTCCTGCTTTATCATTTCTATTTCTAACAAAGTTGTCATCTATCTCCCTTCATTTAAAGGAAGGTAGCAAATGTAGAATTTTAGTGCCAAAATTCATTATTGGTAAAATCTCTTAGCAGAACGGAAAATACGAAAATAGCCACACATTTAATTTTCTAGAGATTTATTACTGCTTGTACAGTAGTTTGTAAACTCTAAGCTCAGCATTAAGTGCTTTATGACTTTTTTTGGTGTTTTACTTCTTAATTTGCCTCAAGAAGTATTGTTGTAATCTGTTGAAGTTCTGCAGGTTTGTTTTGCAGGGCAGTTAATCTGAAGTGCGAATTTCAGCCACTCCCTCCCAGCAGAGGGGCACCAGGGTAAAATCTCTCCGTGTGAGAGCAGGGTCTGACCCTAAGTGTAGAAGTGGCCTTGTGACGGAATTTGTCATGGCCATGGGTTTTCCTCCAGTTCAGGTCTCCGATTTGGGTGCTTTGTAACCATGTCTGTCATGATTTATATTATGGTCTGTTGCAATTGCTGTTGCACAATGAAGGGCTGTGCTCTAGTCCAAGGGAGGCAGACTCGCAGCCTACCTCAGCCTGTTGCTTCTTGTTAGAGAGTGAAAAAGCAGCTACTGATTTAAAACAGAGAGCTCTGGGTTCTGCTTTTAGGCTGAGGTGGGGTATCTCTCTAGTGGTACAAGTGCTAGAAAAAGCACGTTGCCTTTACTCTGGGGAAACACACATCTCTGTGCTGGCTACTGCTGGCCAGCTGTGGTCTGGTTCCTTATTCCTGTCGGGAAAGAAATAGGGTTTGGTCTTTATTGTTTTAAAGGAAATGTACTGGCTTGTGAAAGGCAGTGAAGTGGTGGCCTCGGAGGCTTAAGGAGTCCTCTCAGTGCCGGCTGTGATAGCAGCAGAGCAGGATTCCCCACCATGGCACGGGGGGACGCCCCTCGTCCCCAGGAGATGAAAGGAGAGTTCATTCTCTCACCCATTCGGTGCCTGACTTCCCTCTGAAGCTGCCAAGAAGGATGCCAGTTTTTCCATTTAGCTGACTATTGTATAGACCTTAAAAGGGAAGGTTTTAATGCAGTTGGCCGTGATATAGGCTGTTAAAGGCAAGTTATTTATTTTAACTGGCTGCTGTATGGATTATTGCGAGGGCATTCTTTCAGCTGCAGCTGTATATTGACTGGTGGGTGTGCTGGGCTGTATTGGTAGGAGCTGTCATATTGACTGTTACAGAAAAGATCTGTATTTAAGCCATAACACTGCACTGGGATCTCCCAGGCAGGATATTAATGCTAATTCATCTGCTCACCCCCTGCTGTGAGTGTTATTTGTTTAAATCTGTAGAATCCCACAGCGCATTTATATCCTCGCTAGAGTGAGCTCCGCTCCCTGTAATTATTTAACATTATATGCTGATATAAATTGTAACAGTTAAAGAATGGTAATGAGTAGCAAAAAAACACAAACTTAACCTTAGAAATGGCAGAGTCAGCTCTTAAAACAACAGCCAGCAACTTTCACTGTTCCCTGTCTTTTCCCAAGTCCATATGCACAATATTGTGCATACATTATGTGTGTGCGTGTGTGTTCATGCTCGCACTGGCAGCGGTGCCAGGCAGGGCTGTAATTATGCAGAATGTACTGTGAAACTTATGCACACTCTTAATTACATACAGTGCCTACGTACAGCAAGTTTTATCTCTCTGCAGCTCGGCTCCTTGATGAGTTGCTCTGATAGGTGATTGGAGTTGGGGCCACCACGTCGACAGAGGGAATGGAACCCTTGGATTCTCCTCCCAGGGAGCTGTGTCCCAAGGTTAAGCTGGAAGCCATCGGGTGTCACTGTTGCTCTGTGGAGGCTCAGCTGGCAGCGGATTTGTGTGGCAGTAAAAACTGGACTTGGGAAGTAGTGTTTTTGGCCATAAACATCCAAGGCATTTACACATAATTTATATATAAAGTGCATGTCCATACACACCATTTAAGTGTGGGTGGAGGGAGCGGAGGTGGCTCTGTTGTTTGTTAGCTGACTTTTTTCTTTGCAGTTTCTGTTGCCTCTTATGACATTCGTGTCCCAAAATGCCACACAGGATGGGCAGCTACTGCTGAATAGCTCTGCATTCTGCTCTGGAAGTGCCTGTGGTTCAGCAGTGGAGATGACCTGATTTCTGTATGTAATTTGCCTGTGAGCATTAACCTGTGAGCTAATTTTTGGATTTATGATGTGACAACTGTGGTGTAGAAACAGCAAAATTATATTCAGTTTAGATTTCTTAAGAGCTTGGGAACTACAGGGATTAAAAGGTACTGTAGACATTTTTAAGCTGTAGTATGTGTGACAAAACTCACTGACAAATCAGGTTTGCATTCGAACAGTTCATCAATAAGATAAAAAAATTCACCAACTTAAAATGGAGATGACAGAGAAAAGCCATGTAAATAGAAAAGAAAATGTGTTTTAAAAAGACTTTATAGTCTGTGTCCCTTCTGATTTCAGGTAGGGAGTAGAAGCTGGAGTAAGAGGAGCTGAGCTTGTGCTTGATTTGCAGAGTAGCGTGATGGTCGGTTGGCCTGCGTTGGCAGCATGGACCTGTGCCAGACTTCACCACAATTCATACTGTGTCAGTTTAATAAATGCACTACTTAAATTATGAAATTACAAAAGAAAAAAGAGAATGCACTTATTCAGACTCTTAATACATTAAAAATAAGGCATTAAAACACTGCCTTTTTTTTTTTTCCTTCCAGAATCAATAATGAACAGGAAGGGTTGTAGACATTAACAGTCATGGACATTCAAGCTCTTATACATAAATTATCTTAGAAAAATGCACATACGACTTGAATAATGTAAATACATTAATGCATTTAATAATTTAAGCATTAAAGCGCATTCAGGAATTCGTGGCAGAAGCTGTTCTGAGATAAGGAACGGTCCTGGAAGTTGTGTGTCCCGAGATCGATGGCTGCCTTCTCCTTGAGAAAACTCTCTGGGGAAGTGAGGCCGTGCAGCCGCAGTGTCCGCCTGTCCCAGGAAATCCCAGGGCATCACCAGCTCCTCTGCCTTCCACCCCCTGTCCTGTGCCTGCCTCGTGCGTGAGCACTCCCATACAGGACGTCTGGGGTCCACGCAAGGCCAGGGTGCACTTTGACATTTTGGTTTTTGCCTGTGTGGGCTGCCGTTTGTCTAGAAATTAGGTGGAACAGCTTCAGAGAGTGGAAGCTGATAGGACTGTCAGTTGGAGAGAGTGAGGCTTGGGCAAGCAGTGCACTCCAGGAATGCTTGGCTCTTTCTTGAAGCCCTGAGAATCAGAAGGTTGGCTCCAGTGTAAGGACAAATAAGGGATTTATTCTGGTCTTGCTCCTCTGATCTTTGGGTTGAACCACCTTCAGCGCTGCAGAAGCTCCCAACAGGAACACCAAGGTCCCCTCACACCGTGCATTTTCCTGAAGACTTTGAGCTGTGTCGTTTTTGCTGATGTGCTGATTTGGAAGGAGTTATATCCACCCCTCATGCCACTTTTCCTGGGCTCATAGCCTGGCTTTTCTTGCCTCTCCTGCAGCCAAGTGCTTTGGAGGTCACTTGCACCCTACAGCCCCACTCGTGGAGTGGTGTAAGGTATCGTGTTTAGGCCTAGATACTGATGGAGCTAATGATGGATCTAATAAAAAAGAGCTTAGTCTGATCCCAAAGGGGGAAGAGTTGGGTTGGTTAATTAAAGGAGCCTGGCACAGAGCACCTAGTAATTATAGGTGCAAGAAGTCTGAATTTGAAGAGGATGGTGCAGCTGGAGAGGGATAGGGAGGCACCCAGAGCTCTTCAGGCTGTGGGCAAGAATGCAGTAAAACCAGATCTGGAAATCAGACCCGGGCAGAATTCCTTAGTGAATTCTTATTTATTCCATTTTTTAATGAGGACCTGAATCTCTTGTTATGCATTTGTGTTTTTGCATGCACATGTGTATGTACAATTCTAGTTACACCCTATGGCTGGGAGGGTGGTTTTATTAAAGACCAGAAGATTGAGAGACAGATGTTTTAGGAGACACAGGCCTTGCCCTGTAGTAGTTTGGGATAATTAATGCTGACTGCTGCATTGGTTGTATTATCGATGCTGCCGGGTTGTTATCTCCAGCATCATCCCAGCACCCCGGAGCCCTGTCACTGTGGGGCACAGGGGCTGGTGCCACCAGGACCTGCTGGGAAATTGCTCCTGAGCTCTTACGTAGGTGTAGGGTGGGGAGCAGTGCTGTGTCACCACGCTGTCATCACCACTGCTATGTCTCTTTATAGTTAAGTTCCTTAAAGCAGAATTTCCCAAACTTGGGTTAGAACTCCAAAGGGATGCAAAGGCTTCAAAGGAAGTCACAAAGTCACTCGCCAGTAAACAACTTTCCACTTGTAATTGCTGTTTGGGGCTCTGTTCCTCCTAGTTTGAAGAGGTAGCATTTACTTCAGTAACTCTTATTTTCCTGAAGGAACCTGATGCCATCTCAGCTGAGGAATGTGGGATGAGCCACCACAATAAATAAGTGAAAAAGGGCGTCAAGCTTGCATAAATTTTGAGAAGCCGTGCTTTGGCAAATTTTATTTTCTGGAGTTGAGTTCTGGAAATATTGCCTGAAATGGATCTATTAAGTTCACCTGATGAAACAGTTATTTTGTCCCCTGTGGATTTCTCAATAGACCCCATCTGGGGAAGGTAGGACTGTCTGTGCAAAATGTATCATTAGTTTTAGTGCTCAGGACTAAATAATTAGTCCAGGAAGCGGCAGATCTTCTTCTGTCCTTTCAGCTGGTTGCTGTATGGTGATGGCTGGGTCGCACTAGAAAATGAAATGTTAGTTCTAAGGATTTTAGATCAAAAGACGAAAAGCACGAGGTTTTCCAGCTATAGGAGAAGATAGTACACAGAAGAAAACTGTTCTGAGAATTCGACTTGCGTGCTGACCGTTCGTAGGTGCTCCTTGGCTGTCCTAAGTGTAAAATATACAAATGTTAACCTAAGACACCTTTTTTGAACTGTTGAAATGTTGGAATGGGGAATGTTTGTGGTAATTTTGTCCAGTTCCGGTGAGTTTGTAGCTCTTATCACCTGTACCAAGGCAGAACTGGATGCCCTGTGTTTTCCCACCGGGAACAGGCAGTGCCCCTGCGTACAGGGAATAAACCTCAAGCCTCCCACACCTGAAAGGGCGCAGCGTCGCTGGTGGTAGGAAGGGGTGTGTCTCTTGGATGTGGGAAGCTCCTGCAGGGGATTTTTCATAATCCTGCTGAGGAAAGGACTCGAGTGATGGGATGCTCTGGACGTGGCCTGCAGGGAAAGCAGAGGAGTGGGTGGGGATCTCCCTGCATCTCTCATGGCTTAACAGCCATGTTTAGCTGGATTTAGGAGGTATAAGCATTTGTGGTAAATTCTACTGCCGTATCACAGCCTGCTTTCTGCTTTTTTAGCTTTGTCTCCGTGAGGGTATTCCATACATTATCCCATTTCACAGCCTGAACTTTTCCCCCTACTTAGAGGATTACATGGGGCAGAGATGTAAGAAGAAAGGGAATCTTGACACCACTCCACCTTTTTATCTCTGTTACTCCACATATATCTATCTGTCTGCTCTCACAGGGGCCAGGCCTTCTGCCTTCCAAAACCCTGCTTGGAAATCGCTGATTCAAGCAGGTAGCAGTTTTAGGGCTCCTTACGAAATAAATGCCTCCTGTGTGCTCCCCTGGCCCTGGGATTTCCTCTCTGATTTATCCTGCGCAGGTCTGCTAATGTCCCTTGACTAAATGGGGCACGGTGTGGTGGTGTGAAGGTCATTTTCTATATGCAGTATACATTTCTGCAGTCGTGGTGGGAGGGTAGGACATCTGAAGCGGCATATCCTGCTGCGAAAAGGAGGAAGAAAAGGATAGTCTGGCTCTTCTTTTCACAGCGTCTTGTGGTGGGATGAAGGTTTTGACAGCCTAATTCAGCATTTAGAGAAAGAACCAAGCAGAAAGATTCCCCCTCACCCACTCCTTGCAGCCCAGCTGTGACAAACTGACAGATAATTAACAAATCAAGACCTCCTATTAGCCTTGTCCCTGATGCATTAAAGCAGCTCCTATGTTGCATGTGTCCTTTAGCAAATGCCTGTGCTTTCTGGCTGCAGAGTGAGGTGGGTGCATCCCTTCAGGAAGGCAAAGGGGCCTCTAAGATGTCAATGCACAAATATTACCAGGGACAGAAGTTGTCTCTAAAAGGAAGTGGTGGACAGTGGGAGAGCAGTACCATGGCTGCATGGAAGCCACTCTGATGGAGCAGTGTGTCTGTGGAGTATCTTCTGGGAAGATACGACTGCAAGGGATGTATGGAATTGTTATTGAATCCCTCTTGTTTTTACAGAAAATGACGTGAGTTGAAGCAGCAATTGACAGGGCAGGTTTTTTGACTGGGACTAACCAAGCCTGTAAATACAACTTGCCAGGAAATGTGGTTTGTGGTAGAAACAGACCTGATGTTAAGATCTTAATATTACATTGTGAGCAGTGAACAGGTTCCTGTTCCTCTCGGTCCTGAAGTTGCTGGAACTGTGGGTAGGCCCCGAATAAGCTGCTTCTCTTCACTTCAGCTCCTCTCTTTTGGAGAAGAGTGATGAGGAGTGTCAATATCCCTCTAGTTCAAGATGTTAAATAGACACAAGCCATTGGTTCAGTTTAACACATGTTGAAGGAGAGAGAGAGACCTAATTGCATCAAAGCCACTCTTAAGTTCATGTATGTGGAGCCCATCAAGCTGAAAGCATCCAGACAGCATCTGCTGTTATCAAATCACTCTTGAGTCGAGCTAATTAAAATAGAGCTTCATTTTTCTGAACCATTGTTTGGCAGGAATTTGAAACAGGTCTAACCCAATTTCTGTGTGTTTATGAGCCTTTATTATATCAAAAGTACTTTTCTGTAAATGTACAGGGCAGTGTTAAATGAATTGATCCACGCTATATCGCTGTAGATGCACTATGGGCTTCCTAATGATTTCTCTTTTAGCTTTTTCCAGATACACCCCAGAAAAGCTTGCCTTGTCCCTTATCGTGTCATCTTCCTTCTCTCTTTTCCTTTCTGTCTCACTCTCAAGAAAGTAAATGTCCTTGTATTTCTTCATTTCATATCCTCCTCCTCCACTCTATTGGGATTTTTGTATTATTAAAACATTTACACATTTGCTGCCACATGCAAATGCAGAATAATAAACCAGGACTCTTTATACTCCAGACAAGAGCAGGAGGTCTCTCACCACTGATTTTCACCCCGTTCTCATCCCTGATGGTTACAGGGGATGGAGAGGAGGGGAATCTAAATGTTGCTCTGTTGGATCTGTTCGGTACAGGATTTTTTCCTTCAATTTTTTACATTAAACATTTTTTTACATTAAACATTCAAATTCTAAGTATCATATTCCTCTTTGTAATTTGCTACATACCAAGCACGAAAGTTAAAGAGATGTAGAAATTTCTCCCTGAAGACAAGCTGCACTCTGTGGCATGTGGAAGCTAATTCATGAATATTCTCTGCAGAAAGGGAATACCACAAGTATGGCCAGTCTGTTCAGAACATTTGAGTCGGACTGGCAGCTCAGGGAAACAGTAAAGTCAGGAAATAAGTATTTTTCTTACTGCCCAAGTTGTTCAAATGATATCCTTAAGTTTTAAATTTATTTCTGAGCAATGGATTCATATTATAAAGAAAGAAAGTTAAGGATTAGCATTAAGTAAAAATCCTGACAGTGATCTGTCATGAAATATCCCTACGAAGGTGATAAAGCCTTCAGACTTTTAAAAATGGAAAAATGCAAACTAAAACCTATTCTTCTGTATGATTCAAGGAAGTTTGCTTCTTAGTTAATTCACCTTGGAAGGGAATTCTAGTGCATTTAATTTTGCATTTAATGCAGTCTGTTCTGGATGTGTGTATTCAACTCCTCTGTACAGCCTGAGAGCAGTGCACTGGAATGGGCACTGGGGGCAAGTGCAGTGTTCTGCCACAAGCAGACCTGTGGGGAAGGCTCTGTTAGATGTTCCCAAAATTGTGAAATATTATTGTCTCCTGTTCTGTGCTTTTAGAGAGCATGTTCCTCAGAAGTTTGCTCTTCTGTTCATTGACAGTGACTCTCTCCTGATTCCTCTTTTAATAAATGGAAGTGAATTTAATGCTGGCAGAAAGCAGCGGAGTCACAGTGTTCAGAGGGCACAGCAGGGACGTTGCGCTGTGTGCTTTTTCTGTAAGTCTTGTAATCAGACCTAATCTGAGGGCCCTGCTGCTGGGGGCTTGACTAATCTATTTATTCCGTTCCCATCTCCTTTTCTGAGCCCGTCAAGGTGTGCAGTGGGTACTTGTCTTTCCAGCATCCATCTCATCACTTTGGTGCCTTTCCCAGCCAAGGGGCACGGGGATGGCTTTGAGAGAACAGTTTCTGGTAAAGCACAGCTCTACAGGTAAATCCAGACATCCTTACGTGCAGAAATAATTCAAACAACAACAGCAACATTTCTGCTCCCGTCGTGGTGAGTACAGAATGAATGTCTCAGATCAAAGAATACCCTCACAGGCTTTCCAGCATTTCCTGGATGTGCAGTTGCTGCTGTAGTTTCCACTGCAGAAAGAAGTTCGCTATTTTGGCAAGAAACACTCTTTGTGTTTTACAACACCGACAACAAAGTCAAGCATTTGGTCTAAGGATCCAAAAGCCCAGGAAGTGCATCTCTGGGGTTCCTCGTCAATTTGGAACCTAATGAAATATAGAAAATACTCAATAAAAGCACTCTTATTACTTTAAATGTTTAAATGTGGAGTTTTTAGCCATGAGGTTAATGTTTTTGTATCTTTTTTTGATTCGATTGTGAGCACTTTTCCAGGTATCTCTGCCACTTGAGCACTAATTGGATTTCCACAGATAAACGGTGCTAGCTGCAGCCCTTACATCACTGTGTTTTTACTTCATCATCATTTTATTTGTTTTTACTGTAAAGGCTAATAAATCTTGGTGTGTTTAGAGTATGAAACAAGGCAGGCGAAGAACTGCAACGTGAAGGGGTGAAGTTTTATATGCTGCTTTCTCGAGTCAGAGGGGTGGGAGGAGGAGCAGCTGCCCTTTGTGGTGGTTCTAATGGGCTGCTGGGTGTGTTAGTCACCCGGGGAGTGATCCATAATCCTTAAGATAAAAAGCGTTGATCTCTCCACTAGTTCTCAGACAGAGCTGTAAGGCATTTGAATTGGGTTACCATTGATGTAGGGTGGGGAGAAGACTGTGTAGTGTGGGTCTGCTTAAAAAGGGATATGCGGGATTTATTTAGCTTATTTAATTTTTTAAAGAATATTGGAAGCCTTTCAGTGCAGGTCTGCCAGAGTTCCCTATGGATTCTCAAGGAAGTAAATATAGTACTTGCCAGTATTTTAGGGAAGAACTTACTGAATAGTAGATTTTAGTCAAAATTTAGACTGTAAGTAAATTGCAACGAGAATTTACCAAGGTCCCAGAGGTTTGCTGTCTCATTCATTTGTTCAGGAAGGTGTGTAGTGTATTTTTCATCTTTCTCATAGTTTCCTGGGAAGGTGAGCTTGACTTCCTAGCACAGCAGAGGTTTTCCAGCCAGGAAGGCAGTGTAGAAGCCCTTTTTGGCCCTAGACGGATTGAAGCTAGTGCATTTCAAACACCAAATTTTGGACCTTGTGGCTTGATAGAATTTGATTGACCGGCCTGTACTTGAGGCAAAGCAGCATTAAAACCTGAATGTACTTTTTTTTTTTCTGTTACAAAGATATAAAAATGCTTTGTAGCTCCTTTGGATCAGGTGCAGAGTCCTGAGAAAACTGCATTACAGCCTCTGGCTTCCAGTCATTCCAGTCTGTAGCAGCAGTGGCCGTTCTCCCTTGGTGTTAATTCCCTGCTGTGGACCCAGATTTCAGGGAGATGTTGACGCTTTCTGCAGCATTTGTCAAGGAAATGGCTGCTTTCTTTTTTTTTTTTCCTGAAGTGAGTAATTGTTTATTAATTTTTCAGCACATAAAGAGCATAATTATAATAGTCCCTGACATGTGCTGGCTGTGCCAAGGTTTAGGAAAAATAAAACCCAGTAGAAGTGCTGTTTTGAACCGTCTCTGATTTTTCAGGCCTTCCTGTTTTGGACCTAAATTTCTGTGTAGGAATTCGGGACAAGTACACAGGCACCAGTTTGATTCTCTGTAGAACTAATTCTCTTGGATGTTTTAACTCGGCTTAGGATGATGGGATCTTACTCAGGTAAGAGTAAGATCTTTTGAGAAAGAAGAGTAGGTGATGAGTACACTGGATTTTTTGGTACACACAATTTTTTGGTACGCACTGTCCTGTATAGGTTGAGCAGCATCCTGGATTTGTCCTGACACTTATATGCCTTGTTTCTTTAAGCAGTGAATGTAATGTCCGTGAACAATGCTAGATTGACCTCAGGGGAAAATGAAGTGAGCCCATTGTTTGCAGAATATTTATGGTCTGGACAGCTACCGTGGAAATGTTCCTCATGTTTGCCATTTTACTGTGTTTCACCTCTGTTACAGAGGAAGCAACCTAAGAATCGACAAGGAAACTCAGTTGCTTTTGAGGCTGCTCATGCAAGTTGCTAGATTTGCAGGAGGAATTGAGGGATGTGAGCTCCGTTCTGCTGAGAACTGGACAAAGACAAGGGACGCAGCTGCTTTTGAATCTATAAAATTATTCCACTTGCAGTCCCCACAGACGGGGCAGCTCTGGCCAATCAGGCTTCTTGCCCCTTACTTCGTTTTTCCCTTAATGGGGCAATTAACAGCAGGAACAAAGTGCATGGTCTGCTCAGTCTTTATTATTATTTGTGTTGTAATAAATGTCTAGGAGGCCAGTTGCAGACCAGCACCAGGCACTGTGCAAATGCAGAGGAAAAAGACCATTCTGGTCCCAAAGAGCTCTAAGTAAAATAATAAATTTACAAAAAGGTCTTCCAGTGTTTTAAGTCCTTCTCCTTTTGCTGTTTCTTCCCAACTGCTGTGGTTTGCATGATTTATTGTGCACCTGTCACAATTTCCAGCTTCTTTAATGTTTTTAACATGAAACCTTTTGTTTGTTAGATTCTGGTAATCCAGATAGTTTCCTCCAGTATCTCCTATATTTATTCAGTCATTCAGATCTTCCTTGTCATAATGTCATCTCAGCCCCCTGACTTCAGCCCTAGTTTTTTGGGGCTTCATTGCTGAAAGGAAAACATTTGTTCTCTAATCTACATTTCCTATGATTTAAAAATTCTGTGAATTTGGGTTCTTGAAATAGGAGGTTCGAGGAATAGTAACTTGCTGTTTTTTCTTGTCATTGGAGTCTTTTCGGTCTAAAACATCTTTATAGCTTCTTCTGCAGATGGGTTCTACTTTCGATCCTCTTGGACTAAATCTAAACCATTGTATTCGGTTTTGCCCAGTCCTCTGACTGTCGAATGAGAAGGATCTGAATAAGTGTGAACAGTGCTCCTGTTGTGGTGCATCCCTGTTTGATTCCGCCTTGTGGAGTCTCCCATTCAATAGTGATTTCAAGTACTCAGGCACAATTGTTAGGTGTGACACAGACTTCTATCCTGACATCATTCTCCAGCTCCCTAACATGTGAATGAACATCCTGCCGTCCTTGTCTGCCCTGCAGTTAAAAGAATGAAAACGTAATAAATTACAGCTTCATTGGTTTTTACATTGTACACATGTGAAGGGAACAGGGTAAAAGGGATTTCTTTTGAAAGCTGCTGTATTCGAGCTCTGCAGTAACGGCAGCAGGGATAGAGAGGAGTGAGGAAGGTGAGAGTTGGAGGTGCCGTCATCTGCTCCCCTGGAACCTCGACCACGCGTTTTTTCCAGTTGTGGAGCCAGGGACCGGTCCTCGTTCTGCTGCAGCGAGCATCTCGGACACTGGGCTGCTGCATTCCTTTGGAGTGATGGAGCTCGAACAGCGTTAATTTTACCGCACAGCCCCAGTCATCCCTAGGCTTCCTCCTGAAAGAAGGGAGAAGCAAGTTGTGGAAATCGGGCACTGCCGTGGAAAGTTACACGAAGCTGGTTGTCCTCCTGAGCTTTGACCTTGTGTGTGGCGTCCCTGAGGTCCTGTGCGATGGTTTGTGACCTGGTCCCGGCTGCCGCGGGGGGGGAGCAGCTCCCTCGCCTCGGCCGGGAGGCAGAGCTCTCCGTTAGTCCCTGCCTCACCCTCGGGGGTCGCGGCGTTCAGCGCTGCCCTTCTCCTCTAAACACAACTTCAGATAATTCGCTGCCAGCTGGATTGCAGGCGAAATCCCCGCGCACCCCCACCCTGCTCATCTCGCTGCGATTCCTTCTTTGGTGCTACTGGGGATTACACCGAGCTTGCAACTTCAGCTTAGGCAGAACTACAAAAAGGGGATTTTTAAAGTTTATTTTTCCCTCCGAAAGTGAGGTGATTTCTCTTCAATGAAATTTAAAATGTTTGAACTCTAGAAAAAAGGTTCATGCTGCTCACTGGTTAAATTTATTATGGCTGCATTATCAGTTTAATACATTTAGTTTGCTCTTCTGCTCATATTTCTTATAAGATGTTTTTCCAGCATTTATCACTTCCCTGTAACAGTTTTTATTGTGTTAAGCCTGATGTTATGAAGTCTCATTTGAAGGTGTATTTCTGAAATAAAAGAAATACACATCTAGCACATTTTCTCTGCAAATAAAAATAGTTATTGTACGTTTCTTTTAATGTACATGTGAAAGTTTCTGGTTCTTTTTAGATTCATGCATGTAAGTTTATCTTGAATATTATTCCTCTAAAAAAGACAGGAATTTTGTCAAGATGTCCACTGTGTTCTCAATCGAATTATAAAGAAATGAAGATGACAGATAATTCACTTTGAAAGGTGACTACTACACAGATGATGTTGCTACTTTTCATAAGGGTTTTTACTCCATATATCAATGTGTTTTAAGAGAGACTTGGGTCAATAATACCGTGCTTTAGAATTCCCTAAATACATATTTACACAATAGACCTTAAAATATATTAGTCTATCATGTCAACTCCTGTACACTTCTATCTGGGATGTTTTATGTCCTTAACATATGATACAATAAAACTTTATTTTCTACAGCATTTTTAATACAAATTGTATCCCAAAATGCGTTCTGGGGTTAAACGAGACTTTCCCAAGGTTAAAATCTTTAAAAAGCTGAGGGGCGCAGGAAAATTAAGGGCTTTGCATGGGATAGATGTATTTAATTGAACAAAGGGAATCTGAGTGGAGAATACGCTGAGCTGAGAGCCTGTAAGTGTGATTGGAGCTGCAGAGCAGGATCCCTGGAAGTGGTGAGGTTATGTGAGGAAAGGCTTATTCTGTGTGAATGAAGGAGGTGGAAAGGTCACGCCTTCAGGAGCAGCTGGAGGAAGTGTGGAGTAGCTCCTGGAACAAAGAAGTTGAAGGCAGGGACTGCGTGGAGTCACTTCTTTGTAGGGGGATAAGCAGACGAGATGAGGGGAGAGTGCGTTGAAGGGGAGGAAGGAGCCGAGAGCGCGGCGTGCCAGCTGAGCTGCGCGGTGGGATGGATGGGAACGGGGTGGCAGAACACCGGGGATCTCAGCTGCTCCATCGCCGCTCGCTCCAGCCTGGCCCCGGCGCTCCGCAGGCACAACACACTGACAGCTCACAGGGGGGCTTTTCTGCCTTTTATACATTTTTTTTCAATTTTTTTTTTTTTGGTCACCCTATTCATGTAAATTAAGTAAGGCTTTTTTGTATGTGATAATTATAGATAAATGTATTTAAAGTAGATCTGGATTTTGTAGTCCTCAGGAAAAAGAGGAAGAGCAATTTTTCCCCCCGTCCCTGTCATGTGTTCGTTTTAATGAGCAATTTTAAAAAATTGAAAATAAAAGAGGAAAATGAATAGGTGTTGAACCAGCCTGTGATATGTAAATGCCAACTAGTAATTACCTAAAACCTCAATTTTCTTTCTGTTTCATCTTGCAAAACATTTCATTTCCACTGAGTGAAAACACTTAATTTGGGGCTCTGACGGCGGGAGCGGGGCGGCGGCTGCGCCGCCAGGGGGCGCGCGGGGTCCGCGCGGGGCGGCCGGGGGCCGTGAGGGGTCCCGGGGGCCGTGAGGGGTCCGGGGGGCCCGTGAGGAGCCCCGGGGGGTCCGTGAGGGGTCCCGGGGCCGTGAGGGGTCCGGGGGAGCCGTGAGGGGTCCCGGGGCCGTGAGGGGTCCGGGGGAGCCGTGAGGGGTCCGGGGGAGCCGTGAGGGGTCCGGGGGAGCCGTGAGGGGTCCCGGGGCCCGTGAGGGGTCCGGGGGCCCGTGAGGGGTCCGGGGGGCCCGTGAGGAGCCCCGGGGAGTCGTGAGGGGTCCGGGGGGCCCGTGAGGGGTCCCGGGGGCCGTGAGGGAGCCCCGGGGAGCCGTGAGGGGTCCGGGGGCCCGTGAGGGGTCCGGGGGGTCCGTGAGGGGTCCGGGGGCCCGTGAGGGGTCCGGGGGTCCGTGAGGGGTCCCGGGGGTCCGTGAGGGGTCCCGGGGGCCGTGAGGGGTCCCGGGGGCCGTGAGGGGTCCGGGGGCCGTGAGGGAGCCCCGGGGAGCCGTGAGGGGTCCCGGGGGCCGTGAGGGGTCCGGGGGAGCCGTGAGGGGTCCGGGGGCCGTGAGGGGTCCGGGGGAGCCGTGAGGGGTCCGGGGGAGCCGTGAGGGGTCCGGGGGCCGTGAGGGGTCCCGGGGGCCGTGAGGGGTCCGGGGGAGCCGTGAGGGGTCCGGGGGCCGTGAGGGGTCCCGGGGGCCGTGAGGGGTCCCGGGGGCCGTGAGGGGTCCGGGGGCCGTGAGGGAGCCCCGGGGGCCGCGGAGCCTCGCCCGCACGGGGTGGGCTTGGAAGGACCTCCGGGACCACGGAGTGCAGCCTGTGACCCAGCACTGCCCTGTCAGCCAGACCAGAGCACTGAGTGCCGCGTTCGGGCTTTCCCTGAACGCCTTCGGGCACGGGAACTCCACCGCCTCCCTGAGCCCCTTCCAATGAACAAATTCTTCCTGGTGTCCAACCTGAACCACCCCAGATTCAGCTTAAGACTATGCCCTCTTGTCCTGTCGCTTGTTTTCTGGGAGAAGAACCCAAATCCCACCTGGCTACAACCTCCTGACGAGGTGTAGAGAGCAAAAAAGTCCCCCCTGAAGCTCGTTTTCTAGACTTAGCGGGACCCATGACAGGGACTCGGCCGGGACCAGTTTCCTCCCCCTTCATGTGGGTGCCTCAGGCGTCACTCATAATCCAAAGTCCAAGTTCTGAGCACCTAGGATTGTCCCTTTTTGGTCTTGTATTATCTCTTTTTTTTTTTTTTTTTTTTTTTTTTTTTTTTTTTTTGTGTGTGTGTGTGTGTGTGTGTGTGTTTGCTGGTTTTTTTTTGGTTTTTTTCTTTTTTTCTTTTTTTTGGCTGCTATTCTGTATTCTCTTACTTCCAGGTTCTTCATCTCAGATATGGCTCAAAGTGTGTTTCTTCGTCGCCTTTGTTCCCATTAATCTTGCTTTTCTGCCTCCCATGAATCTCGCTTTCAATCGTATTTTTTTCCCCATCACTGTTTTACGTGAGGGCTTTGCCATTATTGTTACAGCATTCTTAAACTTTTCTCCATCCAACTTTGAGATCTGCCGAACTTCGAAGGTTTCTAGGTTATCTCTCAACCGAAATAATTCCTGGGCTTCTGTACGTTTTCATTTAAATCTCAATGAAACCGCAGGAGCTTTAAAGCGTTCCTCCTCCCCTGGCTGACCCGCCGTTAATTCCTTTACAAACGGCGAGTGTTTTGTGCGGAGGGCGAATTTGGCAGGGCTGCCGGGTGCGGGCCACCGAGCGGGGACAGGGCTTGTCCCGGAGCAGGAGCGGGCCCGCGGCGTCCCGGGCGCCGCCGGGCGGGAGCGCGGCCGGGACGCGGGAGCGGTGCCTCCTTAGTGAGATATACGGCTTCATAATTAGCCCCTTGCATTCTTCCCGAGTGCTGGCATCAGCGTTCTGTGATGTGTTTCCCTGATTAACAGCTGCTTTGCAACTATTTCCGTGTGCCACCGATAACCATATTTGTCAAGTTAGTCCTGGCAGGGCGCTGATTTCTTACTAAAACACCGCATTTCTGTTGCAGGGGGTTTTCTTGTTCACTGTTGTGCCAGGCTTTTAAGTCAGCCCTTGTTAAAACGTAAGTTGGCTTCAGCCTGATGCTTGTTAACAGGATTCTGGGTATCTCCTTTAGAGTAGGAGTGCAGAAACCTTTCACAGACAATTTAATCTTCCGAGCCTTGCAAACATACAGCCGTACACTGAGGGGGTGTTGCTGTAGGCTAATATATTGATCAGTTCCGTTTGCCCTATAGCTGTGGCCTTCTGCTCTGGCTGAAATAGGTTGAGTGTTTGTTGATACTGCCATATTATTATTTTTTAATACACTGGAAAAAAATTAATTCCAACTTCTTTTACATACGTCACGTATATTGCCAGTGTTGATTGCTTCCGCACATGTAATGTAAACTGTCTGTGCATAGTTCATGGCCTGGGCCGCCTCTGCTTAATGAAAAGAAGTGTTGCTTTTAAACAGATACAGATCCACTCAGAAAGACAAAATACCATCCCTTGCAACGTATAATTCAGACCCAGCCTTTACATCACAGGTCATCTCAAAGTCTCAGTCTATCAACAAATGCTGTTCAGTAATAACCTACAGAGGGTTCCCAGTATTAGGAAATCTATTAGAGGCTGTGCTCCCGGTGGCTTTTGAGTCTGTTTTCCACGTGGAACTCTCTTACCAAATCCTGTGTAACTTTTATTGGTGAAGATCTTTTACATTCCTGTTTATTTATTTTTTTTTTAAGTTGGTTGAAAGTAGGCATTTGCCACAGTATTTTAGATTTCATGGTTTATTTTTTTAATGCAAGCAACTGATAACGTAGCTTAGATTGCTTTTTTGGAAACCCTGCTGCTTTGAGCACAGTAAGAAATAAGGCTGTCTTTATCTTCCCCATTAACACAAAAGGGAGGGAAATTAGGAATGAAGGACCTTGGCTGCTAAGCTATTGTCCAAGTGCTGTGCTTTGGCCCAGAATTTTGCCAGTCCTCTGCTCTCCCGTAGCATCTGCAATAAAGTTCCTGTCTTTATTTTATGTCTTTGACATTGGAGCAGAATATTTGGCCTGAATTTATGTCATTTGTCCAGTTGCAAATATAATCTATGAATAGTGACATTGATCTTTTAATTGGAAAATCAAACTGTAGGACAAGACCTGCTGCAGGATTCCACCCATCTCCACCCAGTCAGAAAGATGTCTTTGTGGGTCCTGTCACTGCAGGAGAGGTGGTGGTGGGAAAGTGAGTTTATAGGATGGACTGGCTTTTAAAAGCCAAGTAGACTCTCTTTCTTTAATACAAGTATGTACCTGATCCATTAGATAAAGCCAGTGTGCTCGGCAGTGCCTGCTGGCAATCTAAGAATCAACACAGTGATACAATGCTCATTATTTGGCAGTGTCCTAACAGCATAAAAATTTGGAGAAGTGTTACAAATGCTACAGAAATAGTATGGAACAATGTTAGCAGCTGAGTCAGAGTGCTATTTGCCACATGATTTTTTTGGCTGGACACAGGACTGCAAGTCTTCTCATCTTCCTCCTCCTTTTTCTGTTGTTTAAATTATGGAGTGCAGTTGCTCTTGTTTGTGCAAAGAAAATGATCCATAGAAGGTAGGGAAATTCCTGTGTATGTTTGTTGAAAATATTGGCATTTTGACATGGCCAAAATTGCTTCCTAAGTTGCTCGTGTATACAAGATTAATTATAAAAATGAAGACATTTCGGCTCAGCCTATAGGAACAAGTGTTCAGAGGTAAATGCAAACACAGTGTGAGAAACATGGGATTACCGGAGAGAGGAGTACATGTCCAGGATTCTTTTTATGGAGTTTGTTGTTGCTTATAATTTCATTTTGTTTTAAGATTTAAAAGGCCGTGAATAATGGAGGAAGTAATGCAGGGGAGAGATAAAATAGAAGTTTATTTTGGACTGAAATTTGCTACTGAAATGTTTACATTTTTATAAGGTAAAAATAAGCTTTAATAAAGGGTTAGAATCAATGAAATGTTCACATGGTTGTGATTGAAATAGCACAATGAAAAATACTGCTTATTTCTCACCGGTTTTGTAATCCTTAAAAATTGGTAATTAAATATAAGAGCTTGCAGAACTGCAAGTCTGCAGGCCGTTCGTGTCTATCTCACTAAATGTGGGAGGGAGTGTTAAGGAGTATCTGAAGACACAAACAAGTAATTATTGTTAGAAGGAGAGTGGCTTTGATATGTTCACATGTCTGTCGGTCTGCTCATTTGGGCATCTTTCTTATTCAGCATATTATCATAAGGTTATTAGTTTGGGTGCTTTATATTTCTGCATCTGGCACAGCAATATCAGCACAGTTTAAATCTGCGATTTGCCTGTCACCTGCATTTCTGCTGGAGACAGATCAAGTGCACATAAATGAAGCCAAAGTGTACTTTATGTGGGGTGTTTTGCTCTACTGTTTTGTGGTTCAAGATTACTGAATGTAACTTAAGGAAAAAATGCAGGAAAACAAGAAAATGAAAAGAATTAAAAATACCCCATTCATTTTATCCTCCCAACTTTGAAGTGTGCTGGGACTTTGTCAAATTCCCGTTAAAATAAATATGTCAATTTCATCTCTCTTCCAAATTCATTTATCATGCTTTTTTAAAAGGTGTTTTCTGCTTTACCTGATGTTTAAATTGGATTCGCTCGTTTATGCTGTTCTTTGCTGTATCCCCCATGTTTTTCTTAAATGAATTAGTAATGACAGCGTACTCCATCATACCCTCTCTACAGCCACTTTAAGGGAAGCCTGGTGATCTAAACCTTTTAACCTATTAAAGATGATTTTCCCCAATTGAATCAGACCCACCACAGGTGTAATAACTAATCATTTAAACTACACCTGCTATTATGTATTTTTAAGCCATTATGCATGTTGGATAGATGATAATTCATGTTTATTGCATTGTCCAATGGATCCGTTTTGCCTACACTAGCCTGATTAATGTATTTAAAGAAATAAGAGATGCAATTTAAAAGAAAAAAACATTGATGGAATGCACTGAGGAGTACATTGAAAGTGCCATTAAACCCATCAGAACTTTGCTCTCTGACCAGAAATGCATATTCGAAGCCTTTGATTCAAACACAAAGTGAAACTTAGTGATTTCAGGAGTGGTGCTGTATTTTCCCTTCTTTTTCTGCTGTCAAAGTTTTGGAAACCCTCTTGGAATTGAATTCCAGAAACTGTATTTTAAGGTAAACTCTTAAAGACCTGAATAACATGGGTCTAGCATATTAGGATGGTTAATTTTAGCTCTAGAGAAGAGAAGTAATCTCTTCCACTAGTTCACGTGGATGTGCTGTTAGCACATTATTCCTCATGATGCCACAATCGGAACAGATGTTTTTGTATAAAAGTGGAGGGAATCACTGGTGCAGTGACATGTAATAACATGTATAACAATATAGGGAGGTATGTGGAAAATGGAACCACCATATAAAGAAAAAAAGCAAATACCTTTCACTGGCACTAAATGGAAATGTAGAAATTTAGTGCTGTTGTTGTTGATGCCATTGGGTATTATCCCAGCCTTTACCCTTTGCTTGTGTAAGTGCTCTGTTTTAGGTGCTCCGTCACCTTAAAGAAGGATGTGGAAGTCAGTTTGTAGACAAAAGTCATCCGTGACTTTTGCTGGTGTAGAATATAAATTTAACTACTTGCCTACCCATTTGTGTCATTCAAAGTGACTTTTTTTGATTGTTGTTACGTGATCCAAAACATGTGAAGTCGCTTCTTCTCTAGTCATGAGAAGCTGAGGTTTATTTATTGCTTTCAATAAATTAGAATGATGGCAGAAAAGGCCCTAATCTCTCAGAATCTGCAGGGAGCTTTAAGTCAGATAGAAAGAAAGCATTCTTACATTAAGCCAACTGTTACAGATCACGTGCACTGACTCAAGGTTGGCTTTAACTGTAGGAGCCAACTTAGGTAAGAGGATCACAATATAAGTAACAGAAATACCTAATAATCCTGAAGGAATTTTTTGTACAGGTAGAGCTGCTCCCAAAGTAATTAAGCAAGAAACTTCTAGGTTGAAACCCCATAACTGCTGTCTGTTTAGAGTTCAGCCAGAAGCTCTGGTACTTGTTGAAGCATTTCTGAAAGTTGGTGTTGTCTCCAGACCATCTCCGTGTGATGGGTGTGTTGTCTTACCTTGCAGTACACGATGCCTAATATAAAATAGGGATTTGAACATACCTAACTTGGATCTTTTCTCTCTTCTTTTTCTCCAATCCTCCTACCCTCCTCAGATTGTGACAGCAGTGAAATTTTTACAGAATCCACGGGTCCGCCAAAGTCCTCTCGCAACCAGAAGAGCATTCCTGAAGAAGAAAGGTATGAACTCTTTAGGATGTGATCTCAGTGATAATGAGGGACCTTGAATTAGTGTAAAGTCAAAATGTATTGCTGTGGAATATTAGATGTTACGGACAAAGCAATTAGTC
This sequence comes from Chamaea fasciata, assembly GCF_029207755.1. Classification (NCBI taxonomy): domain Eukaryota; kingdom Metazoa; phylum Chordata; class Aves; order Passeriformes; family Sylviidae; genus Chamaea; species Chamaea fasciata. The sequence continues at coordinate 391,719 of NW_027094108.1, read as the reverse complement.
TGTCTCAAAAGAAGATCTGAGGTTTATAAGAAATATCAGTCTCTTTTCTTCCCAACTGATTAGTGCAATATTTGCACCAGATGTGGAATTGTAGAATACAAAAGACACATGGGAAATTTCTGGGTTAACTGTTGTCAGATCTTTTCTGCAATGAGGACAGTTCAGAGTTGTGGACTAGCTGGTCAGTTCAAACCTTACTGACACTGGCTTTAGAATGGCCAATCTCTGGGTGAAAAGGTCAAATGTTTCCAAAGACAGCTAGAGAGAGGCAGAGAGCCTGGTAAAAGTCAACAAGGTCAGGTTAAGGTCAAGCTTGGGGTCAACCTGACTTTCAGGCTGAAATGGTAAACTACTGACTGAGTTTAGCCCTTTTCTATAGCAGAGATAGAACAGATCCTGACAAAACCTATATCATCTTAGTGAGGTGCAGCATACTTTGGTCATTGCCTACAGAAAATTTATTTTACTTTCTGACTCATAGTGGAACTATGTTTTGTTCTTATTTTATTTCTAAAGTTTCTATTCCAGTGCATTCCAGGTGATGTTCACTCCATATTTTGCTACAGTCCTGGGACCATATTACTTACTACAAGATGTGAATAACAACAGTTTTAACTTGAAGTTAATTACAAGCATTGTGGAGCACTGTAAAGTGTTGAAATGATACTGAAAATACAAATTCCAAACTTCAGAGGGGAGTGACCCACATATACATTGAAGTCATAAGTACTTCGAAGTACATCAAATTCTAGAGCTAAAAATCTTGAGCTTTGAAAAGTAGGGAAGCCTATGAAATAGGCCTTTTCTGTTTGGAGTTGGGAAGTGCTTATTGAGGTGCCTGAGACCTATAGTCATGAGATGGAGAGTTCAAGTGTATGCAGCACTTTGCTCGTCTTGAATAGCAGAGGACCTAGAAGGGAATGGCAGCCTTGTGTTTGGGCAGTGATGTCATGACAAGTAGTTGAGGGGCACATCATTTTGAGCGTGATCCTCTCACTGCTTGTCCTAGTGCCAGTTAAGAGGACATTCCAATCACACAGGTATGTTGCTTGCCCTGCCCTGCCATCAGGACGACATTAAAATTTGGAGCCTGTTGGTCGCTGTGTGCCATGAGTTTTTCCTTGAAATATGTGGACCTACGGGGAGTAATTAATCATAAAAGCTTGGGGATTTCAACTCTATCATCGAAGCAATGAAGCAAGGGAAAGCTGAGCCTAAAAGCTGTGCTGATTACCCGGGGTAACCTGATACAAAATCTATTGTTGCCGAGAGATCCTTAGCCCCCAGTATATCGTGCAATATTATAACTGCCTGATCTTCTTCTGTGCTGACAATGACCAGTTAGTCCTCATTTTCTCTCTCAACACAGCTGGGTTAGAATTTCATTTGCAGAAGGTATTTAGAGCAATTTAGAGACAAATGTCTCTGGTGTTTGCTCTGCACTTCCCCACCGCAGGCTTCGCTGAACAGTTTTTTGTATCAGGAGCTCCATCTAATCTGTTTAATTTTAATAAATCCCTGACTGGGAGAAGAGGAAGGATGGGGAGATGGAGGCACAGAGAAACTGTGGCCGGACTAATACTTGTTGTGAATTACTTGGCTAATAATTACTAAAGAGCAGAAACGGTTTGGTAGAACTGAGTGTTTGTTCCTGTTTGTTAATTAGCCCTCCTTCCCTCTGTGCTAATTGTTTTTTTTCTAAACTTAACCATAGGAGGTAGGAAGGAGTCGGGTCCAGTAGGGCCTGTACCCAGCAGTCAGTGGAATTATGTCCATGTGGAATGTGGCGTGTGTTGGGTGCTGGCAGGGGCCCGATGTGGTCTGGCAGATGGAGTCCATTCCTAAAACGTCGTGGCTGGTTTAGCCCCGAGTAGACGAGGGGCTGCAGGGTTTGGTGGGCTGCAGGGTCTGGCGGGCTGCTCCCCCTGTTCTCTGATGTGCTGTCCCTGTCATCACAGTGGTAATGTTTATCCACAGCTGAGGCTGGCTGGCAGAGAAATCCTCACTGCCAGTTGAAAAAGGTCCTGCAAGCCTGACCTAAGAAATTTCGCATCTGAGACTCACAGAGGTGGTTCTGCCTAGAATTACAATATTTTCTTCTTTTTCTAAAGCATCTCCTTCCTCAAAAACCATGTTTTATTTCCTTTTAGTATAGGAACTGGATTTGGATTAGTACATTTCAGTGAGGTGAGGAATGAAAGTTTCTGCAGGATTATCAGCTGGACTGGGTTTGGTGAAACAGTAGTTGTAGAGGCTGAAATGAGGCATTCCTGGTTCTGTGCAGTTCAGGGGGTGCTGAACTGCTCTCTCTGGCACATGGGCTGATACAGTGTTGATGACAGTTGGGAGAGTGAGGGTATCCTGGATTTGTAAAAGGGCTTTCAAAAGTCAGATGAGATTTCTCTGTTGTCTTAAGCACTTTTAAACTCCCATATACAGAGGCATTAATGAGAAACATGAAGTTATTAGAATCATTTATCATTTTCTTTGAAGCTTACACTGGCATTTTGTGTAATTTATGACATTTCCTCCTTTTTATCATGAACTTCTTCAGATGAAGGGAAAAACAGCTGTTTCCCCTCAGAGTATCTGAAAGAAAAGAAAGGAAAAAAAGATGCTGTTTGTTTTTTGTCCAACTCGCTGATTCTGCTGATGACATGCCACAGAATCAGCGGCGCCTTGGGAGTAATTAGACAGCATGTGGGGCTTAAACCCTTGTGGAAATGTGTCTGTCATTTAACTGTTGTGCCTCAGATGTCCTGCACTGCTCAGTTACCCATCCGGTAACTCATGTGGCTTGTTAATTTTGTGTGCTCTGAATCTCTTAAGTTCTGGCAAGACAAAGAAAGGGGGTGGAAATGCACCATACATGGGAAGCTCTGTTTTCAGGGTGCTGGGGTTTTGGGGCAGAGGAGGGGAAAACTGCAAGGTTACAGACTTGTTGTGTCATCTTGGATGAAGAACTGTTTTCGTAGTTGCTTGTTCTCTTCATCTCTAAAATGACTACAGTAATGCCTTTCCAGAGTGGGATTGTGGGAACCGATGAAAGCATATGAGGAGCTCAGAAATAATAGTGATGGAAGAACAGAGGTGCATTAGAGCAAGTTAATGTACAATTGTTGAGTTATGTTGGGAAAATGTCCACTCAGAAGGTTTTCTGCAGTGCATCAGTGTTCCAGAAATTTTTTCCAGTGTCAAGATGCCAGACTGTGGTGATTTCTGAAGAGATAAAAAAATTATTTAATTCTACCTGCCCTTCCCAATCAGAGCTCAGAGGTACTTGATCCCCTAGAAACAAATGCTGTCAAGCCCCAGAATCTCCAGTAGAAAACTGACTTAATTTTCTCTCTCTTTTTGTAGTCTGCATTCTTGGAAGTTGAACCTGCCTTTTCCCCTTTGTCAAAGAAACCCAAGTGAATCACCTTCAGGACCTCAGGGGAGGGGGCACAGCCCACTGCTGGAGGGCTTAAAAAAAGCAAATTCTTCAGCAGATTTCAATTTAACCCTCTTTTATTACTCTTCCTTTTTTTTATAATTTAAGTCCATTTCACGAGGCAGTTTGCATGTCCTTGAATGGAATCTCGTTACCATGAAAGCTTTTTTAGCATTGATTTCATAACAGTCTTAATTTAATAGTGCCGTCATTACTGAGAAGCTCTGAGAGTGAGGCCCCAGCTTTCCAGGTCACTGACCTTTTAATTACAAACCTTGTTCTGATGGCCAGGTTATCGACTGGACAGCTCCCAGCTCCTGCCCCCAGCATGAAGATGAAAATAACTGCCTTTCCTCCCCCACTTCCAGAAAAGGGAGGAAAAGAAAAGTAACCTCTTGTGTTTCCAAAATTAATTTTCTCCTTCAGCTTTACTTTGTAATTAATTCTTTAACATGTCTCAGTGAAGCTCAAACAGTTTTTGCAAAGGCTTTTCTTGAGGAGAAAATACAATGCAAGCCAATAGAGTCCAGTGCCAACTCAGCTGGAAAAACAGAGTTAGTAACCTGTGGTGTCAAAATACCTGTTCAGGCCAAATTGTTCTGGCTCTCCAAATCTTACACTTTTCTAGAAAGTACCATGTTTGATACACAAATGTGGGATTGGACTGTCAGGATATGGATTTGAGAGATGGTGAAGAAAAGGAGTAAGGGCCGTAGTGGCTAGTGTGGGCTGTGCTAAATTGGTGCTGAAGGCAGTGTTGGTAGCACAGAGGTGTTTTAGCTGTATCTGGGCAGGGCTTACACGTGGAGCCAAGGCCTTTCCCACTTCTCACCCCAACAGTGAGGAGCCTGAAGGGCGCGAGAAGTTGGGTCAGCTGACCCCAGCTGACCAAGGGAACAGATAAAATCTGTTCGCTGTTTTCAGCACAAGTCAAAAACATAGCCCCATACGAGCTACTTTAAAAAATGGTGCTCCATCTCAGCCAGACACAGCACAACCGCACAACTGATTGTGTGAGTGAGGCTGGTTCTGTTTTGTACTTGCAGCTCAGGTAACTTGTTCTTTAGCTGCTCACACCAATGCCTGCACAGACCTCATCACTTCCACTTGCAAAGCTACAAGCAAGACCTGGAATTCAGATACTGACAGCAAAACTTTATTGAAAGAACATGCTTAGTGTTTTAAACTTCTGGTACAAATCAACATCCAGCAAGAGAAAGTTCAATAGCATAGGTCAAAGCAGGGAGGTGCTTCCTGATTGTTTAAAAAGTTTGCAGCAGGTGTTCAAGTAGCATAAAGTAAGTTTAACATCTTGTGTAGACTTAGAGAAGTGACCGTAGAGGTTGAATGGAAGTCAGCACATTCTGCATTTTCATCATGCTTTTCATTTCAGGATTTTGGAGCACACATTAACTATGGAAACTTAGCAGCTAGTGCATGGAGCATGTTCAGTGGTGTTTATTGGGTTATCTGTCATTATCAGAATCATGCTGTGATCTAGATCTCACTGTGCTTCCCCCTAAAAAGCATCCACCTCTGAGGTAGAGGACAGCAGCTGTTCAACATCACTTTGTGATTTTTAGGAGAGGAAATGAAGAATACTTTATCTAAGTGATCTTGCAGAGGGAGCTTTAGGGATAGAGAATGTAATTACTGAGTAAAAAATTTACTAAGATTCTTGAAAAGCACTGTGGGATATTTAATTACTAAAGATGGTTGGGCCTCTGTTTATGGCTGTGCAAGACAGCTGATGTGCCTTATAATATTTTGCTAGGTTAAAGAAAATATGTCCTACACCTGTCATGCAACCAGTTTGTTCTTTAGGCGCCTCCCATCCAAGCTTTGGCTCTACACAATCCTGCATGGATGGGGAAATGTGATTGTCTCCCAAAGAGCTTCTTAGGGAACTTAAGAATGAAGAGTGAGAGAATGAAAGCTGTCATTGCTAACGAACTCACACCAGTTCCTATCTAAATCACATCCATTTGTGGCACTCTGCTGTATTTGCCCAGTGCTGATAGTGTTCAACATGGATTTCCACTCCTGGAGTATCATAGATGTGCTTGTGATCCAGAAATTAGTTTCACCTTTCTGTGTTTTGTATTAGTTGCCTTCTTTTTTTCTTCCTGAAAATGATTGAGAATCTCTATCCATCTGCTGAGAAGGAGATGTCTCCCTGTCCTGCCACTCTTTCGTATGCAGGTCTGTCACCTGCTGTTCAGTACCAGCCTATTCATCATGCTAACTCTTTTCCCCCATCAATTTTACCACTGTTTGTGATGTCTGAACTTGTCATGAACTTTACGGATTTTCTTGGCTTCTTTGGGGGCAAGGAATGTACAGTAGTGCTAACAAAACGTGGTAAACCGCTCAGCCTTAGGACATCCTGGGAGTCGGATATGGTGCTTCTTTGGAGTCGTAAGGGTTTGGGGGAAAATACAGTTGAAGAAACCCTTCACTATCATTCCTCAAGATTTGAAAGGAAGTTTGGAAAAACTAGTCTGTTTAGTCTCTATACACATGGAGAAATCAGTTTATTGCTCGTCTCTGACTCCTGGTCATTTATGAGAGGGCAGAAAACCACCTGACATCAGGGTAGACATAACTGCCCATGAGATGCAGTGTGCAAAGGAAGCAAATCCTTTCTTGGCTTGAAAATTTTTGATAAATTGCAACAGACCGGTTTGATGCTTCGGCAGTTGTGCATGCTACAAAATGCTGTTTGTAAGCTTAATTTTAAGAAATAATTGGAATGTCATGGGTTTAATGATGTCTCTCCACTTGGCTATCTGACAGTAACTATGTAATGTAAAAGAGCCGTTAAAAATGGCTTTGCAAAATTAACTCCTATTGCTCATGGAGTGTATTTTGAGTCATATCTGCCTTGTTTACTGACAAACTAATGTTTCCATTCCTGGTAGTACTGAAAAAACAATATGATTACAGTAGAGTGAATTGAAGTCTATCCTAGAAGATAATGCTAAAATAGTCAGTTATATTCCAGGGCCTGAAATTGCTAGCCTTGGTGATGGGCAAAAAAGACCCATCCCCTGAGTCTGACTTGTAAAATTATTGTTTATTTATCATGTTTTTGAGTGAAAGTAAATGCCAAGTCCAAGGGAAAGTAATTTCTGTAGTTACCACCTAAGAGCAGGCATGGGAGATCTGAGACATGACTGCTTCCTTGGCTTTGGGTAAATTTCTTGTTTGCAGCTTGCCCATCTGTAAAATGGGGTTAATTACCACTTTTGCCTTATTGACTCAGTAAGATTTATATTAGCTATGTTCATAAACTGCCCTGCTATGCTTGTTTCAGAGTTCTTGCTGCTGCTGCGTGTGATTTTTGAAGGTACTGCAGTAAAAGCTGCACTTTCAGAGAGATTAAGAGTTTACTTCCATCAGCTGTGTATGGGAGGGGAAAGCTGCAAACTTTAGAATGTCAGAATGTCAGGGCTCAGGGAGATTGCGTGCAATCCTAATCCAGCCCTGCAGCTTTGACCTTTGAAGAAAGATTCACCTTGAGATGGTTGAAGAAATCTGTGTACGTTTGTATAAAAATATTTCTGCGACAGAAGGAATTTGTTTTTCGTGGTCATCCAGCCCAGGGTTTCCCCACAGTCTTCCCAGAGCAAGTAAACGAATTCAGCTTCTGACCTGCTCTGAGAATGAACCTGGTGCTCTAAGTCTAAAGAGACAGCCTTCCCTCTTGAGGCTAAAACCAGGAGTATAGTTCGGGTAATCTGTGCTGGAATCCATTTCAGACCTAATGATACTTTCCTGCTAGGAAAGATAAAATAAGTTATTGTATGAGATAATTCTCTCGGATCTCTTAGACAAGATTTCTGTTCTGTTTAAAACAGAACAGTCTGTCTCGGGTCCCCGTGAACATGAAATCCTACAGTTTGCTTTTCTGCTGCACACTGTTCCCTCTTAATTTTAGTCTGGAGGGCAATCATTCTTTCCTTAACTAAAAGGTTAATTTAGTTTTTGGTTCATTCGTTGCTATTCTTTCTCCTGGAGCCTAGTCCAGGTGAGTCCGCTTTCCCAGGGGCAGAGCAGAGAATTCATTCTCATGAAACCTGAGGCTCTCTGAAGTAAAAGCTGTTGACTTTGTCATACCGTGCAAATGTGCATTGCTTTTAGCAAGACAATAAAGGGTAAATGGGGTGATCTCTGCTCCTGTGGAGAGGTCAGGTGGTTACATTACACAATCTTCTAGAGCATCTTGCAGCAAATACATGGGTTATATTAAAAGTTGCAATCATATCATTTTTTAAAAGTAAATTGCTGACCTTATGCAGTGGAATCAGCTTTATTGAATTTCGCCAAAAATGCGTTTATAATCCCCCCACCCCTGCATACACATGATATTCATGTCCTTGCTGCCCATGTGGAAATGTCCCTTTTTACAGTGATAAAATTAAATTTGTCTTTGTCTCTGCCTTGCCTCACCTTTTAAGATTCCATCCTGTAGAGACACCAGTGGATATCCATACCAGAGAATGAAGATGGGCAATATCCCTGCATGGCTGGCTGGCTGATTGTGAGCCAACTACCATGGAACAAATAAATAAGCATTTCACATTTAGAGGACAAATAAAGCTGAGGACAGGTGTAATATGGGTATTTTTCTAGGAGTGGCCTTAGCTTACGTAAGCATTTATTTTGACTTGAAAGTACCTACACTTTGCTTCTGGATTTTTTCTAACTGCTGTGCAATATGAAATGTAAAATCCACTAACAGTTGTTGTGTTACTCTTAGTACTGTGTTATGTGTCTTCCTTCAATAATAACTAACCATAAAACTCTCTGGGCTTTGGCCACCTAGAGCCTCTTTCCTTGAGAAAAAAATTTCCTTGAATTCACTTGAGAATAAGGTATTTTGCAGCATGCTCAAGAATTTAACACACCTATATCCCATATTTCTATGCCACTTTGCATCTTCAAAGTACTCTACAAATATTAGCTGACTAAGCTTGTGACACCCCTTATGAAATGGCAAGATTATAAGATTAATTTAAAGCACTTCTGATTACAGTTTTTCTTCTTCATTAGACCTTTACATTCTCGAAACAGTTTGCAAACTCCAGATTTTAGTGGGAAACAGAGGAATTTTAGGTGGGGACACTGAAGCAGATGTATTAACAGTTAGATCTGAGATAATTCTGACTGCCAGCCATAGATCTATAAATACAACCATACTGTGCCATACTGTCAGTGTGATGCACTGATGTATAGAATTTTCAGTAAAATTACTTGATGCTTTTTCATGTTTATCCACCATTCCAGCCCCAGCTGCTTTGAGGGTTGGTGGAAGATGTTAAGCTTTTATTCAATAAAATCAGCACAAACCAGCTAAGTAAATGAAGGGGCAGATTGGCCTCTGCAGTGTTAGCCTGGATCCCTTCTTACAGCATCCCCCAGCCTGTGTTTTTTATGTAGTGTTTAAAAGACTGTTGCTCAGAGGTACAGGGAAGAATATCAGAATATCATTACTCCTGCTCTTCAAGTAACCAGGAGAATGCAGCTGTTAAACTCAGGATATAAAATACATGTTTAAAAGATGACTCTGTATGTGTTTAAAAAAGAGAGCGAGAGAGGATTCAAGGGAACCAAAAAATAGCAGGTTCCATTACTGTAATTAAATGGCAGCATTTAACCTATCAGGCCGTTGCGTGTGTGTGAGAGACGAGCAGGGAGCTGCATTTGAAATGATCACTGTCTTCCTTGGGGGATAGAGTAGTTAAATAATTTGTTTGCGAGGTGTGAGTTTAGTGTCGGGGAAAGCAAGTGCTTGTGTGTGTGTCTCGTAGAGCTGGGATTGCTGGGAATGGTGCTGGGCACCGTGTGCACTGTCAGTAGGAACACAAGCTGCTCTTGGCCATTTGTTCGGCTCTCTGCAGGGTCAGGCCTCACCTGGTCCCACGTATTTCATCATGGAAGGAGAGCTTCTTTCATGCCAGGCCACCTGAGACAGACAGCAGTAGCAGTGGAAGAAAACCAGGGAGGAAATAGAGGAAGAAAAGAATCAGAGTCAGATTTGTGAGCTTTACCTCCTGTGGTGACTGTAAGGGGTAAAGTTGTTGTGTGCGGTCGCTGCACTTGGCACGCAGGAGTCTGGGGGCTGTGGCATCCCTGGGGACCAAGGATGAAGGTGCTGCTCAGGGATCTGCCCCTCGAACAGCACCGCAAACAGTGCCCTGCTTGCCCTGCGCAGTGTTGTACCTGTGCCCGGCATGGTCCCTGTGCTTTGGGACTGTAATGCCACGTGGAGAGAGAGGGATCTGCTCAGGGCAGCCTTGGCCCTTCATCATTGACCTCGACTGAACAGCCCTTTGAGCAGACCTCTGCCGTGATGGGGGGTCACTTCTTGGCATCCCAGGGAGGAGACACAGCCTTATGTGGTGCTCAGAAGGGAGGATATTCCCATTTTTATTCACTCCCTTTTTATTTGGATGGTGGTTTCTTTGTTTAGAGAATATTTCCCATCCCAGGAGCTCCAAGAGCTGTCCTCATACTTTGAACTGCTTCAGCTGCCTCCCCTACTGATCTGGCTTGTGTTATATTGCAGGAACATGGCCATTAGTGTTTTTTAATGTTCACTCCAGTTTCCGTGTGAATTCGGTATAGCCACTCCCATTTTAACTCCTGGGCTGCAATTTTTGTGAGGCTTTAGCAGACAACAGTGTTTAAAATATAGATATTTCTTTATTTCCTTATTGAATATTCAACCCCAGTGACTGGATTTTGAGGGCAGCACCGGGTTAAAAGGAGACCAGAGAAATGCAATGTATTTTAGCACCCAGTCAAAGCAATGCATGAATTTGAGTCCTTGATGAGAGTTAGAAATCTGAAACTATTTCCATAGATGATCTTAAAAAAAAAAAAAGTATAAATACGTTATTTGAATAAATTATTTGTTGCAAATGCCTTACCTAACTCAAGTGCATATAAGGTATGTATAAATCCTCACACCTGTCAGTCTTTGCACATGATGATTGTGCCCATCTGAAATGTTTTAGAAAAGATACTGTGTAATATTATTTCTCTCTCACAGACCTAGAAACTGAGGCAGATGGAGGTTAAATGGCCTACACAAGGTCAGTAGCAAGGCTGGGAATAAAACACAAATGTGTAGAGGCTTTTTATTATACTAATAAGGAAACTCTGGAGGTGTGTTTGGCATGGTAATCGGAACCCCAGAGAACTAGAAGCAGTTAGTGTGTTCTGTGCATGTCCCGAGGGAGCAATGATGAAACTCCTTTTCTACCTTACCAGTTCTCTGTGTGTGGTCACCATAGTTTTTACACCACTTAACCTCATTATTTTTAGTATTGTTAGCATTAGTCGTCCTTTGGGCGTTTAATCCAGGCTCTTTAATTTTCTCCAGAGCCCTGAAGAGGCTCTGTGGAAGCCACAAGGGGAGAAAAAAAGCAATAAACAAACCAAAAGATGAAAAATTGTCTTTTGAAACTTCTTCTATTTTGTTGACTTGTCCCCTAATGTTTTCTGTCTTTGTTTTTCTTTCATCATGAAGGACCCTGCTTAAACGTCTAATCTTGGTTTCTTAAAAGTTAATTTACTATTGTTTCTTTCTTCCCCACCCAAGATTAACATCCTGTGTGATGACATAGATGGTTGTTGTCTAAATGGATGTGATGTAACCAACAAAATTGTGTAGGGTGGGTGGAGAAATATTTATATACTTGTGTTAAAAATTACAAAGTAGGTTTGTCTTTTAAACAGAAGGCATTTCAACACTGTTACTGGCAGCATCAGCCTTTAATTTTACAGGTGGCTACCTTTCTAGTTACATTCAGCAAACAATATTTTAATGGCATGTAAAAAATTTCTCAAAAACAGAATAACGAGGAATGAGGGTGATTTATAATCTGTTATGAATTCTTGCTGACATGTCTTTTTATAATAGTGTAGTAGCATCTCTGTCTTTCTGAGGGAAGTGCAAACCAGATTTACCTGGAACATTTGTACCATAATAATCAAATATGTAGCATTTAGATGTAATTTTTTTAATTCAACTTATCTTCTTAGTGTGATGTTACCTGACTCACAGGTGTCTAACTCTGATTCCAATTTATAGAAATTGGGTTAGAGGAGCCGAGATGCACTATAAGGTTGTGAGAAAATACCTGTCAGAAAAAGGCATGTGTTCATGGCTCCTCACCCAGTGTTGGTTTCTTTACATTTCCACAGTTTTCTATACACTCTCCCATGTTTTTTTACATTTTCTTAAAATGTGCAGCTGTAACTGCGAGTTCTCCATGCTCCCCATAGCAACTTCCTGACAGAGGGAGTGTCCAGTGTGCCCTGTCACACCGTGTGTTCAGTGCTTCATTGTGTGTTCTTCAAACACTCAAACTTCATTTATAGACACTTTATATGATTTTTCCTGTGATAAGTCTGTACAAATGGGTTTGTTTTGTTCCTTTCTGAAGTTCAAAGTAAAAGAGGAAATAAATAGCATTGAGGCAGGTTGCTCTTCACAGTGCAGTTCATCTTCGTCTGCAGAGGCTGCTCTGGCTGGTCTTGTCAAAGGCAGAAAATAGCCAGGTGCTCTTGTTACTGTGTTTGGGGCAATCAGTAATTCCAGAGTACTGCAAGGAAACGGTGCATCAGGACAGATTTCCCATTCTAGTATATAAAACTAAGTCATCCTTCAGATGCTCTGAAAAATCTGGTTAAAGAATTTCATATAATGGCTTGAATTGTTGTTCTTTTACAAGATTCCTTTCTTTTGAATGGCGAGTTGGGCAGAAAGAGTGGCAGGTTCTAGAACTGCAAGGCAGCCCCGTCCAGTAATCCCAGATCAGCAGTGACTGATCCGGAGTTCCAGGTAAGGGCCGGGCTTTGAGGTCAGGCCTGACACAGTCTGTGTTCACCCCCTGCCACAGAAAGGCCTGGAAGGGGATTCTTCACTGCTGTAACAAAGAAGCTGGAGTGACGAATGTCTGGTTGACTGCAAATCCCCCCTGGCCAGCTCCTTCTGGATCAGTCCTGGAATTCTTGTGACATGCTGGTTCAGGTTGTTGGAAATACAATTTAAAATTGGTGTTCCAAAGGTAGATCAAAACCAAACCGCCTGTATTGCCAGTGTTTCACCTTACTCGAATTTAAGACCACCTCTGGCTTTCTCTTTAGAAGCTCCTAAAGATAATATCACAGATCAAAGAATAGCCAAAGGCTAATAATTTTGTTACTATTGCTCAAGAAGCTGCTTAACAAAATACATTTTGTTCACACACAAAATAAACGGATCTGCAGCACAAATGTTTTCTGTCACTGCTGCTATTAAAATATGTGGTAAGCTTTATAAGCTATGGTAGTGCATGGGTTTCTTAAGGGCCACGTACCAAACTGTCCTGCTTTTGGAAATGAACATGTAGAAGAAATTAATATGTTTTCACCCTTACAGAACGTTTCATGTTGTAGTTCTCCATTTAATAGGAAATTGCATAGGCCTGATGTGTAGTCTGAGCGAGTTACTTCATTTCTGTGTGCCGGGTTTTTCTTTGCAGCCCGTCTTTCTTTCACTCAGATTGATGGATGCTTTGGGTCTGACTGCCTTCTATGGTCTGCACAGTACCTGGCCCCACACCTGCCCAGTGAATGCCTTTTGGGGTCTCTGAGGGTTAGTGTGATACAAATAATGAGGATCAGGAACCGTCACTGGGAGACTTGTTTCTCTGCAGGAGTAGCAGCAAGAATTTACAGGTCACAGTTTGGATGTGCTTGGAAACTTACCCGTTTAGTGTACCTAATATTTGTTTTCTCTGAACGCCTGGTCTTATTTCTAGGGAGGTTGTCAGTTGTGGTAACGAGTCATGACAGCACTATGGTTACTGGAGTGGTGTCCCTTCCATTAGCTGGATTTTTTGCTCTCTAAGGACTTCTTTTAAACAAATGTCAGAGCCCATGTTATGTATTGTTCCTGACAAACTACCTTAGAACTTGTATCCTGGCATAGTCTTCAAAGCCTTCAAACCCCACGTAGATATTAATTTGAAATAATTTCAGATATGCATAGGTTTTTGTTCTTATGTAGTGTTCTCACATCACGAACTGGCTGAACGTTTGTCCTGTGTTCCTGTGTGGCAGCACTGGCGTCCAGGTTAGTCCCACACGTTGTGTCTGCAGCTGTAGCCACGCAGCAGACAAGGGGACATACTCTACCAGTGTCCACTCAAAGGAGGCTTTCCATCAGGTACTGTGCTCCTGTGATAGTAGGAAGGAAAAGCTGGAGGCAGGAGACCTAAAAATAAAAACGTCACCATCACAGATGATGAGAAAATAAAATTGCCTTCCATTTTTAGGAGAGATTTTTATTTATGTCATAGAAAAGTTGTTTCTTCTGTCTTCTTTGCTGACATGGTGATTCTGTAATAGACAAGTCTTCAAAAGAAGGTACCCAAGTTTGAATTTATTCTGTGTTTTTGCATATATCTGTTGTGTAGGAATGTAAATGGGCTTTGTAACAAAACTTCTGGTTCTGTAATTCACATTGGTGAGGACTTCTGGACCTGTCTTGCCTGATTTGGAGTCATGTTGCTATCTCCTTTTTTTCTCTATTTTGAACTATTTGTGGAGCAAAAATTATGCCTGTTGAATTATGCTGTCTGCTGCCTGAAGATTTGTTGTAGATTAATTCAAAAAAGAGGTGTCCAAATCCTGTTGAGGCTGTGATAGCACTCCATATACTGGGACTTTGGCATTGCAGAATCCTGAGCATTAGTCTTATTTTCGTCCTGCATGTTGTTCCTTGAATTCTCCTCATAGTGCCTTGACCCCTCAAATGTATAGCTTAGTATTGGGAGCTTTTACTAAAGGTATCTCTTTCTTTCTTTCTTTCCTTCTTATGTGGAACATACTTGATATAAGCAAGGAGCTTACTTTACATTAGAAGAGGAAGACCTGACCTCTCTTGCTGCAAGTGAAACTGTATTTTCCCTGCCTTGAAACTACCAGTGAAATGCATTTTGGACTGACTTATAATGCTGTGATTTATGCTGTGGTATGCTTTGCGATATTACAATGTCCTTTTGCCTTTGTGTTTGATTTTTTCCCCTCTGATAAATTTAACTGGGTATTTACCCAAAATGCCCATAGGAGAGTGAGGCATTCTTCCTGCTGTTTGCTGCCTCAGAGAAGGAATCCCATGGTTTGCTTCCCCTCCCATTAACCTCACCGCAGTTTCTTTTCTGTCTTTATCCTCCTTGTTTTGAAATAGTATTAACATGGGAGATATTTTTAAATAGAAAACTGGAAGAAGACATGTTTCTTATTCATATGTATACACGTTAGACACAAACGTGAATGAGTTACCAGAAGAACCTTTTTCATTTTCTGTTTTGAACTTCTCATATATATAAAACTGAGAAGAAAAGTTGTAGTACTTGTTCTGTTTCTCCCATTCCAAGACATGCTAAGCAAGTCACTTGCCCTTCCTTATTCAGAGTGAAAATACTTTGATCCAGTTTTCTGAAGACAATACTCATTTCATAGGAATATTTAATCAGTAGAAAATAGAGAGGATTTAGTTTGTTTGTTTAGTATTTAACCAAGTGAATAAGGCAGATTAGGGGAAGGGGGGACACTGGACCCATAAACAAGGTGATATATAATATTTTTTTTCGTTCTCCTTTTAAATAAATACCGATCAGCTTTATGTTCAGAGACAATAGGAGCCGTTGGCTTAAATTTGCAGTTTACTGTATTTATGGCTGTAATATCAAGGTGCTGCCGTCGTAATTTCATGCCCCAATGAGAAGAGCAAGGTCGAAGCAAATGCTTCCATCGGCATCTGCTAACACACTAACTCATAAACAAGGCCCGGCTGGATCAGGTGGCACGGAATAATACAGGCTAATGAAATACAGCACAGCTTTCCATTACTGTTAGTTTTTACAGTGTCGTCATTACGTGTAATTTATGTTTAAAAAATTCAATTTTATACAAGGCTCTGGGAAATAGGGGTCTGCAGGTCACCCGACGACTTTTAACGGCTCTGAGAGTCCTTATTGCACTCTACTGTTCCAACAAAATGTTAATAATAAATAATAAAAAAAATCCTCTTTTACTTTTTCTCTGGTTTGCATATCTTGCTCTGTCTTTTTAATTACAAGTGGCTAAGGAGAGTTTGGGGCTCTAGATGATGTCAGGAGTTATCCCCTTTGCTGGTGCTCCCAGAGGGGGGTTACTATCTGCTTGCTTTTCTTTTGTCTGTCTATCAATCACCCGGGATCCTGTAAATGGAGTAAACACAGCTGAGGAGAGGGAGATACTTAACAACCTCTCTCCCAAACCCTCACCCTCTGACATTGCCCTCCTCTCCTCCATTACACTTCATTTTATTATAGACTCCAAAAAGCTTGGCTAGGAAGAGAAACTGCTGCTGTATTTATTTATTTATTTATACTTGTTATGCCAAAATACTTTTTATTTTAACCTTTTCATTCCTGGCTGACTCACTGTGTAATTCCTAGCATTGTTCTGTTAGTCTGATTTTCCTTCCTTATTTTAGTGCTGTGCAGCTGAGGTTAGAGCACCCTTATCAGTTCTGATTGCTGCTTAGTCACCCTGATGGGTTAAAGTGTATCATGTTTCCGAAAGATTGCACTTGCATAATTAACAGTCTCGTAGGTGAATAGAGCTGTAAGAATTCAAAGCCCTTTCAGCAACTTTTCAAATTACTTTTATTTCTGTATTTTTCCGCCTGACAGTTGAGACCAGTCCATGTCCCTTTGATGTGTGGGTTCCTTTACTAAAGTTTGAGCTGGAAGTGCAGTAGCAGGATGTTTACATTGAAATGCAGTGTCTCAGTGTAAATCCAGGGAAAAAATCAGTGTGATGTTTCTGAAACCTTAGGTTTTATTCAAGTGTTGGGTTGGGCTCAACCTCACGAATGACCATGTGTGAAAGAAAATGGATCAGGAGACTTTGCCTTTTTGACCTTTTTGAAATACATTCAGCTAAGCACAGAGTAGGACGCAGCAGACAGATTTGATAACAGTCACTCAGCTCTGCACGTAACTGACTGAACAGGTGGAATCATTAGTCTGGATCAGATCCCAGAAGGATTTTATGATGATTCTTTTAAAATGTGGCCATGTTCTTTCTGAGCAGAGTTGACTCAGTGGCTTCCAGGAACAGAAGTGTAATGTCATTGCAGGGTGCCGACCAGCAGATCTTCCTTTTAGTCATGTGATACCTGGCACTAACTTCAGGTGGTCATGTAGTTTGTTGTAGCTAAACGAGTCGTCCTGTCCTGCTTTGTTTTCTCCTTACTAGAAAGTGTGTGAGAAAAACCCGACAGCTGCCGTGCTCTGCCCCACACCCTCTCCTGCCTCTTGTCCCTGCCGAAGGGTGGGTGGGGGGCTGCTTCAGGGTGGTCTCCTGGCGTGGTAGGAAAGCTGGCTTTGGAAACCCACCAAGGAACCGAAGTTTTTCCACCACCTTTCCTTATTATGGCAGAATTCTTAATTTCACCTAAACAGAAATGTCTCCCCAAAACTGATACAGCCTTCAGGTTGCGAAATATTTGTGTGAATTACTGGACTGAGCAGTCTAAGGGGGAATATAATGAAGAAAAATATATTTTCAGTGCATGGGATGGGAAAAGGGCTGTCACTAATATGTCGGAGCCTGTGTCAGAAGAAGAAAAAGCAGTGGCTCATCTAGTTAAATTCGTGGAAGGGTTTTGCATTGCAATTATTGCCAGTTTGTTTTGACGGAAAATAGGTAAAGTGCACATCTCCAGAGTTTTATTTTCTCTCTGCCAGAGGTTCAGTTCTGACCTGGGAGCTCTTCTCGTGTCTGTATGTCTAACCTCTTCCTCCTCTGTGAAATACGGGTAAAAGTTCTGTAAGTATTCCTCTATTTCAGAGTGGTCATAAGAGGAACAGTATTTGGATGTACATAAGGTCCTTAAATAGTAAGAGTTCTTATAAAAGGACATAAACAGACAGTCAGGTCTTAAAAGTTCTTGTGCAAAAGAGTTCTTTGTACAGCACCCGAGGTGCAGACACCAGGAGATGCTTGTGACGACCCATTTCATTCTCTGACTTGCTCTGTTTCTGTTTGACTACAATTTACAGAGGCTGAGTGATGCCTGCAAATTGAGTGGCAGCAGTGACAATCAAAAAAGATGGTCAGCAAGAGCCTTTGAGTGCAAAACAATCATGGGTGCTGGATTATTCAAATCAACACCCTGAAGCCTGAAAAGGAATTTTTAAAGCTTTGTGAAAATTATGAGTAATTCTTTGCAATGGCTGTGGTGCTGTAGAGGAATGAGATGGATGGTTGGGGGAAGGGAACAGGTTTGCATTCTGTGGGGCTCTGAAGACAGTTTCCGTGCATCCTTCTCAGCTCAGTCCTTGCTCAGTACCCTCTGCGGTTAGATTATTCCTTGCAGATAGCAATCAACTGGAAGGAAGTGTGTGTCTAATTTGCATGAGATTATTTAAAACAAAAAAAAGGTCTGCATTAGTCAGGGTGATGGTAAACAACGCAAAGAGATGCCTTTTATAATATAGCCGTGGCTCAGCTTTCAAAGCCAAATATAATTCACTTACAATTGGCAGTTTCCTTTATTGTTCCTTTTAACCTTTTGCATTCTGCATGGACTTGATCTTACTGCAGCCGCAGAACAACGAAAATGTTTGTTTTCCAAAGTGTTGGAAAGTGGATTTAGAGCAATTCCACTGTTCAGCTGAGGTGATTTTCTTGAGATACCTGTTTGAGAGCTATACTAGACACAAAGCCCCAGTTTTTGTGACACTGCTTTTGCATCCAAGGGCAGTGGTATTATTTTGGGGTTGCCAATTTCCTGCTGGATTAGAACAATGAAGGAACATGGATACTTTTTCATGTAGTGCAGTGATAGGACTGTGATAAAATAAAGCCAGATGAGATACTGGAACAGATGACACTTAGATATGGTTTAGAAATTCACACTTTTGTATGTAATGAATAGATCCGAGTTGAATAATTTGGGCATGGAAAATTCATACTGTGTGCATACATAGGTGGTGAATTTGAAAAAAAAATAATTTCAAAGGGAAATGTGATGAGTTGGCTATAATTGCCTGAGGAGAGCCTTAGAATATCTTGTCCATTTTTGTTACTGTGTGTGAGAAATGACCAGCAGGAAGACAGGTACATTTCTGAGTGCAGAGGTGACATCGCTGAGTGTCCACTGTGCAGACTTACTCAGTATATATGCTTAAGGAATCAGCTCCAGGGCTCCCTCGAGGCCAAGATCACAAGGCCTTAAAAGCGCCTTGTCCAGGTGAATGAAGAGGTTTTCCAGGCAATCCCAGTCTTCTCCTCTGATAATTAAGAAGGGATGTAGTTGTGATGTTCTTCTGTTTATTGCCACTAGTACCATGGCCAAGACCACAAGGCAGCAGAACAGTCCAGGGAAGGAGTAACAATTCTAATTTGTACTACTCAAACCAGGAATTGCAGTGTGAAAGGCTTCCCATGATTCTATCATTCACATCAGCTTCTTCTTCACAGCACAGCAGGGTTTAAATGAGAAGAGTGATGCTTGTCCCTAGTTGGCAAGGTCAGAATAAACCTAGAGGTGCAATTGATTTGCAAAGGATTTTAGCTTTTTTCTCAAACAGGATGAGAATATAGTATGGTTATGAAACAACAGACATTGTTTTCTGCCCTTTTTGCAGAATGAAGATCCTCCATTACTTCTGGTGTTTCTAAGTGTTAAATATTATCAGATTTGCACGGAAATAGAGCAAAATGCCACATTTGCAGCCAGCAGCTAATGTTGTCTCCATCTTTATGAAATCCAGTACTTGCTGGTGATCTCCAATGTTGGCATCTGTTTATGGGTTCTACATTGGTTAATTGGTAGCTGGTTAAAACCATTTCTTTCGGATTGGACTTTGCTTTTTAACGTGTATCAGACGCTGTAGGTACTGCTTTTGTGAGTAGAGCAATATGCTGAGTTGTGTTTATCTGCCTTTTATTACTCTCACTGCAAGTCTTGTTCCATATTGTTTTGTGTGGCTTTGGTTCCTTACTGTTTGAGCCACATATCAAATACAAGTCACAGGGTGATTCTGTCAGATTGCAGGACCAAAGATAGGAACTTTCCATTTCTGATACTGTTTCTTACAATGGCAAAATTTTGTTAGAGAAATCGCTGAACTTCTCTGAAATGCTTGGTGGAGTAGATGAATAGTGTCTCACAGGAACTCACAGTTTCTCACGCGCTCACAGTAATAGAGAGAAGATCTGTTAATAGTTATAAAGATTTCTGAATACCACAAGCACTGTGTTAGTGCTTATGATATTAAATAACAGTTGTGAGACAGGCTTGTGTGTTCTGGCAATATTGTTTGTGCTGCAGATTATTCTGTCCAGAACCCCCAGTATGCAGTGAAGTTAAAGATCCTGAAAAAAATTCTTGCAGCTTAGCTAATATGCCTAGTGGCCTGATCATTTTCTATATTGCATCTCTCTGTAATATTAAAAAGCTATTTTTTTAAAGTGGTAAGGTCAGGAATTTCATCTCCCAGCAATGCTTTATGGCTCTCGTGCGAGGGTGATGGAGAGAAAGTATTCCCCCATTTTTTTCCCAGCGCTGTCCTGTTCATACCTTTTTCCTCTCTGTACTCAGTCCCTACAAGAATCATGTGAGAATCGAGTGGTCTTCCTCTTACCTTCTAGATCTCTTTCCTTAAATCCAAATTGTCACTTCCTGCCTTTCGGAGTGTTTTTGCATACACTGGATGTATGGTGAAAGGTCCTGAATCCCTTCAGGTGTTCCTCCTGGCAGGGACACTGGGTTTTTATGTGCTTCTGTGCAGGAGAGTAACACAACAAATGATACACAGCTGTCCAGCTCCCACTTCATGGTTGCCATCTGACTACTAAATTCTTTTTCTAGAGGATGTTTTCTCCTGTTGGAAAAAATAATCCAGCTGTGCTTCCTTCTTCAGAGATGCTGGTCATCGAGAATCCTTTAGCTGCTTTTCTTTTCCCCCTTGTTGGCCAAATTCTTTCCATATGTTGTGGCCAATTACAGATGGTCATCCTGGCGTTTCCTGATGGCAGGAGTCACTGCAGCAACATCCCATGTGTGCAGTGTGACTCCAGCTCTGTGTGAAATGAAAACCAGGCTGCCCTGGGGCACTCTAATCATGCACCAATGGGCCAGGGCAATGCTCAGCCGAAAGTTGGGCTTGGCCTTGTTTTGATCTGTTTTGTTATAGTTTTATTTCCTCCTTACATTCTGTGTCCCATTCATACTAATCACAGTCAGTCCTGATTTTTTTTCTTTTTATTTCTGCATTTGTCATAAAATAAAGCAAATTATTCCCGTCTTCGGAAACGATCTAGACTAATTAGTCGTCTAACCCAATAATTAGTTTTTTGTTTCCCTGTCTGTTTTCATGCATTATTGTTAGTTTTTTCCCCTCTTTTTTTTTTTTACACCATTACAGATTAAAATGAGCCACATTTGCAGTTGATGGTATCTTTTTTTCGGGGGAAGAATGGAGAATTGCAATAGAAAGCTACTTCAAAAGCAGCAATAAACTCAAGGATAAATTAAGGAAATTGAATGAGCCACATTTGGAAGCAGCGTTGAGGCTAATATTCTGTCGCTTAAGGTTAAATTGCAACAGAGAAAGAGAGAGGGAGACATTCCAGTGAATCCAAAATTGGGGAGGCATTACTGCTCAAGTCAGTGCCAAAATTCTTTGCAGCTTGAAAGGGTTCTGCCTGGCTTGAGAATTTAATTATGTGTGCATAAAGTGGGTAAAGGTGCTAAACTGATTTCATTTCCTCTGCTCCCCCAGGCCTGACAGATGAAGAAATCGACCTGGCTTTCCAGCAGTCGGGCACGAGCACGGACGAGCCCCAGTCCCCAGGTCCTGCCACACTCCCGGTGCCAGCTCAGCCTCCTCACCCCGTGGTGTACAGTAAGTGCCACTTGGAAAAGTGCCTGCTCCCTGTTGCTTTCTGCTGTGATTCCTGCAGAGATTTCACAGATTCCTGTGTGGCATCCTGGATTTCAGTTCAGCTGATGACAAACTTCTTGTCCAAATTAGACACCAAATGTTACTTTGAATGCACTTTGTGGTTGTTGATGCCTGTGACAAGATCGTGTTACACAAGGAAAATGAGATACAAATGATCACTGTCTACAAACAAATGTCATCCATACCAGCCTGTGACACCTCTTGACCTGAAGGTGGATAGTCAATGCAGATTAGATTCTGACACACTGTAAGGACGTCAGAAAAGCACTTTGTCAACAGGGGACTCAGCCTTCCCTTCTAAAACTTGGAAAACTTTTCTCTTTGGTCTTAAATAATCTGAGGTGTGACAGCAGAAATTCTGTGTAGACTATGTGGATGTGATTGTATGATTTTTGTGTACAAAATACACTCTCAAAGAAATTTTAGAATCCCAACATAATCTGCGTAGACTCAAAATTTACATATATATTTGCATTTTAAAACAAACCTCGCAAAAAAGTATCTAAGCTCCAAACAATAAAAACCAAAGTGCACACCATTAAAAATCCATCAAAAGAAGCTGTTCAGCTCACATGTGTGGCTGGTAGTTTGAAAATCACTTCCCTTACCTGCCAAGTATAAAGAATAGGATTTTGTTGCAGCTCTTAAACAGCTCTATGGCAGATACTGACTGATGTAACACTCCAATTAGAGCTGTGTTTATTAGTTTATGGCACAGGTTTGCTATTGCTGGAGACAATATTAGACTTGCTTTCTGAGTTTTTAGCTGCTCTGGTTTGGCACAGTTTGAGATGAAAAACTTTTGTGATTCTGTTGGGCTCAGAACTGGGATATTTCTGGCTGTTGTATTGTCTGTGCTGGTGAGCTCTAGTGCTGAATTCTGCCTCCTGGGCTAATTCCTGTCTGCTGTAGTCCACAGAAAATGCCAGGAAAGCAAAATCTGCTCTCTGGCTGTAGAAGCAGGGCCAGATCCACCCCTCAGTGCTGTCCACTGCTCATTCAGATAACTCTTACCACAACCCAGTACTGGAAGAGTTATCTCCCCTTATTTCAGTGTTCCACTAGTATGAGTAGAGCAGGGAAAAGCATGCAGCTCAGCCTGGGAAACACTGTCATCACTGTTAACCCTGGCAGCTTTATCACTCCTTGGCTGGTTTCCTTTTGCTATTTCGGGTTTCCTCAAAGCAGCAGCTCCCCTTTTCTTCTTGCTACGTAAGAATTTTAACCAAAATTTTGACATCAGAATGTTCCCAGTAACAGCTCGGAAGAGAATTTTGAAAGTATGATTCTGTAATGCTTGGAAATCAAAGGCGACTAAAAGGACCACCAAATAAAAGCCTTCACAGGGGTTCTGATTGTAAACTTGTGCTGTAGCTTTGTGATCTGGTTGGTGCTTTTTAAAAAATTTGAATCCAAAGCCTTTCTCAGCGAGGCAGTCCTTTTCAGCAGCCCCCAAAACTGGGGAAGGGGTGACAGTAAGTTTATTAGGTGTTGTTCCTTCCCAGTCTGGCCATTATCTGTAGACCTTCTATTTAAGCTTAACCTCTAAATGGATGCATAAAAAGAAATAATAGCTGGACATACATGGTATTTGTTTGACAAAATAATTGTTTTGATTAGTTCTCATCTGAGCCCTATTGTAGTTCTTGGCTGGTGTAGTCCTGGTGCGTGTTAATGATGCATCCATCGTTGTCGTCTTCCTATCAAGTGCTTTCCATGGTATTAGAACTGCAAAAGGAATGTGTGAGTTTTTCTAGGCCTGTTGGATGAGACTGTGCAGTGGCTCAGTTCTCTCAAGGTGTGCCGTTTGCTGTAGGTTATTTCATCAGCTGGATGCTAATCCTATAATGAATACTTCTGAATTGGTCCAAATGTGCTTCAGGACAGTTTTTTCTGTGCTAGTTTAGTAGGTCAGTTTCTCTTTCACAGTCTCGTCAGGGGTTGCCGTGTGCAGAGTAAGATAGATACTGCTTTTTCAGTCTATCTGTTCCGCTTATCATCTCACAGAGTGTTTGTGACACTTAGCTGGAATGCTGCAAGATCTGAAGTTTGGAAGAATATCTAAATGACTAGGGAGAGGGAGAGGCTGTTCAGTCTGTACACTGACTTGGCGAGGGGAAGAGCTCATGTTGAAGAGCTCATACTGGAAAAGACTTCGAGCTGCATTTGCCTTCCCCAGAGAAGACACTGAGTTTCTGGTGAAGCAACATCTTAGGTCTTCAAGACTGTGAACCGCTTTGTATTTGATACTTTTGGTTCTTTTAAAGTTTTTTTTGAGTAGCTCTGACACCTCTTGACAAAACACAAAGTGAGGAGGGTTTTGTGCTGAAAACAGAGGCTTGCGTTTTAAGAAATCTGATTTCTCTCTGCGCCCTCTTCCCACAAGGTGTTGCTGCTTCGTGTTTAAAAATTACTTTAGAACTGTGGGTTACAAGTACAGAAGTTCAGGATGGTTCAGAACTATCTCAAGCATTTCTTCAGCAGGAATGAAACAACAGCCAAGCTGATGATCTTGCCAGTAATGCCAGTGTAAGATGCCCACTCCTGTGAGTCACAGCAATAAATCCAGGGTACCCCTTTTCAATTTGCTTCCTTGATCTGCTATTGCCACCACAGTTTTATTTCTTAAATTCATGCCACTTAAATACTTCATTTTGTACAATTGAACTTAATGTTTTATTGGAAATACCTGTAATTTGTATACATACTTCCTTATTTTTGAAGAGTTAACAAGAAAAAAGCACACTTGTAAGCCATCAGAGTAGCATAGGTCCTCCGGGTTTGGTTGAAGAGAGAGTATAAAAACTTTTTTGAGGAAGAGACAATAATTAAATTTCTAGTATTTTAGGTCAATACCATCTCTACTACTTCTCCTCTTGTTCTGGAGGAGTAATTCCTTCCTCCAGTTTGTACTTTTGCCAAGAGGTGTCAAAACTGCTTAAAAAAAAGCTTAAAGAAAGCTTGAATTTGATTAATATAGAGAAACAAGACTTTGCCTGACTGATAATAAAACTGATAAATGACATTTGAATTACTTGTAGCAGTAATTTATTACATAAAATATCTTTTATTTGACATGCGATTAGTTGCTGGAAGCATCACTCAATCTGACTAGTTTAAACATGCTCTAAAATGAACCCCCAGTAAAAAAACAGGGCTGGTGTTATGAAATACACTAATCTGGAAGTGAGGACAAAAATCTGACTTTAAATATTTAAATGATTAATTTGTTGGGGATTTTTGTTGGCTTTTTGGTTGGTTTTTTTTTTTTTTTTACCTTTCTAACCCATATAATTACAAGCAAACTCAGGGGAGTTTCTGAGCAAGGTGTGCAAAGCTGCATGCTTATCGTCCGGGTATTGTGTGTGTTGTTCCCCATGGTATTTATGGGCTCCATTAATGAGGGTTTTACATCTGCTTAAAAATCAGCTCCTGTGATTTTTTTCTTGCCATTTGGATCTTCTTTTCCCATTCTTGTGTCTTCATTATGTGGAAGTCTGTAGAATACAGACTGTTTCCTCTTACAATTAAAAATGGTAACTAGAATCCAAACTGTTTTGTTGTTTGTTTCTTGGGTTTTTTTTTCCCAATACCTTTCCATGGATTCACTGTTTTCTTCTGGAAAACCACCTCTTCCAGCATCAGTTTCTACAGTTTTAAATGTGAATACTAGTGCAGCTGACCTTAAGTTGGATGCACAAGGCCTAATTACTTGCTGTTAGGAAAGATAATTCTTGGTGAATGGGGATCTTAAAAATAGTGTTTATTCTGGAAATGCAATTTACAGTGACTGCTGGGGAAATTAAATATACGTAGCAAAACCACAGATTTATACCTTGAGAAAACATCTGTGTCCCTTCCACTTGACTTTTGAAGGTCTCTTAGTAGAATGGTTTGTTACTTCTGCAGTGCCCAAAGTAACTGGGCTGTCAGTGCTTTTTCACTTTGTCTGAATTTTGTTTGTTTTACAAGTGGAGAAATTGAGGATATGCGAACAGTTGGTGTGAGCACAGAGCTTGAAACGGGAAACTCCAAAGCCTCTCTTCTCGCTGCAGATTAGAGAATTGCAGAGAAAAAGAAAGGTTGAGTGTGGTTGGCAGAGCTGTGACATTCTCTGTAGCGTTGTGCAGTTGCTGTGGTCAGTGCTGCGTCCCTCGCTCACTTCTCTCCACCCCCCTCACTTTTTTTTTTTTTTTTTTTTGTCACAAGACAGATTTCACACATCTCTAAAATGAGTAAAATGGCATTTCAGCTTCTTGTCTTTATAGACTCTCTGAACTTTAGGAAAGATCATTCTGGTCCCTTTTCATTAATAATGAAAACCAGGGGGCAATAAAATGTTCTTAGCTCAAGCATTATAGGAATGGAGGCTGAGATGAGTGAGGTGAAAGGGCAAAGCAGATGGATTCCTACAGGTGTGTCTCCTTCCTGCTCGGAGGTCAGTGGAGCTGGGAGGGAGTTTGGGACAGCCCACCAAGGACAGCCATGGGCAGGATTCACAGACCCTTGAGATAATTAATTCTGTACAACAGCAGCTCAGCCTGGAACAAATTGTGTTGTCACAGAAGGATATTTTTAGTCAGAAGTTCAGGAGAGAGAACTGGACAACCAAGAGACTTCAGGTACCAGAAGTGACAGTGGGGCACAGCACAGAGGGGGAAGTGGGATGGATGGCTGGGGTTCACAGCAAGATTAGTGAGAGATCATTTTAAATCCTGACATGTACACAGCCAGTTACTGCAGCTTAGCTGACGTGTGTTAACTCATTAAGTTAAAAAGTTATGATAATTTGATCATGTGCCTAAGCTCCAAAACTGCAACTGCAGCAACCCAAAATACTCCTGGTGACACTATTCACCAGTTCTGACAGAGATGCCTTAATTTGTTCAGATTTCTAGCCAGAGGAACATTTCAGGAGCTGTGTCCTAAAATGCAGCAAGAAGCTCTGAGTGCCAGTATTTGGGAGTCAGGCCCAAATACTCTAGACCCTAAACGCTGGGGTTAGGGGTAACTTTTGGAATGAAATGCCTGTAGAAGAATTCAGCAGCAACCAAAATGGCAATGGTGAGCAAAGCAGAGAGGAGACCAGAGGCCACCCATTTCAGCCAGTTAAGTCTCCCAAACTGACACTTTGGAGAGCAGAATGCATTTATGAGGCATTGTTGTCACATGTAGATTTGGAGACCACACCAGTCTCCCATCTCGTCAGTTCTGCCCACATCCTGCCATTGAACTTTAGGCAGATCATTCTGCATCCTCCTCATATTAAAGAAAACCGGGGGCAGTACAAGGTTCGTTCAGGGAACTGCGAGGGAGGTGACAGGATAAGGCTGGTGGAAAACTACAGTTATCTTCTGATTCTGCTGAAGGAGCAAGGCATGCCATATCTTTGCTTTCCTCTGTGGAGCCTCTGAGCTTCTGTGCGCAATTGTCTGTTAAATATCTCAAGCTTTTATCTACTTCTTTACCTCTCTCTGTAGGTATTTAATTGCATATTTTCTCTCTGCTCTTTATGTGTGCTTTGGTCCCTATTTGTAATTTAAGCTTGAAAGACACTGGATCCTTCCTCATTGAAATGGTCCATAATTGCTGACACAGTTTTCATAAACCCATTTATTGCCCTGATAGATTTCTCTTCTTTCTTAAAACACTCCCGTCTTTCCTTTCTCCTGCACTCTTCTGAGTCTCTGGCTCTGTTCCCATTTTCAAAAATTATGATAGTGTTGAACAATAGGTATTCAGGTAAGGAGTTAAGCTTACTAGTGCCAGCCCCAGGGAGTTACCTGGTTCAGAGTGAGCGCCTTCTACAAGCAAAGAAGATGGACCCTCTTCAATTGCTGCTGTGATTTCTCTCCCTGTGACACTGCAAGGCCAGAGTCAATGCCAGAGGTCTGGCCAGACGTTTAAATGTCCTCAGCCAAAAGCCTGCACACTGTGTGCTAATCATTACTGTTTTGTTTGATAAAATGGATGCACAAAAACGTTGTCACCTGCAGTTCTGACTGTGATTATTTCTTGACTCTGGCCTGTAGGTCCCCCTGGTTCCAGATGGCGAGATTATGGGGCTTTGGCTATCATAATGGCAGGAATTGCCTTTGGATTCCACCAGCTCTACAAGGTAATATGTCCCTTCTACCCTGTACTCTGAGACAAACTTATTACACTGCCTGTGTCCAAGTGATCGTGTTGATTCCAGGCTGGTGAAGCATCTCTGTTCTCACTGGCTCTGCCATTGTTATATCTGAGAAATGTAGACACTTTACATAAAAATGCAGAGTCAAAAAGTGGCAAGCAAACAAAACTAGTTTTTAGCTATGGACCTCAAACTAGGAATAAGGTAATTTCCATTGTGTCCGCTCTTGTTGAAGCATATTCCATTCCTAGGATGAGGCTGCAGGAGGTTCCATGGTAGCTAGAGGACAGTTGTGACCTATTATATCCAGTCCACCCTCTGCAGGGATGGAACGAGGCAGATTTCGTGGCTGTGTCCAGACTTAGGAGCTGGTTTTCAGCACCACGACAAATGTAACCACAAAATTCCTCTTCTGCAACTTCTTTTAATTAAACTTCTTTTAAAAAGGAGGGAATTTTTCTCAGCCAGATGTGTGGATAAATGATCACTGGCTCCGTGAT
The DNA here is from genome assembly GCF_029207755.1 of Chamaea fasciata. Taxonomy (NCBI): domain Eukaryota; kingdom Metazoa; phylum Chordata; class Aves; order Passeriformes; family Sylviidae; genus Chamaea; species Chamaea fasciata. The sequence goes on along the minus strand of NW_027094108.1, from coordinate 363,630 downwards.
AAAGACTGGGATTTGGGGGGTGGGATTTGAGGATGTTTCTGGTAGATTAGAGAGATAGTGCTTTGCACTTCCCTGTTTCCTGAAAAAGTTTCTGTACTCTATGCAGAAGTACCTGGTCCCTCTCATCATGGGAGGCAAAGAAGACAGGAAACAACTTCAGAGGATTGAGTCAAACATTTCTGAGATGAGTGGCAGTGTGACACAGACAGGTAAAGATTAATGACTCCATCAATTCACCCCTCAAAGCTTTTCTCCATGTATCCTCCATTCTGCCAAGACCCCCACCCTTTTCTTTCCCTCCATCTCCACTTTATGTGGTGACTTCATTTATCTGCTCTGAGAATCTGTTCACATTTGCAAATGAAGCCGCCGTCATTTCGGTTTAATTTGAAATTGCTTGTTTACTGTCGGCACGGCCTCAATTAATTATGTTTTTACGGAAAGGCTCCCAACCTCAGAATATTAATAAGGGGAATAAAATGACAGCCTTTCGGAGGGCTGTAAAGTTCATTTTTAATTTCTGCTTCTCTGATGTTTTCAGGGGCTTTTTTTTTTTGGTGGTTTCTCCCCACCTTCCATCTGGAAATCCGAGGAAGGGTCAGGAGAGTCTGTAATTACTGTGCCTCTCTGACCTTAGCCACCTTCTATGTTATTGACTCTATAGGGTGTCTGTTCATTACCTGATGCCCTAATGATGGTCCGGATTAGCTGTTACCTGTCACACCAATAGAGTTTTTAGTTTCATTTATTTTATCAGCTTGTTTTCTCCCTGGAAGCTTTGGATAAAGTGCCAAAGTAGAAAAAGTTCTGCAGCTGGAGTCCAGCAGAAGCTTTCGGTGTTTTCTGGGGTGTAGAAGGGGAATGCAGGGTGCTCTCTTGAAATAAAAAGGGGAAAAGTGCAAAGTATATTCAACTGGAATGAAAAAAACCATGATTTTCAGCAGTAAGTTTATTAAAGATGTTGGGATTGAAGGCGCTGGTAGGTTGAGAATGGGAGGATTCTGATTAGACTTTTCATTGAAGGGTGAGAGGTAAAAAGGAAAATCTTTCATTTCTCATGATACCCTAGGGTCGACCCTGAGAGCAGCCTCTTCCCAGACTGGAGCTAGCCCCAGTGTTTGCCTGCAAGAGCCCCGAGATAGATAAATGATACAAACATTGTGTAAGTTCAGGGAGATGTACAAATCATAAACCAATATAATTAAAAGGGAGAGGTTTTAGACGGATATACTGTGGGCTATAGACATCTATACAATGGAAAGATAAACTAGAAATACTGGAGGTTAGATGCAGTGCAGGTAGATTACCCACAGTGCAAATAAATCATATGGATTAAAGTGAGCAGGCGGGCATAGATAAATTAAATATAGTAGGGATAGAGGCATCTTTGTAGCTAGACAGCAGGAAAGGCGTGGGTGAGTGTGTATCTGTGGATGTATCTTAGTTTAACTCTTCTGCTTTTTCCCTTACAGTGACTCAGTTACAGACAACCTTAGCAGCTGTCCAGGAGCTGCTAATCCAGCAGCAACAGAAAATCCAAGAGCTCACCCAAGAACTGGCTGCTTCTAAGGTACCAACTTCCAACTCTTCCCCTTTAGAGCATCGTCAGTTTTGGAGCATGCATGGCTTCTTTTGTGGGCACATGGAAGGCACCTGTTGGGTTCACAACCAGCCATCAGCTCTGTCATGTCTCCAGTTTCTCTGCGTCTGACTTCTTCATGGGTGCTGTGGTTAGAGCACTGGAGGAGAGTTGGGTGCTCACTGAAATACATCTGATTTTGGAGAGGATTTTTTTTTATTGTGTAGTTTTAGATGAAGCTTGTGTGTCTGAGGCCTCAGACCTGTTCTCAGCTCTGTATCTGGTGCTGCATTTGAGATGAAATTATTGTGGAGTTAGCCCACTGACCAAAAGAGGAACAGGCAGTTGTGCAGAGAATTTTTTTTGTTATGTAATATGTAATTTTACACATTTGTATTTCTCCTGTACTCTGTACATCCTGTTTAGCCAAGCACACACTTGAAAGACTGCATTTAAGTCACTTGTTCAGATCCAGGTTATGGCCAAACATTCTCACTATTTGGGTTCTTGTTTCAATGACTTTAGTCAGCTGAGTGTAACAGGAGGCCTCATTACAACCCTGTTAATGACAGACAGTGGCTCCTTCCCCTTGACTCTTGACTTGACCTTGGCAATAAAACCATCAATTCTGACTAGTTTGTGTTGTTACATATGTAAATAATGTAACCACTTTTAACCAAAATTGATTTTCTTTCTGGCAATGAGAATTAGTGCTTTACTCCAAAGAACTTTGCAGCCATTGGCCCAAGCATTCTATCAGCCAGGAACTGTTGACATGTGAGGCAGGGTGAACGGGAGGCAGTCACATGAAGTCTTCCTTTGACTCACAGACTTGGATTGTTCAAGGCCAAGATTGTTCTCAGTTGTCTCGTGGTGTTGAGTGTGCAGGGGGAGTCTCCTGTGCACCCCTTCAGCCTGTGTCACAGCCTTCAGCCGTAGCAGGAGCAGTTGTCTTCTCCCCTTAGCGCACTTGGGTCTCACGCACACCCTTTGATGGTGTGTGACCGGTGGGCCACAGCTCACTGTGCTGTGCACACTGTGCAGGAGGAGTCCCTCAGTGGCACAGCTGTAAATGCAGCCATGAAAGGCACTTCATGGCCACAACACTGTGCTTCAATTTTCCTTGGGAACTGTGGCCTGACAGTGGCCTGGAGCCAGTCCGGAAATTGGAAAACTGTTTTCAGGTCTTAAGTGTTAAGATTAAGAACACATGTTGAGCTTTAAGAAGGAAAAAGGCCATAAGTCTTGGTGGTTTAGAGAGTCTTGAAGTTTTCCTTCCCCCCTCTCTACCCCCTGCACTGAAATGGTAGCACACATTGTTATGATATCTAAACCTCATGTGTACAAAGAAAAACTTGGGCAACCCCACAAACCAAAGAATAAAAGCTGTGTTTTCTCAGCTGTAATGTAAGTTTTTATATCTGCTTTTCAAACTCCTACTGGCATGCTGTAAAAAATTAAAAAGAGGGACTTTAAGTAATTAAAAAACCTACATAAAAATTCAAGGCTTGAATTTTCTACAACTGTTTTTAAAGAGACTGGCTAAAAAGCCCCAGATGTCAGATTTTATTTCTAAATCCTAGGCATCTGGCACCATATGTGTTTTGGAAATTTGAGTCCTTTGCAGGCCAGTGAGTGGAAATCACTCCCTTGTTAATGTGCTGCTGTAGCTTTCAAGGTCTTAGAAAGCCAGAACAGTGGCTCCTGGATTCTTGCTGTCTGAGGGCTGGGAGTGTGAATCCTGAGGGAACTCATCTGTGTAAAACACAGCTACTACAGCCTGAGCCTCTCCCAGCCCAATGGGTTGGAAGCCCAGAAGTCACTGTGAGCAGTGCTGGCTGCAGGGTTACTCTGCAGCAGCTCAAGTCTGTTTAAGAGTAAATTCTGGCTACATCTAGTGGGAATTGCTGAGGAGGAGTTTTATGTTATTCCAGTTCTGGCTTCCTTGGGTGAGGAATTTATTAGGAGTGTCTCTGCAGTGGTACTCACCAGTGTGTGTGTTCCTAATGGCTTTTAGCAGAATTTGCTGTGGGGTGTGCCAGGCGTGAGTAGTCTTTGGTCTTATGGCAACAGAAAGTACTGGAGCAGAAGGATGGGATAACCACAGACCATGGTCTGTGTTTAGAAAACTCCCATTTCTCAAGTTCCCAGAAGGGTTAAAAGAAAGAATGCCAAAAGTATTGTTTGCAGCATGTTATCCTCAGTTACTTAGTGTAATTTCTGCCTGTTATCCCATGGCAATTCAGATGCAATTCTGACAGCAGCTGTACCAGGCTTCCACGAGTTACTTATCGTCTTTCCCCACAAAAGTGCATTCATTGCCTTGAAATATCCGAGATAGTGCCTAGTCCAGCTGCTTCTGGAGATACGGCCTGGTAACTCAGGCATAGATCTAATTCTTCAGATCAAAAAGGGAAAAATTTTGCAGCTTTCAAGTGTGTATTTATCAGCCCACCTCTAGATGCCACAGAATGCAGATAATGGATTCTTTCTTTCATAATTTAGGAGAAATGAGCAAATGGTTTTAAAACAGTTGTTAATATATAACATTCGAATCTGTTGCCTCAGCTAAGTTCAGTCACACGAAGGAGTAAAGGACCTGTTCAGGATCCTAGTTCTAGTTCTTCTCTAGAAATCATTCATAGGTCAGTGCCAAATGATTTGGTTTATTGCTCTGTGTATTGTTCTCTGTCTGAAATGCTGGTGGAAAACATCCAGTGTGGGCCCAGCTGTGCCTGAATTCTCACAAGTGCTGGCCTCCTGAAAAAAGAAATCTCCCCTTGAGATGCTTTAGCAATGGTTTGTGCATGGGATTGGAGACAAGATTAATTAGTCTCCCAAACACAAAGCAAATATTGAGCAGTTTTGGCACCTTGAGACAGTTACTATTTCTGGTCATCGTGGGGATCTGTTCAAGTATTTGTTAGCGTGGAAGTTGTTTTGCTCAGATCTGAGAGATTTTAAGTGATAGAGTTTATGTATTTTATCCCCAGGACTCGAAATTCCCAGATGGGAGCAGAACAACATAGGAAAAAGTGACATTGTGAACTATCTTCCAGTTCAGACATTGATCTTTATGTCTTGTTTTTCACATTCTAGGCCACAACTTCCACCAATTGGATTCTGGAGTCGCAGAATATTAATGAATTGAAATCTGAGATCTACTCTTTAAAAGGACTTCTCCTGAACCGGTATGGATGCAATATGTGAGCAGACTGTTGTGGGGAAACTGCTGCTTTCTGGGATTCCCGCAGTCGTGGAGAGGAAAGGCATTTCCAACAGCAACTACCTCTATATCCTGTTACTGCTATTTTAATAATGCCATTTTGTACTCCACTATCACCTTCTGTTTGCAGGTCTCAAAATGCTTTTCAAACTGGCCTTAAATCACAGAGTGCTTTAGGGAATTGATCAGATTTTTCCTTTTTGTTTGCACTTCCCCCACAGTCAGGATGGCTCTCAGTTTGAGGAATTGACTGCATCTGCACCTGTATTCTGTTTTAGAAAGTCACTTCTGGGTGCAGTTCAGCTGCCTCGCTCATGGTCAGGGCACAGCCAGGCTGGAAAGAATCGTGCCAGGGCAGAGCACTCACAGAGGATGGGGTGAGCTCAGCGCAGCTCTGCAGGGGCTGCTGGTGGCAGCAGCAGCAGGGGAGGTGAGAGCAGCTCCTGTTCCCACTTCGGGCTCGGGGAAGGCAATGCCCAGTGTGAGCACTCGCTGCGGGACAGCTGCCAGCTTTCCTCTGCTCTTGTTCGTGGCACTGGCCAGCTCCCCTGAGGGGCATGAGGACCCCCTGGCACACAGCCTTTGCAGACCCTCATCTGACCCCTCTTCGTACTCCCACTTTTCACATAGACAGGCAAGGATCTGTGGGAGTACTACACCAGACATGCTTTTGTGCTTTGCCCTTCCTGATGGATGGCTCTCTGAGGGCACCAGTGCCCACCCTGCACTTGTATTTGTCCTGCCTGGCGCTTGGAATCTCCTGTTAGTCCTGGGCATTAGCCTGATAGTGTCATATCCTTAAAATCCGCCTGGGAAGGACTCGGGACCAGCTTTCCAGCTGCTATGACTCCATTCAAGTCAGAGGAGCTGAACCAGTTTGTGGCAGCCAGGGCCTGGCCCAAACATGTAAAGTGCGTGCTGGGACTGGGAGAAAGGCCCTGGATTGCAGTGAGCCAGAATGCAAGAGTGGTGTATCACAGTGAGGTGAGAGCCAGGTGGTGAAATTCCCTGGCTCAGGCACTTGGTGTGTCTGACTTCTTGCTCCAGTGGGAATTCTCTGTACCACTTAATTAGTGATTGTCTTACGAAGGGACACCCATGTCTTTTCACAGGCAGTATTCCTGAGTGTAGCATACTTTTTAAAATTGGCCAAATCAGATCATTTTAGTGCTTCAGACTGCCCAGCTGGGATATTTTCCTTGTGTACAGGCTCAATTGCTGAGTGCTTGTAAAGCACTTGGAGAATCTCTGTGGAGAAGTGAAGTGTCCTTGGTTTTGCTCATTTATGGCAAAGAGGCTTGCAGTTTCGGTCTTGCTGAAACCCCTCCGTATTTATAATAAAAGCCCCTTTCTCTCCTTTTCTTTCCCTCTTTCCCTCCCCAAGGAGGCAGTTCCCTCCCTCCCCTTCAGCTCCTAAGATCCCGTCCTGGCAGATCCCAGTGAAGCCAAGCTCACCCTCCAACCCTGTTGTTGCCAACCACAACAGCAGCAGCGACATCTCACCAGTCAGCAACGAGTCCACCGCGTCCTCCCCAGTGAAGGAGAACCACAGCCCCGAGGGCGCCAAGGTCAGCTGCCACCTGCTCAGCACGGAGGAGGGCACCAAGGCCGTCATCGACGTCACCAGCCAGGTGCGCATGGAGGTGCAGGGGGAGGAGGAGAAACGGGAAACCAAGAGGAATGATGAGGAGGAAGAGGACGATGAGGATGATGATGTCAGCCATGTGGATGAGGAGGAATGTCTGGGTGTCCAGACTGAGGACCGGCGAGGAGGGGATGGTCAGATTAATGAGCAGGTGGAAAAGCTACGAAGACCTGAGGGGGCCAGCAATGAGAATGAGCTTGACTAAGACACCCTGGCTGCTGCTGCTGCTGCTGCTGCACATCTTCCCCAGCCTGCTGCACTGTCCCCAGTGCCTCTCCCATTTTGTGGAGGGAAAAGCTACCATTCCCTGCAGTGATTCTCCCTTGATTGACCTTGAGCAAGGTTGTGATTGCTCAGTGAACAACATGATTACCCTGTTTCACTACAGGGCTTTGCAGTCTGGCAGTGGCTTCTTCTCCCCTCCCAGCCCTTCTTCCTGTGAGCTGGGGTCACTGCTAGGCTGGCAGACCGATGGCCTTACCATGCACCACAGCTACAGAATCCGGCCTCTTATGGGAGCAGTTGGCCTCTTGCTGCATCCTAGAGCCCTTCTGTCCAGTTTCAGAAACCAGTCTGTCCTGAGCTCCTTGATTTCACAAGCCTTTAATCCCACATAAGGCCCAAACCAGTTCTGCTTCCCAAAATAACCCTGTTTTATTTCTCAAACTACTTGATGCTGTGTTGCAAAAAAAAAAAAAAAGGAAAAAAAAAAGGAAAAAAAAGAGAAAAAAAAAAAAAAGAAAAAAAAATCTCAGTCTTGGCTCTTCCAAACCTTATGCCAAGCCTCAAATTGCTGAAACTACCTAGCATGTAAAACACTAAATTTCTGTGGGGTCCAAAGAATGCTATTTCCACCCCGCATGCTTACATTTATCTGAATGGCCTGTTGGTAGGCACCAAGCCCAGGTGTCATGGCCACAGTAAAATCCATGAGAACAAGTGGCTTTGTTGGTGGTTGCTGTCCAGTAGAAGGCTTTAGAAGAAGTTGACTCCACTCATCCCAATTATTACCCTTCATCCTCCAAAGACAAGGAGCTCACATCAGTTTTTGACATCTTATATTTCATTTACAGCTGCCCTGAATGAATAAATGAATGAACGAATGGAGTGAAATCAGATGCTGAAATAGTTGATTAATTCTGAATATTTGCAATGGTTTTTAGCCTTTTTTTTCTCCCTAAATGAGAAGAAAAATGATCATAAATGGTACCTCTCCAGTGACAGGCACCTGCTTCAGCAAAGCAGTCTCTCTAGCAGAGAGAACAGCTCCAGTTCTGAGGTTTAACCACTGGCCCTTCTTGCCCAGTCCAGCCTTGTTTTCTGCCCCGTTGGGCCGTACACAAACCAGTGAATTTTAAACCTCTCATTTGCAGCATTGTGTTTGCAGCTGGTCAGATGGTGGTGTCCAATGATACTATTCACTGCATCAGAGCATCTTAGCAGAGCAATTCTTGTAACAACTGAGTCTCACTGTCCTCACCAAGCAAGTGTGCTCGTCTGTGTGATCATGTATAGATTTCAAATATAAAATATGATTGTATATAATTGTAATAAATATGAGTTACCACTATTTAACACCAGCCTATTACTGGATTACCGTGGCTCTTGTTTTTGGGAGAAATACGCAGGTAGGGCGGTCAGAGGAGGGGAAAGGGATGGTTACAGAAATCTGGTCCTTTTAATATGTTTTCCAAAGGACATTTGTGGTTGGTTTTCTGACTGCTCCAGTCCTAGGCACTGTCAGCAGGAGGCAGTGGTGTAAGTGCAGCGTGAGGTACACTGCAAACAGCTCCGAGGGCCTGGGAACGCGGTGTTGTCGCCAATGGTGCGGAGGTTGGGTGGGTGTACCCCCGGCGAGGGCAGTGCAGTTATTCTGTGCCTCTGCTCCCAGCAGGAGGCTCTGCAGGGTGTGGAATAATGCTGCATCCTGCTCCTTCCACCAGCAGCAGGAGGTGCTGAAGGGAGCTGTGAGTTATCTCAGTCTTATCTCCAGGAGGGAATGCTGTGCTGGGTCCCATGACTGGTCTAACTCCGCCATCCCAGTCCAGAAGCCACCGAAGGAGATGGTGTGCAGCAAGGAAATTGTAGCTACTACAGATCCATCATTGTTCAACGGAAGGATTTGGCTCCCTCCTGAAAAATGAGGGATTTACTTGATTCCCAAGTATTTGGGTGTCTGGTACACAGTGACATTTTCCTGCTCGGGGGAGTGAAAGGGACCTTCATATTACTGTATTTAGACCTGCTGCTGAATGTGATGATTTCTCATGCCTTAAATGGACGAATATCTTCCCCAGGAGTGAGTGAGTGTGTGTGTCTCTCTCTCCCTCTCAGTCTCTCTCTCCACTGTTTAACGTTCACAAAGAACGTCACGTTTAGCTAAAAGAGGGCAAATTCGAAAGTGTTTAAAAAGAAAGGCTTTTCTTAAGAGATGACACTTTTCATTTCTCCAAGCCAAGAATCCTTGTGAAAAGAAAACACAACAACACAGGGATGTGATGAAAAAAGTATTGTCCTGCCTGTATACATTTTATATACATAGAAGGTTTTGAAAATAGAAAGAGCCTGGACAACAGCAGTTGGTGAAATGTGGAAAATATGTTGCTGAGGCATGTGCCTTGCAGAGTGACTTACAGGGTTTATAGTATAAGCATCCCTGCGGGTTCATTCTTCCCCCCTTTCCTCCATGTTGCCTGTGTTCAATTCATGTACCTCAGGATTTCTGGTGCAGAGTAAAAGGCAGTTTTCTTTAGCTGTACTTTTCTGTCCATTCATTTTTCTTTCTTACTACCTTACCACTTCTCTAGGTTTTCTGTATATTGTGCTAGTTCTAAAGTTTTTCCTTTCTCCAACCTGATGAATCCCACAAAACCCCATCAAGGCCATTGTTGCTTAAAGCATGTAACTCTGTGCCTCTGGCCGTTGATGGGGTGCTTGTGTGCTTGGCTGAAGAGATCCAACCCACTAGCAGAGAATTTGGAAGAAGCCAGACCTTCTAACCTGCAGGTAGAGTCATGAATCACAAGTTCTGTTCCTCTGTGTTGTGTTCCTTCTCTTTCCAGCACAGCAACAGATGCAGGAAGAGGATTTTGGTCTTGGTAGCCTGACTACTAACTTGTAATTTTTTTCTTCTTTTTTCTGCCAGAAACAAACCTCTTAGCTCAGCTGCCCTGTGAAATGCTTGCCCCACTGGCCTGTTGGCACTGACAGTGGCATCCTGTTAACTGAAGTTGACCAGGTAGAGAACATTGTATCTGCAGAATGAGACAGACACAGCAGTTCCCTGGCTTTTTCTAGTGCTCTTTTACTGTGTTTTACTCTATTTTTACTCTGTTTTACACAGGAAGAACAACACACCAGGGGGTTGAGTTCAGGGGGTTCCTAACATGGTTTCTTTGGGTCCTTAATAGCGTATAAAAAACAGGTGAAGGGAGCTTCCTCTGGACCGTGTCATCTGGACACATTTCAGTCAACTCCTGTGACCCTGTGCTTTCTCCTAGAGGAAATAATATCAGACTGGTACTTCCCAGTAATTTGAGAATATAAAAACTCCCTTTTCAATAGCTGCAGGAGAAATGGGGGCTACTCAAAAGGGGGAAAGGGTTAAGAGAGATGTTTCCTGATCATCTCCCTCCAACCTCCCTTACCCTCAGATGTGCCAAGCGGGCGCTATGTGCATCTTCGTCAAAAGCAGGAAGAATCATTTTAAAAATTGTGCTTGTAAGTGTGCCTTGGATTTCACACGTGATGGTGGTAAATACTGGCTGATAGACCCCGAGCTGTGACACAGACAAGCTGCTGAGAAAGCCACCTTTAGGAACCAGATGTTGTGCAAGGTCCTGCAGCTCGTACAGCCCCCGGCCCCATGAACTCTGGCCCCTTCCCGGCCACCGCCCAGCTGTGGCCACTGAGGCTGGGCTGTGCAGGTGTGAGTGAGGAGCTGCCCAGCCCCGCAGCCTGCTCTGAGACACACACTTGGATCTGCCTTTTCCTTGCTGCAGCTCGGGTTCTTCTGGCAAGTAAGCACTCTTTTATAACTGCTCTCTCTTAATTTTGTTTTGGTGGAGGGGAGGAAGGTTTGCCAGAAGGTCCATCCCGGTGTGTGCAGGTAGAAAAAAGTGTGGTGTGTGTTGGAGCGTGGAAGAGCCCAGGTGGTGTCTGCTCCAGTGCTGGCATTTGCAGAACTTGCTGCAGGAGCAGAGGCTCCTCGCTTTTCCTGTGCTGGGGCAGTGCCGTGCCTGGGGAAAGCAAAGGCTCAGGCAGCAGGTCCACAGCAGCATTTTGTTGCAAGCCTGTTTTGTTAAAGTCAAGGTCTCCGTGCTTGATTAAAGCCCTCAGCAGCAGCTGTGGAGATCTAAGTGTTTGCCTAGGGCTTTGACACAGGAAACTTTGGAAGGTCCTTTCTGTGTGGTGGTGCTTAGTCTTAAGCAGAAATTGTTTGTGGTTGGTGAACCTGCACACCAAAAACTGATGATGAGCTTGAGCTGTGAGTTTTCCAGCCCTCTCGTACCATTGGGTGCGATGCAAGTGCAAAGCAAAAAAAAGTCTTGATCTCCAGGGATTAGAAACATAAATAAAGGGGTGCTGGAAAGTGAAACAAGGGAAATTATTTACCTAAGGGTACAGGAGAGAGCTTCTAGCTTTCTTCATTTTCCCTTTTATTGTCTTATCCCCAGCCTGTGCTGCTTCCCCAGGGGTCAGCCTGCATAGGTACCTTTGGAGCTGTGTCCATGAATTATGCTGATGGAAGGGGAGCACTCGCCACTTCTTACACTGTTAAAAAAATATACAAAAATGGAAATGTACCTAGGGTGAGTTTTGGGTATCAGGGAAGAGGGAAGATGGAGATCGGAGCCTGACTTCTCCACTTGCTGTGCAGTACAAGCTGCACACTTTTAGACTGAGGGGCTGGCATGGTCTGTCCCAGATCAGGGAAAAAAACAATCCCATCCCCAAAAGGGAGCAAGCACTAACCTAATAAAGGCACCAGCTGGACGAAGGGAAAACCATCTCTTTGGAAAAAAAAAAAAACACCAAACCAAAACCCAACCTCCTTTCTTTAGAAAAATAATATATTTCATCCAAATAAGGTAAAAATATTTGAAATGGGGCAGAAGTGAGCACTAGGCAGCATCTGTCAGGCCCTTTCTGAAAAGGGGAAGATTATTAAAACTCAATTACAATTTATTTCTGTAAAGTGTCTTTCGGGCTAAAAATCTCCCCAAATGCTTTGCAAGGACTGCTCAGGGATTACTTACAGTATGGAGCCTCCTAGAACAACACCCTGGTTTTGTACCAAGCCCTCCTTTTCTGCATCTGCTGAAGGAACTCATCCTTCACGATTTGATTTTGATTCTTCTATGTTTGTGCAAATCATGAGAGATATTTTATGATGTTGGCTGCGAGAACAGCCTGAAGAGGACCCGGAGGGTGACACTGTGTTTTTCATTGGTTTAGGTAAAATACTTGCTTTCCTTTGGGACTGTGTCTCCTGTGCGAGAAGGAGATTGGCTGGGTAGGGCTGATTCAGAGGATCAAGAAGTGCAACTGGTTTTTTTGTTGCCTATTCTTCTTTCTCTTCCTGTCACTTTGCCAGGCCGCTTGCCCGTGTCTCAGTCCCTTTGCTTGGCAAGGCTGTTCTGTGCGGCATCCTGCTCGTGTCTACCTTTCACCTTCCATCACGTCTGTGTCCTCATGCTCTTTCCTTTCCAACACTTCACAGACAGCTTCCAACTTTACACCTCTGCTGCTACAGCTCCTACTGAGGTTTTGTGTGTGGGCAGCTAGAGTAACACCTGTCTACAGTTAATTAACTGATTTAATTAAACCAGAGCAAATTCTGGGGTGGACATTCTTCCATCTCTTTGAGCAGATTTGCGTTATTTAAGCAGTTTCAACTTAGTGCATGCACTAAGGACTAGTGCTAAATGCTGCAGCTTTCCTGCAGAGATGAATTATTCCTTGCTTTCTTCCCCCTTCACTGTCAACAGCAGGTCCCATCTCTGCGTGCCTGTTTGCCTGCTTACCTGCCTGCTTTTTTGCAGCAATATCAGCACTTCCCTGGCAGCAGCAGCAGGTTTTGGGTGTGAGATGGAGCTTGGGACTCCCTCTTGCTTCACAGGCTCTTCTGTTTGCCAGAACAAGCCTGGTGCAGCCTGGCATTGGAATGTCCCACTACTGCATCTCTTTCTTGCCTCCTTTCCCCCCCCAGCTCTAAAAACTGCAGGCAGAACCTCTAATCTGTGTAAAACGGTGGGGAAATGGGGAAGTGTGGTGGATTCCCCTGGCAGTGGGTGCCCCCCTTGTGCTGTGTGGAGGAGATGTGGGGGCACCCTGTGCCCAGAGGCCGTGTGAGGGGCCTGGGCACAGCTGGCAGGGTGGGTGCCCCCAGCCACGGGCCAGAGCTGCAGCCCCGCTGTCCCGTGGGCACAGCTGGCTCTTCCCTCGACGTGGCCTGCAGGGAAGGTGCCTGGCCACTGAATGAAGGCACTTGCTCCCCTCCGAGGGCTGGCGGGCTCTGGCCACAGCCCAAGCGTCTCAGCTGTGCCCAGTTCAGTGTGTCCGTCGCAGAGCTCTGGCATTTAGGCAGAGCCTGGCCGTGTCCTGGAGCCAGGGAGGGTCTGTGGGGCTCAGGGCAGGGGCTGCTGGTGGCCACTGCCCTTGGGAAGGGAGGGAAGGGGGCAGGGAACAGCTCTGTCTGCCTGTCAGATTAATCTTCAGCTGTTTACTTAAATCCTCAGTGTTTCTTCATTTGTTTGTTTAAGAGTTTTCCTGCCAAAAAAGAGCAAAAGGAAGAAGGGAAGCCGCCTCTGTTGGCCACCCTTCCTCAGCGAGGATGGGCCTGGGGCACGTCACGGGCAGGGGCAGGAGTGGGGTGAGAACACCCTGCAGGGTGGACATGTTCCCATCTTCTGAGCAGCGCCTGACCCTTGTGAGGGAAGAAGTGTCTGAGGGACTCCAGTGAGCCCCTTCTTGCCCCAGGGCTGGCATGAAGAATTCGTCATCCCTTCCAGCACCTCCTGTGCCTACAAGTGCTCAGTGCCTTTCTTCCCTCTTTGCCCTCACCCATTTGGTAGGAACTGGTTTTTGCAGGTAGGAGTTGTCAGTTCTGTCAGCTTTCAGGTACTGGTGGAATCTGCAGCAGAGACCCAAAAGGTGAGGGCTGGAGCCCAAGTGTTGGATTTCCACGTGACAGTGTCTGCCACAGAGGACTCAAAGGCTTACTACAGTGATGTGCTTGAGGTATCAAAGGACAATAGCAGCAGCCACTGCAGTTTTTGAACCCAAGAGATCTTGCCTGGTGTCTGCGGCTTCCCAGGGCTCACCAGGCACAGGGGCAGTGGTTGCAGGGCTGTGGGTGCAAGACTGCACTGGCTTGGAACGAATGCAATAGTGAGACTTGGATTTGTTCAACTTGCAGCTTCTCTCACAACTTTTATGTGAGAGTCATTCCTTTATGAAGTCCAGTCAGAGTCCCACTGAGAAAAGGCGAGTTCCAGCAAAAGCTTTCCAGCAATGGATTGTGTTGTTCGTGTCCCCTGTCCCCACCTGGAAACACGGCCGTTGAAATATTCCACGTGCTGTGGGCAGAGCTCCAGTGAGAACAAACCCCTGGGCTCCGGGGTTGGATTAGGAACATGTTCAGATAATGACATCTGAAAACAGGATGGCTGGGAGCTGCAGCAGAGCAACGAGGGGGCTTTGAAAGAGAGGAGTCTAATCCTCTCTGCTAATAAGGAGGCAGCTGCTTCCAATGCATCAGGCTTGGCAAGCACTGCTTCGCTGCTCCGGGCTTCTCTGACCACGGCAGAGAGGCACAAAGACCCAGCTGCTTCCATGTGGTTGGGGAAGGGCGAGACAGGAGCATTCTGACGGGCACCTGGGCAGGACGAGCACCACGCCGCGCCCGGTGCCAGCGCAGGGCTGGGCGGGAACGCTGCACAGACAAATCCTCTGCTGGCAGGGCACCAGCCAGGAGGGCACTGATCTCTGCTGCCCGTGGCAGTGCGCTGGCCTCGCTGGTGACAGGACAGCTTTGGGCGGGGGGGAAGTGAGGGTCCCCCCGAGGCAGCACAATAATGTCTGGGGACAGCAGGACTGGGGACAGGAGGAATGGCCTGCCACAGAGGGACGTGTTGGGACTGGCAAGGCAACCACCTTAGAGCACATGAAGTGCTGTGAACACGCCCTTGTTCTTTTTCCCCCCCAAAGTAACTTGCTTACTTCCTCATAAAAAACGGCATCTAGTGCCTGTCCTAGTCTGCACCTCACCTACGGTCACCTACTCCTCACCCCGTCCATGCAGACAGGACATTCCCTTCTTGCTCATCTCTCGTTTGAGTGGCAGCTTTGACTGTCACCACAAAGCCCTGGGGGGTTACAGCCCGACGGCTCCACCGCGGACCCCAGTCCAGCAGCCAGGGCTTGGAGGCCAAGGCAGGAAGGGGAAAGCCAAAGTGTCAACAGTCACATCTCTAATTCCATGTCCCATTCAGCACGCTGTGGAGCTGTGAGCACGAGCTCACGCTCTCATGATGCCCGTGAAGGGCACTGATGGCAACTCAGACAAAACCTCAGGGCTGCTGGGAAACCTTCACACCAGAGTCCCTGCAGAGAGAATTCCGTTCCTACTCCACCTCCCACCGGGGACCTGGAGCTGCAGCAGTGACTGCTCCAGGGCTTCTGGGCTTTCCAAACACCCCAAACAAACACGAACCACCTCCTCAAGCAAGAAGACAACTTGATCACTTAAAACTTTGGGGTTTTTTTTCCAGTTTTTATTGAGTGAAAATGTCAAACCTTGCATCAGTCATGCAAAAAAAAAAAAAAATCAAATAAATAAAACACATATATTAAATTTCTAATAGCACTAAATTCAAGTGGAAAAATATTCAGTTCTTAATAACGCAGGTGCTGAAGAGACCAGATTCAAGTAAATCAGAGCACACCATCCTGTTTAGGGTGTTTTTTTTCACTTTCTGCATTTTTGTCTCAAAACCTATATATATATCTATATATCTATATATATGTATATACATATAGATATATACACACACACATATATATGTGCATACATATTATTTTTATATTTATATATATACACATACATATTTATAAAACATTAAAAAGAGCATTGGTGGTTCAAGCATTTATTCCCCCCCCTCCCCCATGGAAAGAAAAAAAACAACAACAAAACAAAATAAAATTACACATTTAAAATTCAAAATGAGCTAGCAATGGCTTATAGTCCTAGTGTGCAATATGGATATTACAAAAGGCTAGAATCCTCCCTCATTGTCTTTTTTTATTTTTGTTTTTTAAAGTTGTTTTGTTTTTTTTTTTTTTTGCTACATTGGAAAATTTTTTTGAATTTTTTTTTTCTTTACAAAATTCCTTCCACGCAGACTTTAATCCAGTTGAGTTTGTGGCTAGAATGAACAATCTAGTCAATAGTTTTTGTTTTTGTTTTTTTTGCTCTTCAGCAGTGAATGGTAGCAGAATCAGGAGGGTCCTTCTCAAGGTTTATTTTGTTTGGTTTTTATCTTGTTTTGGACAAAATAGTTCCATTTCCTCTCCCCTCTTTCCCCTTCTTATAGAACCAGTTCAATCTCCCTCTTCCTCTGGTCATTCTTTAGACAGCCCCATTGATTTGAGAGCTTGGAATGACAAACCACCTGCTCTGATGGGGTCGTTGGGCTCTCGAGGCCCTTGTTCAGAAAAGCACTTAAGCTCGGGCTTAAACCTGGGCCCACTCAGAGTCAACTGCTTAAGGGTTTTGCTGAATTAAAGCCTGAACATGGCAGAACAAAAAGTCGGGTTCAACTTTCTTTTGTTGTTGTTGCAAAGAGAGACAGTGCAGGAGTTACAGGAACAGGACTGGGGGAAGGAGGGGGTCAGGCTGGCCGGGTGGCCGCCGTCCTGCCAGGCCACCTGACCCTCCCTGGGCGCCAGGCCCTGCTCAGGGGTCACCGCTAGCAGTAGCCTGCTGGGAAAGACCTCTCATTCCCTGTGCCAGCTCCTGCAGAAGCGGTGACAGAAGCCTGGGAGAAGGGCTGAGGTGTCAGGGAGAAGTAGGATGCCTGGGGGGAGAAAATGGTGTGCATAGATAAACACGGGCCCTTCTGGCACACTCAGCCCCACGGGACGGGTGACACAGGGCCCCACCCGTGGGATGGGGCACCCTGTCCAGCCCTGCCGGGGCCACTGGACGTCTCTCACCCCTTCCTCCACACGCTTCTGCCTTCCCCGCCGCCGCGCAGCGCCTCAGTCCGCGGAGGCCGGAGAGCCGCGACGGGACAGGCCCGACACCGCGCGACAGTGCAGGCTCCGGGAGCAGGGACGGAGGCGGCCAAGGCAGCCTCCGCTCCCCCTGGCACCAGCGCCGCGTGCCCGGCAGGACTCGCTCCCAGGAGGGCTTGGTCTGCGCCCACAGTCACTGACAGAGATCCTGTTGATTTTGGCGGTACAAAATAATCACATCTGCTTTGCAAGATGTGGCTTGTGTTAATCTAAGGATTCCTCCTGGAGCCCATCACCATACTATCTAAGTAGCTGAACACAGGGAAAATGTACAAGTACAGAACCTGCAGCAAATGCTAGTAAAATAAAATCTTCTTGCCCCATCCCACTTTGAGAAATTCCAGGGCATCATTCCATCATTCTGCCCCAGGAACGTGAGCTTCATCCTATTCAAGAATGGGGTTGTGCTAGGAAACACACAGCTGAGGGCAGGGGATATACCAAACAAAACAAAAACAAACAAACAACAAAAAAAAACCCTATAAAAATAAAAGCCACACAAATAGCTGATAGAGGAAAAGAACTCCAAAGAATTAAATAAACTACAAACTAGTGATAATATTTCATTTGTTTTCATTTGTTTCATCTCTACAAAATTCAAGTTAGAGTTCGGAATCGTGCAGGTCCGGTCAGTGCTGGGAGTGTGAAGTCAGCCTCAAACCACAGCATTAAGGCCCCCCCTCCCCTGCCACCCCTACAAACATAGACTACATTGAAAGAGAGGGAAAAAAAAAGGAAAAAAAAAAAAGAGAGAGAGAAAAAAAAAGGAGAAAAAAAATTGCACAAAATTAACCATATGTAAGGGCTATCCAGAAGGCAGGTGACACCTCCCCCTCCACCTCTTGGCATTGGTGGTTTCTCTTTTGTTCTATATATAGTAATAACCTTTACAGGAAAAATACTGTACAACTTTTTTTTTTCCTTTCCTTTTGAAACATTAGCTGAACATTCTGTCCCCACATTTACACAGCTGAGCTGCTTGTTTATAAATCAGACCTGATCTGCACCAGTTCCTTAGGGAAATAACCAAAAAAAAAAAAAAAAAATTAGCAACCTAAACTTCATGAGGCCTTTATCTGTTCAGGGTGAAAACAAATCCTAGGGATCCCTTAGAGCTGACGTGCTCATGGAGCTGAGGAGGGGAGAGGGTGCCTGCATGGTATAAAAAAAAAGAGTTTTTTTAAAAAGGACAAAGCGCAGATTAATCTGGTATATTTTAAAACTGGCACCAAAATAACTATCACAATTAATTCATACAAGTCCTTCTGGTGCCCTAGTGTGTGTAGACAAGCCCTTTCAGGCTCAGGCAAGGATCTGGGGTCACACAGCTACTGCCGCTGCTGCCAGGGTCTGGGAGAGTGTCCTGTAGTGTGTGCTCCCAGCCCAGGCCAGGAAAGGAGCAGGGAGAGCCGGGGAGCCGGGCACCCGGCGCAGCTGGAGGCGGCCGGTGCCAGCAGGGCGCGGCTGCCATCGCCCACGCGGTGCCCGAGCCCTCGGCCCTGCCTGTCCAAGGGTGCCCAGACCCGCAGCAGTTCTTCGGGGGCACCTGCCCCGGTGTCTGGGCCGTGGGCTGCAGCAGGCTCCGTTCCTGCCGAGGCCAGGTGCGGCTGCAGCGCAGGGCTGCCCCTCCCCAGGGTCACCTGAGAGCCGCGTCCATCACAGGCCGGCGTGTCGTGTTGGCAGCACGGGGCCGGGGCCGGCGCCCGCCCTGCTCCGGCTGCCTGGGGCAGGGCCGGGCCCCTTCCCAGGGCGCTCCGGCGTGAGCCGGGGCCCCCAGTGCCGCCCCACGGGGCAGGGCAGCTCACGGCCTCCTGAGATGGGGATACTGAAGCACCACAAAAACGCCTCACCCTCCGCAGAGAGGAAGCACCTAGGAGTTGGGATGAGATGGAACTGGATGGCAGAGTAACCCCAGTCCTCCAGTGTGACAGACCCTTTAAACTGCCTGCTGTGTTCTTCCCAGGTTACTTCAGCTAAATCCCTACAGTCAGAACAGCAGGGATGAGGAGAGGTGTCCTACGGAGAAAGTGTAGACTGAGAAAGTTTTACAATATAAATAGCATTCAAAATTATTATCATTAACAGTAAAAAGGATCTGGAAGAACAGAGGAGTGTCCCATTCCCACCCCTGCTCATTCATTAATGCATCCTCATTTATGTGACAATAAATACCCACTCCCACCCTGGCTGTCTGATGCCATTTAATGCTGGAGAAAGAAGGGGGAAGGGTGGAGAGAGAGAGAGCACACTCCTCACCCCCTCCTTCCCACTGGCAAAAGCTGAGCTACTTGTCTTTGTGACACCAATTCCTTTAATTTTATATATGTGTGTGTGTGTGTACATTATATAGAGAGAGACACACACACAAATATATATTTGTAAAATTCATTACCTCTTGTTCCCACCCACCCCCCTCCAAGAAGTGGAGATTATTATTATTATCGTACAACTGAAAACATAGAAAAATAAAACCCAGAAAGAAAATTGGGGGGATAGAGCCCCACCCATAAAAAAGGGTCCCCAGATGGGCACAGGCCCCACACACCGTGCAAGGAGCAAGGAAAAGCAGCAGGTACCCTCAGGGTTCACATTTTACCCAGATAAAGGGTATTTTCTGCTGCATCCTGCCCCCTTGTTCCGGGATCTGTAGAATGAATGGAGTGATGCAGCACCAGTCCTGCTGCGAACCAATCTCTTCTGGGGCCTGGGGAGGAGCAGAGGTTTCCTTCCTTCCTCTCTCTCATTTGTGGCACCGAGTTTGTTTTTCATTTGCCATCCCCATCTTTGTTCTCACCTCATCCGGGGTCCTCTTAGTAATTGTGTGTAAGAGAAAAACCAAACCACTGCCGTTGCTGTCTGTAGGATTAAGGAGAAGCTGCTGGAGCAGCGGCGGAGGCTGAGGCAGCAGCCGGAGCTGGAGCAGGGGCGGGAGCTGGGGCTGGAGTGAGGGCTGGCTCGCCCTGTGGCCTGGAAGCATCGCCATGGTCTGTGGAAGAAGCACCCTCCTCTGGTTCTCCATCTTCTTTAGCGGCCAGGCCTTCGGGGTCTGGCAGCGATTCTTCTGAATCTGTGTTCAGGTCTTCCTCCTCCTCATCCTCCTCATCATCATCATCGTCATCCTCCTCTTCATCATCCTCCTCTTCTTCATTCATCTCCTCCTCATCGTCCTCCTCATCCTCTTGGGAAGAGTCGTCCTCGTCCTCCACGTCGGCAGAGCCGGGTGCCCCTGTCCCCGTGTCCTGCGGCGCGGCCCCGGCTCTGCTGGGGGACGGGCCCTCGCCGACCTCTGCCTGCTTCTTGCTGAGGTCCAGGGAGTCGCTGAGCCCCACGCCAGCCGCGTTCTGCAGGAAGAACAGGGAGCTGTTGTTGTCAGTGCTGAGGTTGAGGGAACTGTCCAGGTTGATGGAAGAGTTCTGGATATCGTACTCAAGAGTGGAGTGGGCGAGGCCCTCGGGGCCGGGGGAGATGGCAGGCAGCTCCCCTCGCTCCTGCTTCTCGTGTTTGCGCTTGTGCGAGTCCATCTGTGACATCCCCACCAC
Source organism: Chamaea fasciata (assembly GCF_029207755.1). NCBI lineage: Eukaryota > Metazoa > Chordata > Aves > Passeriformes > Sylviidae > Chamaea > Chamaea fasciata. The sequence goes on along the minus strand of NW_027094108.1, from coordinate 343,342 downwards.
CGTGTGTTTGCAGCCAGGGTAGGTGCAGTGGAAGTGGGAGCATTTGAGTTTGTACTTGCAGTCGGGCACCTCGCAGTCCACGCTGGAGCTGAACTGGCAGAAGCCGGCGGCGCTGATGACGTCCTGCTTGCCGTGGTGCTTGCGGTGGGCTGTCACCTTGGTGCTGTCAGTGCAGCGGAAGCCGCAGCGCAGACAGTGGAAGTGTGTGCTATTGCCAGAGAACTGACAGTCTGGGAAGTTACAACTCAGAGAAGACTTGAAGCGTTTGAAATCATCCAATACTAGGTTGTCAACACGGTCGTGGTGCTGGGCGTGCTTGTACATGTGGGTACGGCCGCAGAACTTGTAGCCACAGTTCTCCCGTGTGCAGTGGTAGTGGGTAACCTTGAGAGAGAACTGGCAGCTGGAGTCCTTGCAGTCCTCGTAGAGGTCATAGCGCCGAAATCCCTCCAGCATCATCCCTTCATCCAGCATCTTGCGTGAGGACGCGGTCTTGCGGCGCTTGCCAAACGGGGACATGTCCTCAATAATCCAGAAACGCTTCTTGGCCCCCGAGGCAGTTGGCATAGTGATGGTGTTCCCTGAGGAGAGAAAGCGCAGAGCGGTGTTGCTGACAGCCAGGTCTCTCCATCTCCCAGCCCTCCTGGCAAGCTCTGTGTTTGCCAAGACACAATGCTGCAACTGTTCCCACCCCGCGCTCGTCCCTGGAGCTCTAAGGGAGCCTGATCTCCAGACCGTGGGCTAGCTGATGCCTGCTGGACATCACTTCCTCAGTTTTCAGCGTATCCTGCCTCCTCTCTGATTGCTGCTCTGGCAAACCTGATCTTGTACAAATGTTAACTGTTGCTTCTCTCGTTTGCTACTTTCACAGTTTCTCTTGCTTCTCAATTAACCTCTAGTCCTGTTTTCCTCAAATGAGACTTTAATAAGGAGGAGTTGCCTTGTTCCAGTCCAAGGACTGAGGTGTGTTACTGTAGTTCACCAGGGTGGTAAAAAGAGTTGCAGTGTGTTAAAAGCTTGTACGTGTGCACTGTTTCCCCCTATCCAGGCTCTTGTAATACACCACAATTGCCAAGGACAGGCAGGAAGTGAAGGAAGATCCCATGCGTGATTAAAACTGCAACGGGAGGGGGTGGAATTTATAGAAACAGGATGGACTTTGGCCAGGAGACTGCAACATCCCTCACTGTAATGAGCCCACATATCACAATGAGTGCACTTAGAAAGACAGATGGACAGATGTTCAATAGGGCTAATTCTCATCATCACCAGCCAGTGGACTCTGAGAGAAAAAACCAGTTCTGCAGCATTCCCTTGGGTCTCAAAAATTCCACGATGCCCCCAGTATAAATAAAGGTCCCTCATCTATCTTCCACTCGGATTCACAGGGCCAGCGTAACTGGCTAGTGCTTATGTCCCCTAGGATCACACTGACATCAAGGACTCGACCTCAACGTATCTATTAACTTATTTCCTTCTCTGCCTGCTGTTTCCAGAATCAGCCCACAATCTCCAGTATCAACGTGCAGCACAGACAAGGTTGGAGGCAAGAATTTCTCACCAGGTGCAGAACTGCGAGTGTAATCAGAAAGTACAGCTTGCAACCAACACGTACTGGTTTTTTGACCCTCTTCCTGGTGAAACTGCCATCTTCTTAAAAGAGGCACAAGTTGTGACGCACAGTGCAGTCTGCATCCTTGTCTGAAGGGACAGCCAGGGCAGAACCACTTCCCTTCCGGCAGCGCACGGCCGTTACAGGTGACGGTCCCTCAGGGAACCACCCTTCAGGAGAAGGGGATGACCACTGAAGGAAACCTCCCACACAGGCCAATGGAGCGGTGGCAGGAACCTCCTCTCCCACATGGCGGGGCCGTACAGTTTGTGGGATAAGCAGAGAACAAAAGGTCTTTCTGCAGCATTTGTTAATTAATGGCCCTTGTGCTCAGACTCTGGACACCAGCTCAGGTCATCCATGGTGAGACCATCTGAGTGACATGGTGGAAACTGCACGCTGAGGCTGATTTAACCAGCTACCAGTGAAAGAATAACTTTCTGTCACTGGAGATTTGAAATTGGCAGGCTCCTAACGACAGAATCTGTGACCAATTTACTCTCTGCTCCCCCCTAAACATCTGGTATTGTAAAATGCAGTTCTTCACTCCCAGTCGACTCATGTAAGTGCAGCGGTGCCTGGACAAGTCGCTGCTGTCCAGATTGATTCGTTTTAATAAAATGTAAATTAAATAAATTTTTTTCAAACCATCAAGTTCCTTAGCATTGATTAATAAATGCTCATATTGTCTGTCTTTGAGTGGGAATATGGGATAACCCATCTTGGAGAAAAGGCTCTGGATGGGCAATAAGTAGCACTTAAATTTTACCTGTTTAAAACTCTGTATCTACACAGCTTTTAAAATAGTTCAAAGAGATGTGCTTAGAACTTCAGTTGAAAACCAACTGTGTTTTTAAATACAGGCAAAGTTTTGGAGTAAGGGCACAATGAAGAGAGATGACACCTTGGTGCACTCTCCTCTTTTGCCAGTGTTCAGTCCCTGCACCCTGTGGAAGATTACAAGCCCCAAAGGATGTGATCTCCACCAAGTCTCAATGGTAAATGTTTTCCATAAGCTTATTTCTTTAACCACTAATACTGTCAGCATTCACCAAACTATACCAAGGTAAAAAGAAAAGACGCTTAAAAATATTGGATTAGAGGAAGCACAGCACGAGGTTAAAATGTTTCAGGCTGCATGCAATTCAGTTAAAAGAGAAGCAGAGATAAGAGTTTCTTGTGAATTTTGTTAATTGGCACACACTCCTCTGGACAAGGTAAGGATCCTTCTCCTGCCAAGTCCCTTGAGAAAAACCTATGAACTGGAGCTGGAAACTGTGAAGTTGGTCCTCCAGCCATACTCCCAACCACTGACCTCAGATTTACATATTACTAAAACTGGCAGGAAGAACGACTGGGACATTTGCAGGCTGCCAGAAGCCTCATAAGGGTGAACTTTAAGCACAAAGATGTCCTTAATTAACTAAGAAAGAGCTAGGAGTTGGGAAAAGAAGCCAAAAATGAGACACACCCTAAAAGCCATTCCCAGATGGAATGAGAATATCCAGCCTGAGACATCTCTGATCTTAGTCACACATGGGATCATGGCAGCTTAAAACTGAAATCTATCTGTATTTTCTGCAGCTGATTAGAGCAGACATAAACAACGAGTATGAGAAACAGCTCAACCTGTCTGCTGATATCACCATGTGACACTGCCTGTACTTCATTCCTCCTCCTGGGAAGGTACCCCTGAACTTTGTGGCTTCATTTGAAGTTTGCAAGATCAATTGAAAGACAGGACCTGGGCACCTCATCAAACATTCACCTGCTGAGATGTGTGCAGCACACTGTGGCAGGCACTGGCTTGGGTGGCCTCGAAGATCTAACCAAGAAGTCCAAGCCCCATTAATGCCACACGAGCAAAAGTTTGCTCTGTGGCCACTTTGAGGTCACCGAGACACTGAAAATGCATTTTAACTGTGGATTTGTTAGGTTTTTCTCACAGTTAGGAACTGGGGGCGATTGCTCTCAGTTATTCATCCAAATGTCTGTGAATGACGGGCTGTGGTTTGTTTCCCCTTGGCTGTGGTTACTGTGTCAGCAAGGAGAAGGAGCAGGCATGGATGGAAAACACTTGAAAAGGCACAGAGTGACCTTGGCTGCTCTACCGACCCAAAGGTGCAGAGAAAAAACATGGGCAGGGTGAGTGGGGACGGAGCTGGGCACAGGACATGGAGAGAAAGCAAAGAAGTGTTGTTACCTGCTGCATCCTGCACTAAGGGAACGTCACTTTTTACTGGAGGTGGAGTGGCAATGATGGGCGCAAACCCAGCGGTGCTGGCGGCAGGCATGACAATGCCTCTGCTGGCTCCCAGGGTGGCACTGAGCAACGAGTATGAGAGACAAGATGGAGAGAAGAGATAGGGGAGGCTGGGAAGGGGAGACCTAAGCAGGGCTTGTGAGAAAGATGGAGGCAGAGATGGTGGTGGAGGTTGTGGTGCAGTGTGGGTTGCATCATCGGCAGCAGCAGTAGCAGTAGAAGGAACCAGGCAGCCTGGAGAATGTGGAGAGAAAAAAAAAAAAAAGCAGAAAAAAAAGAAAAAGAAGAAAAAAAAAGAGAAAAAACAATAAAACAAAACCAAACCAAAAAGAAAAAAAATCACACACACACAAAAAAATAAAAACAAAACAAGAAACAAAAGAACTGAAATGAGAACCCAAGAGCAGAAGCAATATGATGAAAATGGAAAATACATTCACAAATGTATGGAACAGAACTGTAACAGAGAAGAAACAGAAGGTGAAGAATTGACAGCACCAGGAAGAGGAGAGTTGTCTCTGCAGGAGGTAAGGTGGCTTCATGATACGGGGGAAGAGACACAGGCTTTCAGGCAGAATTCTGGATTCATCTGGTCATTCTGGTCCTTGCTCATCTGCAGGGCTGCTGCCTGCTTCAGTTAACAGCTGTAACAGTGCTCCAGCACGTGGGGCTGCTCCCTGCCCGGGCATCTCCTAGGACTTGGGCCACTGCTGACACACAAGAGTGCCAGGAGCCACTGCCCCACCAGAACCCTCTGGAGGTGCCATAATGATCTGGGGGCAATGCCAGGAGCCAGCAGTGCTCCTGCAACGCGACTGTGCTGTGATGGCCTTTATCTGGGGTGGGAAAGAAAACCAGGAAAATGTGTAGGGAATGAAAGCAAACTGAGGCAGCCTATGCAGAATATCCCACTTAACCCTGGGAAGGACAGCTGAGAGATCCCCGGTCATCACTGTATGATGGCAGAATTCCTACCAGGTACCTGACTCCTGACAAGCTGACCCTGTAATGCGGGCAAGGGGGAGATGGCTCTGCACAATCCTGGCAAACAGGACAGGAACTTACTTCCCAAAAGAGGATATGAAGGGGCTCTGCTCTGCGCAACTGCACAGAGTGGAACAAGAGTTTTTGGGTGAGGAAGGGAGCTCAGTGAGCCGCTTTTAGATGCTGCTTTCTGAAGATGTGATAGGTTTCATCTCCTGTGTATGTCGTATCTGCTATTGTACTTCACCACTACTGTAAACTGCCTGACTTTGGATGCTGCTCGAGGAAATACAGAGAGGTACCAGAGGAAATGCCAAGTACAGAAAGGGCCCAAAGCTCTTTCTTTTTTCTATTAGTTTTTCTGTTTTTTGGTTTGTTTTTTTTTTTTCAGCTATTAAAATAGACCCAACCCCAAGACCCAGGATAAAAACCTCTCTTCATGGGAGGGAAAAGATATGCTGCTAGCTCCTGGATGCTCGAGGTGTGTATTTTAATGGACCTCTTCTCTCAGGTGCTGGAGAGAGCTGGGTTAGTGTGAGGCACTACTGAAGTTGGCACAGTGTGTATTTTAAGGTGCAACTGTTCCTTGGCCTCTTTTTATGAGTTTATCTCCCAGGAGAGCAGGCAGCTGATGATTCATTTCACACACACCCTTCTCCCTTACCTGCTGATGTACTTTCATTGCCCACTGGAGTGCTGGAGCAGCTGCGGTCCATATTGGAAGATTCAGAGGAGATGCCCCCAGGGCTACAGCCAGTGTAATCCATGTACTCTTCTGTTTCAGTGTCCATCATGCTTGGGGGTCCCTGAAAGGAAGCTGGGGTTCCTGACGAGGCTGGGCTGGGTGCCATGCTGCCAACCTGGGGGAGATTTTCATTTCTTGGAGTGTGGCCAATAACCTGCAGCAGGAAAACAAGACGGGAACTTTCATACCAAAAGCAAGATATCAGGACCAAAACCATCTGTCTGCACATTTATCTCCCTCTGCCACAGTTCATGAGGGATAGCTGGCACATGCTTGTGAGTGGAACCCCCGCACCGGGGCCAGGAGCATGAATCCTCCCGCACAAGGAGCTCAGCGCATTAAACCTGGCACACGCATCCTGGTGTGTGAATTGTGCTGCACTCGGGAGCTGGGAGTGTTAATCTTGGCACCAGCACCCTGGTGCGTGGACTCTGATGCGCTCACAAAGAGGAGGTGTTAATGTTGGCATTGCCCCCTCACTGTGTAGGTCCTGCTGCAGTCAGATGCTGGAACCATGCCTGAGTCTCGTCAGTGCCAACACCGCATGTGGATCTACAGCTTCAACACAAGGAGTTACCTGAGTAGGAACACGATCAAAGTTCTTCCCCAGCATCCTTCTCATGTGCTTCCTGGCATGGGATGTCATTTGGTGCTTGAGCAGGAAGGAGAACTGGCAGCCCTCTCGGATGCAGTGGAAGTGGCTGTTCACCTGGTTGTATTTGCAACCTGCAGACACAAAACCATTTTATGTTGCACGTGAAGGTACCGAGAGGGAGCAGGACCAGAGGGGCGATGACTGGACAGGCAGCTGTCCATGTGGATTTCTGATGGACTGAACATCATCAGTGGTCATGGGTTATTTAGGTTATTTCATGTCTTGAATGAAAAAAATTCAAACCCACAATCTACAGCCTGCTGAGCAACTGCAAGAGAGGATTACAGTGTACAGAGATCCAAGACATGAGCCAGAGCCTAGTCCCATCCCTCTTTGTGCCATTATAAAGGAAGGAACATTGCCATTGCATCTAATAGTGCCTAATGCTCTTCAGTCTTAGCTAGTGCCTTTTCTTTTACAACAAGAACAAAACCAGGACATTTAGCTGTATTATAGAAGCTATAATCAAAACACACGCTCATAATTAGATTAGAAATGAAAAGTTCTTTTTCTTTTTTTCCCCCTCTAACTGTGCTCTCAGAAAAGCAGTCTCATAGCCGCTCCAGCTCTGGACAGTGTGTGCGCTCTGGTCAGACAGGAATGAGCCAGGAAGTGTTTACTGACACTCCAAAACTGTTGTGTAACAGGGGCAGCTACTGAACAACAAGCACTTCTTATGGGCTCTGGCATACAGCACTTCACACGTTCTGGTCCACGTGTGCCAGGCATGCACAGATCATTAATGGACAGCCCCCAACAGCCACCGAGCTGATAAACAATGGCTTGTCATAGTTCAAACAGTGCACCAGTGACCAGGATCTGCTGCGTCCCATCCTCCCTTGACCACACCCTCAGATACACAGAGCTAGAGACCTACAGACAGGCTCACTTTTACTTATCTGTCTACATCCATCCACCTTTACTTATATATGTTTGTCTCACCTCTCTCTCCCCACTCATACACGCTTATATAATTATACACACAGAAACATACATTGAAGAAAATCTCTCGTGTGTTCAGAAACACTCACAGCCCTTAAAACAGGCCAGTGCTTTCTGCACCTGCTATCCATAAATACACAACATAAACCCCAGGGATGCACACAGATGCAGAAATGAATCCACACGTTGGTCAAACCATAGACACCTACACCATCCCACCACGCTGCCTCTATCTCTGCAGGCAAATGCAGGGTGCCGGCTAAGAGTGTGTCTCCTGCACAGCAGGGCCGGCCTCCAGGCAGATGTACATACTCTGCAAGCATGCACCCCACGCCTCCCCAACGCTGCTGACACATGCAAAGGCTGCAGCTGCCTCGCTGCCTGCCGAACGGCTCCTGACTCACCCAGCTCATGTGGAGCTGACAGCCAGCGTTTCATCTGCAGGCCAAGAGTGTGTTTGTTTGGGTCCCACTTCCCCACCCCGCCCACCCTGCCGATCCCTCTGCTCTGGGACCGGGAACAAAGAGCGCTGCAGGACTGGAACACGACCACAAAGGGCAGGTGAGGGCTCGCCTGTTGCCAGGGCACCCCTGTGGGCTGGTGCCACGGATCACCGTCCTGCTTTGTCTGGCCCCGGCTACCACCAAAAGGTGAGTAAATAACAGCAACTGCTCAATCTACTGCCAGGTGTAAATGGGACCGGGGGAGGTTCTGGCCGTGGTGTGTTGACACTCATTACCCTGGTTACCACAAACAAACTTCCATTTGGGTACAAGTTCTTGATATATTCAAAGCTGGAAAGTTCTGCTCTGGCTACTGTGGCTGTTTTTCTGTAGTGGGAAGGAACAGCACCCAGAGGTGTTATTCTGAACCTCGCTGAGTTCCCGCCTTTGTTCCAAACAGGAGTGACAGGGAAGACTGCGTCTTATTTGCCATTTGACTTTCAATATGCCGCACGAGCACTGGTTAGGAAAAAAAAATCCCCCTAAGAGCACCCTTAAATTTCACCCAACACAAGCAGTGGGTCTAAAAGACTACAAAGTATAAAAAGAACACACACACAGAAAAAATAATCTTTGTCAAATAATCTTTGACAATTAGATAAAAAGAAGAAAGAAGAGGAAGCTGTATGCCCAGGCAAATTCACAAATTCATACGCACATTTCTCTATGTACAGTTTCTATTCATTTACCTTGGGTCTATTTGTGAAAACATGCTTCAACCAGACAGACCAGGCACTGCTTTATGTTTTGTTGCCTTTCTTGTTTAGTGATTTAATGACCAAATACTTCTTAAGCATAACTTGCAGGTTCTAATTTACGGCATTCTTGGCCTGGACACGGGACACACCACATGAGAAACAGAACAAAACTCACCTAGTCTGCCACATTCTTCCCGCTTGGTAAAATACTTGAAGCCGTTGGCCGCCCTTCTCTCTGCCTTCTCGTGTTTTTTCACGTGCCAGGGCAGCTTGGTGGTGATGTTAGTCACGAAGTAGCAGCCAGGACGCAGACAGTGGTAATGCCCTCGCATCCGGAATTCACAGTGCTGGAGGGGAGCACACAGGCATGGTGCTTTAGGCACGTCTAGAACAAACGCGCTCTCAGCTGCCCGCCACTAATGGTGTCCCTTCTGAGGTGTCAGAGGGGCCTGCACTGACACTCCAGCTCCCATTTTATCCTCTACAACCTGCCACGCACCTTGTTCCCTCTCAAGTCTTTTTACAGTGCTGTCGTGTACTCTGTCATACACTGTTATGTGTTGAAGCATCCCAAACCTTAGTCATGGCTTTCCCCGGATTCATCACAGATTCACCACAAATTTTTAATCTATTCCATTTTGTGTTTTCTCAGATTATTCTCATTCCCTTGTCCACTCACCCGAGTCAAAGAAACACAAAAGCATCCATGATTTCCCATTTGATAGAAACCAATGTTTTCCCAGACCACGTAATTAGGATTTCCATGGTTCTATAGTAATGCCAAGAAAGCCACACACAGCCTCACTTCTTGCTGGGGGGTCAGTCTACCTGATCCTTCATCTCCTTCTCCCCAGTCCTGCCAGAACACTGCTCTGGAATGGCTCTTACCTGGTTGGGACAGAGACACTGCAGGGAGTAGTAAGCAAACTGGTCTCGCACATTCACCAGATTATTGTTGGGGTTGATGTGGTCCAGGCAGTGGGATTCTGCTTTGCCAGAGGTTTTGCACACATACTTGCAGTTCCCAAAGAGACAGTGGAAGTGGAATTTGTTGGCATACTTGCAGTCTGTTGCCAAGCAGGGATCACTGGAATACATCCAAAACCCAATCATCACCTTCACTCATTTCACACATTTGTTTCTTTGCCAAGATTTAATTCAAGGGGAGCCCAAGCTGAAGCCTCTGTTCTAAACATGGCCCACAGATTTCCCATAGCCACCTTCCTCTCCAGGGAAATTGAAGCTGGCAGCATTACTGCAATTCCACACAGCTACTGCACTTCCTTGATTAGGATTATCAGAACGCAGCAATGCATGGTGGGTTCTGTAGTCTTTGAGGGCCACTTTTCCAATTTAAAGTTCAAAGGAAACACAACCCTCGGGCGTGGCCACCGCAGGATGCCAGGGGTTCTCCCGATCTGACAAAACCAGCACTGCCCCTCGCATCAGCTAAATGGGTTTGGTACCTTCTGCCCCCCACTCAGTCCAAGGATTTCTGGCCCAATAACCCTTCGTTGTCAAACACACTGCAAAGACACCTGTATTCCTGCACAGCTCTTGTAAGGGATAAAACGGGGATCAGTGACAGATCACCCAGTTTATCTTCTAAACTCATGCCTAAAAGCGCTCTCAGATGCACTCAAAAATCTTGAAAGAATTTTCTAGACTTTGCAGAACTAAATTTTCTGTGAGATGAAGCCCAGAGTGCTTTCTAGACTGGTTTCTCAGTGGGTGAACCGAAGTGTAGTATTGCAGCTCCAAGGAGAGGCACAGAGGGGACTGCAAGGCTGGGGAGGATAGAAGGAGGCAAACAGCAGCAAAAAACTTACTTCTCCTGGAACTGGAGAAATCCAGGTTTGACCTGAGGCTTGGCATTCTCCAGGGAAGTCGTTGCCAAGGGTGAAGCTGCCAGGTTAGGCACTGTTGCTGGGATCTGAGGCATCTGGGGTATGGTTGAAGCCAGCTGCTTCCAAGCAAGTAGTGTGGGAGCAGAGGGCATAGCAGCTGGATTTGGAGTGGGCACGTCAAGGGCAGGAGCACTGGCCATGGTGGCAGAAGCAGCAGATGGTGACGAAGGGGCCAGTGAAGCCTTATTCTCGGTAGCAGTTGAGAAGGGAGACTCAGAGTTGCTTTTCACAGTTCCACCTTCAGTTCGGAAGTGAAAACTGCAAAACATGATACTAATTCAGACATAAATTCTTGACAATTTCATATAAGTTCATTAAACAACAACAAGAATACGGCAGGAACCTGTAAACAGATTAGAGAAACCCCAGAATCACTGCAGTCACTGAGATCAGCTGCGGGGCAGCTTCCCAGGGCTGTTGGCAGGAGCCAGTCATTTCCTGCAGTGAACCAGAGGGAACCATCAAACAGGAGAGACCAACTCTGCTAGCACAACTGTCTTAAAATTTGCAGCATCTCCTTCCCTATAACCCCCTCAGGCTCAGGCACGTGAATGGCCACTGAAGGCCTTAGTCAGTCTCTACTCGGATATTCCACTCCCTTTTAAAGGAACCTGGGGTGATCCTGAGCCATAGTGTGCACTGCAGAGCTTTCTCAAGCTTCCCAGGCCTCCTGCCCTCCTGCTTACTTGGCGTGCTTGATGGCTCCATCCAGGGTGCTGAAGAGGGCTCCACATTCCTCCACCACACAGTGGAAATGCACCTTGTGGAGAAAGTCACACTGGGCATCGCAGAAATCCTTGGTGCCAAACCTGGCCAAAACAGACAAGCAGACATCTTAGGGAAGGCCCCAGGAGAGAAGTGGAGTTGGAACAGACTTTTTTTCCCGTATTTTTCAACTCTATTAGCATTCCCACAAACAACAGTCATTCCAGGGAACCTAGACCCAGAAACCACCCACCCCCTGCCCTGGATAGGAGGGTCGCTCCCAGATGGGAGAGAGGAACCATCATCTAAGCAGCAATTACAGCCTGTTCTGCAGAAATACTGCACAGCACCATCCCTGATGTACAGAACAACAACCCTGCCATGCAAACCCCAGGGCCAAACCCACCACATTACCCAAGAAACGTCTTGTGTTATCTTGGAACAAATGGCCGGCTCAGCGTGGTGTCACTGCTCACCCACTGCTGAGATTCTCTGGACTTAGTAAGTGCAGTACAAATACATGTGATTTCAGGAAACTCCAGAATCACAGGGAATCAAGAAAACAAGTAAGAAACACTGGCAGGAAGGATTTGAAACTTAACAAGGGAATCTTGCATAATTAAGGTACAACAAACTACAGTTGCTCTGATGAGCAGGAAAGCAAGAAACAAACAGCAGCCTGTACAGTCCCAGGAGGGACCTCTCACCAATGGGAGGGTAAAGGAAGGAGAAAAAACTTGTACTGGAGAAGGAAGGTTTGTGGATATACAACGTGTGCTGGCAGTTATGGCTTGCAGGGAGAAGAGGAAGGAAAGTAATTGTGGGGTAAGAGAGAAGAAACACGTTATTGCAAACTGAAGGGGCTGTTTTATCAGAGACAAGAAGTGTTGAACCTAGAAAGAAGGCCTCCCACAAAAAGGGAGGTGATGAATCAAAAATGGCTGCATTATAAAATTTGTTATGGATGAGAAAACTAAAGACAAAGCAGAGAGCTTGGGATGTAGTGAAGACCTTCTAGAAGGGCAGATGAATGGACTCATTCGAAAAATATAAAAATGCACCAATCAGTCAGTCTGGATGATGTATGTCCCGAAGTGCAATGGAAATTAACTCCCAAACTGATTACATTACCATTTGCTGGTTTTTAAGCCATAGGGAAGTGGGAGGTACTACATAAGTGGTAAAAAAAAAAAGAAGAAATTAAACAGTCAAGGTACTGGTTCTTTGAGGGGAAAAAAAAAGACAAGTCATCTTTTGCAATTATCATACCTCTGGCCTTAACTTCTCCTTTCAGTAAAGTAATGGAACAAATATTAAGAGGGAGGAGAAAATCATTAAACATCTAGAGGATAAAGGAACCATGAGCAATAAACAGCATCAGGATTATAAGGAATAAATCTTGCCAGACAAATTTAATTGCTTTTTTTGATAGAATTACAAAATTAGTGGATGAAGGGATGCAATATATTTGGATTTTAGTAAAGCATTTGATTCAGTCTTGCATATGCTTAGAATTAATTCCAATTGGCCTGGACGCAATGCCACCTCATGGCTTGAAACTGGCTGAGGGACCATAAACAAAGGCTGATGACAACCAGCACCACACTGAGCTGGGAGGAGGAGGCATGGTGTGAGTGCTGAGAGGAGGACTTGGGTTAGTCTGAGTTTATTTAACATCTTAATTAGTAATCTAGGAGTAAACAGCGTGTTTATGAAATTCACGAAGATACTGAACTGGGAGGAGGTGGCAATACCAGTGCAAGAGGAGAAAAAGAGCACAGAGAGGTTTGGCAAGACAAGGGAGAAGGTTCAGAACAGGAGAATCATGTTTGGAAACAGACAAGTACACCTGGGTGTGGGGGACTCACTAAACAACACTAAAAGCAATTCTGTGTCACAGAGGGTAATAAACAGGGTACCATACATTACTCTGTGTAGATACAAACAAATTGTGAGCTGCCTATTTGGGGGCAGGAAGCTTGTTCTGTCCGGAGGGGGGACCATTAGGGAACACCACGAAAGCAACAGGACCCGCAGGCGGAGGGGACTAATCCAGAGTCAGATCACAGGAAGTAAGTAAGCCTGGCTAAATGGAATGCTCAAAGTTTGGGACTGTCTGAAGGGGCTGAACTCCAGCTGCAGAGAGGGGTGATCTGCTGTGGTTCAAGGGGGATATAAACAGAGCTGCAACAAAACTACAAAAAGTGGAATTTGGGCCACATACCACGGAAATGGTTGTGACATTGACACTTACTAGGTGGTAGAATAATGCACCCAGAGACAAGAAAATAGCCACACTGCCTCGCAGAATTACAACCAGACTGGACAAAATGCAAACGGACTGCAGGGAGGGGTCTCACACCAGCCAGGGGCTGATGCACGAGAAGATTTTCTAGTTTTCTCCATTAAAGCCAGTGATTTATGAAGTATGCACTGGCATTTGCAGGTGATTCTCTGTGTCAGAGCACAAACCTATGTGTCTGCCTGGGTGTATCTGTGTGTGCTCAAAGCACGTGTCTGTCTGGGCATGTATGTGCATGTGTCTGTAAGTGGGTGAGCCCTGTATCTGCTCCATTTTCGTTTTGAGTCTCCTTCCCTACAACAAAAGCAGCAGAAAACATCCCAGCTCCCATATCCTTTTCCTTATTCCCGTGCCTCTACATCCCCAAAACTTGTTTTGTTTCAGCTGAAACACCACAGGATGCACGTCAAGGCTCCAGTGACCTGTGTGCGGTAACTGGCCACGGTCTCACACAGGTGCAGCGCTAAGAGCACAGCTGCACTGGGACCCCGGGCTTGCACAACAGGGTCATAAAGAGGAGCCCAAGGTGAAGTCTATGAACCACATGAAGATCTGTGCTTGCATGTGGTTCTCAAGATCCCTTTGTAAAAAAAATTCTACATGGGCAGGTATTTCTTACCAGCCATTAACACCTGGTGCAGGCGGGTACGACCAAGGGTTAAATGTGCCCCAGGTGACCAGTGTCTGACAGAATCAGGCCTTTACATTCAACGGAACTCTGTGTTCCGCGTGAGCCAGTGAGTCAGACACTTTGCAAAGGAAGCACTTTTCCTCTATTCCCGCTCTCCTTACCGGCGCAGGTACATCTTCCATGGCTCAGAGAGCTTCTCCTGGACAAGTGCCTTCACTGCCTTGCCCAAGTACTGGCTTGGCTCCCCAGCCCCAGCCTGGCTGCCTTCGCCTTCTGTCTTAATGTTCAGCAGGTTCCCAAGGCTGGCACTGGTCTTGGACATCTGGAACAAGAACACAGACACTGCATCAAGCCCAGCACACAGACACAGACACGGCCACCCTCAGGACTGTCCCACAGAGACCAGTGTCTCCAAAGACTAAAAGAGAAGATAAAAAGTCTGTGCAGGCTACTCCAACTGCATCAGCAAAAGTTAGTAACACCTCACTCTTCTGCATCTTCCACCCAACCAGCATAAAGCACGCAGGTGCCCACTGAATATTTATTCATGGATCCTGTTAAAGTAATGAAGCATCATGTCTACTTTATCCACATGGAAACTGAGGTGAAGAGAGACTTCTCCTATTTGACTATGGAAAAGGTGTGTGGGTTTCAACAGGAACAGCCCTGTGTAGCTTCTACGAATTGCTGGTGATAGAACCAGCAAAGTCTAGTTTATTCAGTCATTTTATCCCAGCCACAAGGATGTCTCCTTTAAAGTGACTGAAGTGTGAGGGTAGAAGGATGAAAATCTCATTCAAGTGGGGAAAAATTCTGTCTTAAGTTCCTGGAAAATCCTTATTAACTTCAATAATAAAATCTGGTCACTTTTCTGTGCTAAATGGACACATCCTCCACGAAGCAGGACTTGGACTCAATCTGCACTGCATGAAAGGCTTCAAATAGAATCTAAACAGAGAAGGTTTAGAGGTCCAGCTGTATGATGTACAGGACAGAAAAATGAAGTTGCTCAAGCCTGCCTAGAGAAAAAATTTCTTTCAGAATAAATGCACAATTTCCCAGACTCTTTCTTTGTTGCGCTCTCAATTACCTCCAGTAACAACAGCAAATTTCACAGGATGAGTAAAACGCAGGATTGGGCCCAATACTTGCACAGGAAACTCCACCCACTTGAGGGTCTAGAAGCCCTTTATAAATATCAGTTAATTAAGCCTGACAGCCCCCTAAATAAACTGCAGTAGGCTACAGGAATCCTGGTTATTTGAGGCTCTCTTAATGCCCCCTGAAGGTAAAGCCCCTGCTGCTCTGTGGAGACTGCAACTCTTTATGGCTGGAGTCAGAAATTCAGGTCATGTGTTTCCACTGGTAATTCCATTTCTGTAAAGGGCTCTTTTTCCTAGAAAAACAATGAAGGATTCCCCCATGGACAGAAATTGTGTGCAGCAAGAGGAAGAAGCAAGTGTGATGTCTTCCTGAGCAGACTGAGCTTGACTCTGCAATCTTTAGTCCTGGAATTGGTTCCATCAATCACACACACAGTGGGTTCTACTCCTTGCTGCTTTATCTCATTGGCTAATCCCACTCCTTTAACCTGACACCTAGTTTTCACCTGCGCTACATTTGCTTTGCACAGCTTAAAGAACCTTATGTCAGGCTGCACACAAATAAATGCTTTTTTCTAAACATATACTTTAATCACGTATTATCCTGGAGATTTTCAGGTGAACTCTCCATTGAAAGAGAATTTCCCTGATCTGGGACCTTCAGAACGACCCATGACCCCAGAGAGCATAGTAACTAAATTCATTGGCTCACTAAAGAAAGACCTGCATATTTGGGAACACCAAAGGGACAACACAAAGGAATAAATCAGAAATTAAGTTTAAAAGGGAAAATCAAAACCCCACTGTAACAGAGAGCCAATGGAAGAGAAAAGTGACATAAGGATAAACGCAGAAATTAAACAACACAGAGAAAAACAGTGATAAGAAAGAAAGGAGGTGGGAGATTAAAAGGCAAAGTCACTTTGCCCTCTCTTGAGGCCTCGATGCATGTAACACCCAGAGCCAAGGGGATGGCAATAGTTATGCCTATAAAACCTATCACACAGCAGAATATTAAAGCATGGCTCAAAGGGTGCCCTGATCTCTACTGCAGTTGTATACAGCCACAAAATTAATCTTGGTACAGTAGAATTTATCATGTGAGAGAGAACTATACATTTGAGATGATGTATAATTTAACAAAAAAGTACGGAAAAAGAAACTGTGCATTATCTAAAATAAGTATTCTAGAACACTGTAAAGGGGACTCTGTTAGATACCATTACTCACACCAGACAGAAATTGAAAATTTTGGTTCAAAATTTCTAATTTTTTCTTCTCTTTCACAGAACCAGATTATTCTCTCCCTCCCCAAATGACGGAAAATGTTTTAAAGTAAGTAAACAAAATGAGCAACTATAAAAGGAAAGTGAGAGAGAAGTTGCCAGGTTCTGAAAACAAAAACAAAACAAAAAACAAAACACGCCCCAAAAGAAACAAACCCAAACCAAACTCCCATCCCCCCCTCAAAAAAAAAAAAAAAAAGAAAACAAAAGAAAAGAAAAGCAAAGCAAAGAAAAAGAAAATAAAATAAAAGAAAAGAAACCTTTTGGAGCCTCTGTCTAGAAAGGATGGGAAAAAAAAGGTGTCAGAGGCGGCAATATATTTCTTCAGCCAGTTCATTAAATTAATTCGTAAGCAGTGGCTCTGAAATTATACCCGATGAAAAATGGTCTCAAAATTTAAATGGTACAAACTCATCTTATTAGAGGCAAAACATTAAAAAACAAACACATCTCTTCCCCCCCTTCCCCGCTATCGCAGCTTTAATTTCTCTTGGTGGGGGGAATGAAAGGCGTTTGATGGATGGCTCTTACCTTATTCATAAGCGAGGATAAAAGAGATGAATTTGCCGAGACTGTGTGGCCATTTGATTCATTACTGAAACACACAAACCAACAGGGTTTAGTTAAGATGTGCACAGGGACTGTGAGCCCTGAGATTAATCCTTCTCCCTTCAAGCTGCCTCACTCCTCACCTACTACATCCAGAGGAAAAGAATGATGCCAACCCTCCCTTGGGCAGGCCAAACTCGCTTACTTGTGCGAGCCAAGAGGGACAGAAAGAGGGTCCCAGGTCTGCAGAATTTAATTCTTTCAACTGCTCCGTGGCCCGGACCTCTTCCCCCAGTGTCCACTCCATCACACTGCATTTGTTAACTTATGACCTCCCCTAGGTTTTACCCTTTCATCCCGTTAGAACTTTCAGAAATATCAGAAAAATACCACAAAAGCAGGGGGGGTGTTGATGAAGGCTCATTCTGCCAGGGACAGGGGTGCCCTGGGCAGTAAGGAAGGCAAGGCACACTCTTGCACTGAAAGGCAGTCTTAGGATCTCTGCAGGTGGCTCCAAGTGCTGGACTCCCAAAGGTACGCTGGTTTAAACAAGGTATGTCCAGGAATGGATACAAAGGTCAAAGTGGAGCTCACTTATCCCCAGGATCAGTTCCTCTGCACTTTTTCCACACAGCACAATCCCCAAACACTCCTGTTCTCAGCAGAGACGCTGGGCAAGTGGGACACATGCTTTGAGATAGGCGCATTCACATTTGCACAACCGTCACCATAACTGTAGAGCAGCCTATGCCGGACCCTGACACCCAGCTGTTTGCTGTGCCCAGATTCTCTGGAATGTGCTTCCCTTCGCCCTGATTCAACGGACTACAGCAGTGCAAATGCTGCTGCTAAGAGTGCGCTGAGGTGCGGCACTGGGGCAACTTCCATCAGCAAATGCTGACAAGAGGACCAAGTGAAAACAGCTTTGCCCGTGCCTCCATTTTCAGAAGGGAGCACAAGAAGTGAAGCTCCGGTTGAAGAGTCAGTGAGCCCAGAAAACCACCTGGAGAACATACACTTAACGGGGAGCAGAGTGAGCCCGCCTGCCTCCAGTTTTGGGGTGTCCAACTCAACCACTACGAAGCTGCCTTTCACCAACATGCCGTCCCCTCTTGAATGACAGGTATGGAAACTTCCCAAAGCCTGATGCTGGAAGTGTTGGCCATGCCTGCCTGCCCACATCTCTCACCCGTGGTCCTTGACACTCAGGTCCAAGCTGTGCTCCTGCAAGGGGTCCTGACTGGTGGCAGATGATGGTCCCATGGCCTCCACAGGTTCCTGCTTCACCTGGACTGGATTGAACCGTCCGGGAGGTGCTGGTTGTCCATTCCCTGCTCAAGAAATACGGTGAAATTAAGTGCAAAAAATACATTCAAAGCATGGGTCTAAAATGAGGTTACAACGGCAAATAAGTAAGTTAAATCATGGGCATCAGTGCCTAAGTGGAAAAAGCAAAGAAAATGCGGAGGGGGAGGGAAGTACTGGGATTGCTGGTCAGCGTTTATTGCCAAGTTGACATGATGGGTTCTGACGTCCACTCCAGCGTGGAAATTCTTCAAGTGATAATTATTGCAAAATTATGTCAAAGTTGTCCAGGCTATGGGCCCTTTAAAAGAGAAGGGCGGAAGGAGCGTGGGGGAGACCTGATTCTCTGCACAAACTGTCATAACTAATTTGCGGGGCTGCCTCTTAAGCGTTTATTAAAGACTCTGTTAATGCTGAGGCAATGTGGCAGCTTTCGACTGCTAGTCAAGCCCCCTTCCTCGTCCCCGGTCGCAGCGTTGCCGTAGCGACAGCGGCGGCCCGGCACTGCGCCTGCCCACAGCAGCATCTGCCCCGCCGGGACGATCGGAGGTGACAGCGCCGGGGCCGCTCCGGACGCGCCGCCTCCTGCTGCCGCCGCCCTCGCGGGCCCTCCGCGCCGCGCAGCGCTGCTGCTCGGGGGAGGCCCAGGGCCCCGCCCGCGACAGCGCAGTTCAGATTAAGGAAGAGACGAAGGGGGCGGGGGAGGAAAGGAGGAGGAGAACAAATTCAAGGAAAAAAAAAAAATTTAGGAAAAACGGCAAAGAAAAAAGGAGGGAGAAAAAAGTTGCTGACAGAAACATGTCTGCAGAGCTTTTTTCCACAATCCCCAAGTGACTAAAATATTAATTTACCCTCCGGCAGTACAGCTGACGGCGAGCTGCTTCTCAGACTGCAAGTGGCATTTTATTAAAAAATAAAGGAAAATAGTTCCCTCAATGACCTTTCTCTGCTTTAGGAAACAATTTTTCAAAGAATAATTTTAAAAGTATGTGAAGGATCCCCCCCCGCTTTAATCAGATGGCTTCCTTCCACTCCCCCGTTTGCCCCTGGGGCCAGCAGAAGCGCTCCCAGCGCCAGGGCCGGCGGCTCCGGGCGCCGCAGAGCCCGGCACGGAGCCCGGCACAGCGCAGGGCCGCGGGGAGCCGCCAGGCACAGCCTCCCCGCCTCGGCCCCTCGCTGCCCACCGTGAGCTCAGCCTCCTCGGCGGCCGGGCAGCTTCCCTGGGCTCTCCCGGGAGCCCCACGCCCCTCTGTCACGGCTGCGATGGAGCTACGACCTGCCCCAGGTCCGGGGGGCGGCAGGAAGAGCTCTGGGCCGCCCCAGGGGGGTTTTCTTTCCCCTCCCTTGCCCCTCAGGTAGTGCAGGGAGAGGGGAGCGCAGCTTGCAAGGACTGACCAAAAAGAAGTTCCCGTTTGTGGGCTGTACCAACGCTATCCCCAAACCCACAGCTGGCACAACAAAGCTGAGGCACAGAACAGCCCCCCAGGTCAGGGAAACAACTGGCCACGGGCTACAGGACCAGCAACACTGGGCCCAGCTAAAGCTCAGCAGAGCTCAGTAGCTACAGCCCCAGTAGAGCCTGCAAGTACCGGCTAAGGTATTTTTTCTTCATTTCTATTTTCAACACAGTCCCTCTCTCTTTTCAGCCTATAGCCAATTACACATGGCAACACTTCAGCTCTGGTAATAACCTACTTCCTTCATGGGCAAAGATGTTTCTTGCCTCTCTTCTGGCCATGTAGGCATAGCCAGGCTCCACAGGAAACCTTGCCAAGACTGCCTTCCTCAAGGGTTAATTAGACACAACCAAATTCATTCTCCCATTTATTTTCTTTTTCTACTCCCTCCCCCCCTCCCCAGCTGCAGTCCCATAGACAACTGGGTGGCTTCTCATTCCCTCTCCTCCAAGTCATCAGGCCCTGCTCTGCCTCCCACCACTGTCACAGCTGATGAAGTAACTCACCTGCTTCAAGTGCCACAGAGGGCTTGAGTGCAGCTGCCGCCAGCCTGGCCATCATAGGAGAGATTAATCCCTTACTAGCAGAGATCCTTTCCATTATAGAGGCTGCTGGAGCAGGTGAAGAAGTAGCCACTGGCTCACCAGATGCTGAAACTGCCTGGGATGAGGAATCTGCAGGAGCAGATGATGCTGGATTGGTGCTAGAAGAACCAGCAGTCATCAGATTAGCCGAGCTGGCAGGAAGTGGCGTAGAGACCCGACTGGGGATGATGGGGAAGAAGGATCCAGCTGTTCCAGGAAGTGCTGAGTTGGAGAGTGCCAGGGCCAAGGGTATATTGCTGGGAAGAGCCTGGGAAAGCAGGCCAGAGATCTTTGTGGCTGGTGTCATGCTGTTGGCAGATTTGGTGGCCTGTGAGGAAGCAAGCTCAGCCGCAGAGGAGGGTGCAGCTGGGACGATGAGAGAAACGGAAGACTGCTGACTGGTCGGGGAGGCACTCAGGCTGGAGTTCTTGGAGCTCATGGCCGAGAAGTCAATAAGGTCATCGTTGCTGGACTCCTCTTGCTCGTTATCCTTGGAGCCCAGGAGTGAGGCAGGCAGGCCCAGCACCCCTGAGCTCCGGATGTGCCGGCGCTCGTGTTTGCGTTTATGGGAGGTCATCTGGCTGGTGGAGGTGAAGGTGAAACCACAGCCTGCCCTTATGCAGTGGAAGTGGTTGGTGGCCTTGCTGTAGACACAGCCCTCATACTTGCATTCCTCGTACTTGTAGAACTTCTTGAAGCCATCCTTGGCATAGGCATCATCTTTGATGTGGTAGCTCTTGTGCTTCTCAATGTCACACTTGTTCTTGAAGGTGAACGTACACCCAGGTCTCCTGCAAGGGCATCGAGGAGAGGGTGGTTGGCTGTGTAGGCAGAGCTGCTGTCTCCTGCCTCCCTCTAGGACAAGGACTGGGGCTGCAATGAGACAACTGCCCCAGCTGCAGAGGGGCTGAGGGGCTGTCTGTGGGTTAACCTGGGACACCCAGGCAGGCAGATATGCTGCCATGTGAGAGAGCTGGGAAGCTCCCTCCACTGCGGAACTGCCACAGGGACATGGGAATGCAGGCTCCCTCCACTAAAAGTTCCAACAGAACGGCAGGTAAAGGGGACTAAGGTACAAACTGTGCTCTCCTACTCTTCTTGAAAACATAGGAAATCAATAGAAGAGCAGTTGTGTACAGAGGGCTAAGTCTGGCCCCAAAAGGGATGAGCTGGCTGCAGAGAACCCTATCATGGAAGTGCCATTAGCAGTGTATTAATGGCCTACTTCAGTTGCACTCTGAAGAGCACTGTGGTCTCTTTCCCAAATGATTCTAGGCTCTATTTTCTAGTGGGTATCCTCTCCTCAGATCATACTCCTGCCTTCAGAGTGGTCTGTGGCACAATCCTGGAAATCACATCTGCTCTGGTATACAAGTTCTCCCAGAAGCAGTACTGCGAAGGTCACAGCAGGGCAAATCAAGTCCCTGTGCGTACTCCTGAAATTATGACTCGGCAGAAGGAGGCAAACAGACCACACAGCTCTGAGGCAGGACTCCTCCCCTCCCCTGCTGTCTCACCTGCAATGGAAGTGAGTGGTTTTCTGCCCGTAGAACTGGCATTCCACAGTGCCACAGTCCTCCGTGGCACGGAACCGCTGGAACCCGTCGTTGATGAGCTGCGTGTTCTTCTTGTGAAAGTTCTCATGGGTCATCACATCAGAGGTGCTTGTATAGACCTTGTTACAGCCCACCTACCCCAGGCCCAAAGAGGAGTCATCAGCACGGCGGTTTAACAGCCTGACATTATTACCAGCAGCAATAAATACATGAGCAGCACACGTACATTTAATAGTTCCATTTGTGTGCTTCTCCTAGGGGTATTAAGTCATCACTTTAATTCCCAATCTAAAGACTGATAGAGCATAGAGCAGTTGTGAAAAAAAAACCAAACCCAAACCAACTCTGGGCATGAAACAGTAAGGAAAAAAGGGAGGACTGGAGGGATAAAACACCAGCTCCAGATAATCATGCCTGCTTGGGGTAGCAGTTAGTAGGGTTCCTGCTCTTAAAGAGAACAGAACGCTAACTGATGCTGCTGCTTTTTGTTATCTTGGAGCGACACAGAACAAAGGAGGAATTCATCTATTTGGGGAATACAAAACTGAGTGGGAATCAGTGATTTACTTCTTTAGTCCTTCTGGGAGGTAAGGCATGCTGGTGCAACATGAGGCCAACCAGTCTTTTGAGCTTGTAATAAACGGTTTCATTCTAGCAAATCTTAAAGCCCGTGTTCAGCTGGTTTTAGCAAACTGGTGGCTTTTTTTTCCCTGTCACTGTTCAAGACTCTCACTTCAATAATTTTAAACTTGTGCAGCGAATGGGAATGCTGTGACGAGGACGGAATGCTGAAAACCTGCTTTCCTCTGGGTAAAGCGGGGCAACTTTGCCATATTGAGTAAAAACCCACTGGAATCTGAAAACGTCCTCAGCCCTGCTGAGGGAGGGTTTTTTTTCTTTTCTTCCAGCACAACATGTGCCAATGCCTGCACCATCTCAGAAAAGAAGAGAAGGAAAACACCACCCCTTAGTTCAGCCCAGGTTGATTCAAACAGGCAATAACAAAACCCATGACAAATACCCAGAGAAAAAAATAATAAGGATCTCCAGCTATTTCCAATATAAAAGAGCCTCTCTCTCTCTCCACACTGACACCTTGAAAAAAGACAGGCCCTGCATGGCATTAAAAAAAAGAATTAAACAAAAGCGTCCTTAGGAATAATTTGCAATGCAGCTCTTGGTGCGAAAGCTTAAAAAAATGTCAGTTTATATAAACAGCTAACTGAATTTTATCCACACCAATTATGGACATAAAGAAAAAAAAACCCCATGTGATGGATGGCACAAATTCTGCCATTTAAGCAGTATTTTCTTTAATTCGGAGTTTATATTCTGACACCTTTGCTGTAAGACACTGCTTACATGGGCATTACTTTACTGGAGGATAGTGGGCACGGGATGGAATTAGCCATATATAGTTGTGTAAGCGAGGGTCTCTATTTCAACTCAGAGTGACTTAAAGCTGTGAAACACTCCTCGTACTCTAAAAAAAATCAAACAAATCCCACCCTGCTCAACTGAAGAAACGAAATAATCAACACTATGGAAGCGTAACAGAAAAAGTCCTCAAGAGAAAGACACATGAAATTCCCAATTTATCAAATGCTGTAAGCACATGCTTCAACCAGACCCTATTCAGGACAGAACTTGAGTGCATGCCTAACATCTAAGTATGTGCTTAAGCCCCATTGACTTCAGAAAGCTTACCTGACTTCAAGTTAAACATATGCTGAAGTCTATCCTAGCAAAGCATTTAAGCATGTGATTAAGGCCTTGTGACTTTAACTGGGGTCTTAAACTGCTGGGACAGGTCAGGAGGCAAGCCTGGCTTTGCAGACCAGAAAATCTGCCACCGAGGGCTGGCTGATCACTCTGCCTGTAAGTGCAGCACATTCTCAGGGCAATGGTTTAGGCCACAATTCTACTAAAACGAGTACATGTCAAACCGTTGAACCTGAGGAACGATCAGGATAAGACCCAAACAACGGGGTGTGTCCATGTGTAAAACAGTGAAGGCATCACAGTGACATCTGCGCAGCAGCTCCAGCTTTGGCTGCGCTGCTGCTGAAGCTTGGCTGCCCCTGAAACACGGCTCTCAGCCTACACCACACACGAGTGCCACTGGCAAGGGACATGGAGAACCAGGGGTGTTAAGTGCAGATATGTGACATTAAGGTTTAATTACTTTGGAAATTTAATATGGAGGAAATTAACCCAGTGCTAAAGGGCAGATGTGCCACAAGAAAGTCTGGTTTCAAGGGAGGGACAGATCCGATTTGAGCAGAGACAGTGCAGTGCCATTAAATAAGTCCCCGAGTCTTGGAGAATGGGACTTGCTTGAACAAGTGCAAGACTATGAGAAAACTGAGACCTGCTTTACCTCACTGCACGGACAAGGCTTCTAAAAACTGAGAATGGGGCTTCCCTTTGCCATTCCCAACAACTTGCAGGACAAGTGCAGTGAGGACAGGGCAGAGACTCGTCAATGAGGCTCCTGAATCAGAAGTGAGCAAGACAGGCTATGAATGTCCCCCTCTGCCTTAGGACGGCCCCGTGCCCTCTGACAGGGAACTCGTGAATCCTCCCGGAGGCCCGGAGAGCAGCTGGCCCCGCCGTGTCCCCGCGCTGCCCGTACCTGCATGCAGTGGTAGTGAGTGCTCTTCCCGTTCAGGTGGCAGCCGTGGTAGTACACGCTGCAGTCGTCCAGGGGGCTGAAGCGCATGAAGCCATGCTGCAGGGAGTTATCACGTTTCTTGTGCATGTTGTAATGCCGAATCACGTCCTGTTTACTAGTGAATCTCTGCAGAGATACAGAGACAGACAGTGAGACACACATGATGCCAGTGGGTGAGTAATCCTGGGGGCAGGGTGGGTGTCCTTTTTTGTTGCTAATAAACTTATGGGACCAGGAGTTGAAAGCTTGGCAGTAATCACCCCAAGAGAATCAGATTAAAGAGGAATTGTGTGCATGTATCTTCTTGGTAAAGGGAAAATAAATACACATGAAAAGTTCTAGAGTAAACATGACACTGGGGTGATGCCCAGAATCTGCTCCCTGCAGCTTTAAGATTGCAGTTCTTCTACCATAATTTTAGCTGCTACTATCTCAAGAAGTGCTATAGTTAGAAAGCAAACCAGCGAACTGAACAGCCTACAAGCAAGTAAGCCAAGCTTCCAAGTCACTCAGTGTAGTGGTTAGCAAGACACTGGCTGCCACATTCATGTCGGACTAGAAATCGGGAAAAACCCTTTGCTCTTTTACACTGTCTTCCCATTCTAAGTCTCTTGTGTCCCCCAAAAGGTAGGATGGTTTTATTAGGAAAACAGGGACACAAGACTTTCTTCAAGTCACAGAAAAAGATGTTTTTCTACAGAAAAATATAGCTCAGAGCTAAATCTGTATGAACAGAATACCCTTTTCAATCTCTACCTGCTTGAAGCAATGAAGGGGTACCCCATTGTCAGAGCAGGCTAAGTGCCTTTAAAATGAAGCTTTTTATTTCTATTTCCCACAGACATCAATATTTACCACTGAAGGTGAGAAAGTAAATCTGATTTTTTTAAAAAGAAATCAATATCCATTTATTTTGAGCAGTAATTGAAAAGGCCTGTATTCTAATGTTTAACAACTTTTCTACTCTGCCTCATAGGAAACAAATGATTATCGCTTCCACTCTTTCCTCCTATAATATCAATCCTGATCAATCTCGTTGGTATTGGCACGGGAATATATGGATATAGATTTCAACAGAAATCCCTTGGAGGCTGGAGCTATGATTTCCCAGGGCGTACATACAGGATTGCTATTGCCAATCATTGTTAATTTGTGCCCACTTATTACAAAGCGTTACTTATTCTAAAATATATCTCAGCCATAAAATAATTTGCATTTTAAAAAGCAGCCTAAATCCTTATTCCCTGCGAGACCAGACAGCTCCTTTGCAAACAGCTTCCAGACTCCTTAGGAAATAATCATGAGGCCAATCATAATAATAGGTTTTTCTGTTTTCCTATCCTTTGCGTTTCCCTCTTTCTGGTGCAGGGATATCTGTGTCACAGTTGGGATAGACTCATCTTGATTACTCGATGCTTGGGCTAGAAGGACCAGTACGTGCATCCTGCAGGGAAACTCTCCTTTGATCAATAGAAACCCACAGCCAAGCCCAGCAGCTCCAGATCAACTTCCTCTGCTGTGGTCAGACTCATCCCCGTGAGACCCAGAGGTCTCCCAGGGCAGGGCTGAAGCCGTGTCTGGTGCACGGCAGAGGCAAACTCTGGGATTCCCACTCAGGCATCAGCCTGACCACAGAAATGCCAGTGTCAAACTCCGGGACCTGGGATCAGGGTAAACAAACACAGCACGTGACCTGCTGGCTTGACGTGCACACCCTGGCAATTCTCCCAGCAATTACAGCATCGCTCCTACCCCCGCGCCTTCCCCACAAATCCCACACCGCTGCTGGTCTTACTGGGTGTTTTGTTGCAGATACTGCTGCTACAAAGTCACTCGGGCAGCAGGAGGGAAAGAGACAGACTAACAGATCAGCATTCCCTAGTTTCAGGCACAGTCTGTAACACAGCACAAGTTATGCTCTAGGTGCTTCACTGATATAAATGTGGAGTAGTTCCCACTGACCTGAGCTGATCTATATTCGGCGCCTCATTGCAGAAGTCTGAGTTTGGTTAAACAGTGTTAGATAGAGTGAAATGGGGGCAAAAGAAAGTTCTGTTTAATTCAGAATCTATCCTGTCCTTTTTCGGAACAGCAAAGTGAAAAGGCATGAGTGTGCGTGTGGGAGGAAGGCACAGGAGGACGCACACTCCCCGGTTTGTTCGGGGAGCCGTGCTGCTGTTCTGAGCATTGCTCTACCTGGTAGTTGCACTCGGGGTCCAGGCAGTGGTAATGCTCTCTGTACTGGTAGGCGCAGTGTATGTGTCCACAGTGCTGACTGCCAGAGAACCTGCAAACAGGAGAGAGGGAGAGAGAATAAACCACTGTCCTGGCAGCACTGCTCGTAAGCAAGGTACAAATAAACTGAGTCCTGTCCCTGCTTTCATCTCACATGTTTATGGCATTAAACCCCACCTCCTTTATCCCCTCCAAGGATGGTGACCCTTGCACCTTCCCTTGCTTATTTGTCACTATTTAAAGGCACTTCTTGAGCCGGATCACTCAGGTCCTGTACATCCTTAATCTGTCTTTCCCCTTGAAATTCATCTCCGTTATCTAAGTTGTTTACTTGGGGAGGCATAAGGAAGGAGGGTTCCTAGAAGTAAACACCACACAATTCTAGAACAGAGTTTAGATACCACACCTGCAAGGTTCAGAAACCTCTCATGACAGAAGGAGAAAAATAAATGTTGGACAAATATGGATTCTAAATTTTAAGTATAAGCCCATCTAGTAGGATATCAGAAAAGCTGCATGCAGCAAAGTTGAAAACTCCTGACACAGAGGGTGGCAAAAAAGACCAGAAAGACAGAAATGCTGTGTAATATCCACATACAAACAGCCAGTACGCAGAATTTATTGACTGACAGACACACCAAGAATTGGCACAGGGGGATGATCCAGTAACGGGGTAATCAGTGCAATGAACTCCCTCGTGTATATTCTAGAGGACCCTAGAAGAGCTTGAAAGGGAAAAGCAGTGGAGAGAAGGGGACTCAGAGGGGAAACATTCAAAGATAAAGTACCATCTGCTCAAAGGTTCCTCAAAGGTTCCTCACGTCACTTAAGTGCTAAACACAGCAGGAGTGCATATGATAAAGGGCATGGGAAAGAAATTAGGAAGGGCAACAGATAAAAAAGGAAAATGAGAGGAGTGAGGGTGTCCTGGGGCAGTCGAGGAATGGGGCAGTAGCAGGGAAGATTACGGATCATCGTAAGGTGAGGTAACACGAGGCTACAGCATAGAAAGAGCCTGGATGAAAAGCAATACTAAATAAGCCACTTCTGAAGCACAGTAAGGAAGAGGAGGTCAACTGTGGAGACAGCAGGGCCTCTAGGAGATGGAAAGGGGACTTAATTGACAGAAAAGATAGACATTGCTAAAAAATTAAATGACTTCTTTGCCTCAGCATTCACAAAGGGAGACAGGGACAGATGCCAGGAGCAGACATGCCTTTCCCTGGGGAAGGAGAAGAAATACTGCAGGAAATCAGGATCACGTCAGAACAGGTGATTGAGAAACTGGAACAAACCTCAGCAGCAGAGAAGAAACAAACCACAAGGCAAACAGCAGGGCTGGCTGCACAAACAAAGGTGTGGAACTGAGAGCAGGGGAAGAGATTCCTGCTCAACTGCTGGACTTGTCCAGGGCAGCCGCCAGAGCCACCGTGGCACTGACCAGGGACATGTGGCTCCACAGCACACATAACCAACTGGTTCTGCTAGTCCAGGGCTTTATGTCAGCAGCACCATCAGCAGCTCTTCAAGGAAAGAAAGTGCCCTGTGGGAAGCTTCCTCTCTACTCCACTGATGTGATGGGAAAAAAGGGCTGTGCAGGGCTGGAGAACTGTGCGCTGCAGGCCAGGCAGAGAGAGGAGGATGATATAGACCTTGCTGACAAATACAAAGCAGTTCAAATTATTATCAAAAATGAAGATGCAAAATGACCAGAGATACCAGCTGGAGTAAAAGAAGGGCTGGACACCAATGAGATTTGACTCCAGGAGATGAGTTATATGAAGCATCCTAGCAGGAATAACACGCAGGCTCAGTTTTAGAAACAACGGCTAAACAAGCACTCCAGCACTTCCAACTCCTATCCTCCTTTCCATGTGCCACGGAAAGGTGTGTGTGGTGTCCACAGCACAGGAAGGGAAAGACAAGTGTTCCACCAAGCCGTGTAGTCGGGAAAGGAGGGAAGTGACAAATCCAGCACAAAGGGGAAATTCTGCTCCTTCAGTGTGCAAGGCTGGGCTCCTAAAGGGTTATATTATCCTGTGTTTCTTCTGACACTTGAAACAGTTCAAAGCTATTAATTTTTAAAGCACAGCATCTGTTTAGGTTTTTCATAACAGGAAAGCTTACACACCACACACTTACACGCATACACACGCGCACATTTACATGCACAGACTCTACAGCCCCTGAATTTACATGAACGTACCCACAACTTCCATGCACATGAACAGACACAAACACACACACACCTGAAACAAGAAAACTCACAGACCAGCTCCTCACACTGATAC
This sequence comes from Chamaea fasciata, assembly GCF_029207755.1. NCBI lineage: Eukaryota > Metazoa > Chordata > Aves > Passeriformes > Sylviidae > Chamaea > Chamaea fasciata. The sequence goes on along the minus strand of NW_027094108.1, from coordinate 314,355 downwards.
GCAAATCCAAACTCCTAAGTTGTCAATACAGACACATAGATTCAATTGCGCAAGAAGAACCCACTCCCTCTTCCTTTACATTAATCGGTTCACTTTATTTTTTTTGGCCAGAAAGTCTTGATCTGGCAAGAGTTGATAAATAATAATAAAAATAATAAATAAAGAAGTCAGCATGCTTAGAGAGTGTTTACAGACTCATTACTCTGTAACGATGATGTGAAAGAAGAAAAAAAACCCACCCCAATTACAAGGGGGGAGGAAACCCACACAGAAATAAATATTTAAGCAAGTGCTGCCAGAAGCACCATCTGCTGAGGCACTAATAATAATAATAATAATTTTTTCTGTGGTCTCTTTTTTTTTTTTTTAATTATAAATATACAGGGAGGAGGAGGGGGAAAAACAACCCAACCCAAACTAGCTAAGTAAGAGGTTTTGTTTTGTTGTGTGAGAGAATGGATTATCCCTGGGCAGCTTTTGGCAGTGGCTTTGGCAAACTCATTAAGCTAATTATGCAGTACAGACATAAGAGTGTTGTGTCTCTTCTCCCCCCACCCCTTGATTTTACGGCTTTAAACTGTTTTTTTTTAAATGTGTGTAAATTGAAGGGAAGTGGCTGTGCTGCCAACGGGTGGCTTGCGGAGCCTTTTAAGCAGGATGTGGTGTCCCTGAGGTAGCTCACAATCCTCTCTCAGCTACCTGCCTGACCCAGGGGAAGGGGCTTGCAGAGCTTCACACGCAGTGGATGTAGCTGAAGTGTTTACAGTTCCCTACTTGAGAGGGGAATGGGGGTCAGAAAGGTGCCACCTCCTCTTCCACTGCAATCCCTGCAATCCCTGCAATCTCAGAAATAAAAGGATGCCGCCCCTTCTGGCCCATGCAAAGAGTGATTTAAACCCCTGCTTTCCTTCCTATACTCTGTGTACTCTACTACTGTACTGTCCCCCGGGGCAGTGAATTCCCACATGCACTTGGGGCACTGCAGCTTGAGGAGCTGCCTGTGGTGCCACAACTGTCCTCTCCTCCCATGGGGTCTTCTGCCCCGTTCTCCTACATTTGGGATTTGGGCAAGAGGGAGGAAATTAGGTCACTTCTTGTTCCACTCTCGAGCTAGGAGAGTGTTCTTCCCACTTTTTTTCCCTGCCAAAATGTTCCCTTCACTTTCCTAGCAGCTGACTGTCTCCCACATGGAGACTCTGTGGGCTCTGGGAAGGTGGGAAAGCACAGTACACACTCCCTTCCCCTTTCATTAGTAAGTGCCCAAGTGCTGGTGGGAGCAAACCCTCCAGTTTTTTCCCTGGAGAGAAGTGTTTGCTTGCTCCTCTGCCTCGTGTCTGTCTGCATACAAGGGGCTTTTCTTGAGAGCTTTCTCCCATCACTGATGGAGGATTTAACTGGCTGGGGGCAAAGCCTGATGGGCCCTTTATACCATGACCTCTAAACCAGGCAGGTGTTACGCAATCATCTCCTCTGTCCCTCTGGCTCTTGTGGCATTACTCACTCTGTCCCACCACTACAGCCTTGGGCTTTGTCTCAGCATCACTGTCCTGACCCAAGCATGCCCACAGCTGTGAAAAGGTGCCCTACTCTGCACCTGATTCAGTGGGGGTTTCTCAGACAAATGAGCTGCAAATATTTTCTAGGATAAACATCCCATGTTGATGCCAAGAGCTCCCTAAACTCAAATCACTTGTTAATCTCTCCAGCCTAGATTCTCAGAGCTCAGATGTTCTCTGCTTGCCTCCTGCAGACCCTGGACACGGTAGGGGAAAAAGGCAGTGGACAGAAAGAACAGCCAAGTGACAGAACTCCCATTTAAATCCTGGGCTCCTTCAGTGAAGCAGTTTTCCACTATTTGTCACAAAGTTTAACAGCTCCAGGGAGCTAAGCATGCTCTTGGCATGACTGTACACCTCTCACAGCTACTGCTCTCCCAAGCAGGGGGGCAGAGCAAGCACAGACGCCAAGGGAAATGGAAGTGCCAACGTCTGGTTTAAACACTTGATCAAGACAAGACCTCGTCTCTCCCACCACCACTCCACCTTCTTACTCCCAGCCCTCTCCCCAGCACAGTCAAAAGTTTTGCCTACCTGGCAATATACTTCTGGTAAATATTTACGTCTTCGCTGACGGCTGGTTTGTCAGTGGGTAATCCATTCCTAATGAGAGACACACAGGGCAGAGCTGGTTAGCAGGAACAGGGCACAGCTAAAACTCCTTGTTTCTCTCACACACCGCTGACGGATCAGGAGAGAGGGCCCAGGGAAGGGTACCAGCAAAGACACCCAGAAGTTTAAATTTCCTCCCCTTTGCCCTTCAAATCCTGTACCTTCCTCTCCTAGGGAAACACACAGGCTGCCTACCACCCTTCCTGCAGGTTCCCCCTTTGCAGGACTCAGCAGTTTGTTGGAGAAACTGAGAAGAAGATCAACCACAAAAACCTGTTTCTACAGAAAAAATGCCTACACAAAAAAGTGATGGCCACATGCAAACACGTCTCTAAGGCACCTGGCAGTGCTGCCCTTGTGGGCACGGACGCTTTGCTCCTGGTAGCAAGAGTCCCACTGCCAGCCACATTCGAGCTATGGCCCATTCTCTGCGGCAGCAGCTGCTCTATGACCCGCACTGGAACAGTGGCTCCAGCACCTGGATGGGGCTTCAAATGCCCCTTTGTTTCACAGATACCCCAAAACTCTGACAGATTATGTATTTTAATCAGTGAGAAAACCACCCCAACTGTCACGTAAGCCTGGATATTTCACATCATTAGGAAGCAGACAAAAACTACATCCTTAGTGATTTCAGGAAGAGGGAAAATGAGATGCAGGGCCAGACTCCAGCTGCCCAAGAGAAAGGGCCACCTCAATGGACCTCCAGATAGGCTGAACACCATCTTCTTTGTGCTTTGCCTGTGCCCAACCTCCCGTCCTCCTCCTTGCAGCTCTGCACCCTGGTTTAAACAAGGACACTTCCACACAGAGTTCACTTGAAGGTAGACGAGTTCAGGGCAGGTTAATGGCATTGGATCTAAGAGAGTTTAAACCCATGGCAAGGGTGTATGTACAGATGTGTGAGAGTAAAGGGTAATTCCTGCCAGGTTACCGAACCCAGTGGGGACTGGGAATGGGAAGCCATGGCCCAGATACCGCAGTCAGCACTTTCTTCATCAGCACAATTAATGGGCTGCTGCCTTTGATCACGGAAGCCTGTATCTAGTGAGTAGCCTGAAGGAGAAGGGACCAGAGCCCATTCTGTACTGCAGTGTGTGATCAGGACATGGGAAATGCCAGGCTGAAGGCCCTGGTCACCTTCACCTGGTCCAGCTGCAGCCCCATCATGATGCCCTGGCTGAAGGAGTTCTGAGGCCAGAGGAAGGATCACCACGGTGCTGGCAAACCCACATCTGGCAAGAGGCAGGAAACGAGCAAGAGAAAGGAAAACAAACTGGGATCCCAGTGCAACACCACAGCAGATAAGAGGCTTGCTTATCTTGCTTGTGCCTCCAGGCACAGCTCTAGGATGGTGACTGAACCTCAGGCAGCTGAGTGTTCCCAAGACACTTCAGGCACAGAGTCTCGGACCAAGTCACCCATCACAACAGGGCACTGATCTACAGAAATATTTACAACACTGTGTTTTTAAGTAATAGGAGTCCCTGCCTGTTATTTGTAGCTTGTACAGGTTCATCCTGAGCAGGACCCTGAGCACCCTGAGGAGATGTTAATAATCCTCTGTCCTTTCCCATACACCTTTACCATGGAGCTCCCCATCTGTCTGCAGGCAGTTGGTAAACAACAATTTCACATGGAAGACAGGAATCATTACATGGCTCTGCCTTCCACATGGGGAAACAGAGAAAATGGGTGACGCAGACTTTGCTGGGACTGCAAAGAGCATTCATGTAAGCCCAAGGTCTCCTACATCCCCTACCAAACACAAAACAGCCTTTTTCCTCATCAGAGGCACAAGCAGTAGGGTGTGTGTGATGGCACAGAGGGCAGGACAGAAGGCCCTGGACTTACCACAAATGACCCCATGGGATTCACAGCTCACAACAGCCCCAGGTTCACAGTGAGAAACAAGTAAACCCAAACCATGATAAGAAAGCAGAGAAGTCTCTCCCTTCCTCCCTGCTGCAGCCTGACACACACATATATCTCTTCTACAGCTCCCACCTCTGGAAGTCACATTAAAAAGTAATCCAGGGTTTGGCAAGGCCTTCAGATACCTCCATTCAGTGAATGGCACCACTGCAGAGACTGCTGGCAACGTATGTGCAGGAGGTTATTAGTGGTAATTGGGCTAATGAGTTTGCCCAGTCTGAGGGGTAATTGAATCACCTCTATTTGTGTAAGCAAATTGAGAAGACACAGGCCTGGCCCCACAGAAGTAGGTATATACCTAACTCCTATGGAAATTGATGGGAATTAGGCACCAAAATATCTTCTGAGTTCTGGGACAAACAAAAACGCCCCAGTAAAGTCAGCAGAGTCATGCCTTTGAGTTAATGGAAACAAGAATCAGGTTCTCCTACAGACACATCCAGATGCCTGGGAAACCAGAGGGAGAAGAAAATAAAGTAGTTCCAACCTTGACATTAAGAGTGCTGAAAGCACTATGTTCACTCCTCTTTCATTTTAATACATGAACTCAGGAGCTGTTGGACTCCAGATTCATGGCTATGACTGCTGAGGGCAGGTCACAGCCTTAGTGCAAACCAGATAAATAGAAACGTAAGGTGTAAAAGAGGAGCAGGCACTTTGACAGAGAGCAGAGAGAACCATCCCATGAACAATGCAGTATTTAACTGTGCAAGAACTTGGAACTGCCCACTGAACCACACACAGACTCAAGGTATGATCCCCCACTAGTACTTAGAGAAGAAAAGTGGGAGTGCACTTACTTTACTGTAGAGACTGTTCCAGTTGTGATGGAGTCTGTTTTGGAGAAAGTTGATTTCAGGTACTCAGGAGTGTTGAATGGCAATGAGATGGACTGCTCTGGCCCGGCCACGGGAGTGCTGCTGGGGGTACTGGCGAGGGAAGCAGGGGCCAGGCTGGGGACTGGAGCTTTTACTGGAGTAAGCTTCTGAATGTTCCTCACGTCGTACTTGGAAGGCCGGCCTACCTTGCCTGTCTTGAAGGCGATGGCTCCTCCCATATCTGGGCTTCCTTCCCCAGGCTTGAACAGGTGCAAGTACTTGACGTTTTCTAGGTCATACTTGGAGGCCTTCTTGTAAGTGTTGCCATTTTGTGGCCTGATGCTCTCACCCGTCTTCAGCTTTTGAATGAAGAAGTCGTACTTGGAGGCCCGTGACATCAGGCCCTGCATCTGGGAACTGCTGGGAGAGGGCAGTGGCAGGATAGTGGCTTTGGTCTCCGTCAGCATGGAGGTGTCTGGACCTGGCACCCGAATGGGCTGTGCCAGCACTGAGGACGGCTCTTTGCCCAGCTTGGAGCCCAACTCCTCAGATTTGGCCAAGTGCATGGGCCACGAGAGCTGCTCTCCAGCTTTCAGTTTGCGGATGTACTCCTCGTACTTGGAGAAGCGGGCTCGTTTGCTCATGGCATCTTCGCCGGGGAGGGAGGCAGCAGTGGCAGTGGCCTCTGAGGTAGCAGTGTTCAGCTTGTCGAAGCTGATCTTGCGGGCCAGCTCGTCCCGCATGTTCTGGTCGTCGTAGCCGAACATGCCCAGGAACTCGTTCATGGTGGTGGCGGCGTAATCCCGCAGTGATGAAGCTTCCCCTGCAGTGAAACCAGAGGAGAGAGTCACACAAGGCTCTGATTTTTCTTCTCCTCCCATACCAGCACTAGTAGCAGGGAGAGGGGGAGGAAGGGGAGAGGGGAACATGATCTACTGACGTTTGGCTCACTTGTTAGGTTTTATGACTCTTAAATTAATTTGTTTAAAAAAAAAAGTAATTAATACTGGGGTAAAATAAAAAGAGTTCATCAATGCCAGGAAAATCAATTTCCTAAATGTTCTAGCCGATGGCTTTTCAGTACATTAAACAAAGTTTCATAAATGTCTCTGCACTCTTGCCTTGGCCTAATATGAAGAAAAAGTAATTTTACTGGAAGTGAGACCAATGCCAATATGCCGAGGTTTGTACAGATCTGTCCTTGTGTATATTTGTATATGGAAGGAGGTGCACAGAGGATAGATGGCAGCATATGTAAGGGGGAGAACCCATGTGAAAATGCCGTGTGTGTGGGTGAAGAGCAAGCAAGGCTGAGCGCAGGCAGGTCAGCATGGTGTGAAATGGATAAGGGAGATGGGCAAGGCAATGCATAGGGTGGAGCAGGGGGAGGGCAGAATAGAACAGTGCAGAGAGGAGGAAAGCAGCAGAGATGGAGATGAATCAAGGCAGGGCAAGAGCAGAAAATGCTGTGTGCATGAGAAACTTGGCAATGAGGAGCACGGGAAGGAGCAGAGAAGAGAAGGCAAAACAAAGACAGGACAGCTCCCCAGCACTGCTGCAGTCCTTCCCTTCCCTGTCAATTTTGTAAGGGTTCACTCAGGTTTCTCTCTTCCCTCTCAATCCCTGTTACTGGACCGCTACTACTTGCCATGTGGGAAAGGGCCACAGTCCAGTGAATGCTATGGAAACCCACAGGCAGCCTCTCAAGCAGCCAGGAACAGCTTCCAGTAACACCAGGAAAGGGGAAAGTCCGCACAGGTGCAAAATAGGTAAGGAAGAGCCTTCTCTCCATCAGGACTTAGACTGAGGAGAGAAAGCTGTTGTCCTGATGTGGGCTCTGGGGAGGGGGAGAAAGCCAGTGCTCTGGAGCATGGGCTGGGGAAGGGGCAGGAAAGGGTTAGTCTAACGGAGCCTGATTACAGGAAGGAAGAATGAGCAAAATCTGTCCTTCCTTAGGTCTCTCCCTCCTTTCTTCCCTCCCCTACTCCCTCAGGCAGTTTCACAGGCCACCAGGACGGGAACAACACACATCTGGAGGTCACCCAATATCAGTGCAAAGGAAGAAATAAAGACTGCTCTGATGCGCTGGCTTGGCCTCATTTAGGCGTCAGTCTGACACAGCGCTCCTCCTCCTCTCCCTCTTGCTTTCTCCTGCAGAGTAAAGATTTACTGTGTGCAGGAGTCCTTCAAACCTCCCTCGTCATCTTTACTCAACACTTGCTCTGGCTCTAATGGGCAAGCACACTCCTTCCCAGGCAGCCAGCACAGGGAGCTACGCTGGCAGCAGAAGGGAAGTTCTGGGCATGGGGTCCCGCTCAAAACAAAGCAACACTGCCTTGAGACACAGTGGAAAAAGAAGACTCCAAGATGCTGCCACAGAAGAGGCCAGTAGACCCAAAATATCCCTAAGATGTGGGGAATCTGACAGCCAGGGATGCCACTTGCACAGGCAGGCACGTACACGAGAGCATTTCCGTGCACACCAGCGCCTGTCAATGAGCACAGTCCAAGTTCAATAGCCATCAGCTCCCACAAATCAGTTTTCACAGGACTCTATGGAGGAAAAGACTGCCTGTGACGGGCACTGAATGGGCAAGACCATGAAGGTCACATTCCTGCTCCAGGATTGCCCGGAATAGCTGTTTAACTGCAGCAGAAGTGCTGCTATGCCGGCTCCCTGTGTCCGTGGTTCTGGAGGAAGGCGAAGTGAAGAACGCGCCTGGAGCCTGCAAGGCGAAGGACAAAGACACACCTGCTGGGATCTGCTTTGGCCCAAAATGACCTTCCAGTTCCCAGCATTCTGCATGGGATTTGGGATGCCTGACTCCAGAATAAACACCCTGTTAGTCACAGAATGGGTGGCAATGCCCCTGCAGTGTCAGGGCATAGCACAACCTCATGGGTTGGTATTAATCTTACAAGATGTTAAATGCAGAACCATTCCTCACTGGGTCCAGTAACAAGACTCGCCTGAAGGACAATTTTATCTTTCATACACAGCATATTAATAAAATTAATTCTGCTTTAAAACAGTTCTCCTCCTCACCTCTATGTTTTTTTCTTCCCCACTTCCATTTCAGTGTAACTCTATGACCCAACAGAAGAGAATGAACCCATGAAACCCCTACTGGGTCTAACAACTTCCTGTTTCTCTTAAATCTGCTTTCCCTGTTCTGCCTTTCCTTTCTTTTTGGACCTGTAAAACAATCCCCAGTTTCCCTCACAATGCCCTGATTTCCAAGCACTGCACAGAAAAACTCCAGCCAGCCTGTGTCTAGCTGCAAGGGGAAAAAGAATACCACACTGAGGATGTGATTTGAAATCAAACAATTAAATGTGGTTTTCGCTAGCTTTAGCCACTGCCCTGAAAGCCAGTGTGGCCCATCTTTGGTACCATGTGGCCACACCTCAAGAGTGTAAATAGTTAGGTGCAAAATCCAAGCCTATAGAAAAGGGTAGGAGGTGGTTCAGAACTTCTTTTGAGCTTTGCGAAGTCTGAGTTTCAGCTTTCACTGTAATGGATTTAATCCTTGGTTCCAGATGATCACAACACGCTCTCTGATCAACAGCTTTGCTGGTGTTGCTCAGTCTTTCCTCACCCACATTTGAGATGAAGCTCTGGCCAGTTCCCACTGCTCACCCCCAGGAAGTGCAGCTCTACTCATCCAGCACGACCCAACAAGCCCAACACATGCCCTGAAGTTAAGACAACCCGCATTTAATTTCTCAGGCCCCTAACATGGAGGCTCGTCCAGTGGAGGCAGCTTACAGAAGAGAGCTGGCTCACCAGAAGGATCGTATCAGACTCAACCACCTCACCTGATGTGCACTTTCAGACAACGGTGAAGAGGTAACTGCTATTACCTATTTGAGAGAAAATCCTCCTCATATCCACAAACAGACAAAAATGAAGCAGGACAACAGCTGGGAGACACTCCCTGTGAGGAATCCTGGAAGCCACAGGAAGCATTATGCCTGTGTTTTCCTCCCCCTTCCCCGCACCGCATTTTCCTCTCCTTTCCTGTGTGATAATAAAGGGCTCCCTCTCCCCTTGCCGCTGCTCTCCATTTGTGGGCATTGCCAAAGAGCAGAGATCTGTGTGTCTCAGAGCAGCTATCATATCACAAAGGATCCGAAGCTAGCAAAAAAGGCGCTAAAAATAGCCTGCAGCAGCACACTATATATGGAAGGAAAAGCAAAACAGCCCAAACGGAGTGCAAGGTCTGGATACTGGGGGATGGGACATCCCAGCCAGGGCTCTGTCCTTTATTCCGCTTGAGAGGGAAAATATGTAGACTTGGGGGACACAGGATGATGAGCAAGGAACTGGCACTTGGCATGTATGCTCTCCTAAGTGGAGTCTCCCCAGGAAGTTAGAAAGAGAAAACTCTCCTGGTTGAAAGCAGGGCCAATGAATATTCCAAGAGACTTAGCCAAGAAGCTAAGAAAAGAAAGGCAGATCCGAAAGTACAGGGGGAAGCTCCTACTGACTGCTTTAGCCCACTGTGTAACAGACAAAGTGAAGAACATGTGTAGGAAAATCTGCCCGGCTATGTGTGCGTCAGTGAGCGACTGTGGAAAGGGATCTGTGTCAGAGACTACACTGAGAAATCTCAGTGCTATATATAAATGTGCACAGAGAAGCATGGGCCGGTCAGTGGGCAAGAGAGGGTGCCCGAATGAATGAAGAAACATATCTGCACGTCCAGATCAGCCTCTGACACCCATCTCCGGACAGACAGCAGTTTTGTGACTCCTGAATGCTCTTCCCAGGTGGACCAGGGAGGAGGCACACAGGGCAAGACTGAGCACTGACCCTTGGTCCTGTTTCTCCAAGGCGGGGCTCGAAAAGAAGCTCCATCTTGTTTCAAAGCACGAGGCTTGAATAGCATTGACCGAGTCTCTGTGAACACAACACACAACAAGCCTTCCTGTCGGCCTGGAAGGACACAAAGGTGGCCAGGTCTGGCAGCAGACCACGAGAGGTACTGGGGGAAGACGTGGGCACTAGCTGAATTCCCAGAAAGCGGACAGTGTGTGTACACATCAGGACCCTGGGACGCAGGAACCCTTCTCATCCCCATATAATTAGGATCACTTTTCCCACTGACCCACAAAGCCTGTTAGATGCAGGATTTGGTTTTCTGTGTGGCGTCTGCTTTTCACACAAGTTTCCAGCTGATGCAAGTACGGGCTCAGTTTTAAACACTGCTCAGCACTGTCAGCTCTGTACCCTCGGCTCTTATAGGTAGTGCTCAGAGTCTTCAAATCAAGGTTTCTGCAATGACTCCACCAAACCAAATTTGACTGGGAGGGCAGAGCTGTATTCCTCTCCTTTTATGACTCCTGCGACTCCCCCGAACTCCTACAAAAAATCCCTCCTTTTTGACAGAGGAAGTTCCAAATCTCACTGGAATAAATTTAGCTCACACCCAGTAACATCAGGGCTTGAGGACTTGGTGATGAACAGCTGAAAATTCATTTCCTGAACACTGACAGAAAAAGTAAATGAAAATAATTTTGTCCTTTCCAAAGCAAGGGATGTTTCTTGTGCTTTCAGGGAAATGTTGCAAATGACATTTATAACAAGGTTCTTGAAGCAGACACTCAAGACGCAGCAGCACGTCTGTTTGCAAGTCAAATCCCACGTGGTTCTATATGTAAACTGGACCCCTCATGTGCCATTACCTGCCTTAGTGACATAAATAAAGCTTCAGGCCCCCCCTCCCCTTCCTGAACAGTTACCCATTTTTGCATAAGCCTTTGACAATGCCGCCCTGCAAAGGTATTTTACTCAAATCTCTTCCCCCAGTGAGAAACCTCAGCTTCTTTTCATTTTCCCTAGTTTGGTAACATTATTTTTTTTTACATTTAAGTTCTCCTTCTTTTAGTTTTCACAGCAAATAAAAGCTGCAAATGGTGGGGTGGGGTGGAGTGGTGTGAATTAAAACAAACTAAACCAGAGTCCAGGCACAATCACCTTGTGTCTGGGAACGACAAGGGCTTTCCTATCAAAGGAAACTGAAGGTCACACTTTCCCTCATTGATCTTGCAATGTTTGTTAATTACTCTGTCACTGATGTGGCGAAGGATAATTAAACAGCTCTGTTTATATCTTATATGCATAATTATGTGCGCTGCCACTGAACTCGTGAAGACTAGAGAATGTGCCTCTCCAGAAGGGGAACGGACAGACGGAGATGAGTTTCAGCTGCATTATTAACAGGAGGAGGAAAACACGCGCACACACAAAAGGAGGAAAGTTTGATGGATTCACAAAGTGCTGAGATCAGGGGAGGGGTGCGTGCAGGTGGAGCAGATTAGGAGAAGATCTTTCAATTACAGATTCAGCCCGGCAGAGAGACAAATGGGGAGGGAGCTGCTCTGCCCTAATGGAGAGAATTCAATTCACCCAAAGCTTTTATCAAGGCTTAGCGCTCATACACCCCCTCAAATCAATCTGGGGGACACCTGGCTTTCAGAAAGGGAGCAAGAAAGTCATCTGAGGCTTTCCCCAACACCTCTTGTTGAACTCAGCTTTTGAATGAACCACAAAAATAAAGCAAAAGCAATCTGGAAGTAGGAAATACACAGCCAGAGGAAGAACACGCGAGATAGTGGGGAAAGGGAGGGAGCGGCATTTCCACCAGCTCGATCCCGAGCTCAGGGTGGGCAAAGTTGGAGGACTGGGCCCCTCATGAGGGGAGGCAAGACCCCGACACGAGTGTCACCTCAGCCCCTCCGCTGGGGCCGAGGGACCACGAAGCAGCAAGCAGGGATTGTGACATTCAGTGTTGGGTGGCTCTGTAGGGGCCCTCTGGGAACCATCCCAGCCTTGCCCTGGCTCCCTTCGGCCTCCCGCAGGCTCCCTGGAGGAACGCCTCGGTGGCCGTTCCTTCCAGAACCTTCCTCCCCTGCCTGCTCCCGTCCCGTCCCGTCCAGCCCCGCAGGTGGGGCCGCCTGTCCCGGGCCGCGCTCGGTTCCCCGCGGCGCTGCAGCTCGGGGCTCGGCCTGGGGCCTCGGGGGCCATGGGAGAGACAGCCCTGCCAGCGTTCCTGGCCCTCTCCCAGCTCACCCTGGGGCTTCCACGGTCAGTAACCACTAATCGAGGTGCACGTGTGACCATGAGCGTGGTTAGATAACTCAGCCAGCCCTTGTGTGAACACCCTGCAGAATCCACCTGGGATCTGTCACAAGACGAATCTCTGCTTCACTTTCGTGGGAATCCGAGAGCAGTAAACCAGCACCCACCACAGCTATGGCCATCTGAGTGGGGTGAAGGAACCTGGGGGGATTTGTGGTCTGGAAAGAGCTATCCAGCCACGTCCACCCTCGCACCACCCTTCTTGGGAAGGGGAGGCTAAGCCGGAGGCAAACTCTGCACGGTCCCAAGAGCAAAATGACAGGCCTCTGCAAGGGGCTCAGGGCTCTCACTCTCCCCCTTGGCTGCCAGGTGCTGCAGGACCTGGCATGGACACAGCAAATGTAACTCTGCAGCTGCCCTGGGTCAGGAAATGGAGGGGACAGAGGGCTTACCTGAGGTGGTTCCTGCCCCCAGCTTGGAGCCTGGTTCGCCACTGGAGGACCGGTAGGCATCGTCCTTCGCTGGCCCGTCTGAATCCCTGTCATCCAAGAAGTTGCCATCCTGCGAGCCCCTCAGAGCGTCTGCCTCGTCGCCGTTATCTTCCTCATCGCTGCAGCCCTTGGGCTGCACCATGTAAACCCCTTCGGGGGGCACCTCGGCGCTCTCAGTGCCCTTACATTCCTTGCCCTCTGCTCTCCCCAGCAAGGGCTCCTCATTGTACTCCCCGTTCACCCACTTCTCGATCACCTCCCTCCTTTTGTCCTCCTCGATCTTCTGCACGCGGCTGAGTCCATCTGAAAACTCTGTCCCCAGCTCTTTGGTCCCAGGCTGGGGCAGGTCCTTGTTGCTGCTCTCCTGCTGTGGCCCCTTGTCCGCACGTGCCTGCTCAGCTCCCCCGTGGTCGAAGACAACTTGGCGGCTCAGCTTGGCACAGATGGCATTTAGCTTCAGGCCGCCTTTGCGCTTGGCAGCCATCGCGGGTTTTCCTGAGGCTGCGTCAGTGCATATAGTTCTTTCAGCTGGGAAGAGAGAGGAGAAAGAAGCAAGGAAGGGCATTAGTGGGATCAGACAACTTGAACCCAAAGAGCAGAAAGATGGTGCCAACGCAATGGGCATTCAGGCATGGCGAGTCCCAGCCTCGGAAAGGTGGAGCTACTGTGTGCTTCCTAAACTCTGAGTGGAAGCCCAGCCACAAGAGCTCAGTGAGAAGCATCCTCTGAACCTGCTCTGGCCAAAATATGCCACTGGCCATCAAGAAAGAGGCACTTATTTGTGCTGGGACAGATCTGGGCTTGAAAGGCCCCAAACATCTCAGGCAGGTGAGTGCAGCACCAACCTTGGCTCCCGGCTGAGGCAGGATACGAGTTTGTTAAAAGCCCAAATTGCCCTCTCCTTCAGACTGCAGCACACCACCTGCTTCAGGTCCACAGCTCTATCTCACATGTAGTGGGTGCCAAAACCACACCAGCCAGCAACTGCACCCAAGCATCTCTAGCAAGGACAACAGCTTCCCAAGCCTAACCCTGTGGACAGTGAGGAATTCATCTGAAAGAGTTTGTGCATAGTCTCAGAGAAGAGAACCAGTATGCACCTAAAAGAACCAGAATGGAGGACAAGAGCCCTGACAAAGTGGTGAGCTGGAGCACCAGAACTAGACTGGTGTGTCACAGTAGTATGGAGAAAACAGCTGTGGGCTGGTACTGGCTGATCAGGCCCCTTTGCCTGCTTGCTGTAGCACACAGGAAATTCTGCTCTCATACTTCCCAGCACAATCAGCTAATTAGTGTGAGTTTGTTATTTTAATGTAGTTTATTCATATGTGACAGCTAGTAAAGGAGGGGTGAGAGAAGGTGGGGGGAGAGAGGAAGAAGGTAAGGTCTTAACTTCAAGGTCATGGAGAATCTTGAACTAAATGGTCTCTATCAGTCACTTGCATAATTATTGCACCAACAATTAACAAGGTTCAATCCCAAATAAAAGCAAAATAATTATTCTAAAGCAGCTGCATTGTCTCATTTCTCTCTCTACTTCTGAGAGATGCCCAGACTAAGCAGGGTTAAAGGACAGAAGGCTGCAATGGGCACACAGCCTGGCTCTTCCCCCAGAGCAGAGCCAAGGCAGACCCTGCCCTGCATTCCAGGGCTCAGGAGGAGCACTCAATACAACACTCGCTCGTCACACATGCCACAAGAGTTACTGTGGGCATATTGCTGGAGGTAGAGGTCCCTCCAAAATGGGCTCTTGGATTTCACATTGTGCTGAAAGAGGGGCCGGTCACATGTAGAGCGAACAAAACATGTCTCCAGACCTCAAATGATGAGAACGGGTTCCTCTACCACACAGGAGTCCCTCGTGGCAGCTCAGCCCACACCTCCCTGTCACCAGCACAGAGGTGCTGCTCCACAGAAGCACAGTGAGATTAATCAGACCCCCTACAATGCACCCAGAAGCCACCGTGACAGCCCCTAATCCCATAACATGACAGCCCAATACAAACAGACTGAAACTTTAGACCTGCTGTCCAACAGCCAGAGAGTGGCTGCTTAGCGTAAACTCCTGACAGCTTCAGACACGCTTCCCTGTCAAGGACTGCAAGAAAAATAACCCCCCGACAAATATATCAGCCCCCCACACAAAGGGAGGCAAAATGTACTCCTCCACTTTCCAAACGCACCCCCCGGCACTAACACCTACGTGCAATCATGCTTTCACCGAGGGAAAGCACACGATGCTCCCAAACACGTACCTCCCCATCCAGAAATTACAGCTGTTCAAAGAGCTGTGTGTATGCGCTGGCACACTCCGTAAACACAGTCCTACATGCACAGGTTAAGAAGTCCCATCTCCCCAAAATACATTCCTGTGCCTTCCCCCACGCATTCCTTTTTCACGCATTCCCCAACACAAGCCTGCAGCCCTCGCACATACAGATGGGCACAGGCAGATGCCTATAAAGCTGCAAGTCTCTATTTGCCGGCACCCACCTTCCCTTCCAATTGCATTCCCACTATTTAGGGCACAAAGTGAAGGCTGATCCTGCGGCCAGCTGGTACCACTGAGGGAATCTCAGGAGGCTGCTGTGAGCTCCAAGTGGAGCCTGGCCAGAACACCTACAGCTCATGCCTGTGGGCTCAGGCCAAGGGCCAGGAGAACCCTGCTGGCTGCGGGTGGCTGGGACAGAGCCTCCATGCAGTGCCTGCCCGGGGCCAGGGCACTGGGTCAGCACGGAATCACCAGCCTCTCCCAAACACTGCCTGGTGATTCCCCTGTCCATGTTCTCACGATAGCCAGCCCTACTTAACTGGTGAGATCAGCACCGCTCGCAGCTGGAGATAACTGGGAGGCAGACATTCGGCAGCCCAAATCCTCACTGCCCTACCCCTTTCCGCCAGGAGGGCAGATCCCATTATTCTGGTCTGGAGGTGAGCAGCCAAGTGTGTGCACCAGCTGGCAAATGAATATATAAATATTTATTCAAAGGAAAAGAGGAACAGACGTTCCTGCGGCTGCACTTGCTGCGTATGCAGCAATTCCAGGGAGCCTGCAACTTGTCTTCCATTCCTGCTCTGCCTCCTTCCATCCCACACACCCTGGCTTTGCCCCTCTACCTCCTCAGCTTCTGCCCCTCGGCTCCTGCCCTGCCCCTTGGCGTCTTTCCTTTCCCCTCTTGTGTTTGGGATTTTTTTCCCTTTAGCATTTTGAGAATCTTTTCCTAAAGTTTAAGCTAAAAGTAAAGCAAGTTCTGAAAACATACCACTTCCCTGATCTATAAAACTAACCTTCCCAGAGATTCTCTGGGAATGGGATTTGCCCTGAAATACCAGGGCTCTTGCACATCTACATCTCACCTATTCCAGTACAGGTGGAGATCGGAACTTCCAGCTTCTCCTGCCAACATTGCAACCACCTCTCTCCAAATCTGGATGCATTATATTATCTTTCCATTCCCTTACTTCCTTGTCTATGGAATGGGAGAGACATTACCTCTATCAACATTCCTGTTCCCCTCTTTTAGGCTGTCAAGTCCATGAGCAGAAGGGAAACCCTTCTTACAGAGAAATGCTGAACGTGACCCTTAGGTCGGAGGAGACCAGAGCACCTGTGTTTCATTCCCCTGGGCAGAGGGAGAGAAGCTGAGCTGCTGGACGAGGGATCTTTGTATCTGGCCAAGGTCGGGACGACCAGATCCCCGAAGCCAGGCAGAGGCACCCTTCCCCCAGGCCGCGCTCCCCACCCCAAATCACTGTTTAAAGATTCCAGGCTAAGTAAACATCCCCCTTCATTTTCTTCGTCTAAATAGAAATGTTTTGATTTCACATCAATCTAAGGAAGCCATTTATAACATGAGCCTGTCACACGGACTTTTCATCTCTGCCCGGGACAAACTCTTCCCACAAGCTCTATTTACACTGAGCACTTCCTCTGAAAACAATGCCACCGGGAGTTTACTCCTCTTTCCCCCTCTCCACACCCTTCGAGGAGACACGGGCTCTTCCCCCCCCGTACCCATCGCCGTGGCATCCTGATGGCAATCCCGCCTTTGAAGGAAGGGTAGCGGGCTGGCAGCGAGGTGGCCAGAGCTCACCTCGCCATCTCGCCGCCTCGCCAGCCCAGGCTGCCGCCCCCGCTTCCCCGGCTCTGCCCCGCACCTCCGAGCCCGGCTCTCGCCGCACGCAGCCCCTCAAACGGCACCGTCTCACCCGTTAACTCGGCAGCGGGGTGCTGCCCAGCTGGGCACGGCTGAGCCCTGCCTCCCCCGAGGGAGAAAACGGGCTGCGGGGGACGCGCGGTGTGCAGAACAAAGGGGTCGGCAGCCTGCGCACGAACGGGCCATCCCAGCCAAGGGCCAAACTGCTACTAAGAGAAGTTCGGCTTTGCAGGGAGCGGAGGAGAGAGCCTCGGCCTGGCTTTAGCTTGAGGTTAATGAAAACGCACCTTGGCAGAGGGGAGGAAGGGTCCCAGCCGGGAAAAAGCGCGCATGGGAGCGGGACGACCCAGCTGGTACGGGTGGAGGCTGACGGCAGGGGCTCACTGCCGTGGGGAGAGCCAGGGTGCAGGGCAGACCCCTGCCCCTGCGGCACCAGGGCCCGTTCCGGGGGGAGAGGTTTGCTGGCTGGGGAGGGACAGCCCTGTCACTTCAGAGGGCCGGGTACGTCGAACAGATGGAGCTTTCATATTCCTATTGAAGAGTTTTAAGCCCAGCTGAGCAGCTCCGTTCAGGAGGGAGGTCCCAGTGCCAGCTTTCCAGGAGCTGCAAGCTCTCATTCGATTAATTATTAACGGCATTATTTGGGGCGGGGAGGGGGAAGAAAGGAGAGCTGACATGCATGCACAGTCCTTTTCTTTTTTAACCACTGTGGTGCAAACTTGACTGGAGAGACTCCAGCCTGCCCAGTAGTCCCAAAGAGGGAGGGCAGCACCGCTCGCGGGGCTGGGAGGTGAGGATGCTGCACTCTGGAGCCTCTTCACACTTGAGCTGCAGTCCCTAAAATGGAGCCAAACCTTCACAGCAGAAGGCCACTGGAGCATTGGGAACATGCTTCTAAGGAGCAATGCCCTGGCACTGCCCGGCCACATGCTGGGAGCAGGCAGGGGAGGCAGCCAAATGCTCAGCCCCTACCAGAAAACATTTTTCCTTCAGCACGAAGACCTGCGTATTTTCCCAGGCAGGGCCAGGGCAAAGGCAGAATATCCCAGGCATGGCCCACAATGTCTGAGAGTGGATTTAGTGCGTATTCTCCCCTCTTCAGTTTATCAATAAAACATTTTATTGCTTTTAGCCCAGGAAATGACCTTGGATTAGTGGATGCTGTCTGTTCTGGCTGACCTTGGGGAGTTCACAAAGGCTCTTTAACAACCTCCTCTGCCCTGGAAGCATGGATCCCGCCTGTGCGTGTCTGCAAGGAGCTGGGGAAAGCCCTCGGTGCGAGAGTCAGACGTGACAGGCTCCAGCTCAGCACTGGGCAGGCAGGAGAAGGAGAATCAAAGACGTGGGAGGAGAAACGAAGTGAGCAGCCAGGGTGTCCTTAGCCAAGAGCTGCCAGCTTCACTCCCTGCTTTCCCACAGCCACGAAGGCTCTCCGCACACACCCCCCATCCATAAACCAGGGAGGAAAGGCTGGGGACTCGGCTCTGGTCCCCCCAGCCAGCGCCTGCCAGAGCACAGTCTGCCTGCAGTCCTCACTGCTCGACTTTCTCCTGCCCCCCACACTAGCATTTACAG
Source organism: Chamaea fasciata (assembly GCF_029207755.1). Lineage (NCBI taxonomy): Eukaryota > Metazoa > Chordata > Aves > Passeriformes > Sylviidae > Chamaea > Chamaea fasciata. Next base: position 296,127 of record NW_027094108.1, on the reverse strand, counting down.
ACCCACAAGGGGCGACTTTTCTCCCTATCTGCAGCTCCCAGAGCCTGGTTCAGCCCTGGCCCAAAGGGACAGAGAGCAGTGCCGGTTCCCTTCAGCAAGCCCATCTGCTTCCCTTTGCCCAACCTTCTCAGCTGCAGAGTTCAGCTGTAATTTCCTGGTGCCAGTGCGGGGCAGTGCACAGAAGTGGGCACTGGGCAGTGAGTGACAGGACACCCTGAGAGCAGGGGGAAGCCATGGGCTCCGGAGATCCTCCTGCCCTGCACTGGGGCTGCCAGCCAGCTGTGCTGCTCCTGTTTCTCACCTGGCCATTTGGCTGCCCCCGTGCTGCTGACAAGGTTTCTCTGGGAAAAGAGCTTATGAACACAAGGAGCCCCTCCTTTACCCAAGCAGAAAACAGCCACAGCATCTCTGAGCAGCGTGTGTTTTCTGTGCAGGAGTGTACTTCTGAAGGGAGGGAATGGGACAGGAGAAGCCGAGAGGAATTCTCCTCCTTAGGGGAACAGACGCTACAAGCGAAGAGTGGTGAGTGCTGAGCTCTAAGTCAGGGCCAGGTCCTGCATGCCACAGGGCACAGACAGCCCACCCCCTTAGGCCACCCCCTCGCTGCCCTCCCCTGTCAACACAGAAGCCTCCCTTTTTAGCCACGTCCTCTCCAGTGTCCCCTGCTACTGGACACAGAAGGTCCCCATCCTCTCCCGCAAACATCTCAACCCTTCCAGCGCTGCCCACACAGAGAACCCCTCCTGGCACTGCACACAGGCCAGCAGGACCCCCTCCCCAGTGCCTGCTCCCAGCCCCCAGGTGCCCGTCTCCTCCAGCCGCATCCTCCTGAAGAGCAAGCCCTAAAGTGTTAACGGCGATTGGTGAAATGGCACAGCAGATTGCTACAATAAATAATTTACTGATATTTATAAATATTCAAATCAGCAAGCTTCAGAAATTGAAAGGGGGGGACTCAGTTGACGGGGAGGAGGGATGTTTAGGGAGGGGAGGGGGGTCTGACATTAATTCCCAGGCTCTCCAAATTCACTCGAGAACTGTTTCTCATTTCAAACAAATATTAAATCTTTTGGTGTCAAGCCTCCAAAAATAAAATATCAAAGAGAAAGTCACCACCCCCTTGGTGGCCGATGCCTTGTCTGCCACGACTCTGGGTGCCCTGGGCGGCCCTGTCCTCTGGAACAGCCACTTACTGGGGGACTGATGGCAGCCTGCACTGGCCAGGCGCCTGGGAGCATGAGCTCGCACACCCCCACCTGTAATGCAGCCCACCACAGCACCAACCACCACCCAAGACAGGAATCCCCATTACTATTACCTACAAGACCTTGCCTTCATCTTCCAGGAGGTTTTCTAAATCCCACTGGGAAGAAAGGGCTGAAAGTGCAATGAAGATGGAATCGGGACTCTCGACTCCACTTGGGAGCACAGCTTTGTGACAGAAACAGAACAGGAGGTCAGGCCTCCTGACTTTCACTCCTTGCCTCTGGAATGGAATTTGGTTTTGGTGATTCAGGCGGGGGATTAAGAGCCAGAAATGCTGGCTTCCAGCCTGGTTTCCAACCACAGTGTAACCGTCAGTCTCCCCAGCTTTTTGTGCCTTAGGTTCCCCATGCAGGGGAGGGGGAATGAGGACAACTGCCCACCAGGGAGCCTTACCCAGTGCTTTGGGGTCTCTGTATCAGCACTCTATGTCACTGTGCTGGATTGTTACAGAGTCTTTTCCACCTCTGAGCATCCCACTGAGCCCTCAGATGGCCAAGGGAGATGATCCCATGTTTTCCCCTGGACCACCCCATTGGTAACACAAGGCTCCAGCATGGGGTGAACTTCCCCTAGATGAGTAATGGCTTTTCTAATGCACGGGCAGGCTGTCAGCTTCCCTACTCCCAGTGTTTTATGGGTTTAACTGAACGGCTCTGAACTCCCTAGTAAGAAATAAAGTTATCCCTCAGCGTCCCTTCTAAACATTTCACTCAGTGCAAACGGTGTTTAAGAAAAATGAGGACATATTTCTTCTTAAGGATGCAGTATCCCCCTTCAGAGGCCTAATTTATGCCATATATCACTGGCCAGGGAGAGAAAGGCAGTGCAGACCTCACACTAGGAGCGAGCTGGCCCTAGCACAGCCGCTCCTGCTGCAATGGTGCAATGGGCTGCAACTCAAAAAGTCCTCCAGAGTCCGCAGAGCCCGTGCTGAAGAGCCGAGCGGGCTGGCGGGCAGCAGAGCAGGATGGACACCCTCACAGTCTCGGCGCTGCGCTGCCTCCCCGGCTGCCGCACCTGCCGCAGGCCCCTCCTCACCTGCGCGGGCGCAGCCCAGCCCGGGCCGGCGCCCCGTCCCCTCCGGGGCTGAGGGGGGACAGCCCCCCGGCCCCTCTGCCTCACCCCACCCCGACACTCCTTTCTCACCTACCGCTGACCTGCTCCACCAGCTCTTCACAGGCATTTGGCACAGCTGGTGGGGAAGGTGGTTCAACTTTGAGCAAGGATAGGACTAATCCTTCTTCACAGCTCTTTAGTAACGCGCGTCTGAATCTTTTCCTAGGCAGAGCTCAAAAATGACTCTAAGTGTGCTTTGATCTTGCCTAACCCCCAGCTTCCTCACTCGGAGAGCCACTAAGGGTCTGCTTCTCACCCGAGTGCCAAGGCAGAGCTCCTCATCTCTGCCCTTCCCTTTGCCTTGCTCTGCACTCATGTGCCCTGGAACCTCCAAAGGACAAGAAAAAGAATGCCTTTCTGCATGCAAGTAACAACAGGAAGCTTCTACAAATTTACAGAAGGAGCTGAGTGTGAAGAAGAGGGGAAAAAGTGGGGAACAGAGCCAGGAATTCTGATGCTGCTCCCCACTCTGCCACTGTTCCTTCTCTTTGAGCAAAGGACATCATGCAGGCTCCCCTTCATGGATCACCCATTGGGAAAGGATTTCTTGCCCAGCTTAATGAGCCCAGTGCCTTTGCAATTTTAGGTACTATTGCAAATCGAATAACAGCAGAGGAAAAGCATTGATAGAGGGCAGACTGAAGCTCAAAAGTCCCTTGTGTCCTGCAGCAAACTTCCTAGTTCATTTGTCAGCGCAGGATCTTTGATAAGACATTTCAGCTGTTTTCTTCCTACGAAAACCTGCTCTCAGTGCTCCAACCCAATGCAGTGAGCAGGGTCTTGGGCTCCCCAGGCTGAGCAGCGGCTCCCTGGGAACCTTCTGTCCTCACCATCTTTCTTTCAGATAACAGAAAGCCAAAAGGATCAGCTTTTCTGATCCAGTTTCTCTTCCTTATTTATTTGTTATTAATTTTTTAGTCTGGTTAAAAGGTTTACTATCCAGAGGAGCATAAGTAGCCTCACTCAGCCTAAGTAACTATAAATCAGGCAGAACTGCTAACATCTACATCACAATCCTGCCATCAATCTCCCCACAGATTGTGAAGAAAACCAAGGGGAAAAAGATGTGAAAGGGAGAGTGAGGAGTAATAGCTCATCACCCTCAGGTCCCTGCAGGCTCCCTGTGGCCCACAGAAAACTCCCTGTGAAGCCAGATGTGTTGTCAGGGCAGCTAAATGCAAACACAGTGTCTAACTTCACCTCTCCATAGCACAGAAGCACGGCTGGAGTGCTGTGCCAGGAGGACACAGCGGATGCAGAGAGGGAGGGAAGGGGTGGTGGAAGCCGAGGGCTGGGAAAGCCTCTGGAGCAAAGCCTGCTGCCTCATGTGGGAGCCAGCTCCCAAGGAATGAAGATGAGGGCAAGACATGAGCCTTTTGGAAACACTGCGCAGACCCCTCTCTAAAGGCTGGAGGAGTCAAGGCAAGGGGTGCAGGGAAACATGGAGCGAGATCAAGAGGGAACCAGACTTGGCAGCAGATACCTGACACCAGGGAAACAAAAAAGACCAGAGAGAGACGACAAATCCCTTAAAGGATAGATTCAGAAGGGAATTGCTCCAAGTTCCATCAGTTCCTCTTGGTGACCGCCTTTAATGAGTGATTTTACAGAGAACCCAAAACCACCATGAACCAAGTCAGTGGAGAGCGGCTCCCTGGTGTCAGGCTGGGCTCGTCCCTAACTGAAGGCACGGGTTAAGTGAGGCAGCTGCTAAAATAGGGTCCCTCTGACCCTTTGGTAGTTGGTCGGCAGTTTAAGAGCAATTTGCAATCCCTTTCAGCACTATTAAGCTCAGACCCAACAAAGAATGCAGACTGCTAATTAACTGCAGTGGGAAGTCGGGAGCTAAATAGGAGTTGGAAGCGTGAATGCTTGTTGCACCACTAAGAAATGCAGGGCCAGAGAAAGTTCATTATTGTGGTCTTTCAAGGTCCTGCAAAGTAAATCAGTGTGTCAGCCTGCAGGAGGTGAGTGAAACCTCAGCAAGGGCTGCATACAAAGAGCAAACCAGAGCATCTCAGCCTTCCAGCTCATGTTTTGTCCTCTCCACAGCCCCTGGCTGCTGCCTGAGCTGTATGTGAGCAGGTAACTGCTCTGGGCTGGGTGTGCAAAGGGGGGATTCGGCACCCTTAGAGGTTTCTGTGACCCCCAAGTGGGGCTGAACTCCTTTGTGAATCCAGAGCAGGTACCCCTTACACACAGCACTGGGAGCTCAAGGGATCTTGAATCCCTGAATACGTCTGCAAACCTTGTGCGGTGTGGTTAGGAGAAATGCTTCTGTCCTGTTGGAAGGAATGATCAGGCCAGGGGAGAAAGAGCTCTGGTGTGAAAGCAGTGGGGTCATGCCTGAGTTGTTAACTCAGCAGTCCAGTCAGAGCGGCACGGGAGAGCAACCCCATGGCTGGGCCATGTGGGCACTCACCCCGTGCTTCCCAGTGCTCACACCACTCTAATCCTGTGTCTTGCCTTTTGCTGCTCTTCCTTCTGGTCATTAGGGCTCATCTTCTTATCTCCTATGTCCTCATGAGCCCATCCATGTGCCGGCGCTATCACTGGCTGTAAACACCCATCCGTGGGAACACACATGTGCATGGAAACGTGGTCGTGCAGGTACACTATCACATGCAGAGGCACACATGACCCTGCTCACAAACACACACAACTAATGCTAATGCGCACCAGCCTGTGTGTGTAGCTGTGACTGCAGCGGTGTCACATCTGCACATACATACGTGGACATACAGACACAGCACCTGCACCCCGCACACACCTGGCCCCGCTCAGCCCGCACACGCAGCCAGCACCCCCCAGAGCCCACCAGCACCCAGGCAGAGCCCAGGAGCAGCCACACGTGCAGCCGGCACAGGCAGCCGCCGGCGTGGGCAGAGCACCCGCGGGCGCTCACGCCACGCACACGCTCAGCACGGGCCCGCACGCCAGATGCGGTTTGCTCTGCAGCTCGGAGTGAGAGGACAGTGGACTCCCAGCTGGACCCTGCAGCCAGACTTGCAGCAGGGACAGACACACTCCCCATCCCGCCACAGAGCCCCTCTGTAGCCCCAGCCGATCTGCAGCTCACACCTTAAGGCAAACAGAGCACCGGGGAATGTCTCACTGGAGCTGACGTCCCGGCAGAGTGTGTGTGCCGGCCAGGGGATCTCTCCCTCTCCCTCTCTCTCTTCCACTCGCATCTTTTCATGAACTCTATTTCTCTTTCCTTTCTGAAAACAACTGAGCTGTAAATACTGTTTAACCTTCTTCCCCCCTTCCCCCTCCCCTCCGCACTATAAAAACACAAATATGCCATAACTCAGCTGGCTCAGCCGCCGCGCCTCCAACATGCCCTGCTCCAGGCCTCTCAGGAAGGTCATAACAAACGACTTTCCGATTCAGTGCTCCTGAAATAATTTTGTGTATTAAAACCTGAATCTGCACTTTCTGGACCGAAAGCCTCTCTTAATTATGGCAAGCGTCCTTGGGATGGACAGTGATCCTTCACTACAGCACTGCTAACCAACCGGAGAGGCAGTGGCTCTGGCTCCCCACCACCACCTCCTCCCGCTGCCCCCTCCCACCACCACCCAACCCACAGCCCCCCTTGCTCCCTCGCCCCCCCGCCTTCCCTTTGCCCAATCTGTTTTCAAAGTGTGTCTGTCCTTTATTAAATTGTTTTCTTTTCCACATTATCAGTTGCCATGGAGACCTCATCTCTCGGATTATTTGAATTTCATTATATCTATTGATTTGGGAGCATTTCATCTTTTTTATTGTTTTTCTGTCAATTTTCAAAACGAATAACCATCTAATTTGCGTCAGTGCTGATTATGTTTGTCCCTCAATAGAGGTCGGCAGCTGCGTCGGGGAAACAAATCAATGGGAAACCATCATAAACCTCCCCAGTACAATCTCCAGGATATGTGGGTGACATTCCACGCCTGCGAGAAACACTCATCATATCCAAACTTCTTTCTTTCTTTTCTTTTTTCTTCTCCCATTCTTTTTTTCTTTTCCTTTTCCCCCTCGCAGATAGCTCTGCTGGTCAGTGGCAGGTACCATTTAAAATCGTACTTATTTTACCCACAGACATGTACAATTTTGGGCACATCACATTTTCAGACAGGGAGGGGACACGGGTAAGAGAAGTGGGAAAGAATATTTTCTTTTTGTAGGAAAGAACGGAAGAAAAGAATGACGACGGAAAGAAAAAGAGGAAAAGTAGATGGGGATTGCAAATTGCTTACTATGTTTTTTTTTTAAATAATTTATGCAATTTTAAGCATTTATGTATAAATTTTTTAATAAGCCACCCTGGAGCAAAATAGCCATTAACATCCCAACGTCCTTCTGTCCAATGGGCTCTTGTGCAGGATCAATTTCCGAGAGTACTTTCCTTTTTTTTTATGACATGATAAAATGCTTTTAAAGCAACTTACACAAATATGGAAATTTTTTCCCCTCCTCTTTTTTTCCCTCTCTCTCTCTCTCTCTCTTTTTTTTTTTAACAGCCTCACTTATTCACCAGGGAGAGCAAGTGAGTGAGAGTGTATGTGTGTGTGCTGGGGAGGGCAGTTGGCAGAAGGATAGACCCAGCCCTAACTGGAATGGACCTGCCTGTCCTTCTAACAAGGGCATAAACTTTCATTAGCGATGCACACAGTCAAAGGCAATTTAGGGAAACGCGCTGTACAGAAAAGGAAACCTCAGCGTTTTTACTCGGTGGCTCCTTGGCTCCGTCCAGGGGGCTCTATCCTTGAGCTCAGCTTGCGCTCTCCAACCAAAGTGACCCCACTGGCCACGGGGGAGGCAGGAGGGAGCCAGAAGGAGGCTGGGGCTGCTCTGGGGATGCGTGCACCCGGCCACGCCAGCAGCCTGCGCGCCCCGAGCTGGGCCAGGGGGGCCAGTCAATATTAATGTCTTGCTGGAACACACTGGTCCTGCAAGAGGCTCAGAGGTATCTGTTGCCCTGCCCAGTGCGGAGCTTCATCCTCCAAGGGGCTAGTCCTCCCCAAAGGTCTCTATTTTGGGTTTCTGCACACTGACAAGGAGCTTGCAGCCTCCTGATGCCCCGTTGGGGCATTAGTTACAAGCCGGCTCTGCCCAGACCAGACAGATGTGTCGCTGCTGCTCCTGTTTCCACAGGATATACAGACTAGTTATTTTTGCAGCTGGGATATGTTTGGCCTTACACAGGAACCTGGAAAATACCATTCCTAAAGGGACGGTTCCTGCCACTGGCCTCAGGAGCACGCACGGCTCTGCAGAGGATGGACACGAGCGCACGGTTGGAGGGAGAACAGCCCAACATGAGGGGCTTGGTGGTGTCTAAAGTCATGACCATGTGTTGGAAATGAAGCAAAACTATCACTCCAGGTAGCATTCGCTTGGCCCTTTAGCTTTGAGGTTGAAGTTCATGCACCCTAAGCCAGCTACACGTTATACGTGCCCAAGCGTGGCAATCCCCGTGCAAGTCCCTACTACTTGCTCCAACATGAAGACCTGACAGTGGTTTTCAGACAAGAGCAGATTTCTTTACCTTTTTGTATGACATACATCCAGAGATAACACAGACCTATGAATTTAATCCTACCAACAGCAAGTCTGCACATTACTGGTACCTTTCCCAAATCCCTGCACTCTCCCAGCCCCATGCAGCCCCAGTGCAGGCTCAGCCCCTGCAGTACTGGCTGGCACAGAGATGGGCATACACCTGCCCCATCTGCCATGTTTGTGGGTATTTGAACTAAAGCAGAGGGGAAGAAAAAAAAAATTCCAGGGGCAGCCAATGCTCAGCTGGAAAAACACAAAGTGCCGAGAACAGCAAACCCAATCAATAACAATCACAACCCCAGCAGCGGGTGAGGAAAGCATGAACTGTTTTGGCCTGCTCCCTGCATGCTCACCCACTTGGGAAAACACAGACTCCCCAGAGGCCCATGATTTCATCCCCTCCCACTCCACCCTACACTCACCCTCACCAAAAAGCTTTATGGAGTGCAAGTCCCCCATGCTCCTGTTCTGGCCAGAAACTTAGCAAAGAGGGGAGAGGGGCCCTGCACAGAGGAACTGGACTCCCAGGAATGAGCTGGCACCCGAGAAAGGTTCTTTCTCCCAGCAAAGTGCTCCTTACACCCCACACCCTCCTAACCCTTCCTCCCCTCCAAAGTTTTGCCCTTTGTGCCCCTCTTCCCATCCCAGCTGCTAGCCTTGGCCTTAGGGCGCTCTTCTTCTCCCATCCTCTTTCCTCAAGTTCCCAGCACCATTCCACCCTTCTTCCTAGCTTCTCCTGCCAAAGCTCTTGTGCCCCAGTCTGCACCCCCATACCCTCTTTACACCTCTCTGCCCTCATTCCCTGTGGACCCAGCAGCCAGGTCTGGCAGAAAAAGCTGGGCTTCCCAGAGGACCAGCCCTGCCAGGGACTGGTAACCAGCCTGGGGAGGGGGAACGTGGAATTCTGTTAGGGAAAACATGGGAGCTCTCCCTTCTCCTGGTCTTCCATCACTCCTCACTCAGACTGTACAGATTTGGGGGATTTCGCTGTAGCAGCAGAGGTCAGCAGGAGTTGAAGGTTTTCAGATCATATATATCACTCTATATGGTCTTGTCTATAGTGAGAGCTAAATATAGCCAAGCCAAACCTGGAGGTGACTTCAGTGCTGTGGTGCGGGGACAGCAGCCACTGCACAGTCACTCTCCACCTCAAAGCAATGCAGATGTCAGAAGTCACAGTCCAAAATCAAGGATGCCTGTGAATTCTCTGTTCTCACACTGCCAGGCGTGTGAGCCAGGCTCTCACCCTCTCTCAGGTCTCCATGATTCCTCATTTTGACAAGTCAAAATGAAACATCATCTTCTTGTTTCAAGGTCCATTTTTTCCATGGGATGTTGGACCCTCCTATGTATGACATGCCAGCATCTGTGTCAGCACAGCTACTTAAAAACTTAACCAGTGGAAGAAGCTCTGAATAGAAGGGGAAAGTCTCTCGTGTGGGTCAGAATAATTAGACTGAACTCAAATTGGCTTTAGGCATCTGCTGCTGTGTCTGAGCAAAATCAAGCCATGCTGCTTCCATCAGCATCTCTCTGCTGTTGGCCTCACCCTGCAGAACTGAAGGGATCACATACTGCCTTGTATAGGGCATCTCTGGGAACAAGACTTGCCTCAACTGAAGCCATAAAGCCTTCTCATCCAGATATCATTAAAGCCAAGAGAAAAGAGGCCAGACAGGGAGATTGAGATGAGCCATTTCCCCAACAAACTTGCTTCCCTTTTTCATTCGCTCCTTTCTTTTTTTCCCCTTTAACTGTCATTAAAATAACAAGTTTCTGTTACAGTCTAAACATTCCCACATTGTATAAAGGGTTATGTTACACTAGAGTCACCGCCGGGCCCAGTGTTTGCACAGAAACCTCACTGCAGGTCCCCCCTCCTGACGAAGTGACTTATTAAAGTTTAAACAGTAATTAACAGAACAATAAAAATAAAGGGATGTTTGGGGAGTCGTAGTGCACACAGGGTTTTTGGCAGTGCCAGCACTTTTCAGTGCCCTGCGCTGGCAGAAAAAACGGCTGCAAAACCAGTGGGAGAGATCGTGTGCTGGAAGGCAGGAAGAGGCCGCAGCAAGGCCAAGGTACCAGCCCCGGCATGAGGGTGTAGGGAGCAGCAGGATGCAAGGAAGGGGTTTGGGGGACAGGGGAAAGGATGCCAAAGGGTCACCTGGCAGGATGCTGATCAGATCCAGGGGTCCCCACCAGCCCTGCCCTCTGTGTGCACATCAGACAGCATCAAGAACTATCACTGCCTGTTCTCCCATTCTGCTGAGATGGCCTGGACAAGTCCCCAAAAATCTGCATTTGGAGACTCACATCTCAGAAGCCAGAGCTGGGTTTTGGGGAAGTGGCTCCTTTATATCGAAAGAGGAGTAGAGAGGAAAGAGCAACCACAGAGAAAAATCTTGCAAATAGAGAGACCTTCTACAGGAGACTCCAAGACCAGGCCCCTCGCCTGGGAACTTTAAAAACAGACAGAAGATGTCTTGTAGGGACTGATCCTGCCCTGGCCCTGCGCAGGTGTGAGCTGCAGATCCAACAGCATCATGAAAGTTCTGGGGTCATTCCCTCCTGAAATGCAGCCAGGGCCAGCATCACAGGGTCAATCCCTAGAGCCTTGCCAGAGCCAGAACTTTCCCAACCCATGTGAAGTTGGCTAATCAGAGCTCCCTTTACAGGAGAAAACCTGCTTTTCCTCTGTTCTGTTCCCATTCCCAGTAGCTTGGCTTGCCCAGGATGAGCTCTAGAGAATGTGGGTAGAGTTTAAGCTTAGGTTGTCAGCCCTCCCTATTACCCAACGTGCAGCAACTCAGAAAGATCACATCTGAAGATATTTTTGGTGCCTATTGTAGCTATTCTCAAATGTTTGCCTCAGTAGCTCACAGTGCTAGCTGGCTCCAGCCCTGATGTGTGACTCAGTACACACAGCATTGTGAAGTCCCATGTTTGCTAAATCTCTTCCAGTACAACTGTTCAGTTTGCAAATAAAAAGACAGCTCCGTGAGGGTGTATCTTCTGTGCAGAGGGAACTCAGGGAGTGCTGCCTTGAGCCTCTCCCAAATCTACAACTTGGCTCCTGGTCTGCCTGGGGAGCAGCGTGGATCTGACCTGACCTGGGGACTGCCCTGCTGCTGTGAGGAGACACAGGGAGACACCCACCACCAGCTGCTCCCAGTCACCCCACAGCCGCCCTTCCCTCTGCTGGGGTGCAGGAGGCGGAAACCTCAGGAGATGTCCGCAGAAGTCTCAGTATTGCACCAGCACAGGTCACCCAAGTGAGACACTGGGATCCAGCGTGCCCGCTCACACTTCTTGGAGGATAATTCCCTTTGTGAGGTGGGCTTGGCAGTGCCAGGTTAATGGTTGGATCTGATGACCTTAACGGTTTCTTCTGACCTAAACAATTCTATGATGTTGTGAATTCAGCCCAGGCTTCCAAGGTCCTGGTTTATTAAGCCATGAGGAAGCCTGCATCAGCCATGACAGCCCTGCAAACGAGTGCCAGGGTGGAGGGCTGGCATGTCAGGGTCCAGAATTAATGAAACCAAAACCCTTTCAACTTTGGTGATTCTACTACATTTGGGTGTAACTTGATAAACTTGCCTGGAGCTCCAGGGAGGACATGAAATGGAAGCAAGGGGGAAGGGGGAGGTTGAGTTGATGCCCTTTTACTTTACACCTGTGTTTTAACTGGGGCCCAGCAGCTGAACTGTGTGGCACACAGCTCCCCGTGCCTCCCTTGCTGCCTTGTCCCATTCAGCGCCTCCTTCCCTGCTCAGCATGTCTTCACAGCAGCCTTCCTGAATCCTCGTGGGGTCCTCAGGTCCCACTGCCAGCGTGGTAAATGGGATGTGGGAGATACATCTCCATTCACAGCCTTGTTTGCCCAGCAACACCATGTACTCTTATCTCCAAACTTCTATTGCAACCTTTTTTTTTTTTTTTTTTCTCTGTGGCTTTTCTCCCTCCCTGGGAAATCAGGTGTCACTGGCCTGTTCAGACTTGCCCTAGAGACAGTTTCCAAAGCAAGCCCCTGAATCTACTGCAAGTCAGGCAGGGCAACCTCCGCCTGAAACCCCTGATCAGCTGAGCTGCTGGCTCTGGTTTTTTTCTTCTTATTGCTGCCCCAAGCAAGCTGGATGCACAGGAACAGCAGCCAGGATTCAGCACTGGAGCAGGATGTCGTCAGGGTCAGCAGTTCACAGGAAAGGCAGGTACAGGTGTCTGTCTTCCTGACTCACCCCTGAGGTCTCTCTGCACATTCCCATTCTCTGAACTGATGTTAGCTGAACTGCCAGTCCCTTTCTGGAGGACTCTTCTCCCCAGTGACTGAGGATGGGCAGCTCATCTCCAAACACTCAGCCCAGTGCCTCAGCTCTTCCCGACTTGCTGGGCTTGATCCCTCTCTGACTGATCTTATGCTCATGTCACTCTGCTTGGCTCAGGAGAATCATTTCCCAGCTGACACCACATCAGTGACAGACGGGAGCTTATGCCTTTCCACTGCCACTCACACTAAACTGAGAGAAAAAGAAACACCACCCAAATCTGAACTTTTCATCCCATTCACCCAGCTACGGGATGTTTCTCAACTCCTGGCTGCACTGGAGTCAGGGTCTCCAGACTCACTTGCAGTGGGAGTGGCAGGGCTTGAGAGGGGAGAGGTGTTGAACAAGTACAAGAAGGTGCAAATAGAACAACAGAAGGTGCCCCCAGGTCAGCACTCACGTGCATTTTCCTCGGCCATGTCTGAGGAGACTTGGAGTCAGAACAGAGCACAGCTTTGCATGGGGGTCTCAAACATGTTCACAATGCAGAAAGACTGTCCTGTGCACTTCCTTTTCCAACACGTCGTTCAGGATGTCTCTACAGCAATGCCAGTAACTGCCTGTAGGGAATGTTATGTTAGAAGATTATCTAATGCACTCTTAATCATCTGGTCTTGCAATCTACAGTGGGAAATCAGAGCAGCCAGCACAGTATGACCCTTCCTCTAGACACCACTGAGTTCAGATACCATTATCAGTGGTAGCCTGGTCCATGCCCCAGAACTTAAGCTCTCTTTTGGTTAACAGGCCATGAAATTATTTAGACTATTCTTCATGTTACATTCTGTTATATTTGTAATTAACACACAAGATCAGCAGTGCCACATTCTGTATGTTGCTGAATACAGGGGAGACAGTACTTAGAAGCACTTAGTCTTAACCTAACTGTCCTGTGAGGTTTAGGGGAAGCCAACTCTTCAGAGGAGACCTGTCCCACAAGAAAAGGGTTGGGTATTGTCAGAGACCTTAAGCTACATATGTCTGCAATATGACATGGGAACCAGTACCCTAAAATCTGGTCGTATCTCCTTTTTTCGGAAGGGACTTTTAAACAAAAGCAAACAGTCTGCCAGCACGCTCAGTGTTCAGCGCCATCTTCAATCAGGGAAGCCTAATTATACCCGTTATACTGATGAGGAAGTACTGGCACAAAGCTACGCATTCACATGGCTACAGATACAAAGCAAATCAGTGGCAAAGCTGGAAATAAACCCAAGAATCATGGTGATGAGCTCATCACCCACCTCAGCACAGTCCCATACCGCTGGTTATGACCGGTCCTACCCATGTCCTGCAGGTTACAGAGCTGGTGTGGAGCCCACCACCCACGTGCTTAACAACTAGAGGTTTCAATCCCTGTGCTGAGATGGTTTGGGGTGCTCTGTGACACTTAGGAACCGGTCACATCAGCTGGCCCACAAGGACCAGTCAACTCAGCTCCCTGTACCAGCGAGAGACAGACTGGTGGGCTGCAGACACCCAACAGCCAGAACATCAGGTCTGAGCTACTAAGAGACCCTGTGACCACAGGGAGCAGGCAGGGATGAATCATCTGCTCCTTCTGAAGCAGCTTAATCAACTTCTCTGCATGTGGATCCTCGCAGCAGGTCCAGCCTGAGCCCTCTACATATTAATGATCCCCTGGGACACAGAGCCCAGAGATTTTCCTTGGCACCAGGGTCCAGCACTTGCCCTGCACTCTCCCCGCCAGGTGCGGGGTGCTCTGGTCTAAGAAAGGCTGCAGAATCCCTCGGGACTGAGAGTCATTACATAAACAATACAGCAGGATCATGGGCTGTAATTGTAAAAGCGCCAGAGGTCTTGGCACCAGAGTCTGCCTCAGCAAAGGCCTCTATATGGAAACCCAAACAAAACAAACAAAAGCCCAAACTCTCTTGGTGCTTAATGAATAATAATAAATAGTAAATAATAACCCTAAGAGCCAACCTAGCGAGACAGATGTGAAGCACCAGGGCAGCTCTGAGGAAACACTGGCCCTACAGCCGCTGCCCTTCCTCCCCAGTTTCCAGTACACTAAGCTCAGGTCATCAGGTGCTTGCAGGGTCAGGTCCAGGGGGAAGCCCGAGATTTCTGTCAAGAATGGGGGTAAGAACTGCAGCCTTTGTATGTCCCTGGCCTGGGATGTTCACCTGCTAAGTGAGCACACAGCAACCCATGCCCAGCTCCTTCTTGCTGCAGATCTCTCTTTAAGAGCTAAAGGCAAAAAGAAGCAGATGGAGCTGAGCAAGGGAATCCAGGCAGGTGTGAGTCCGGAGAAGCCTCTCCCCAGCATCATTACAGTCTGGACTCAGAGTCCCCCACCTGTTCTGTGCAAGCTGAGCTCCCGGCAGGACACCAGGATAGCTGCTTGGCAGGGACATGGGCTGAAACAAAGGGCCTAATTTAAGTATTTTTATAACTCGTTGCTTGTGACAGTGGGTTTAGCAGTTGCCAGCCATCTGGAATAAAGAATTACAGCCACCTCCCCTAATCCTATATTGCCTAAACCCTAAAGCTGGTTATGGTGCAAGGATGAGGCAGCAGGTTGGGAGGAGATAGTGATGGGAAGGTGGGGGTGGAGAAGGGACCGCAGGAAAATTGTCAAACTTATTTCTCTTTCCTGCAAGGTGCTGGGTGGCCCCAGATATGTCAGAAGTATTTTTGCTAAGAATCAAGAGAAGACAGAATGAACAAAAACAGGGGAGAAGGGAGACGAGGAGTCCTCCATGACCACACAGTTGCATGCACCACACACACACACGCACACAGAGGCTTACTGGTCTGCGCAGGGCTGTCAGGTAAATTAGATCTGAAAGCTGACAATTTCTGACCATATTTCCTTGATTATTTCAAACAAATGCACACCAGCCGCTGTAAGGAGATTAAAGTGACATAAACGTCCCGAGTGGGAGGAGGGAGGGCAGAGAATTCAGGTCACCCCCATCCGTCCCCCATTTGACAGCCGCTATATCGCTATCCAATCCAATAAAAAAATCCCCCCCTTTTGCTTTAATTAATTTTACAGCTAGCTTGCTTAATTACTTTCAATCAAAATCCTCCTGCCATCGCAAAATTAGAGATGGTTGAGCTCCATTAGCCTAAATTCTTCATTTCCATATAGAAAGAGGCTCCCTCGGCAAAGCCAACAGGGCTCCCTCCTATTCTAGCTGCCATCGGACAGATGCCTGTCCCTCTGTCTCCAGTTCCTTGGGAGAAGGAAGGCGGGAAGGATACAGTCCTGTTCCCACCTTCCCCTTACACAGAGCACTCAAGGAGCGCCCTTGCACGTGGGAGACCACTCTGCTCACAGCAAAGACCTCAAGAGGTGAGGACAGCCTGCCATCCTGGCCCTTTTATGGCCGTGATGGAACGAGCTTTTCCATGTCTGTCCGAGGAAGCTGGAAGGCCGACAGTGTTCCCAGCACTGGGGACAGGATCTGGAAGGGACAATGCTCCCACTACAGCTGGTTGGAGCCACTGTCACCCCACACGTGTGCAGGCATCACTGACTTGAGATGATCTCAGTGGACACGTGGAAAGCACTTTGAGGGGACACAGGGGCAGATCCTCTTACATTTGCCTGCTGTGGGTTCGGTGCCTTCCTTCAGAGCATCGGGCACTGTGGGCCACCGACCTGTGACAATCCTGCAGCTGCCACAGGCATCAGCAGCACCTCTCTCCGGCAAAAAAATCCTGAACTGCCCCATTCTGGGGACAATGGAACTTCCTCTGAAGCACAGGGAGTGGCAGCAATAAGCTGCATGCACTTTAGAGGAGACAAGAGGAGACTGGGTGGAGAGGATGGATGCAGGAGGAAACCCTGGAAGGAGCTGGACACTCTGGGAGCAGAGGACAACCAGTTCCTCTCAAAGGACTACAGGAACTGGAATTATCCAGACCATTCCATGCTTTCCTTCCATTTTCTCTCATCTTCTATGGTCTTCTCCTTTTCCACATACCCAAACTAATTACAGAGCAATGGTTCTACTGGAATTTTATGAACACTGAGTACTCTGTGCAGCCCTGGGGACCAGCCAGTGGAGCCTGGCCCCTGCTCCCTCCTCCCAGCATCTGCCCAGGACACATGTGCATCTAACCTCGAGCTGCAGGAAGGTCACACCAGCAGCCCAGTCTCTGCACTTCCCCACCCTTCAGAAAGCTCACGGGGATTCATAGGCACCAGAAGCTCAACTCCCCCCCAGCTCCAGGGAGGACAGGTCAAACCCTTCTTCTTTAGAGCAAAATGAAGAGGAGACAAACACAGACCTATTTTGTTTATAAGCTTAAAACTGAATCCAATGGCGCATCTACCTAGGGATTTTAGATTAAATGGTTTAAGAAACTCAAATAGGCTTTTTAATCCGGTCAAATAAAAAGAGCCCCAAAGAAGCAAAGAATTCACCCTGCTGAGCCTCACACCTATGCAGACAGCCAGGCTTGAATGGCTTGCTTGCTTTCTGCCACTCCTCCCCACCCTGGCATGGGACAGAATGTATTTGCCAAAATCTGGAAGCTTAGGGTACACCCTGTTCAGGACTTGTGAAGACTTCACTTTCCCATGGACAACCCACTTCTATCACACCGTATAACACTTTCTTCAGCCGTTCTGTTTCCTTCTATGCTTATGCTGTTCAGCTGGGCTCTTCCCCTAACACCTGGCAAGGTGAGTGCAGTGCCAGCCCTGGTTACATCACCGGTGCCAGCCAAAAGCAATCCAAGAGATGACACCAAAACCCCTAATCCCCATTCAACACACACACATAGGCACTGTTTTTCATATGAACTACCTTCCTGAATGCTTCACAATAGAAGACAAGGAGCCATGTGCTCTTGAGATGCAGTGGGGACCAGCAGGGTCTGCCAAGGGACGCAGCGGCCCGACAGTCGGCCCAGGTCTGACGGATGGAGACCAACCCCACACAGACTTGGGGAGCGTGATGAACATCTGGAGCTGAATCCTGACAGAAACCAGGATGCAAACGAGCTCTATTCTCTGCTGGATAACCACCTGTCCAGGACTTCCAGCCTCCAGTATCACACCTCACCAACTTTCCAACAGAAGCGGTCCCCTCTCCCCCACTCCGGAAACGCTCAGAACCAGCCTTCCCCTGAACACGCTCTGCAATAAAATTCCCGACTTGTGTCTCGCCTGCTCCAATGCTCCGAGCAGCCAGGACAATAGAACAGAGAGGCCCTAAATCCACCAGACTCACCCTAAATAGCAATGGCCCATAATTTTGCCTGACATTCAGGAGCTTGTTATTCTTTCCTCTCGTCGCCTGGCTGGAGCTGTTCAGACCCATCAGTGTTATTCTATGCATTAAATGGGAAAAAAACCAACTCAACAACAACCCAGAGAGTTTCCAAGCCTGCCCAATGAGGGCTGAAGGGGCAATGTCCATAGCGGAGCCGGCGGTGGGAGAACAGGGGCAATCAATGCCTCAAACCCAGACCCATCCACTCCTCAGAAGAACTGCACAAATGGATCCTGCAGAGACCCTCAGCAGGAACAAACACCCTTTTCTCTGCTTCCGTCCCTACCAAGGAAACTGTGGTCTCTCTCAGCCCCTCCAGTCTCCCACCTGGTGCCTGGGAAGGCTGCTGCCCACCCCTCCCCACCACCTGGCAGTGGGGAGCTTTAGCCACAACAGTTTGGGGTTTGGGGTTTTTTTTCCAGGCTGGCTCCAGCTGATTAAGGACCTGCAACAGGATGTAGGGATTACAGCAAAACCTGGCTGCAGATCAGCTGGGGCACAGAGCCAAAGGAGAGAGCGAGGATTGCCCCCAGCCTGGCTGCCAAACCGGCACTCGTCCTGCTGGGAGGGCTGGAGCTCAGCGCTGGAACAAGGCCCCTGCCCTCGCTGGCTCTGCTGGGGAATGGCCTGCAGCCCACACTGACAAACATGCCCACATGAAGGGCAGGGCCGCGAGGACATGGGATCTGTGGCTTATGGGGCTCTCTGGAGAGAGGAAAGTCCCTGCAGCCTTGCTCTTTGTGCCCTCACCTCAGGCCAAACAAGAAGTGAGAGGGGGCAGGTGCATCCCTGCCTCCTGATTTGAGCAGCAGGAGCAGCCTGAGCTGGAGACGCCTCATGATTCCCTGGTATCTCTGCCAGAGTCTGCACCATGTTGAGCTTCTAGTGTATCCTGCAATAACACACTGCAAAATACTCTGTGCTGAGTTTTTAATCCAGGAAGAAGTGATCAGGGAAAGCAATAATCTCAGTTGGCACACGGAGCACAGCAGGATCTTGCTTCTGGAGAAGCATCAAGAGCAGAATTCGCTTCAAGGAAACTCTTGGGCTTTTTTTTTTTCCTTCTGCTAACACTGATCCCTGCCTGGACCAGCAGAAGCAGCAGCAGCTCCCAGCATCTTTCTAAAGTGCCTGTCACTGCAATATCCAACTGCTGATATCCCCTAGGGGACATCCCCCCGAGCTTGGGTTTTCCACATCCCTCCTAGATTGGAGCAAGAGGGACAGCAGCAGTGGGAGCAGCCCTCCTGCTCTGACCTGAAGCTGTTAGCCTCGAGTCCTGTTTTAATCAGGTCTGGCAGAGCTGCTGCCTCGCTTCCCAGCCTGCCACCTCAGAGGGATAATTTGCCAGCGCCTTCTCGGAGAGCTCGGTGGAAATGCTCCGCAGAGCTGGAATATGCCTTTCCTTCATGGCCAAACCCTCTGAGCTTCATGCTGGCACATCTCTCTCTCCCCTAGTGACCCCCAGGCTCTGTCTGTATAAAGGAGATCATGAAGATGCCAGGACTTGGTCCTCTTTTCCAAGCGCTGCCTGGCCAAGACCTGGCAGTAAGAGGGGGAAGCTGCATGAAGCAGCAGGAGGAGGTGGAAATCTGTCTGGCAGCAGCAGCACAGAGACTTCTTAGTGCTGCCCACCAGACTCATTGTAGCAGAGAAACTCTGGAGTCAGCTCCTGCCGAGCTGGGGCTGCGGGGGAAAGCAGGAGTTGATATTGCAGGCAGAGACCACTGGGATACCACTGAAAGCTGCTAAATATGACCAGGTTAGCACTTTAGTCTTTAATGGCAGGTCACCATTAATAAACCCAGGGCCCCAGGGTGCAGTACAGAGCCTCCCTCCCCCCCTCCCCAAAATACTCATTTCATTAACTTCTCTGTGCGCGGCGCTCAGCACCTGCCAGAGGCTGGGCAGCCAGGAGAGCTAGCAAGGGTTAAGGACATCTTATGGCAGAGCTAACTGCTCTTCAGACAGGAGAGAGCAAGGCAAGTCTGCACAGCATCCCTCTCCTCCCCAGTGCTCCCCTCTGCGTCTCGATCCCCCAGTTCGTGCTGGAGACCAGCCCACAGCTGTTGGTCCCCCAGAGACGGCAGCCTGGGAAAGCTCCGAGTGGGGAAACACTGTCCCAAGCCCATGGCCAAGGGGCTGAGTGCTGCCAAAGGACAGCGGACGCGTGGCCCCGAAGCCCAACCCCAGCACCAAGTCCCTCTGGCTTTCAGAAAGTCACTTCCCATCACCGTGCCTTTCTCTCCCCATCTCTGGAAAGATGACCACAGCACTGATGGCCACAGCAGGGAAGGGCAGAGGGGAGTTACTTTGGATCCAGGCAGGCAAAAAACCACTAGTTGAATAAAGAGACTGGGCAAACAATAAAGGCCAAATACTGCTTTTGGAGAGCCTGGAATGACCCACGGGATTGCCCCAGTACACAGAAGGGTGAACTTGCCCAGTGCAAAAGGTGAGTGGCAGAGAGGGGCCAGGGAGCCAGCACAGGGTGGGACTACTCTGTCTCCACGCATGCACCACATTCTCTGCAGCCTCAGATCCTCCCGCAGAGGCCTCCGGTCCCAGGGCTGCAGCACAGAGGACAGATGACAAGGTGAGCGGCAAGCAGGAGGACGGAGCTTTGCTCCACCTGCTTCCACTGTGACACCGACCCCTTCCCAGAGGGATGGTGGGGCGGAAGGAGGAACAAATATATGTTCCAGCTGCCAAAAATCCCATCCTGAGTCTCTATCGATCTGCCCTACTTGGCAACTGAAGCTGCAGCCACCGTCTGTGGTGCTTGATCAATAAGACCTGGGCAAACAGGGAGGGAGAGGCCCTTTTATGGGAAGGCGGTTCTTTATAGGGAAGTATTTTGATTGTTAGAATGAGTGTGGAGTCAAGCAAGAGGAAATACTGGGACTGAAGCTGCAGTTTAGTTTGAACTCATTTCAAATACCTGCTGAGCCCTTTACACTGGGGACTCGGGGACCTCCTGCCCACAGGAGCTGCCCCAGCCTCTGTCCTCTCTGTCCACCCAGGACAGAGGGAAGAGGCTCCTGCCCACCCTGGGGGTCTCAGTGCAGAGGTGTCAGCTGTAGCAATGGGCCAGTACATCCCAATGCACAACACAGAGCCTGTGCCTGGTAACTCTCCAGGAGCTCCCTACAGATCTTCCCCAGGGACCTGGGGAGAAGCAGAGATTCTGCAGCCGTGCGAGAAGGAATCGCTGTGCTGCTCAAAGAGCCTCTGGAGATGCCTCGAGTCCCCAGGAGGCCCTTTGGGACGACTTCTGCAGTGTGGCTCTCACTGGGGCCAGCCAGGTGAGAAGGTCCTGGCCTTGGTGGCAGTAGCATGGTTGATTCAGCAGAGAGGACGGGCTCTGATGGGCCTGCCCACACCATTTCCATCCTGCCTAGGGGGAAGCATCATGCCCTGCCTCTCAGCCTCTGCACGAAAGGGATCACAGCCTGGTAAGACACAGGGAGCCAGGCAGGTCGTGGACCAGGGAGCTGATGACTGCCATTGACCCCTTTTATCCTCCTGTGCCCGGAGAGACCCCTCTTTTATGTTCAGGTCATGTAGCTAGGCCACAGAGACCAGGTGACCTGCTGGAGGAGAGCCCTGTGTTTGACTGCTTTGGTCACTCTGGCGTTTTGCTAATTTTGTGCCCATAATACCACCAGGAGAAGGCAGAGGAGGAGGAAATGTTAGAGAAGGCTCTGTAGGGCCAACTCCAGTGGCAGAAGTGCCCCATTTCCAAAGCCAAGAACGAGTGGCAGCTCGTCAGCTCCAATTAGAGCTGGCTGCAAGGGGGACGGTGCATTGGGTGTCACCTCCAAATGCCCTTTGGATGGATGGGGGGGGTGAAGAGAGAATCTGCAGTTGTTCCAACGTCTCTTGCTCAGCAGAACAACTGTTGCCGTCCTTTCAGTACAAACCCAGCAACTGTTCCCAAAAGCTCAGCCTCCTCAGCTCCTGTCCTTAAAAAAACCCCACCAACCAATCTCCAAAATGACGGCTTCTGAGTCAGGGCAAAAATGTTATTAACAAAAACATCACTCAGGGGTGGGACACCTGCTCCCTGACAAGCAACTGGCCTGGCTGCCCATGGTTAGAGTATTACATCAGACCCCAAAAAGAGAAAGGAAAGGGAGGGAGAAGGGGAGAGAGTGGAAAAGAACAGACAGAGGGAGGATGACAGCAGAAGGGAGTAACAAAGACAAAGAAGAGCAGGAGAGGGGAAGCACAGAAAGAAAAGAGCAAGTGCGAGCGTATGTGAGAGACAGAGCAGGAGAGAGAGGGAGCGTGGGGGGGAGCAGGGAAGTGTGCGGGAAGTGGCAGTGTGTGTGCAATAAAGTGTGGGAGTGCGTATGTGTGAGAGACTGCCAGCGTGTGCATATGGCACAGACCGCAGCTAAGAGGAGGAAGAGAAGAGTAAGGAAGGGCGAATGATGCCATGAAAAGCAAAAAATCTTGGAAAAGTGTAACAAGAAAATAGGGAGGAAGGGAGAAACAAAAGCTAAAGTGAAGGACATTGAACAAATGAGTCTGGTGAAGCAAGAGAGCAAAGATAAGAGTGGGGAGGGAGGGATGGGAAATGGAGGTGGGGGCACTTGGGATGGGACAGAGCCAGGGTGAGGATCAGGAAGAGAGAGGAAAGGGAGAAGAGGACAGAAGAGAACAGAGGAGTAAAAGAAACAAACAGGGGTGAGGGAGAGAAAGATGTCTATTAAAAACCTCAGTGCATAACACAAAATGTCAGGGTTTATAGCTTCATTCTTGGCATTGCTGGTACTGAGAACCCCACACAGAAATGTCACTGCTTGTCATGTTTAATCACCTGCTATTTGTTAACACCTTCGCTGCAAGGAGTCTGCCCCTCACCCCTTGCAGGCTCTCCTTTCGGAGAATAAACTGTGAGAACACGCCTCTGGCCCGCAGTTCTCACAGGACAGTTTCAGCCGCACCCCAAGCTGGGCAGGGGAGGCCGGGCAGGGCCAGCACTTGGGGCATGGCTGTTTGACTTCCACATGGGGCTTCCAGTCCAGGGCAGGGCTTCTGCAGGAGCACACATCAGGGGGCAGAAGAATGGGACAGAGGATGCTCCGTGGAGTGTGGGATGATGCTGGGAGCACAGAGAGCAGGTGAGTGAGGTGGGTTTGGAGGGACAGTGACTTAAGGGAAGAGTAAGAGACAGGTGTGAGAGGGGAAGGCTCAGCTCCTAAAATGAAGGTGGGCCGGGGCAGGGAGGAGCAGGGTACAGGGCCCTTCTCCTGCTGAAACAACGCCCCGTGCTCCCATCCCGCTCGCTCGTGTCCCGTGCTGAACACATACAAACAAAATCCCTGAAATCCACACAAGTCTGGAATTCTCCAATCTGTTTGCTTGAGTAGCAACTGTCACATAAAAGCAAACATCAAAAGCTATTAAATGTACAGTTACAGTTCCTTGCTCTGGCATCTGGGCTGGTGACTTTGCTCCAGTTCCTCCCAAAGCTGATGGTTTTCCCCTGTGTCAGGCACTCGTGCCCCCACCGTCTGCACTTCCCACCCAGCCACATACTGTCTGTCTGACAACACATTGCACTGCTAGAGAAACTATTTTGAGGTCATCACTAGACAAGACTTTTCCTTACTATTTCACACACTCCAACTGGAAAGAAATCAAAAAATGCTCCCCTTCATACAGTAGAGCTCTCCCATACCAGTAGTGAGGATGAAAATCTTATTCTACAGTTTTCAGGCTTATGGAAAGAAATCGACCCCCACCTAAATGAACTAAAATTTTAAGATGTGTATACGAGGACCATTAGTGCAGCTATTCAGGTTTAACCAAAGAACGGTGATCAGCCCTGTTTCAACACAAATGAGACCTCTGCTTCAGCACAGTCCTTGCCCCACACTCTGAACTGCTTATGGCAGTGTGAAGTGGTTTGGAAGTGCTGATGCCACTGAAGTCAGACTTCCCCTCTTGAAAATGAAGAGAATTTAGGGAGTCAAAGAAATGACAATAGAATGAGCTGTAAGGGGAGCCTATGTGCATTTACACTTTTTTCATGCATTCAAACTACAAAAAAAAGTAGCGGAAGCCATTGGTTCGCTGAAGAGCAAAAGGGTTTCTGCTCCAGCCCCCCTGATTTCTGGGTGCCACGTCCCTGTGTGCCCAGATCCCTCCATGGAAATGGCACCAGAGCCAAGGACTGCAGGACTGAGGGGCTTCCTGGAGCTGGTGTCATCCAGATACTAAGGACATGCTAGAGGAATATGAACCAGCAGAAGCTTGGTGCTCAATCTCTCTCCAATCCCTACAACACAATTTTAAAATCCACTTTAGATCCTCCAGGACTAGTTGTGGGACTGAAGCAAAAACCATCAAGCCCAAACTAGGCAGTTCTGGAAAGCAAAGCTCCAAAGCACGCTTGGACCTCACACCTTGGTCTCTGGTAGTGACAGCAGGGTGTTTCCACTCAAATTTTCTTCCTTGCAACAATGTTTTGTTGGTCTTTTCTGACTGACATTCTCATTAGTTTTCAAAGCAAGTGTCTCCATCTCAATCTCACACACTTGAGGAACTCCAAGGATGGTTGGGAAACCTTCTGCATGGCTGCTCTGTCTGCTCCTGCAGTGAGGACAGAGGCTTTGCTCCATCCAACTCCTTCTCTAGACACCCACAGCCCCCCCAAAATTCCACAATTAAATTCAAGCCCAGTTTCTGTGCCCAAAGACAACTGGGCTGATACATGAGCCCAGCCAGTGACCACTGCCTCCTGCACAGGGAGGGCTCAGCCCAAAACCTGAGAAGAGCGGGTTCTGCCCCTGCCCCAAAGGACCAGCACAAGCTCCAGGAGCCACCCCAAGTCCTATTCTGGGAAAGGGAACAGAACACAGAAGGGCCTCCCACTGGCCTTTCGCCAGGGATAAAATTCACCCTTCTGAACACGGGCCAAGATGATCTTAAGTGACTACTGACTTTTGTTGCCCAACTTGAGTCACCTTAAATGGGCCTATTTTTCAAAGTGTCAGTGCTCAGCACAACTTAGAATTGGGCTCTTTAAGAGAGCCTAATATGACAGGTCCAGTCACTGCTGTAACAAGACAGACCATTATTCCTCTCTTGTGTGACTTCTTCCAGTCTGGCCAGGCCTTTTATCTTTTTCCCTGTCCCCTCCCATTCTCCTTGTTCTTTTCTTTTTCAGCTTTTTATGAATTTCTGTCAGCTTTCCTCCCTCTCCCCCCCCCCCAAGGTCATGCAGCTCATTTCCACGTTGAACATTTACTCAGCAAGCCAGGTCCTTTCACAGGTTCTCACCACAAATATGCTTTCTGATAAAGTCTGGAGAAAAGAAACTGTAAAACCCAAAAGAATGTCAGAAATAAATAAAAAAATCCCACCAGGGCAAAATGGGGCTGTGGCAGGGCAGACTCTTTCAACACAGAGAGCTAGCAGGTAAAGCACCCCATTTCACCGCAGTTCTGTGACTGTTTTCTTGCTCTCCTTTGTAGTTTGCTTTTCTGAATATTTCTGTTTTGCTGTCAGCGCTGTGCCACCTAGATGAGTGGGACTGTTAAACATAACCTCTTTTCATCCACAGTGAAACTCACCCTTATTCACAGGTCAGAACCCTCTCAGGCCGTGGGCACCTGCTCCTTCATGGCAGTGACCTGCAACCTCAAACCTAACATCTCATCATCTAAGATCCAATGCTGCTTGGCCTCCATGGCCACTGAGAACTTACAGAGAAAAGTAGCTTTGCTGGCTTTTGCCGATCAGGTCATGGTTTTACACCCAGGAGTATATCTAGCCTAAAATTTCCCAAAGGAAGAGAGGCCCCCATCTCCTTGCTTGCCAAGTCAGTTTTGGAATAACCAGCATATAGTATCAAAAGGCTCCCACCTTCCAAGAGCCCTCAGGGGTTCCCTGAGGACCAGTGCCCGGAGCGAAGTCAGCTGAAAACAGTTGTCTTCTTTCTCTTGAGACACCAGGGCTCTGCCTCCTCCTCACTCCAGAGTTGCTGCTTTAGGTTTCTTCATTTTGCTACCTTCCTTTTAGGAGCTCACAATGAAAAGCCAGGAATCTGGGGATTCCTCCCAGCAGGAGAGAGCTAATTCCCAGCAATGTTGCCTGCCCTCCACAGCTGTCCCCTGATTTCTACCTATGGCCTAGAAGGTATCCCACCCACTCCCCAGCCCTCTGCTCTGCTGTGGAGCAGACACTTGGCTATCCTGTTTCCATGGCATCTGACCTTCTCCTGGAGGCTGCAGAAACCTGGCCTTCCATAAACAGGGATTTCTACCTAGGAGAGCCTCAAACCAGTGTCACAGTACTCTAGGCTGTGCTGGCTCAGGTAGCTGGCTGTGAGTACCTCAGCGTAGCATGTGGAACAGTCAGTTCTTCTTTAGGAACTGTACAGAGCCGTGGCTCTGCAGGGGAGCAGCACAGCTGACACCAGCAAGAGCAGGAACCTTGGCAAGTGCCACGGTGGGGCTGTTACAGGGATAAATCTTTGGGTCCACCAACATCACCAGAACTAAACAGAAAGTTACGAATTTTGCCAGACACTCACAGCCCTGAAAGAAAATACAGAAAAAATACATTCTTAATTTTGAGTGCTTTTGTCCACTTGCAGCTCTGCCTTAGCGGCACAGCAATGGGGAAAGCAGCACACTGGTGAGAGTGACATTGTCCCGAGTGTCAGCACACTCCCTCAGAGCAGGGCAGAATGCTGTGGGATGCTGTAGGACACTTTGTTGGCTGTCAGGCCCCTGCAGAGGCTGGGCACTGAGCTGGGTGTCACCACACTGCGCACAGGCTCCTGTGACCCTTCTGTCTCCCTGGCACGGCCCGTCTCGTCTCACTGAGTGCTGCTCGCCCTCCCTCCCTCCCAATGCGCACATGGCTTTAATGTTTTTATTACCTGTTTGACTCGCTGCCTTATTGCTTCTCCTCTTAATGGGGCTGTAACCGTGGAAACGAGGAATAAACGGCCACCAGAAAATGAGATGATTAAACAGGTCACCCTGGCAAAACAAACTCCGTGTTCACACAGCCCAGGCTGTGTGTGCAGTTTCTGTCCAGGGAAATGCAGGTGGGAGAGGGTGGAAGGGCTGGACCAGGCTCCTGGAGCGAGCACACCAGTGAGAGGTGCATCCTCAGAGAAGCGTGGTCTCTGCCCAGGAGGAATGGTGCTGTGAGCTTCCCGGCACAGACACGCAAAAAATGGCAAGGTTTGCTGAGGGAGTATGGAAGACAGTGAGGACAAGACACATTCATGTAACTGGGGAAAAAATAGCAACTATGAAGAGTATAAATAGGCTGGACTGAAAACAGAACACAAGTCTGAGACAAGCTGGTATCCTCTGTTGTCCCTGTCTCCGGCATTACCCATGCCTGCCTCGTGGCAACTCCCAAGGGAGCACAGAGGCTCTTCTGCTTGCAGCTCTCCAGGCCCTGGGGCACAGCTCCACTACTGTCCATGTCCCTGCTGAACGGCCAAGCTGCGCTGGTGCTGCCCTGGCAAAGGCACAGCACTATCCAGTTAAGCGTGGCCAGGAGCACAAGGAATGGAGGATCTCATGCAGCACAAACTTGGCCTTCCCAGAGCCAGCTGCAGCCGCTGTGCTCAGAGGTCCCTTTCTGAAGCCATGTAGCTGGGAGGAAAGGGACAGGACCATGAGAGCCAGGAGGAAATGACCACAGCCTGGGTTGGTGGCCAGGCCTGAGCAGGTCGCCTCCCTCCACCACAGGCTCCCCATGCTGGGGAGTGTTGCTTCGCCCACACCAGCAAGGCAAGGAGAAGGTGAGGGGGTCCATGTGTTTCCATGCCCCACTGGGTGCTAACATCCGAACGAGATCCCTCAGTCAAGCTGAGAGGTTCAGACCAAATGAGTTTCAGACCAGAATGTTGTTTGTCGAAAACAAAAATAAAACCCTAAAATATGCACACCGCAATCAAAAAAGCACAATCACAAACCAACATTTAAAGTAGTGAGGATCCTGCCAGAATCCCCATCCTGTTCCAACCTGTCCAAACCTAGACTCATTGGGTGCTGGCAGTCTGGGAAGATCAGACTTACTCCACCAAGAGCAACAAATTCAGCAGAAGAAATTGGAACGGCAAAGTTTGGCGAGGTAGAGATGTGAGACAACTGCTTGGAGCACACAGGCGAGTGGTTGTGCTTTCTTTCAAAAAAAACAGCAGGTGGTTTATGAAAAGGGCCCTATTCTTTAGGGTAATTTGAGCCATATTTCATTGTTTGATAGAAAAATCCTAATATTCATGACCTCCTTTAACTGGAAGAAGTTTGCTCATCTGAATATCAGCCCACAGATAAATGGGAAAATGAAAAATAGAATAAGACAATGGAAGAGGGGGGGAAGGAAAGGGAAAGCAAGACAGAATCAAAGACAGAATGGAAGTCCAGGAGAGTGACAAAGAGTGACAGGTCTGTGGGAATATGGAAAGGAAGGAGGACATAAAGGAAAGCTATTTAGTAAGAAAAGTTAAATAGTGCAGCATAAAAAAAGGCTGAGAAAAGCAGAGTGAGTGACAGAAAACACAGCAAGAGCAAGCAAAGGAGCTTTCCCCTGAAGTTTCCAAGCGTATGGATCAACTCTGCAGAACTGGGATTCTTGTCCTACTGAGTTTCAGTTAAAAATATTCATATGCAATTGAGAAGAAAAATCAGACCCCCTTTCCCCAGCCTCTGTTCCCTCACCCTCTTCCAATCCGGTCCTCCTCTGCTAACATCTGCTGCCTGCCTTCGGGACATGCAGATGGTAATTACTCCAGGAGCAGCTTCCTCTCCTTTCCCTGCTTGCAGAGGGCCACTTGGAAGAGAGCTTCAAGCCACGGAAAGATACCACACACACCTTCACACCACAAGGCCAGGAGAAGGGCATGTGGGAGCCAGGGCCATGCCCAGAGAACTTGATAGCACAGGGGTGGAAGGTGGGTGGGTGAAAAGATGAAGACATTTGTCTACAACACACACCAACAAAACATCTACCTGACCCAAAGGTGGGGGGTCTGGGGAGAAGTTGGCTTGAGATGTGGAACTCCTCCATACAGGGGAAGGGGGGTGCTGGAGGAGAGGCGTGCTGGGGAAGCACAGGCAGCAGGAGGAGGAGGAGGGGGAGGAGGAGGGCTGCCCTGGGCGAGGCAGCTCAGGGAGTGGATTCATACAGGCATGGAGCTGGCAAACTCCAGGCAGAGAGGTGGAGCTGCTTTAATGAGAAGATGCTTCTATGACTCAGGCCTCAAAGGGATTGGTACTTTATTATTTTATTTTTCCATAATAAATTATGCCCTGGGATGCCAGGTCCTGCCGGGTTTTTCTGGAAATACCAGACAAAAGCTGGTGTTGCTACCTGGCTTTTGACAGTTTCCCATGTATGGAAGCTGAAAGTTCCTGGTTCTTCCTCTGCTCTGCCCTGGCCCATCCAGTTTTGGGAGCAGGGCTGACAGTACTGCGCCATTCCAACAGAACAGCCCAGCCGGAGCTCTTCACCTCCCAGCCCAGGTCCTGGAGAGGACCCCTTGCAGGTCCACGACAACCCACCCTGGACCCACCTTTGGGATGCCGAAGGTGCCCCGGGGCAGGCGGGCGCGGGCTCAGCTCTCCCACGCCCCGGGCACCCCACCCCGGCCGGAGGGAGGAGCGCTCCTGCCCGACCCCCGCACCCATCCATGGACAGCAGCCAGGCCTCATTCACTTATCTCCATCCCTGAGCACCCAGCCCTGGCTCTGGGCTGCGCAAGGGAGTATGATTATGCCGACTTTATAGATTAGGAGTTATTCATCCTACACCAAATCCTCAGACTCTGCCATGTCTCACAGACCTGTTCTGGAGCTCTTTGTTAGATTTAGGCTGAACTTGGCCCTAGTTCAGCTCAGAAACTCATGTTACAAAAATCCCCTGTACAGCTGCCTGTCTGAGGCTGTGGACCAAGCCGAGGCCAAGGCCACCGTTCACCCCAACAGCAGAACAGTGGGGGTTTCACTGCAGAGTTGTGGGAGCACAGAGACACCCAACACACAGGGCAGAGACCGTTCTCCTCTTCTCCTGCTGCCAAAACAGATTCACTCATGGCAACGATGATGCAAGCGCACAGAACCACAGTGTTCATCATGGCAATGTCTTGAGAGAGCAACCTGGGGAACATGAAGTTCAGCACACCACCAACACGTGAGTGTCCGGGAGCGTGGAGGTGGGTGAGTGTCTGGGGCAGATGGGCATGTTCGGGACAGGGTGATGGGGATGTAGGTGTTGGGTGTGGGGAACACCTTCAGAAATGCGCCACCAGAGCCTGGTGTTTCTACTGATTTCACAAGAGAGGCTCTGCTAAAATGCCACCTCTCCAAAGCAAAACATGAGCATGTTGGTGAATCATCATTTCACACCCCAAAACCGGGAATGGGTGGCAAAGCTCTCTAGTGAGGCACCAAATCCACAGGGGATTGTCATAAAATGCACCCAGTGACCTTAGTCTTCCCATCCTTTTCCCTTGTATCTCCTGTTCTCCACCCTCTGCTTTCTCTTGCCAACCTACATGGGTTGTTCAGCTTTTATTCCAAGCATGAAACTGCCTTAGGACTGGAAGCTTTAAGCAGTTTCCCAGCCTCCAGAAATTTTCTGGTTTTGTTTCTCCATAGCAGAGCAAACAATTGCTTTGGTACCTAGCCACCACACCTAACTCCCAAATGCAATGAGAACTTGGAATTCTTTGGGAAACTTATACAGGAACATATTTTACATGAGTGAAACACATGCATTTTCTTTACCGTAACTATTTCTTCCTGAAGGGACTTGACAAACTTTTATTTTCTGGAATCACCACATGAACAAAGATGGAAAGTCCCTTGATAAAGAGATGAAGACTGGTGTCAGGTTAACACACTGGAAAGGGATGTTGACAGCTGGAGTCAGCCTCTGAGAGCTCCATGGATGGGCAACAAGGGGCTCGCTCCACAGTTTGGGTGAGGGAAAAGCTTCACCATCCCTCTCCAAAACACACTCTGCTCTGCAGATAAAGCCTATCCTTACATGGAACAGCAGTCTAGACCCTCACCTGTGATCAGTGCTAGTGCCTGTTCGAACCAGCAGCTCCTGCCAGGGACCAGGAGCCCACCCACAAGAGCTGCACAAAGGAGATGAAGCCCCAGGGTACCATTCCCAGCTGTAGCGCTGCTCTGCGACCATCTGTCAGCCCAAAGATGGGCCCTACCTGGAGAAGCTTTGCATAGCCCCCGGGCTTTGCCCATCCAGGGACTGCCCCGTCACCCTGCCACATCCACCCTCTTGCAGCACCATGGTGACCTGGCCCAGCTCTTCACCTACCTGGGCCCCTCCAGCACCTGAGCACTGTGCACCTTCTACATCCTCAAGCCAGTCCTGGCTGCTGTTCCAGCTTGTAGGTCACTGGTCAAGCAGGAATGGGGATTAGAAACCTACAAGTTTTTCTTTTGTCACCAGTTTCTGCCTCCATCTCCCCTGCAAGCCCTTGGTGAGGAAACAGGGAGCAACAAGGTCCTGGTCCAAGGGGCTCTCCATCCTCGAAATGGATTTTACCTGTCTCTGAAAGCTGCCTCCATCTCTCACCCCCCATAGCTTTCTCCCTAGGGAAATCAGCCTAAAAGGGGCTAATGGAACAATGTCCCTCTCTCTCCCCCCTCTCATTTTCTCTCTTTTTTTTTATTAGCATTTGTGGAATTTATTCCCAAACTCTCCTAATCTTTCGTACACAACCATTTGATTTGCATAACCCAGCCCCCTCTCATAAAAACTGGCTGCTAGTTTAATTAAAAAATGTAAATTTGCTGTCATCTCGGGGCCTAGTGAATTAGGACGACATCGGCATTTTTTATTGCTGAAGACGTCCAAATTGATCCAGTCCGCATTGAACCGGAGGGGAGGAGACGGTGCCGCGTGGGACTTTTGGCTGGAGATTCTGCCCCTCCCCTGCTTCCAGCCAAGCCTCCTCTGCCCCCTCTTTGCTTTGCAAAGTGCAGCTGAGGACGAGGACGTTGGTTCTCCCAAACCTCCGCTGGATCGGCTAGCACGGCCTCTGCAATGTCAGCACTTCTGGGAGCTGAGCCTGGGTGGCACCTGAGCTCTCCAAACCTTGGGAACGGCTGCATCTTCAAACCCTGGGAGGGAGGGAAGGAGCCCAGGTGGAGATGGGAGATGCAGCACAGGCAGTGGTTACCTTCACCTACTACGGGACTTTTCATTACTTTCCACTTTCAACCAGCTTCTCAGAGGGTACCTAAACTGCAGGCCGCGCAGCAGCCATGGGGTACGACTGGATGTCAGAGGGAGAGTCATAGTGGCCACAAAGCTCTCGCTGCGAGGACAGCCAAGTGCAAGAAGTGGGACAGAAAAGGCTGTGTAGGCAAAGGCCTGAGATAAATTCCAAGTTCAGATAGTACTTTCCAATTGCAGGAAAGAGGACTCTGGGTAGAAGCATAAACAGTTCAGGAAAACAGAAAGAGAAACTGATGATTTGAAAACTACACATCAAATATCTGATCCCTTCCAGTTGAGATATCTGTACCATTCCCAGCCAGTTTCAGAACAAGTTGCTTCTTCCCCTCTGGGAGTGTGTGTCTCACAGTGGAAAGGTACAGTACCCACACACATCAGCGGTCCCCACTCCGTCAGTGGCAGACCTGGTTTAGAAGGACTTGTAAGACCCAGCAGAGTACAGGTGAGGAACAGGAGTTTATCTCAGAGGTCAACTTTCTGGGAGTTATCTCTCTATAGTGTCAAAGCAGTAGAAACGCTCCTATGGACTTTAAGCAGCTTTGAAGCCTGTTCTCCAAGTAATAGCTAGGCACTGCTTAGTCCATGATGGGAAGGTTAATCCCTGCCCTGCTAAACCCTTCTCCCAAGGAACAGTCTTCACTGGGTAGGTTTAAGCCATTTGAATGCTTTCCACCCAACAAGTATCTCAGAGAACTACTAGAAAAGGACATGGACACTCAAACCCACTGCCTGGGAATCTTTTGTAGAGCATGAGCTCAGGAATGACACCAACCTTGACTGAGCCAATGCCTCCCAAAAAATCTGGCCAAAAAAGGAAAAAAAAAAAAAGTTGTCACTAGCCCAAAGAAGGTGTTTCTATCAACTGGGCATTTCAAATAACAGCAGTGATTTGACAAGGACACAAAATGACCCTTTGAGTGGGAAACTGGGTATTCCTCCGCCCACTTACCATAGGTGTCTCGGTCCTCATTCTGAGGTCAGTTCTTGTAATCTCACACCAAGGATAACTAGGCTGGGGAACAGTTTCCCAAAGGAAGTGACAAGTACCCAGTCAGTCAAGGTATTTAAAACCAGACTGGTATAAAGTCACATTGTAGGGAACATCTTGCCACATTCCTGGGCAGATGAACTCAGTCCACAAATTCTTTTCAGCCCTTAACCATAACTAACATTTCTGGCCCTAGAAGGTCCATGCAAGGACTGACTGAGCTGAGAAAGCCCTCAGCAAGAGCAGACTGTCAGACCCCACATACCGAGTCCCTCTGGGAAAGAAACCCCTCTGGACTCGCCTCTGCCAGCTGGCAGCTCGTATGAGCAGCCCTCGGGCACTGCCTCTGGAGAGTCACTGCCTGAGGGCTTGGAGAGAATTCAAGAGGCAGCAACTGAGGGAGATAAGCTGGCCCAAGTAGATAAGGGCTAGAGGTGGTGATTATGGGGCAGGTCTTTGCCCCAAGATCATGACAAGACGGGTTCACCCACACACAGACCGTAATGCTGACTTAAAGAGATCTCCCCGATCCTCATTTCCATGGCTCACTGCAGCCCCGGGTTCCCACACTGGAGCCCAAAACCCACGTGTTACCCGGGCGCAGCGGTGGCAAGGCTGAGCACCCCCAACACTTCCGAGGTGAAGGAGGGTCCCTTTTTTGGGGAGGGGGAGGCGTCGGCTGGGCAGCCCCTGGTCGGGGGAGCCCCACGGGGCAGCGGGCAGGGCTCCAGCCGGCAGAGGGCACTGCAGGGCCGGGGCACGGCCCTGCCCGCCCGGGGCACCCCGGCCCGGGACGGCCGGGCAGCCGCCACAGCTCCTCGAGATGGGGATCGGGCTAAGTCACTGTTTATTGCTCTTTAAAGCACTTGCCCTCCCGCAGTTTCACCACATCCTTAACTCCTGGGCTGCCCACGCAGCATCCCAGCTTCTTGATCTAGAAGGGAGGCAGCCGCACGCCCACGGCTGGACCCAAGCAGAGCCGGCACGTCGCGCTCGCAGGTGGAAGTGGCTCTGGAGCCACTCAGTTCCTGATATCAATGGTAGAAATAAGTAAATAAATGGAATAAACGACGACAAAATTATCCTCTCGCTCACAATATCAGAGTACATAGTTCAGGCCCAGTCAATCATC
This sequence comes from Chamaea fasciata, assembly GCF_029207755.1. Taxonomy (NCBI): domain Eukaryota; kingdom Metazoa; phylum Chordata; class Aves; order Passeriformes; family Sylviidae; genus Chamaea; species Chamaea fasciata. The sequence goes on along the minus strand of NW_027094108.1, from coordinate 262,245 downwards.
AACCAGTTTATTACCATCTTACTCCTTATTAAAAAAAACAACACACACACATATACACTCTGGCAGTAATTACCTGGACCATGGCACATCGCCAGCACAGGCCTGTTTGGTTCATTGCAGCCATTTGATTTTAAAATGGCAAAGAATGCTTTACACCATTTTGGAGGAGCAGGTATAGTTGTGTTAGCCAGTATGGGGCCATGGTGGCGAGACCTGGTCCCAAAGAGGGAGGTAACATCACCCAAGGGATTGATTCCTACTAAACTTTGAACCTGCGCATATTGTCAAATCTAAATGAGACACTGATCCAGACGGTCCAAGAATTGGAAAACCCACCAACACTTTGAAGCCCCGCAGCTCCTGGTGGCAATCACACTCTAGCCTGACAGAGACCTGTCCATCATCACTCCCAGCAGGGCCACCAGCCCAACCCAGCGTCAGGCCAGAACCTACTCTCCATCCTGATACCTGATCAAAAACCAGTGGACAAGCCGCAAAAAGCTACAATCGAAAACACACCCAACCCCAATACTAGGGCCTGTAATCTAAAACCAAAACATTGCCCCAGCCTGGCCACCTTTCCTCCTCCCTGCATGATGTGAAGGGGTGGGGGAGGTCTCATACACCTCACATGGAAGGACAAAAACAAACCCATCCCAGATATGCCCAGGATGAAAAAAAAAAAAACCCAACCAAAAAAACAACTCATTAAATGTAATAAGCAGCCTCTTCATCTGACACTGCCTTGTCCCAAATAAATTAAATTCCTTTTCATTTAGGCAGTACAGGAACCTGACAAGCAACCTTTACCACCGACACGCCAGAGCTCAGGAGGGGGAAAAAATGAAAGAGAAAACAACCCACACAAACTTACAACAAATACAAAGGCAGAATCATTTCAAAACCCCCATAAACTTCCCCTCCGCATCCTCTCACGACCAGCCCGCTCCTCGCCCCGCTGCCCCGGCCCGCGGGGGCCGCGCTGCCGGGAAGGACCGGCGGAGGGAGCGGAGCCCCCGGCTCACCTCGGCGGGGCCGGGAGAGCGGGGCCAAAGCTGCGGCGGGCGCGGGAGCAACTTCCGTAAAACAAGTGAAAGAAGCAAAGTGAAAGAGCCGGCAAGCCCCCCGCCGCACCGCACCGCCCGGCCCGCCGCTCTGCACCGCGCACCCGCCAACAAAAGTTTCGGTGCGGCGGCAGCCCCGCGTCCGAGAGACTGCGCTGCCCGCAGCGCCGGCCCCGCGGCCGCGGAGCGCCGGAACCGCGGAGGAGCGGACAGCGCTCCGCTTCGCACCGCCCGGCGCGGGGGCATCGGCACCAGCGGCCGCCCGACCGGGGGCTCCGCCGAGAGGCGGGCGGGGGGCTGGGGGCAGGAAAAGGACAATTGTGCCGTACTTACCATAGTCGGAGAGACGAAAGCCGAATTCACTTAAATAATCAACTTTCATAATACTTAATTAATACCTAATTGCAGCTGATTGCTCCCGAATAACAAGTTGTTTAAAGCACTGATGTCATTGCCGTGCCGGTCCTCCCCGAGTCACTTTGGCAGCGGGGCCGGGGGCGGGCGCGCCGCCGCGGGGGGCGGTGACAGGCGGCCGGCGGATCCGCCCCTCGCCGGGCCCGCCGCGGGGGGCAGGTGCGGGGCCGGGCCGGGCCGGGCCGGGCCGGGCCGGGCCGGGCCGGGTCGGGTCGGGTCGGGGGGCAGCGGCGGCGGGGTTACCTCGGGCGCACCCGGAGCGCGGCCCCCGCGCACCCCGCGGCGGTCCCAGCGCGGCGGGGAAGGAGCGCCGGGCTGCCCCGCACGCAGGGCCGCCCGCCGGGAGCAGCCTGGCCGCGGTGCCCCGCTGCCATCGCTGCCGGCCGTCGCCGCCGCCCGCCCCGCGGCCGCGGCGCTGGCTCCTCCGGAAGCCCCGGAGCGGCGGGGACGGAGCCGCCGGCGCGGAGCGAACCGCGAGGGGACGGAGGGCGGGCGGACGGGCCCGGACGAGCGGCACCGGTGGCCCGGGTGGTACTGGGCACGGCAGGACCCGCGGGCAGCGGCACGGCGGGTTGCCCCGGCGCCGCCGTCCCGCGCGGGTCCGGGCTCGGCCGCGCGGTGCGGAGCGCGCACCGAGGGGGACTGGAGCCCTCGGGGCACCGGTGGCCGCCACCTGCGGGTGTCACAACCCTGGACGCATCTTGCCCAATGGCCCTCGGGAAGATCACGCCGCTCTTTCCCTGAACGCCGGGCCCACGGGAGGCGTGGGGAAGGGGGCCCTTTTGCAGTGAATTTCCTCATTTTTTGTGGCTTTATTTTTGTAAGTAGCAAAGAATGCGAGGGAGGTTCTGAGAGGTGTGTTGGGTAAACACAGATATAAGCCTCTTTCTTTAAAACAAACGAGCAGATTATTTACCTGATTAAATAGGTATTTTGAGCAGGTTGTAGGCTGTTTTTGTGAACACACCACGTTTGGCTCCAGGATTCTGGCAGAGCTGGGCTCTTCACCGGGGCTCACACGGAGCTGCCCATGGACTTACCAGCTTTAAAATCCTTTTAATAAGCAGAAGTTAATGTGCTTCCCAAAGGAGGCCAGCATCATTACCCCACTAGGGATGGGGAAACTGAGGCACTAGTGAGGGAAGTGAGTCGCCAGAAGTGGCTGGACAGGTTAGTCACCGGGCTGGAAGGAGTCCAGGTGTGTTTGGCTCCATGCACCAGGATGTGCTGCACCCAGATAGTGTCCTGAGCCCAGAGACGCAACACAAACTGTAGCTCATCACCTCAGCAATGCTGCATTTGCATGGGCAAAAATGCACAGGCAGCGAAGCGGGCCAGAGGGCAGGGAGAGGGAAGAGGAGAGGGGAGTCATTTGTGGAAACCACAAGTATTCTGGCTTCTCTCAGAAAAAAATCTAAACAAAGTCTAGTGAAACACAGTCACCCAGGGACCTTCCAAGCCAGGAAGCACATGGGGACAGCAGTGTCGGGCAGGAGGCAAGTGTGCCCTGCCTGGGGGCTGCCCAGCCAAGCAGCAGTCCTGAACAGAGCCCTGTATGGGAGCCACCTTCCCACCTGATGCAGTCAAGCTCCTACTTTATCAGCATTGTCCAGACTTCCCCAATCACTGGTTTCTAACCACACCATCAGCTCTGATCAGCACTGTCACCCAGTGCAGCCTTTAAAATGCTGCCTTCACTTGGCCCCAACGCAGGCACCAGCCCAGCCGACATCAACCATAACCCTCAGCAGAGCCTGCCCTGGTCCCTACACCTGAATCAGGCACTACAGCACCTGCCAAGGAATATTCCACCCTGAGAAGTAATGAACAGAACCAGAATTGTTTGTGCAGGCTCTGTAATAGCTCAGTTTGGACTCAACACTTCCTTCCAGGTTTGAGTTTGCTGACAGGTCCCCCAAGTTCACTGCACTTTATGTCAGATGTCTTCATTTTTGCTTCTCCTGTGAACTTAATATTTAAGGAGTGGGAGTTCTGCTTACCACCACTGTTCCCTGGTGGGCCCCAGCTGTATCTCCAACTCCTCACAAAGAGGAACACACTTTGTAACGCAGATATGTCACTACACATACACAGCCCCACAGACCCTCTAAACATACCTGTTCTTCTGCGTGCACCAAGCTGAGCACGTTCACACATCAGTATACAAATGTTCCCCACCCCTCCCATCCCGGCATGCACACGCAACATGCATATGCCCTCCACAAAGAAAATGATACTCTGTGCTCACTAACATTCAAATATACACATATCCATACACCATGACACACATGAACCCACAAACACAACCTAAACACACCTGGAGGATCCCCTCCACAGATTTCCCACTGTCCCTCCCACTCCTCCTTGCAGGAACAACTTGCCAAGGTGTTTTTTCAGGTGAAATCCACGCCCTACAGCTGACGCAATGGCAAGGCCTGATTTCCTATCTCAGCGATCTCCTGTCACAGGATCAGGTTTTATTTCCCCACACTCCCTCCTTTGCCTCTTACCCAAGGAAAGTTGGTTCTTTCCTCTCTCAAGGGCTCTGAAGCTTTCTGTTCCTGTGCCCCCCATGAGGTTAGCATCCCCCTTCCTTCCCTTATCCCTCCAGGGTATGGATCCACTCTGAGGAAAAGCTGCTTCTGATCACGGTATGAAGAGGCTCCTGGACCCCCTGCTCTCCAGGAGCACTCGAGGGAAGGTAGCACCCCTCACCCTGCTCTGTGCTTCTGTGCCATGGCAGGGGCCGCCCCGTCCACTCCCGCCACGTCTGCCCTTCCGTGGCAGGTGAAGAGATCTCTCTGTGTCCCTTTCCACCCTCCCAGGGGCATCAGGAGCTCTTGGTAATTAATGTTTGCCAGGTGCTCAGAGATCCTCAGATGAAAAGTGCAATGGGAGGGGGAAGGATGATTAATTTATTATTATTACAGTTTAATGCTTTCCCCGCAGACAGTGTGCCAGGGCTGAGCAGGAGGTGAGTCACACTGAGATGTGGGACATCCCCCTTTTTGTGTCTCTTCTACCTTTGTTTTTTATGCTTAGCCCATTTTCTTGGCAGTTTCTCCCTCCTTAGCTGGAGCTGGCCTGGGGGCCTGGGACTGTGCTCTGGATTCATGTGGGATCAGGGCGCTGGCTCTCAGATTGCAGGTTGGAGATCTGGCAGTGCTGTGCCCCTCCTCCTGCTCCTGCTTGGGGAGTCTATTAGGCAAATGCTCTTGCCCTATTTCTGTAATTTTGTTTGATTTCTGTTTCGTCAAGGGAGGTGCCCAGAGGCCTCGGGGCCTGGGCGGCAGGAGCAGACAATCCATACTTTCTTTCCCTTTCCTTCTCTTTCTCTCCTTCCTTCTCAATTCAGTTTCAATCACATTATTGGCACACGGCTCCCAGAACCCCTTGCCAAAGCAGTTGTGCTAAGTCTCAGCATGCTGGGGTGGGCTCTGCTGGGAGCAATTCTGCCATTTACCGTTCCTTTGGCCTTACTCAAACAGTTTGACACCAGGTCCCCACCATGTGGCTACTGCTTTTCCAGGCACTCCACAGCTTCCAGCATGTGCTGGAAGCCAATGCTGCTCATCTCTTGACCACCGCCCAGAGGGAATGACTGTACTGGGAACGGGCCATACGGCACTGAACATACATGCCATGTGCTCCACAGGGGCCCAGGAAGACTTGGGGGAAAGGAGTGGCAGGGGTTTGAATGCACTAACAATTAGTTACAATTTAGTGCAGCAATTAAAAGTGCAGCCTGGGGATTTCAGGGTGAGGAGGTAAGGGCATAGTCCTATCCAGGCAGCAGGTCCAATACGGAAGGTACCTGGCACTCAAAAGCAGGTGCTCTGCCTGCAAAACCAGCAAATACCACCCTGAACCACTGTGAACCCCACAAAGTCCCTGAGCCCGGGCTTGGCAAAGCAGGCAGCTGGGATGGGAAACTGCTGCCCAAGGATGGGTCCCAGGCTGGGCAAGACCTATTCCTGCAGTGCATGGGGCAAGTGCAAAACGAAATAGTGATTTCTGTCTAGAGGATCTGCAAGCCAGCTTGTGTTCCTGCAAACGCACACTTGGATGCAAACGAAAACTTGAGCACATGCCATGTGCACACACACGAAGTCACACGTAAATGCACAAACACAGGAAGCCCTGTGCGTGGTCCTGCAGCACCCAGGACAGGGCTGGTACAGAGCACTGTCAGGGACTGTCCCCAGTGAAGAAGTCACTCATTCACTAGAAGTGACAATTAGAAGAGATGATGGAGGAGGTAAGAAATGGGCAGTAGACCCAGGACTGCACACAGTGGGGTCTGATTGCTCTTCCTCACCTGGGATGTGACAGCAGGATCCTCACCAGAGAACAGGGAGGGAAGACAAAGCGTCCCCTCATATGCGAGCTGGTGGTGGGTGCATTCTGAGAGCTGCCCGAGATGCAGTACGCGTGTATCCGCGTGGGCCGGCGCCGCTTGTGCAACGGGGCGGCCTGAGCTTCAACGCTGCTGACACAGGGGATGTGCCAGCGTGCAAGCGAGTGGCTCTGAGCGACCAGGGAACGCGCCCGGCGGGGAGCAGTGTGCCCGGGGGCACAGGGGCAGCCCTGGGCAGAGGTTGGAGCTGTGTGCCCGGGGGCACAGGGGCAGCCCTGGGCAGAGGTTGGAGCTGTGTGCCCGGGGGCACAGGGGCAGCCCTGGGCAGAGGTTGGAGCTGTGTGCCCGGGGGCACAGGGGCAGCCCTGGGCAGAGGCTGGAGCTGTGTGCCCGGGGGCACAGGGGCAGCGCTGGGCAGAGGCTGGAGCTGTGTGCCCGGGGGCACAGGGGCAGCCCCGGCTCAGGCTGGAGCTGTGTGCCCGGGGGCACAGGGGCAGCCCTGGGCAGAGGCTGGAGCTGTGTGCCCGGGGGCACAGGGGCAGCCCTGGGCAGAGGCTGGAGCTGTGTGCCCGGGGGCACAGGGGCAGCGCTGGGCAGAGGCTGGAGCTGTGTGCCCGGGGGCACAGGGGCAGCGCTGGGCAGAGGCTGGAGCTGTGTGCCCGGGGACACAGGGGCAGCGCTGGGCAGAGGTTGGAGCTGTGTGCCCGGGGGCACAGGGGCAGCGCTGGGCAGAGGCTGGAGCTGTGTGCCCGGGGGCACAGGGGCAGCCCTGGGCAGAGGCTGGAGCTGTGTGCCCGGGGGCACAGGGGCAGCGCTGGGCAGAGGCTGGAGCTGTGTGCCCGGGGGCACAGGGGCAGCCCCGGCTCAGGCTGGAGCTGTGTGCCCGGGGGCACAGGGGCAGCCCTGGGCAGAGGCTGGAGCTGTGTGCCCGGGGGCACAGGGGCAGCGCTGGGCAGAGGTTGGAGCTGTGTGCCCGGGGGCACAGGGGCAGCCCTGGGCAGAGGCTGGAGCTGTGTGCCCGGGGGCACAGGGGCAGCCCCGGCTCAGGCTGGAGCTGTGTGCCCGGGGGCACAGGGGCAGCCCCGGCTCAGGCTGGAGCTGTGTGCCCGGGGGCACAGGGGCAGCCCCCGCTCAGGCTGCACAGCCCCGGCAGAAGCGCGGCCGCGGCCCCCCGGGAGCCCGGGCCCAGGGCCGGGGGTGCGGGAGCAGCGGCGGGCGGTAAGTGTGAGGCAGACGCAGCGATTGCATTACTGAAGGAGCCCGGACTGGCAGTGCCGAGCTATCGTCCCTGTAATCCTGTTAGCCAGCAATCTCCATTCCGAAAGAGCTTCATTTCTTTGTGAATATTTGTAAACTAGATATCTAATGGAAAATTATAGGAAAATTATAGTGAAATTCATGACGAAGAAATCCGATTAGCCCTAATTCAATTATGCCATCTTAGCCCACACAGCACATTTCCCATTTTTTTCCCATAAATACCAATGCCAGGGGTCCGGGTAATCAAATAAAACTGAAAATCATCTTCCCATTAAATTCAATTAGCTGCAATTTCTAAAGCCTATCAGAGATTTTAATTACTAAATTATAAAATTCTCCAATGCTAAATTGAAACTAAAAAAATTGCACATCCTTATATTTCAGAAGAAAAAAACCCAGCAGAAACCTTGAAAAATACCCTTCTCCTCCCATCAGCATCCACATGAACACAATCCTGGGCAGGCTTCACCAGAGAAATGAGTGTAGAGGGACCCTGAGCAAGGCCTAGGGAAGAAGGTGGCTACCTCTGGGAGAAAGTGTGTGGATATCAGCTGAGATTAAAACTTAAAATCCAGTCCTAGTTTAGCTGAGCTGGGTCGGAAGAGGGAAGGCGAGAGGCTAGCAATCTGAGCAGTGTCTTTGCTCCCTTTTCCCACACAAGCTCCTCGGTTCTGGCAGGTTTTCTGAGCTGCTGTGCCAGGCACTAGTGACAAGCCACCGTGCTCCCGCAGCTAGCGAAACAGCCGAGACTCTCTAGGAGCTGGAACGAGTTTTGCCTGCAAATGGGCTTGGTGAGGCAGTCCCTCAAGTCTCCGTGTGCCAAAGCCAGGGCAGGAGAGCTGGTGATGCCCAGAGGGAAGCAGGAGGGCAGATGCTAGCTTTGTGCTTCTGATAAAACTTCTTGAATAATGGCCATGCAAGCCTGGTCCTGACACTGAATTAAGGGAAGCTGGAGCCCTCAGCAAACTGATTTAGCTTGAAACACTACTTCAGCAAACACGTGGGATGTTCCAGAGGAGGGGGATGTAATCACCCTTTCCTGATAGCACAGGGAACTCTCAGAGTTCACAGAGGCACCAGGCAGGCAAGCCCATCCCTAAACTGTTCTTTATTCAACAACTAAACCAGCAGGCAAACGGGGAAACCAACAAAGCCTGTGCCTACAGATGCTCTCTTGCAGCCCTGCTTCTCTGGGGACCAGCATGGCACAGTGAGGTGTCGAGGGGCAATTAACTGTGTGAACAAGCAGTGGGAGGAGAAGGGAAGCTCAGCTCTCCAGTTACAATACCTGACCCTCCATGAGGCAGCAAGAGTAAGGATTTTCTGACACTGCTTTTATGCCAGAGAGCACTTTTGCATGGTACCCTAAAGGGTTTATTCACGTGCAAACATAAACGAAGCCAGTTTTCTCACAGCTCTAAATAGAAGCTCAGGTTGCCCAGAACCAGGCCGATACTTGGTTTAATTTACTGGGCACCCGAAAGTTGCCAGCAGGGAGTTGCCCGCAAACAGAACAACAACAAAAAAGTTAATGATCTGGGCTTTTTCTTTAATAAATAGGCAAACTGGCTGAGCCGGATTGTTGGCTGGGATTCGTCTCCCCTTTATCACCCTGGAGCTTCTGTGACACATTCTCCAAATCATCAGCATTTTGCAATTTGAGGTTGTTACCAAATAGTATTTTTTTGCCAAGGAAGGGAGAAAAATAAATTAATAATTAAGAAGCCCAAGCAGGGAGAGGCTGTGGGTTGAATGGCGCTGCCACCTCCGCGGGGATTGCTCAGGCACCTGGCAGCCTGCCCAGCGTGCACCTTGGTCGCTGTCTCACCCTGGAATGTGGTGCTGGCACCCAAGTGCTACTTGATTTTACTACGAATTAATCAAAGTCTCTTTTGCAAATGTCTAACACTAAATCACCACTGGCTGGGCTTCAAATGCAATTCCCCTGTTCCAGGGATTTGGTGCAAGGAGATTACCAGCTCCAGGTGAAGAGCTGAAGGGGGTTTCCTCTCTGCACATCTTCTGGTTCTCCAAGGCAGCAGCCTCTCCCAGCTGGAAGGAGAATAGATTTCCCACAAGTCTTCTCCTGCTCAGAGCAGGTAACCACACAGACATCCAAGATATGCTGGGATAAATCCGTCTGTGCTGCCTGACTGGAGTGTAGTTACACCAAAAAGAAATTTGGCATGACTGTGAGCTGACACAGGCAGCAGAGCACTGCCTTGGCAGCTTGGGTGTGCCTGTGACCCCATGTTTATGGAGCTGTGGAAGCATCTCCACACAGGACAACACGCAGAAATGTCTGCCTGCCCGCGTGGGTATGGCTGTCTGCACACCTGTGCACATGGATGTGCATGGCCTTGTGGCACTGTGTGGGCACTTGGCCACGTGTGTACACGACTGTGCAGTTAGATGTGGCTGCCCACAGACATTCTCTAAGGGTGTTCTTGCCACGTTAATGTGGGCATGTCTCATTTGTCTCCAAACCTGCAGTCCTGAGCACCCTCCCTGTTCTGTCCAGCCCCCCAAAAGGCAGTTTGGCATGGCTGATGATCTGGATGCCATCAGCACATGTCCTTGCACTGCTCCAGCAACACACCGCTCCCTGAGCCATGGGCGAGCTGTATTCCCCTCTCCACATTCTGCCTGTCTCAGAGCCCTTTCATATTTTCAGTGCTCACTAGACCGTGAATTCACCTTCATACCAAGTTACAGGGTTATTTAGCTTCTCCTGACACTGATAACCACCAAACTTTCACTGGCAGCTCAGCTTTCTCCCAAGAGACATGCAGCACCCCTCTCTCTCATGCCCATGGTGAGCCCACCCACGCACACCCACCAGGAGCACTGGGGCAGATGCCCTAACAGGACACAGTGCCTCAGAACACTGCTCACCCACCAGCCACAATCACTTATCCCCAACCCACATCTACACTGTGAAAAAGAGGAACAGAGCAGAAGAGTTAAAAACTGGATGGAAAGAATGAAATAGAGGAGAAGGGAAGAGAGAGACAGAAGGGGAAAAGGGTGATAAAGCAAAACCAGTACAAACAGAGGAGGAAAACCCCTTAGGACAACAGAGAAAGGATCCTGGAGGGAGGCAGGAGGAGCACAGGAATATATGGTGGTGTTTTCCCCCTGCATACCCCACAAAGCAACACTCTCCAGCAGTTGGCACCAACCTATTCCATAGCTCTCCCTGAAATCTTAGGGATCAACTGGACAGCCCTTGTACAGCAGCTGGACTAGCTGTGCATGGGCTGGGGCACTGCCGAGGAGTAATGAGGATGATCAGCTTGTATGGGAAACATGGGATTGCCCCCAGGGTGCCCAAAGGCCGCCAGAGCGCAGAAAACTCCAAACAGCAGGATGAAACCACTCTGCAGGGCCAAGCACAAGGAAGGTCAAGCCTGTCCCTCCTACTGATCCCCTGTCACGAGGAAACTCTACTCTACTTTGCTGGCCCAGAACCACTTCTGCCACTCATGCTTCCACTGGCTCTGAGCCACTGTTGCCTGTTCCTCCCACTGCAGACCTGTAAGGCACCTCTTTGACAGCTTTCCCCTCCCCTGCCACAGCCCCCATCTCTTGGCATTATGTCCTTGGCACAAGGTCTTGCTGCCCACCCCTGGCCTTGTGGGCTTGCTCCCTAGTCCCCTGCACTTTCCCATTCTGACTGAACAATTAACTCCCAGCTGAAGCAACTGCTGCAGCGACATTTCACTCTGAAACCAAGCATGTGGTGGCAGCGAGTGGCATCCCCGAGAGCTCCTGCTTGGCCCCCAGGGCTGTGCAGGGCCAGACACTGCTGATGAGGTGCACAAGCCGCTGCACAACTTGTGGTACCTCTTCCCATCTGTGTGGCTCCCCTGGCTCTGCCCCAAGCTGTGCCTGCAGCAAGTCACCCATCCCACTGTGGCCATCCCCATCTCCCATCCCACACAGCCCCTTGGAGCAGACTGACCCCATATCCTTGGAGACAAAATCCCTCCTCCTTTGGCCCAGGGATTTCATCTCTGCTGTAACAAAGAACTCAAAGCTGGGACTTCCTTATGTTCCCACAGCCGTGGGATAAGGATAAATACGATTCCTGTCACTCCCCCAGGTGTTCAACGAGATGTTCCCACAAGCACAGGCTGTGCATAGACACAGGTCTGCACACATAACATGGAATAGCATGGATCTGGAAAGGGAGCTGGTAGGGGGATAGAGCTGCTCTTGTCCCTGAGGCAGTTATTGCTGACTCCACCTAACACCAGAGACTGCAATACAGACAGAACTGGTGTGACTTCTCGTGTTGTCCGAGGCAAAGCCAAGAGCTGGATTTGATGATCCCACGTGGATCCCAGCTCAGGATATTCCATCACTCTGTGGTTCTGTGATTCTGTGAACTGCAGGAGCCCAAAGGGGCGAGAATGGGATGGACCAAAGCAGCAGCCCTGGCACAAGTTTATCACAGCTAAACACTTTTGCCACAAATTCTTCACACCGAAACACTTTCCCCTGTCCTCCAGCTTCTGCGGGATGGTTCCTACTACTGCAGCCTCTGCTGGTTTTGCATGGCCACCCTGCGAAGGCAGATCTGTGGAGAAACAGGAGAGACGCCCCTGCTGCCTCACCTGCCCCGGGAGCACACCCCAGGGCTCCTGCTTTCCCCGTATCACCATGAAAAAAAAAAAGCTCTGTGCAAACAATAGATCAATAGAGCCCCCGCCTCTTCGGAAGGAAAACAAACACCCGGATCACCGCAAATTAGAGAATGTTTCGCTTCACTTCATCCAAACAGGCTGACAATTTTTTTGGGTTGTTGCCACGGTGACAGAGTAACACAGCGTTCAGCCTGTTGCAGAACAATCAATTAAGTTAATGCCTCGGAGTGCCTGTTTACCCTTCCATTTAGGAGGTGCTGCTCTCCCTCACGCTTTCTCTCTAGCTTGTTTGAGATTTCTCATCCTTTACTTCCTGCTCCTAGTTCGTCTCTATTTAACCTAAAAATAAAGTCCCTACCCTAACTACCTTCTGACTTGTAAGGAGCCTCCCACTTTTTGGAATGATCGCTTGGAATAAAGTTTTTCCTCCCTCTGACTCCTGTAATTTCATGTTCCTTCCTGGAAAAACTGGGGATTTACCTCTACCTTGCATAGTACAGCCGTGTCCCCTTCTCCTGGTGTGCTCAGGAACTTGTCAAGTTTCTAAAGGCCAGCTCTAAACATCCCCTTGGGAGAGTGAGTACCTTCAGAGTAACTGCTTTTAACCAGATGAAGTAACTTGAACTAAAGACCTATGAAGTGATCAGCAACTCTTCCACTATTGCTGTTTTTTACACGGTGAGCTGTAACCATAAGTGAAGAACCATCTTGTGCTAAATGCTGTTTGAAAAGGAGAACTATAAAAGGGCCTCGCAAGAGTCTAGGTCTCATCCTATGGTCCATGTCAAACGGAACTCCTAAATATTTGCGTAAATGATTTTGGCTTAAGCAAAACTCAACCTAGTGCTGAAAGCATTGTGCTGAACTGAGCCCATGGCAAGGAGACTTTAAAGGGGGCACCATGGCCAGGAGACTATGGCACATCCATCATTCCAATCCTTGAAAGTAAAGGATGCCAAAACATCTCTTGGCTCTGCCCTGATCACCAGCAGTCTGCCAGGCCTTTCACAGGCTCACATGCTCCTGCCACTGATCTTGTGGGCTTATTTCCTACCTCACAGGCAGTGTGAGAAGTTACACTAGGCTGTGTAGCTTCACTGCCTGTCTGCAGCCACTTTCTCATCCCTTGCCCAGTGAGCAGCAATAACTGCCCTCCATCTTCCCCAGCCCTCTTGCAGACTGCAGCACCAAAACACCTCCTCCAACATCCTGGGTGAAAATGAAAGTGAAATCACTTTCACTAGAGAGTGAAAGGATTTATCCAAGACCAAGGCTGAGATGTAATTCAGGGCTTCTGACTCCTGATCTCTCTGCACCTTCGTGCTTGTCTTTCTCATCAACACAATAATCCTATGCTTTTCTTTGAAATCTGAGGAAAGGTGTCCATCTCCCTCGTATCCTCGTCCTAAAGGAAAAGGCAGAGGCAAGCATGATGTGAAAACAGTAAGATTCCATGATACTGTCTTCTCATCCTGCCACCAGCAACAAGTGCCTAAATGTACAGTGAACATTAATTTAGTATTGAACAGATGGAAGAAAACTGTAGACCAAACAGATAGGGAACAATGGCGCTCAAACACGAGGAAAAATTACAGTAATAGGTCAAATATAACACCTCCTTCCCTGCTTCACAAGCCGGATCCTTTTCCAGTCTGACAAGCTAACACAAGCCTGCTCAGGGGGGAGCACTGAGGGCAGGTCTGCAGGACAGCCATACCCCAGGTCCCCCTGGCTCACTCCCCCTCCCTGAGAAGAAGTTGTCAGCAGAACCTGTTGGAGCAGAGGCTCGTTGACTGCTCCCTGTCCATTACAGCCTGGATTATAAGCATATTGCACAGTGCTCTCTGCACGGTGCTGGGGAAATCCAATACGCTGAAAGGTTAATGCAATCAATTAGGGTGACAAGGAAGTAGAGTAAAGCCTTCTGAGTAGATGAAAGGGAGAGAGAGATGGAGACAGGGAAAAGCAAAGAGAAGCGGGGGGGGAGCAAAGAGTGGGAGGAGAAGAAGGAGGAAGATGATATACAGGACCCGTGCTGTAGACCTCAGGGTGCTGGTGTGGCCAAGGGCACCATCCCACCCCAGCATGGATGGGGTTGTGTTATTCACAGAAGCAAGACAGGCCGTGGGTCCCCAAGGCAGCAGCTGGGCCAGGATTCCCTGTTAGTGGCTTCTTCTGCCATTTCCTGCAGAATGTGGAGCCCTGCTTAAACTGCAGCTGCCCAGCTTGTCCTGCCACCAGCCTGCTTCCTAAGGGTGGTTGATGGGGGACTGGCAAAAGTTCCTGTGTCTTTCCTGCCCAGGTACCCAGAAGACATGAAAGAAACTGATTAGGTTTGCAAAGCAAAGGATCTCATTAAGCCATGGGGGAGCATCAAGGGAGGAGAAAGAGGAAGAGGAAGGACAAAGAGAACTTCTGGCTGTTCATACACTCTGCTCACAAGGGTAAGGATGAACACCATCTCTCTGTAGACTTCCTAGCTACACACTGATCATCACCACTGGCCACTTCCCTGCACGTGTCCCCTCATGTCTGTGAGCATGTGTAACACAGGTGCTCTCTTACTTTTCCAGCCTCCTTCCCAGTGTGTCAATCTGGGCTCTCCTGCAAGGCCAGAGGACAAGCCCCAGCCAGCACCCAGCCCTAGCAGCTTCACCCCTGCCTGCACACGGTTTGATGAGGCTGCTGTGGCACTCAAGCCACCAGCACAGTATGGAAATCCCAGTGCCATAATGTACATCCTGCTGCTCCATTCAGCATGGCACAGACCTTCCCCGGGGCATTCAGCTCAGGGAAGAGCCCCATCCTTCCCCTCCGGGCCCCTGAGCCGCTGCTGACTGGCTGAACTCCTGCTCTCTGACCCCCGAGCAGAGTGGTACTTCATTAACCTGGGCTGACAGGTCAGCGAGCACAGCCCCTTCCTACCACGGCTCCTGCTCAGGCACAGCTCAGCCAGGGAGAACGTGACACCAGCTCATTAGAACAAATTATTACTCTATAACCCCTGCTGCAATGTCCCTTAATATGCCTATTTAGCAAGAGACAAGTCCTGGTGGGCTCCTCGGCATTAAAACAACCTCACAAATCACTAGAGGCACAAACACCGTGATCTCCGCTTCCAGGGGTGGAGAGAGGGTGGTTGTTCCTCGGATGGGTGCTGGAGGGGCGCAGAGTCCCGGGCTCTTCCCCTGCAGCAAAATGAAGCTCCAGATATTACTGGGGGATGTTCTGCAGGCAGGGAGTTGCCATCTGGCTGTGGCTCACTGTGCTGCCAAACATGCCCAAGCTTCAGCACAACACAGTGTTGTTTCCTCATTGAAATCCACTGAGGAAGTGTTCTGGGATGCCCATTAAACTGTTGGGCCTGTTTTCCTCTGCCTTACCCCTGTCTAACTCTGCCCTCAGCTCTACCATCAGTCTCATGTTCCATGTTAGACCTACAAGATTTATATGTTTCCCTGTGATATATATGAAGTCAGTGCCCGGCTTTCCAAATCCATTTACAACACCAACCCTACCTGCTCACTCCTTCAGGTTAACCAGCAAAGCCAAAGAGCAAGTTTGGAAGCTGACATTGATGGCAGGCACTGTGGTCTACCTCCCCATGTGAGGCCAGGCTAAGTTTTGGGGGTTAAACCCACTGCACATGAAAGCAGTGGGCTCACACCTTTGCAGGGAGGGCTGTCAGCTGTCTAGGCTAATCCAGAAAAAACAGAACTGCCGTAGTTTCGGGCACAGCAAGTGAGATATCACAGGCAAAGACAGAAATATGGGCAAATGTCAGAGGAAGGCTGCTACTAAACAGGAACAGGGAGCTTGAGGAAATCAACCTCCAACCTGACCTTTAGAAGAGGGAAAAGGGAGAAATAAAACAGTGATTCATATAGCAGAGAGAAGTGGCAGCAGTGCCAGGCAGAAGAACGTGAGAAAGAAAAGTAATAGAAAGAAGAGAAGAAAGTGTGAGAAGTGTGTGATGCTGGGCACACACGGAGAGGGGCAGGATGAAAGCTAACGAATGGAGAAATGAGGGACCTGAGAGAAACAGAGAGAGGGAGGGCAGGAGGAAAAGGAGGAGAAAAGAGCAAGAATAGCCATGCAGTGAGGAGCACGCGGGCGAGGCAGAGTGCTGTAACCAGGGTTGTGAAGCATGAAAAGGGAAGAATCTGCCTGTTCCTTTCAGCACTTGGAGCATGGCGCTCAGTGGTGACCTACACTGTGCCCGGCTGTGATCACGTTTTCAGGGCCACTGCCTGCCGATCCCAAACAATGATGAGGAGTCTTTGAAGTCAGAGAAAGAAGCCGCAATGTGAACTGGGGACTTTTTTTTCCCCCGTTTTTTTCCCCTCCATTTTTTTAAGAGCCGGGGAAAGTAGGGAGGAAAAGGAAGGCCTGAAGTGGTGGGGGGAAGGTTGGGGGAGAGGTTGCAAGGACAGAACAGAGAGTTGCTCTCGGTGGGGTGCCCCGAAACGAGAGAGACAAAAAGAAAACAAACAGTTTATGAGTAGGGCACATGCTGCCTATGTCTGCATGCCCCACACTGCTGGCCCCCCGTGCTCCAAGGGAGGCTTCTGTTCCCCAGCAATGATGGATGGATGCATAGGGCCATTCAGGCCTGCCATGTTACAGCAGCAGTATTTACATAACACTGGCCTTCCACCGGTCACCTCTGACACTGCCCAGCCCAGCTTGGGGCCCCCTCCCACCCCAGCCAGCCTGGGCCCCTCAGATGCTGCTCGGACGCAGCCCGTGAGCTCCCCAAGACTGGGCATTGGGGGTCCCCACTGCTGCAGGGATGTTCTAAGCACACACACTGCAGTGAGTGCTCCTGGCACCTCTGTGTAATGTCTCACAGGGCAGAGCACTTCCCGCCCTCCCCACGGCCTTTCCTGCCCTCAGACCTGTCTTGGTGCCTGGGGAAGGAGGAGAGCAGCGCAAGGGGCCAGATGGGGTTGGTGATGCAGGGGGTACAGAGCAGAGATGTGGGGAGAGAGCGGGAACTCTTCAGGTGACACACAAGGACCTTCACGGTCCTCCTGGGGCCAGGAAGAGGAGCCAGGGACAGCAGCAACTGCCTCAGCATGGCAGGGACTTCTCAGTAACCTTTATCTGAGGTGGCATAGGGAGTGTCTACCCAGCATATGGAGTTAAGGCATTTAAGAGACAGTATTATCTTCCACTTCCCCGAGCTCTAGACCTCTAAGTCCTACCAGGCACAGACTAAGTGACCATCCAGCTCTAGGAGACGGTGAAGCTGGGGTTTTTTCTTCTAAGACAGACCATGAGGGTCTAGGTAAAGGGAAAACCCAGGAAAGTCCTGATTTTGCTGGAGGCACAGAAATGCCTCCACACTACCACCATGGTTCTGCATCTGAGTAGATAAAAATGTGCCAGAAGAGGAGGAGAACATGCACATCACCAGCTGAATTATGTGAACTGAGCTCAGCAAAACTTCACAGTAGATGAAGACTGCGTCTCATTCAGTGAAAGGACCTTATATCCATCTCCCCCAGCACACATGGATGAAGATAAAGCAGTTCCCTTTCACCAAAGTCCTTACACATGTTTTTAGCTGTAAAGATAGAGGCAGTAGAGAAGATATTGAGGAAAACCCTCAGTGACAAAACCAGGTGCCCAGAGCAACTGCTGCACAAAGACAAAGACAGGATTAGGACACACATATGCCATGTCTGCACTTCACCTTCTTCTGTTTCCATCTCTCTTCGTGAGTAACAACAGCCCAGCTCCAGAAGTTCCAGTGCAGACATGGCCACAGTGAGCAGGCCTTAAGTGTGAGAGACACACAGAGGAAAAGAGAACCCAGGAGGGCATAGAGACATACCCATTGCAGTCTGAAGTCTCTCCTACCTTTCGGAGATTTCAAGGCCTCGTTTCTTGCCTCGTTTTTAGCTCTAAATTCACTTCATTCTGGAGTGAGAAAAGAGAGGATCCAGTTAACACACAGGGCACACCTGAGTAAGAGGAAGACTAACAAAAGCTGGGTAAGAACATGGTCCAGCATGGGACATTCAGACTCCACAAGGGAACAAAATACTTTCCTGCTCCTGGCCAGGCACCCCACGGCACTTCTCTGTGTAGGAGATTCCTAATGAGGGTTGGGAAGAATTTCACATAGAGAGCAGCTATTACTGGCCTGAATGCTGCCCCCCCAGGTACCAGAGACAGACCTTGTGCTGGTCTGCTCCATACTTTGCCCACATATCTAAGGTTGCACTCTGCTCCATGCCAGATTTTCCCTTTCCAATCTTCGCATCTCCCCCATTGACCCCTCTTCCCCAGAGGTTCACCTGTGTGCTAATGGTGAGGCCTCCCTTGCACACCTTGTGGGGCTCAAGATGACAGGGTGCAGGACTGGTCCTATGTCACTGAACCCCCCTATCCACTCATCTGTGCATTTTCCGCCCAGGAGAATGCAGAGAGTGAGGAAGAAGGAGAAAAGGGACAGGGGAAAAAAAGTCACAGCAAAATACATGAAAAGTAAATTGAATTATTTAAAACCATATGTTCCAAAAATGTGACAGAGCATAAAAGCCGTGCCATGAGACTTCTGGAGGGGGTTGTTCTGCGCAGGCAGGGTGGGAGGAGAGCTCACGGGTGGGGGAGGAATGCTCTGCAGCCAGACAGGGACTTCCCTCTCCCAGAGCTGGGAGGTGGCCAAGAGCACAAGGTGGCTTCTGCGCAGTGGCAAGTGTGCCTGGCCCATTCCTGTAGCCTCTGTTTTGCAGCCTTGCCAAAACAGCTCTCACAACTGCCCCGGGTGGCAGCAGAATGACAAACTGCCCCGAGGTCATGCACAGCGTGCCCGTGGTTGAATCCAGGACCCCCAGCTGTCCATGCCACACGCTGGCTCTCGGCATGGTCCCTTCTCCGGCTGCAACAGTGTGTGCTGTGACTCAGCCCTTCTGAGACCCTCGAGTCCCTTGTAGGACAAAAGTGAGAGGGATGCAGGGGACTCCGTGCTGCTGCCATGGCTCACCCCTGTGTTCCAGGGCCCTGGTGCTCTGTGCATTTGGACAGCGTTCTCCTGTCACTTGTACTCTGCCACTGCCAAAGATAGATGCCACGTGTTGGCTGGGACCCAGAGCAGGAAGGAGCTGGTGAGATATCCCAGATGGATGGATGGACAGGAGGATGCAGCTCCTCGGGTGAGGAAGGTGCATAACTAGCCTGGCTCCTTCCTTTCCCACTGAAAGGGGGAAAATCCTGGATGCCAAAAGGCTGAGGGCATGGCTGGAGTAACAATGCCCTGATTTGAGGTGCTTCTCCTACCCTGGCACCCTTGGTCCTTCTGGCATCCCTTCTTCCACCTTTTTTTTTCCCCTTTGTTTTCCCTTTCTTCCTTGCTCTTTCCACTGCTTTCTCTGCCACTCTGTCACACTGATTTCTCTCCCCTATCTTTTGTTCTCTCCCTCTTTCCCGAGCTCTCTGCCTGTAACTCTCTGCCTTCCTGCCTTCACTCCCTAACCCCTGTGCACGATCAATTCTTGGGATTGGGTTTTTAATTGTTTTTTTTTTTACTCTTCTTCTTTTGGCCGCAGCTTATCAATGATGCAAGAGGAATAACGCCAATTTACTTAGAATGTGTAATCCCCAAATCAGATTGGGGGATTGTATGAGGCAATATGACCTTGCATATGTCTCCATTAAAGCCAGCCAGGCCTCCTCTTGTATTCTGTGTTCCCAGTACATATTTAGACAGATAACGCTAATTGTACTTGACATGTCCTCTTAAGGATGGACTCTTCCCTCCCCCAGCTCTGCTTCCCTGCCTGACAATGTGCCAGAGCCCAGCCCGCTCACTGGCAGCGTGGCACGGCACAGCACCTGTGGGAAGGGCCGAGTGGGTGTCCAGTAGGGCTCTCCTGCCCAGCCCCACTGCAGGCCGGCCCCGGCCCCACGCCGCTCCGGGTGGGAAGGGGGCCAGAGAGCCAGGGAGCAGGGGGAGGGCTGCTGGGACATGGTTAATCTGAGATTACACACTGTTACTGTGTCAGTTTTGGCTTCCCTAGGAAAAAAGCCTTCAGACAAAGAGAGGAGACTTGCTCACCATGAACATCTTTGAAGTCTGCCTCCGTTCCAGTGATGGGCTTCTACCCCACACCTCTTAGCTCCCACATCTGCTTTGGGTAAGTATTTGTATTTGGCTACTGCACCTCAGATCCAGCTTCTAGGGAACACCACTGGAAAATCGTGAAGTCCTATAATGGTTTGGGTTGGAAGGGACCTTTAAAGGTCATATAGTCCAACTCCCCTGCCATAGATAGGGAAACCTTACACTAGACCAGGTTGCTCCAAGCTCTGTCCAGCCTGGCCTTGAACACTTCTAGGGATGGCGCAGCCACAGCTTCTCTGAGCAACCTGCGCCAGGGTCCCACTACCCTCACCGTAACAACTTTCCTCCTTATATCTGGGCTAAATTGTGACTCTTTTAGTTTAAAACCATCACCCCTTGTCCAATCACTACAGGCCCTGCTAAAAAGTTTATCCCCATCTTTCTTGTAAGCCCCCCTGAAGAAGCACTGAAAGGCTGCCTGTTCCCTGTGCCTGCCGTTCATCACTGCTCCAGAGCAGACATGCAGGATGCAGGAGGAGGAGGGGAGCTTTTTCCAAGGAAACCAATGGATCCAAACTCTTCGCCAAAGTGGACTCAGTTTTTTTTTTTCCCCTTGACACAACATCCTAATTTGACTTTTTCAGTATCTTTCCTTCAACAACCTTTTTCCTTCCTCCCCTTCCTACCCGGCAACTGCGCATTTATTAATTCATGAGGCACTAATTAGTTCTTTGTTTAATTTTGTGTTAAACAGACTGACCGGAATGATAACGACTTGCAGCGTTGCATTACGGTCCCCAACCGCCCCTGTTTTCTGACAACAAGGGAGCGCAGTGAGACTGGCGTGATGAACCCCAATTCCCACTCCAGTTGCACTTCATTAAGTCAAAATGTGACAAGAAGCTTAGAGAGCAACTTTCAGATCGGATCGCACATAACAATTGGGCAGGAAACTTTCCAAGGGGGAAGCGCGAGAGGCACTCACAGTGAAGGCTGGCACCGCGTGCAATCCCCCGGCGTGCCTGCCTTAAAGGAGCCAGCTCAGGCTGTCCAGGCAGGAGTCAGGGCATGTGCTGGGAGCAGCGAATGCCAGAGGAAGAAGAGGAAAGGAAGGGCAGTGAGACAAGCCAAAGGCACAGCAGGGCAGGACAGGAGGCATCATGTGTTCCCCTTGTTTCCTTTGCAATGATGGGTTGTGTTGAGAACCTTGGAGCCCAGGTGGGAAAATCCCTAGTGGGTCACTTCATGAGCTTTGAGGATATCTTCAGGCACCTTCAACTCCATGCCTCAGTTTCCCCCCTGCAGCTCTATAGTGAAATAGCTGGTGCCCCTCAGCTGCTCTTCAATTATCAAGAACTACACCATTTATCATGACACCCCTGGACTGCAAAGGGAGAGGGTGATTCCTGGCACCCACACTGCTAAAATCAGAAGGGAAGAGACAGCTCTGACAGTAGGGAGAGGGATGGCTGCTCTCCTGAAGAGGCAGCTGTGCCTTCCTTTAACTTTGTGCAGTGCCTGACACTCCAGTGGCACTACCGAGTTTTGAAAAGGTCCTGATCAGTATAGTAACAGCAATAAATTTGACAGACTGCAAAGCAAGCAGACGCCGAGCCCTCTGCACTCAGCCTTGCAGGTGAGAATCCAGCCACCCCAGCACTGCCCATCCCCAAGCTCTGATGAGTACCAGGAGCGCCTCACTTGTAGCTACGGCTATGGCTACAGGGTTTGGGTGTGTAGTCACCTGTCCGTCCTGGACCAAGCATCACCTGGCAAGAAACACCTGAGCACGATTTAGTCCTAGACACAGGTCAACACAGGACTGACAGACAGATGACACAGCCTAGGTCATGGCCAGCTGGATCTGTCCCAGCCCTTTTGTCACACAAGGGTGTTGAGCGTGTGGCCATCTCCCTGAGCCGCTTCTGGTTCACTGAAGGGCAGTGAGATGCAAACAGGAAAGTGAAAAGGGTCTTAAAACACCACCTAAGAGGGCGTGGGGTGTGAGAAACAAAAGAAGACTATCCAAGTGCACAGAACATAGAAGTTTTGCCACAGATCAAATATATCTTCTGGTACTGCAGAGACATCCGCTGTGGGAATAAACCATGACCACCTAAAAATGAAATGGGCTGTGAGGTCTCAATGACTTTTCTAGCAAATATTCTTCCCACACTTCTCCTCATCCTTCTTCCCTCAGGACAGGAAGACTCAACTTCTAGCCTTACTCTGCAGAGGCCCAAAGCTCAACTAAGGTCCAAAACACTGGCGAAGCAATGTGAGGGACTCTGAGAGTGTCATCAGGACTGGGGAGGGACCCGAGAGCTGTGAGGGAGTGCACAGCAACATGTCCTGGGCAGGGCAGGGGCAGGGGCAGGGGCAGGGGCAGAGGAGGGAGCCTTGCGACTGAAGCCTCTGAGCCCCACAGGAGCCCTGCCAGCTCCAGTCACTACATGCATTATCAGTGTTGTCACCTGAGTGAGCTATAATCGTACCAGTCTTTGGGAAAGAGGCCAGGCTGCAGCAAGGTAGCACAGCATGGTGTTTGCCAGTACACTCACAGCTGAACAACACGCAGATCTGAGAGCAGACGTGTTTGCGCTGGCTTCCATCTTTCATGAATCTGGAATGCAGCAGGGACCTCTGTGACTGACAAAAAGGCTGTTCCTCCATGACAGAAATCCCAGGAAGACACCAATCTCTCTGATTTCACTTCTAAATGTGCTCTGGATCCCATAAAAAGGCGTATGCAGATATTAACACTCAGCTGGAGGGTTCGACTGGTGTCCAGTATGGGCAAATCACCCATTTAACACCTGAAGCAAGGACAACTGAAAGAGTCCAGGATTCCTGGGGACAAGAAATATACCCTGCTCTTACCAGCCCAACAAACCTTCCTGGTTTTGCAGAGGGATTGGAATATTCTGGCTGCTCTACAGATGCAGTTGAGCAGCCTCACCCAGCTATCATTTCCTGCCAATCTTGGACTGTTCAGCTGAAAAGGCCTGGGCTGAAGGAGAGGGCAATTTGTTATTTCCCATTTCTCCCTTTTTTGGCTGCTATTACAATGCAACACCAGCAGCGCAGCACAAACCAACTCCATCCCCAGTTGTAGGGCTACACAGCTGCCAGTGCTCCCAGCAAAGTTTTGTGCTGAAAATTCACAAGCCTCCCAAACAGGCCATGATCTGCCCCTTCTTCCTAAAACAACATGCTGAAATGTCCTAGAATCTATCCCCAATCCTCTTTAACCAGGAAAACTCTCCTGCCAGGATTATGGGCCCACTGCCCCCCTTCTTTTTCCCTCCATCTGGCTGGGAGCAGCCTGGGACCAAGCACTCTTCTCAGCCCTGGGAGAACCCTGCAGTTTCTCTCTCATAAAAAAGAAAAATGGGAGCTATAAAAAAGGCAAAGAAAAGAAAAGCAAAGCAAAGGAAAATCACTGCGAAGGAGGAAAAGAGCAAAGCCCCCCTTCTCTCCCCACCCTGTCCCCATTACCTGCTTTTAGCACTGGGTAGAGCTGCCTTGCTTCACCGTGCTGGAGAGACCCCTTGGTGCAGTGCTCCCTGGGAGATCCTGCCCAGACTCTCACCCTGTCCCATCTGCTCAAACCTGTTGAGCAGAGCCCAGCTCAATAAAGGTGATCATGCAAAAGGAAGAGGAAAACCAGCACTGGGCAGTAGGAAAGGGACACAGACCATTCCAGAAGTAACCCTGCAGCTCAGTGCCCCCTGGACACCTTGGGAGTGCTGGAGCCAGGCAAGGGACAGAGGACTAGGCAGAACATCCACTGCCAGTCTCAGCTTCCCAGCACAGCTGGCATCAAGGACCCGGGAAGGTCCCAGACCCGCAGCTCACAGCACAGCCAGTAGAGCTGGAGGGGAGTGCCAAGGGGGGATCCCAAGGAGTTCATCTCCCGCCACGGCATCTGTAAAGCATAGCAGTCCCCAAACTTGGCATTCAGCAGCCCTGGGCTGGCTCCTGCTAATTTGCTGTCAGGCTGCCTAAGCAAACCAATTAAAGCTAATCATTAATTATAAAAAAGAGAGAAAGAAAAAGACCCTGCACAAATGAAGAACTGGAAAGGGTGTGGGGAAAAGAAGGACAGTAGGGAGAAGTGTGAGAGAAGAGAGCTTGAGAAAGGAGCTGCAGGGGAAGAAAAGGGTTTTAAAATCCCGGGTGCAGAGCCTTGGATGCAGTCGGCAGAAGGGCAAGTGGTTTCCTAGGGCAGGGTGGGGAGAGGCAAAGGTGAGGGAATCAGGGAGGATCCAAGGAAAAAGCGACAGTGCCCAGGACGCTGTGACATATGCTGAGCCAAGGTGGGAGCCAGCACTGCCCCAGCCGCGAAGCTGGCTCCACGCTCCCTCCATCCCGGCCCCAGCGGGGCCCTGCCATAGCCAGAGCAGCATGGGCTGCCTTTGACAGAGGAGGGGGCACCTGCCTGCCGGCAGCCAGGGCAGAGGAGGACGAGGGTGTAGGAGCGCAGAGCGAATGCGGAGGCCAGAGCCAGGGGTGTGCGCCGGGACTGCGAAGCGCTGGGCGTTGTCCCTCCGTGCCGGGGCGACCGGCTCTCTCTGAGCAAACGTCTTAGATGGGGATGAAAAATGGGGCATTTATGCAAAGGCCCTGATTATGCAGATTTGGCTGGGGCCCTGGCTCCGTCGCCGTCGCTCCCGCTGGCTCCCCACGAGCTCCGGTGGCAGAGAACCCCGGCAGCTGTCGGCGCAGCCCCCGCCGCCGCCGCGCCTCCGTTTTGTTCCCGGCCCCGCACACACGCACGCTTCCCAACGCCGCTTTTGAAGAGCCTCAGGCCCACGTCGGGCTGGCGGATGGCGGAGAGGTGGGGGCAGTGCCATGGAAACGGGCTCTTTCCTGGGGAAACGCGTTCCTGGCCCCCCTCCTCGTCCCGGGTGCCCCCTTTGAGGAGCTGTCAGGACCCTGAGTGAGTGTCACACGACCCAAGGACCAGGCGTGACCAAGCCTATTTTCTGCCTCAAATTTGATTGATTAAAAAACTTTTTAGGAAAACCATGTTAAAAGACAAAAAAAAAAAAAAAAAAAAAAAAAAAAAAAAAAAAAGGAAAGAAAAAAATTAAACAGAAAGGGACAAGGGGGTGGGGGGGGAAAGGGAAAGGCCTCAGTGCTGAGAGTTTCCCTGGCAATAGCACCAGGGGACAAGTGTCAGAGGCATATAAACAACATAACCAGGCCGAAAATAAAGGTCAAAGGAAGCATGAAACTTAACACAACACTGATTAAGATAATGATGAAACAGGGGACCCTAGAAAAAAAGTGTGACACACAGAAACATGCACACAAAAATGCTCCAAGTGATGGCCCAAGAGACCTGGTACGTGGGAAGAGGTGACAGGGCTTGCTAGGCCCTGGAGGTACCTGGAGAAGAGTGGAAATGGAGGAAAAGCTGAAGTGGAGGATTTGAGAAGTCTGTGCTATCCCCCTAGGCTGGTTGCTATAGGTTGAGCCTGCCAAACGACAACAAGCCCCAGAGCCAAGAAGTCCCTCCCATAACACAGACACTCTGTCCCAGCCAAGCCATGCTTGAATTTGCAACCAAATTCCTCAAAAGAGTTTCCCTGACACTGGGAGGAGAGCCCGAGTGTGTGTGAATCACGGAGGCCCTGCTGACACCAGTGCTGGCTCAGGATCTGGCTCTTTGCCCTTAAGCAACTGGTATAAAAAGCCTCAGAGATGCCAAGAGGGGCGGATTCTGGTCAGACCTCCCTGCCCACCTCCTCGCCCTTGCCAAGGCTAATTCTACAGAGAAAAACCCCAGAAAGGCTGAAGGTCTCAGAATCCAAGTCCAAGAATGTCATATCCTTCGGCATTTCCCTACTACATCTCCAAACCTCCAGGATGATCTCACATTTTTGGAGCCCAGCTGACAACTTGCAGTTTCCTGGGGCTGGCTGTGTTACTCTCGCCAAGAAGTAGCAAAGAAACTGCAAATTGTTCACCAGCTTCTTCCTCTGTGGGTTTGGGATGTTAAAGCTTGTTCAATATAAAGTGCAGAAGCACAAAAGATTTTCCACTTTTCCTGTACCACTTTCCCATTGGGAGTAACTGTCATCCCCTAGAAAATGTCCCTGTTCTGCCTTTTCTGGCATATCAGTCCTGGCAGAGTTGTCTCTAGGAATTCAGTGGGACAGGGACAGGGAGATGCCTGGGTTTCCTTGTCCCTTGCATTTGGTCTCCAGGGAGGCCACTATATCTCGCTCATTTCCTTATATTTGCACAAGTCAAATTCTTATAGAACGCTGGACAGAAAAGGTTGTGCTTTTCTTCAGACAAATATCTTGGGGAAAATAAGTTTTTAGCTGAAAATTTTCTTTCATGTAGTCTTTATCATGAAGAAAAGCAAATAAATGTTTTCACAAAAAGGCTGACAACGCACTACATGTAGGTTCATCCCCACACATTCTGAATTTCACTTGGTCAGAAGGCTGTTTTCCACCAAATACATTTCAATGCAAAATTTCCAGCATCACATTCATGTGTCTCCACCCTCCTCCATCATTGATATTCACAGTCTTTTGTAAAGAATGATTCAATTAAACCACCAATGTCCCTCACTAGAGGAGTCTGAACAGTTACAGGAACTCCCCAAAAATAGTGCCAGGCCAGGCTTTGTTCAAATATTCACCAAAGATGTGGGGCTGGACACCACCACCTCACACTTCCAGAAAAACTGCTATGAAAAAAAACCCTAAAATTACTGCTCTGATCCCTGAAATTAGTGGCTGAAAAACAGGATTTGAAAAATAATAATGGAAACCAAGGTCTTTTAATTTCATTTTTTGAGTTCATGGTTCATGTTTGCATTCTCTCTTTTTTTTTTTTTTTTCCCTTGGTAATAAGAAGAGAGAAATGTGATTAAAAAATAAAAAAAAAAAAATAAAAAAAAAAAAAATCCCGCAAAAAAACTGTGAAAGCTGAGATTCTCATGGGACCAGGAAATAGACCTGTGTCTACGGACCTGAAGGGAAAACACCAAATGCTCTCAGGCACAGGGTAAAAGAAAGGGTTGGCAATTTTATTTTTTGATTAATGTATTTACGAAATTTACAAAAAGTCGAAAACACCAAAGATACTGGAAAAGGTATTCTTTAAAGGTATTTTGTAGAAGTTTCCCCCCTCAGCATCTGATAACAATGACTTGACACCTGCTCAGATGTGTGCATAGCCCTGAGATGGGGTGATAAACTAGTGTTGGGGTCACATGTGCAAAACTGCATTAAAGTTAAAATCCCCTCACTGACAGAGCGGTTTCTTTTCTACTTTTTGCATGGAAAACCAACCCCATCTCTCCAACCCAACAGTGGAACTTTGAGATTTTCTGTCCAGACGTTGGATTACTGTTCAGCAGTATGACAACCACTTTTATCAAGATCTTTTTTGCATTTTCCAGTGAAAATAATACTCTGCATTCACAAAAGCTTTGTGAGCAAATATCTGTTTCACTTTATAATGTGCTTAAACTGATTTCTCTTGTTCAGAAAGAAAACACAGCAACTTTTGCAATTAAACTGGAAAAGGAACATGCTGGATGTGAAAATGACCTGGAGTGAAGGCACAGATGCTTTTCCAGCAGCACCTCTTCTGGCAGCCTCAGCCCAGCAACAGAGCAACTTTCCCTGGCTGCTGCTCTCTGAGGCAGCAACATTGGTCCCCTCTGGCACAGAGAACCCTGCCAGTGCCCACTGGTGTGCCAGAGGGCTCTGGGCACCCAGGCAGTGGGCTCACAGGGAACATACCCTGACACCCGTGTGTCCCTGTACATGCAGGACCCAATAATCACACACACCTTGCAAACATGTGCAGAGCACACAAAACTCCCTAGCCATGGCCGAGGAACTGTCAGGAGAACACTAGCAAAAGCTGCTTCTTGACAGCGAGTCATTTATATTTTAGCTTCGTTCCATTATCCTAACGAATCCTTCATCAGCAGATGCAATATTAACAGCAGAAAATCAGCTCATTACATCCGGGGGGATTTCATCAAGATGACAATCATATATGCAGCTACCCGAGCCTGGAGAGGACACAGCTCCTGTTATTTAGTTATCCTGGTTTCATCTTAGAGGCTTTTTCTTTTTTTTTTTAACCTTTTGGGGGGGCAGAGGTTGGTAGCTGAAGGGGAGGGTGTCCCAAACAACCACCAGACCCCAGAGCTTTTAGGATGCTGGTCCACAGACAGATCCACTCAGCTGGGAAATGCTCCAGCACATCCACAGAAGCATCAGATAGCTGAAAGGACAAAAACACTCTCACAAAATCTGCACCCTCTGTAGGTCCAAGGGCATTTCTCTGTGAAGTTCTGGCTCAAGGAAGGGGTTTGCATCCTATACAGCTCCTGGCTTGTGTCCAGGAACATCAGAATTGGCTGTTCTGGTTCTGCTCCTAGCAGGACTCCCCCCTCCATGCTCCAAAGGGTCTCTCTCTCCAGTGTCCCCACAGTGATAAGACACATATAGAGAGTCTGGGGTTTTGTGATGGAATTCCCAGGCAAGGAGCAGAAGAATCAGTCTAGATGAGTTGAAGGTGAGGAGAACGGAGTAACAGGGAGAGTTAAAGGATGAATTCGGAAGATTGTGGAGCTACTTTCTCTCCTGACTTACCTAGGGAGCAGTAAAAGGCTGAGGCACCCAGAGCAGGCTGTCAGCCTCTAGGTTCTGTAAGAATGTATCTGAAATAATCCACAGATCATCTTGTGCAACATCAAGGTGAAAACTTTGAGAGTTTGTTCTTCCCCCATATACTCTCGATTTAAAATGAGAGCAATGGGCACACGCATTTCAGGGATACTTCTGTTTTTCACAGTCATTCCAGGCACTACAGGCTGAGAACTCCTGCAGCAAACAGGCTGCCGGGGTGCCCTCCGCTCACATCAAAGCAGCCAGATGAGGGGCTGAGGGAGCTCCCCATGCCCGTGTGCTGCACCAGACACACCAGCAGCTCCCCGGGCAACCCAGCATGGGCCACGGAGCCCTCACAGGGCTGCCAAAAACCCAGCAACACTGCAAAGCTTGTTCCTCACTGCCTGCACAGCTGAGGCCTGGCTACCACTGCCCAAAAATTACCTTCCTGCTCTGCCTCCCCTATTAAGGGTCTTCCTCAACAACAGCAGCCCAAGAAGTCCTTGGCAGCCCCAGTCTGAAGAGTCACTGCCTGCAGCTTCAGACCTCCTCCCTGCATACTAAGGAGCTTTAGTGCCCACCCTAAGATTCCGTGAAGGAACAAAAATCTCCAGCCGAGTTCTCACTCACAAATGGTGGGTGCCTTTGCCACCACA
The DNA here is from genome assembly GCF_029207755.1 of Chamaea fasciata. Classification (NCBI taxonomy): domain Eukaryota; kingdom Metazoa; phylum Chordata; class Aves; order Passeriformes; family Sylviidae; genus Chamaea; species Chamaea fasciata. Next base: position 233,120 of record NW_027094108.1, on the reverse strand, counting down.
TGCAACAAAGCCTGGTGATTTCAGCTGGAGATCAACCTCACTTTCAGAACTTCCTCTCCACCAGGGGCTGAAGCTGGAGAGACCAGTATGGAACTCAACACAGATCACTCATGGCAGATCCTGGCTTCTGGACAAGCCTCTCTGCTCTCAGCCTCAACCACCCAACACAGCTAAAGAAGTTGAGCTCATCTCCTCCAGCTCAGAGGGGGCTGGGGTGGGCATTTCACATTTTCCCAGCAGGGCTGGATTTCTGCACAGCAAGGAATATGTTCCTGGGATGTCAACTCCAATCTCTACTGCGCTCTGACAGATTTAAGCTCCAGTTTGTCCGACAACATCCCAAAGTGTAAGAAACTGGGGGCAGACTCTCTAATCAGGCTGTAGGACAAAGGCCCGGTCTGACCCTGTCACTTCCACTTACTCTTGCTGTCCATCTTGCTCCCCCCACCCTCGCGGCAGCCTCCCGGCCCACCCTGGGCTGCCCTCCCTTCCCTAACACAGCTGGGCTAATCCTGCTCCTCCCGTGTCCAGCACAAATCCTCCCCAGAGTAAACCAATCCTGGGAATTTTTATTAGATTATCAGCCTGCCAGCTCAGTGCTGGCTGGACTAATCCTAATCAGGACTGATTTCTATTAGCCAGCTTCAGGGAGGAGCTGTGCTATCCCAGAACCCCAGGCCCACACTGGGGCAGCCTGAGGCCTTTTAGCCCATTTTATATAAATTTTCCTTTTAGAAAGGAACAAATTTAGCCCAGGATCCTCAGGAAATGCAAAGTTTGCGTGTGGGCTGTGTGGCAGCCATGGGGCAAACTGTCCCCACCTCATCACTGAGCTTCAAGAAAAGCCAACGGGGTCCAGGCTCCACAGCCCCTCCGGCTCCAGCTCCTGGCTGGTGTGGCCAGTTAGTGCCACATGGAAAGATGCATTGTGGCAGGGGACATGAGCCTGCTAGGTTGCAGGCTGAGATGAGGGACTCATTTCAGACAAGAGGACAAGCAGCCACAGCTTGAGTGACCAGGACAGGGTTCGCAGCGCTGGCTGAGTCTGAGGTCTCCATGCCCCATTACCCATGCCCAAAGCAATCTACTCTCACCTCCTTCCCCATTCCATTAAAGCAAACTGTCGCTCAGGTATTTCCCTCCTAACCCCATCCATGGCCCTGGAACTGACCTGACTGAAAATGTTTGCTCTTTACCGAGGCCGGTGAAAGTTTTGCTGCCGACTTAACAGGATTTGAGACAAGCCACGAGGACAGCTTGGGCAGGAGTTCACGAGAAGGGTGTTGAGAGGAGGGGGCTGTGTCCCTGCCGGTGTCCCTTTGTCCCATCCACCCGCTCTGTGCTAAAAGCACAGCTCTTCCCAGCAGCCCCCAGGGGACTCCACCGCACTTCTGAGCTCAGCCAGCTGCGATGCAGCCACTCCGCGGCCGCACAGAGACATCACACAGGGAGCACTCAGGAAAGCCTGCCTTCCCAAAAGTGACCGTGGATCTTTGAAACCTTCCAGAGGAGAGGGGTCATTTAGACCAAATTGCCGTTAAGCCTTTTTAAACTCGTCTACTCACCCTCTCACAATCTTTATGCTGCCTGCCGGAGGAGGAATTGCCTGTGGGACTGACAGCTGCATTTCCCGGGGATCATGGGCGGTTCTCTCTGACATGGTGCTCAAGTGAAGAGGTTGTCCTCCCTGCTGGAGGGACAGCATTGCACCAGACAGGGCTTCAAAAAAGCCGCAAGGTGTCCCAGGTTGAGGCCAAGAGAAAATGTGGTTTAAATCCTTCCAAGAAGCCCCAAAAGGGGAGCTGAGAGACAGAGCCCTGCCTGCAGCTCAGGGGACTGCTCCCATGCAGCCAGCTTTGCAGAGGGAAAGCAACCACACAACCCCAACAAGGGAAACATCTTCTAAAGGAGCAGGTCCATAGTCAGTGCCTCCAGACACTCCATGCTGCATCAGCTCAGAACCTTGTTCTGTGCTCCTGCAAATCAGTGTAAATCATGAGTAACTGTCCAGAACATCAGGCTGTAACTTAGCACAGATCAAGGCCTTTTCCTCCTTTCTGGCCATGCTTAGAGCACTAGTCATACTCTGGTAGGTGGCAAGGTTTCCTAAGAGAGTTAACCAGATCCGGCTGGAATCCGAGGCTGCAGCAGGCTTCCTGATGTTAGAGAGAGAAATGGGGGACTTGGCCCAAACCCCCCAGAAACCACATCAAAAAGAGATGTGGGCGAGAGCCAAGAACAGATGATCCAACTGTGAAAGGGCTTTGTATGCGTATGTGTTTGTCTGTGTGCATGCGTGCAAGCCGAGGAGAAAGAAAAAATCAAATGAAAGAGAGAAAGGAAAGAGGAGGAGTAAGAATGAACACAAAGATGGAAAGAAAAGGTGTGGAGGCACGAGATCAAGAAGGGACGAAAGCTGTCACAATGTGTGTGGCCTGCATGCAGGCACGCGATGAACAACAAAACATGGCAATGATACATAATAGATGTCATGTGTTAATGATAAACTCAGATCAGGAGAAATACTGGGTCTATCTTGAGCACCTCCCAACCCAGATCTCAAACAGCTGCACAACCATGGGGCCAGGTTTGTTTCAGTAAGGCAGCACAACTCCTCCAGCCTTGGCGGAGCCATGGCAATGAGCATCCTTTGGAAAACCCTGTACACTCCTTGCTCTGGTGCAAACCCAGGTGCGGGTCTGCTCATCTGCATGGACTGCTTCCACAGAGACAAAGGCAAGGCAGCAGATTTCCTTGGGGGAGTTGGTGTAAGAGCTGTGGCTACAGACCATGAGACTTGACTCCCAGTTCTGTGATTTAACTACAGAATTGGTGTTTGGCCTATTTGGAAGGAAAGTGGTGATAGCGTTACACAGTGCAGGCAGGATAGGGTTGTGATCCCAGGCTCCTCACTCAGCACTGCCTTCCCCGAACCCATCGACAGTGCATTGAGGGAAGATTTGTGTGACTTGGCTTTGCCCACACTGCAGGAGGTCCCCATGATACAGGGGTCTGCAAGAGATAAATCAGATCATATATCTCTGCTGTGGGAGAGCAGCATTGCACCCAAACCAGCTCACAACCAGGTCTACTCCCCCTCTGAGGGATTCCCATCAGTAGGAGAACACAGGTGAGCACTGACAAACGTCCTCTCACAGCCCAGTGGGACACTGGGAGGACTGCAAAGATCCAGGGGTGGATATGCCCCTCAAATGTCAGCCGGTCCTCTTGCAGCTGGATTAGTAATGCAGGCTGGGACAAAACCTGATCTGGGGGTGTTTCCCATTCCAGCTGTGAGCTCCCTGCCAGTTCCACGGTGCAGAAGGAATACTTTGCAGAATTCACCTCCATACCATGCCTAATGACCCCATGAGACATCTCTCCTTTCTCACCTTACTGCTGTGCCTCCCACTCACATAACCTGGCAGAGAAACTCCAGGTAAGGGAGACAAGACTCAGGAAACAGCCAGACTCAAACCTCTTGTTGAAATCCACAGTCTGAGGGATGGAGAAAGAATAGTGAGGCCCTTATATCCAAAGGCCTGTACTACAGCCCAGATGTTGCCCAAAAATGCTTGAGTACCATGGGTGGAGGTAAAAGAGAAGAAAACCCATCTAGCAAACTGGGGACAAGACAAGAGAAGGGATAATACAAGACATACAACCAGGTGAACAGTGGGGACACCAGAAGAGAAAATGGAATAAACCCAAGCTGCTTCTGTGCTTTACGAGTGCTCTGGTCTCGAGCAAGGACACTAAGATGCACCTGGCCTCACCACCTAGAGCGGTTGTGGTCAGGTATGGAATGTGTTCAGCTCCACGTTCCCCGAAAGCTGGGCCATGCCCAGATGCAATAAAGGAAAGTTTAGACTTTCCTCTCCCCACTGCCTCTTTCTTTTTTTTTTTTTTTCCCAATTTATCAGCAGATTGTGAGGAGCCGAGTGGCGCTCGCCTCACCCTGCTAAATAAAGCTTTGGTATTTCTGATAAAGCCATCAAATTCCTTATCACGCTGACACAAAGAGCATTTAAAGAGACACACACTCTCCAGCACCCTCCACTTCCCAGTCCCTGGCGCCTCAGGGTAACCTTTCTGAGCTAAAATGAAAGGGAGTGTGTGTGGAGGGAGGTAGGTGTTTGGAGCCCTGTGTTTCCCAAGCCTCGAGCCCATGTTGTGAGGGGACTTGGCCTGTTTAACCTTTAAAGAGGGAGGCTGGGTTCTGTCAGGCTGTCCTGAATACTGGGACAGATTCAATAGCTCTGTTTAAATAATGCAGGCTGAGATGTGGCATCAATAGAAATGCCCTGCAACAACAAGAATATCGATAGCCGGAAAATCCTATGAGGAGTACAGCACACCCAAGTGTCTGTAGGTGCTTTAAAACTAGGAGAAGAGAAGAACCACCGATCTTTGGCTGTCATGAGGACACAGCTGGGGCTGCCATTGCCGCTTGGATGTGCTTCCCTCATGATGGCCTTGACAGGGTGTGAAGGGATATGGCTGTGCCACAGCCTGGACTTTGGCACTGTGTTTTCCCTGCTACACCAGCCCGAAACCTGCCCCCAGCCCCCAAGTGATGTGACAGCAGTGCAGGCAGCCGTTGGGAGCCCCTGTTTCCCTCCCCGCAAACACAGCCCAGAGACATTCTCCTCTGCCACAGCACAGGCTGTTGTTTAACCTTCAAATTTATTATTTTTAATTATTTTGATTTATAAAAGCATGCAGCAGTTAAAACCACATTAAATAAACTCAGCGTTACGGCACTTAACAAACACACATAACTTTGGACTTCTGAGGACTCCATAAAATAATCATCCGCCTGGAAGTCGCTGCAGCCGCCCGCCCGCGCCTGCCCCGGCGCGCTCCCGCCTGACCGGGCTCCGCAGCCCCGCACACCCACGGCCGCGCTCTGCTCGCCGCTGCGGCCCCGCCAGCGCCGGCCCTGCCGGCCAAACAGGATCTGCGCTGGCACGGCTCCACGGCCGCACGCAATCCCACTGTGTGCCCGGCCTTGGCCTCCTGGCATCCCTCCTCACCACCCTCTCCCCACTCTTCTTCCCCCTCCACAGTCTCCATGCATCTCGCCTTTCCAGCCTGGCTTTCTTCCCTTCTCAAAAATGATATTTCAGTCTCTGACCTTCCCTTCCCCAAAGGTGTTTCATTCCATCTTACACACTGCTGAGATTTCAAAAGAAGAGCGCATAATGTTTTGATACCATGAAAATCAAACAGCATTAGATGCCACCTGCCTTAGCAGGTCTTTTACTCAGCTTCAAATCCAGCTCGGAACACCAAGTTCCTCTCCTTGATAAGCACACAAACAAGCCCGGAAGAGATGAAGAAGAAGAAACAAGGAGAGGAAGGAGAAAAAGAATGAATAAGGAAGTGAGAACACCTGTCTGGTAAACTCCACCCAGGATCCCATTGGGAAAGGCTGTTTTAGGACCTAATCCAGCATTAATGAGATATCTGAGATTCCATTGCCTCTGCATAAAATAAAACCTCTGCCATCAGCTGAATGCTGGAGGCGTGGGCTCTGTCTCACAGCCCTTCTCCCCACCTGCCCATGGATCACAGGGACATGAAGAGCGCACAGTATGCTCCTCCCATCCGTCCCTAGGTTCTAGAGACAATAAAACATGCCAATGCTTTTAAATCCCAATCACTGGCTGTTTCTCAGAATGGCAGGGCCATCCCAAGAAACTCACTGGGTGGGCCTAAGACACAGGCAGAAAGTCGAGGGAAGAGACTCCTGCTCCTCTGTTTCACTGGCATCTGCAGTGAAACATCAGTGATTTATACAGGAAGTAGGTGAAGAGCAATTATAATTGATTGAGAATCATTTCCTGATGGTGTCTGGATATGACTGATGGTGCCGTCCGACTGCTAAAGGACAGCAGGTGCCGAAGAGACAATCTAGTTCCTGTCCACCGAGCTGAATGTGCCACAAACCACCAAACCCTCTGCTACTACAAACTCCTGCTTGGAGAGATGCACTTCTCCCCAAACCAATCCTCACAGATGAGCCTCTGATCCCTTGGCGGCCGTGGTCTGACACTGAACCTTTCTGTGCTTTGGTATAGCACGAGCCTGAGAGATACCTGCCTCCCATGAGAACTGCAAGGGGAAAATTTCCGTGTGCAGTTCAACTGCTAACGCACATCCTACACTTCCCTTCTTTTCTCTAGATCCTAATACATATATAGTACAGTGACATTTCACATCTCTACAGCAACTCACGCCTAAGCCCATGCTACCTCATGGATGATATTCCTGAATGCCTATCCTTCCTCATAAGGAAGAGCAGAACAAAATTCATAAACAAATCCTTTTGTTAAAAGTCACAAGCAAGTATCCCAAATCCCTGCTTCAAGTAGAATTTTACACTCCCAAGAGAAACTACAGATGCTCCGTGAACCTCTCCAGGAAATTCACCAGCAGACATGAAAGGCTTTTGGGGGCTGCAGTGATGGTAGAGATTTACAAATGGGGAAACTTAGTCATTAAAGATTAACATGTCCTGTTCTTAGCAGAGCCAACGAGGAGCTCATTCCCCTACACCTCCTGCTCCAACCACCAACTCATCCTGCCTTGCACTGGAGGAATGAGGACAGCAACCCTCTGCCATAATTTGGGCTCAGGAAAAGAACTTCTAGGCTGGATGGTGCTAGGATTTTGTTGTTTTTGTTGTTTTTCTCCCTGTTTGTATTGAGCTACAGGGGACGATGGAGAGGACTGGATGTGGGACAGACAGGGAGGACACTGTGGCGACCTCCTTGCCTGCAGTTGTATTTTGTTCCCCTGGGAAGGCTTCTGAGCGTGCTGCGAATGTTGGGAACTAAGACAAGGGACCCAGACATGCTAAATATAAAGGCTGCAGGACTGAAGAGGGCTTTTGGGTTGTTGTTCATGGGGAGGGGTGGAGGTAAAGGAAGGGGCTGGGTCACAAATTGCCTGCAGTCACAGTAGCCTGTCAATAAATTTTGCATCCACTTTACTTTCTGACAGGGATTCATTCCCTAATATGGGGCTGGCAGCTTTCTGGGTTATTTCGAGTGTGTGTGATAATGTTTCCTGGATACTGATGGCTTCCTAGGATCAGGATTCTGAAAAGAAATGCAGCAACATGCCTTGATGTGTGGGGTAAAGAGAGGAATCATGGCTAATTACAGGCCTTTCTGCAAAATGAGGCAGTATAGGGGTGTGAAACACAGTCCCTTCATCTAGGACAGAGCTCTCTGGAGCCAGGAGCTGAATCTTCCTACTAAAGAGTGCCCTGAAGATTTTATCATGTGTCAAAGCCTTTCCTGCAGAGATTCCAAGCACAGAGGAAAGGCAACCTTACACCCTCCTTTATGGCTGCTCCATTATGCCTGACCCCTTGTGCACCAGGTGATTTCTGAGGATGAGACAGCCCGAGGCAGCTGGGCTAAAATATCAGAGGCAGGCAAAGGGAAATCAAGGCTGAGAGAGGTGATTTCATCTCTTGATGACTTGTTTAAGGTTAAATGGGTCATGGCAAAGCCAAGAAAAAAAGCTGGGTCCCCAAACCAGCACTCACATGCTCTGAGTTGCACTGCCTTCCTCACCTTCTGGCAGTGATTTCAGAGGCCCAGAGAGACCTGCTCCTTCCACTTTGATAAGGCAAATTATCTCTCATCTATTCCCAGCTGATTTCCTTAAACCTACCCCAGCAGCCCCCACACTCCATTACTGATAGCTCTGGAGTACTTGTCTAACCAGAGCCTCTGCTTTGTCCTTACTCTCAGCTTCAAGACCAAGTTGTGTTTGGCACATGAGGAAACTCCCCCAGGAAAACATGGCCTCAGAGGGATCTGCTCATGCCAGGCCCTACCAAGGTGAGCATCATGCTGTGCCCCAAAAGGCAGATAAGCTTTCTGAACCAAATTCCCTGTTTTCTAAAGCACAAAAATGGAAAATCCTGAAAACTGACCCCAGCAGATGTCCTCAGGGGTCCTTCCGACTTGGATGAGCTCTTAAAAGTGGAATAAAGTACAGCATGACATAGGTGATGTGCCATGATTGCAAACGTGCCCGGCTCTCTCCACCTTTTCCCTGACCCAGCCCCAGGAAGCATTCCCTGTGGGGAGCTAGAGCTGTGCCACACAAACCACTGTTCAAGAATGGCAGGGAGCTCTTCGTGGGCTGCTCTCCAAGTGTTCTGGGGCCAGAGGACACTTTCTGCTGTGCCTCGATGAAGGTGCCAGTTCCTGTCATCCCCAGCACTGGGTAGGGAATCCCAAGATTGTGTTCCTCTGCAATACTCAGCTGAGACTCCTGAGAGCAGCTGTGAAGATAAAGGGATTGGAAACCTGCAAAACCAAAGCTGCTGCCACACCTGCTGGTTTGGAGCAACTTGCCTTTAGGGACACCTCAGTGAAATGAGCTTGGTGAGATCTTGGTGCACATCATCAGACTGGCTGAAAAAGATAGGACTGGGCTCAAGAGAGGGCGTCTTCTGCGTGAGCAGGTGGACGAAGGCATTCACCAATGCCATAGAAACTTGCAAAGGAGAAGCCAGTCCCTCAATCCATGTCTGCATCATTTTCAAGCAAATACACTTTACCTGGAATTTGCAACAGGCAAGTAGTGTTCTCAGAGTCCCACAGCAGCACAGCTAACAAGCAGCAACTTGCTGATCTGCCATAACATGATCATTTACATTCATGTGAATGTACCCTTGGAACCATTGCAGTGTTAACCTCAGTGTCCTAGCCAAAATCCGTATCAAGCCACTGCATGCTGCCTACAGAAATTCCCCAGTCAGTTTCCAAAGTAGAGGGTCAAGTTCCTTACATCCTGCCCTGCGCTGCAGCCAAAAGTATCAAAGGCTAGTGTAGGGGTAGAAATCCAGGAGTTAAAGAGGGGACTCTCCTATCGACCATGTACACCACCACTGACTTGAACTGGGAAAAATTTTATCCCTGCCTTGAATCCGAAGAGACCATAGAAAGAGAGAAGAAGGTCACAGCTGTGGAATGAACACATCCCAGCCCTCTGGCACCTCCCTCACCTAAGCCGGGAGTAACGGAAGCAGGACCTGAGCATAAGAATCTCCCTCCCTTGTGAGCAGAGTGCTCCCCCAGGCACACCTCTCTCAATGTCACTCTCCCGTTGCCACTGCTTGCTTCAGGCATGCAGGCCAGCCACTGCACACAGACCCTGCAGCCCTGCCATCTGAAAGGCCTGACACTGGCACAGCCTGAGAGGAAGCAGCCATCAGGATGGCCATGGTGCTATCAGGAAAGGGAGATGACAAGGAGGGCCCTGTAACAACCCAGCTCCAAAGCTGGACAGAGTAGACAGGGGAAGATGTTTTGGAAGTGCATTTGTGGCTACCTATCCTCCCCGTGGCCTCAAAACAAAGCTATGGAGAGAATGGTGCAGTGCTCTACAAGCTGCTCTGAGAACCAGCATTTATTTATTTTTATTATTATTATTATTTTTGCTCTGGGCACCAGCTAGTTCTGGGCCACAAGGGGTTAACCACAAAAGCTGCTTTCTCTGCCTTCACTCTACCTCAATTTCCACTGCTCCCATCACCTTCCTCCCCCACCCCCTGATCTTATGAAAAAAACCCATCAAAATAACTATTTTATGTCTCCAAATATGCAGATCATTTTCTTTAATGAAAGATGCTTGACGTCTCCGATCCAATTAATATGCAAATGCAGGCGAGGATTTATTTGTGACATTCTGTCTGGGTGAGAGAAAACAAAAAAGGCCTGTTAACCAAAACACTAATTGCTGTGACTGATTGTCACATATCATCATTTTCATAGGATCTCCTCCATCCCTGGCTTGCAGGGAGCTGTGAACCAGGACTCGGAGACTAGCAGACACCAAGGAGAAACAGGGCAACCAGCTACCTGCCTGGCACGCTCGGATGAGCCGAGGCCTCCTTCCTGCTGTATGTCAAGCCCCTCCAGCTTGCATCCCTCCCCAGCCCAACCAGCAGAGATACTCGGAAGCAGATTTTCATGACCCCTTTTGTGCTTTCTGGGCAAGATATTCTGTTATCCTCCAAAAGCCTTAGGAGTTACCAGTGTCGGTCTTCTCTTGTTCTCTTTGCACTCTCAGAAACAGTGCTTAGGAAGCATCACACTACCTTGAAATTTCAAGATGTACTGAACTGGGATCTCGTCATCACCGCCCAGCTCGGCATTCCTGGATCACGTTCTCCACTTCCATAACTCATTCGAACTTAGCCGTTCAGTCAGGAAGTGGTTTTGGTCCAAAGACCAAAACACTGAACCAAACACCATCAGACTTTCAGACACCCAAACTTTCCCATGTGGCCTTGCATATTGAACTGGACAAACGACCTATCTCAGTCTTGGCCAAACTAAGCAAAAGACTGTTTAGACCATGGACCATCTCTTTGTCCACCCGAGCATAAGGTTCAGTGAGAGAGAGAGGGTGGAAAAGGGCACAGCGGGTCACCAAGGCTGTATCTACACTGCAGTTCTCTTGAGTACTTCTGGTTGAGCAGCTCTGGCAGCAAAACCTTCCAGAGATGCTGAATGGAGCCCTGGGCAACCAGCCTGTACCAGAGTCTGTGCTGTTCACACTGTGGCCAGCTGGTTTAAAGGCACAGCTGAGCACACCCATGTCAGCTGTGAGACCTTAGACTTACTTGGTCAAAGCCCACAGTAGAGGCAGGAGGCTGCCAAGCTGTGCTGCTCACCTGACACTGTATAGGCTGTGCTGTCCCTGGGGGAAAACAGGCACCTCCCTCTGCCCTGCATCCTTTGGTGAGCAGAAGACCCAAAGATTACCAGATTTTAGAATCTAAGATGCTTAAGGACACAAGAGAGGACATATCCCAAAGGCAGAAGGGTTAAAAGCAGAGGTTCCCAGCTGCTGGTGTTTGATACTTGCCCTGAAATATCACCTGACAGAAAGGTGACTTCTGTGGATGGCTCCTCCTCATTCCCTCAGCCCTCCACCTGCTTTCAAAGCAACTGAGAAGACACATATTTGCAAAACTGCCCAGCACTAGGGTCAGTTCTGCTGGCACTGAAGTGTTGAGTCAAACTTCTAGGACTTCAAGGAGATCAGGTTTAGGCAAACACAAAGCACATACAAATCCTACCAAGAGTATTTTCCTGCCATTACCTCCCACGTAAGCAATTGCTGGAATTGCCACAGGGAGATTCTGTGATTATGTACAGAAAGGGCATCAATCAGGCCAACTCTCTATTCAGCTGCCTCTCATCCACTGGAAAAAGTCTGGGAACGTTTGATCTAGAAGTTAAGAGCACAGGATTGAGAGGTGGCTGCTCAAGCACCACTCCCTGCTCTGCCAAAGGCTCATGAACACCTGAAAATTATTCATGTAACTTTTCCTGTGACTTGATTTCCCCTTTGCTTGAAAAGGGCAATTAATGCTTCTTCACTTTGCATAAAGTCTGAACTTTTGCTGATCATTACAAGAGGATTAAGGGCACTAGACCTGAATTAAATGCCATCATGGCTGTCAGGGTGTTTGCTCATGTTCCACTATAACACTTTCCAACATGGGATCCTTAAATCTTCTCTAAACCTTCATCAACTCAGCACATCAGCCTGCACAGCCATGAGCAGGGGTTGGGAAAAAGCTGATAGGGCTGGGTAGTAACAGAAGCACATCTCAGCCCCATAATCCAGACTAACCGCCAAACTCCCTAGAAAAAAGAAGCGGAAGTCCTCACTACCACCTGTAGCTGAGAGAGCAGTGGGTAGAAGCATTTTGTTTAATTTTCAGGGTGTTAGGATAGGCCAGCACTAAGAAAGACAGCAGATTCCTGACATCATTAAAACTGAAGTGAAATCTGTGTCTTAATGAAGTCACCAGTTGTGGCATCTAGTTCAACAGAGACATGCTTTGCATGGGTAACGTAGGTTGTACCTTTAATGTGAATTTGAGAGGCTCTCCAGGGTTTAGCTTGACCAGCTAATACATATCAAAATAAATTTTAACCTTTTTTACACAAGACTTATCATAAGGGTTAGCAGAAAACTGTTCTACACAAATCCTTTTCTTTCCTCCTTGCAAGGAGAAGACCCAGGAGACGAACTCTGCAGAGACTAGAGAAACAATTTCTGTTTTACAGCATACATGCTTTGACATCTGGTTTAAAACCAACCCAGATCAAAAGGGACTGTAAGTTACTACTCTGATGGCTGCCCAGTGGTCTGTACAAAACACAGAGTCACACACCACATCTGTATCCGCATCCACCCCCTTTAAACAGGTCAGAGCAGCTGTGTAAGGCGTGTGAAGTATAATCTCAGAGAAAATACAAATCTGTGATGGTACTGATAAAAATTTCCCAGCACAGGCAAGAATATGAAATGGACAGAGCCAGGTATTCAGGCCTGAAGCAGGAAAACCTACAGATGCAGATGAAGTGTAACATGCTTCCTGCATGTCCAGATTCCTTGTTGGAGCAGAACTGGGGACATCACCCTCAAAAGTGCTTGTCTCCCTAAGTGCAATTCAATGACACATTTCCTGATAAAGCAAACTTCCAGGGGATCTGGCTCACAGACAGTCAAGACAACAAAGTCAGCTCTGGGCTGTGCACCCTTGCAATGCAGGGACGCACAAAAACCAACTCGTCAGCACGCTCAGCCTTTCAGCAGTTCTGGATTGCTCCCAAATGGGATGTCTGCTGCACCCCGCCACCCAGCTCTGGGATAAGGCAGCACTCAACTGGAAGAGGAAAGGGCCCCTGAAGAGATGCCTGAGGGATTTGGTGGGCTGGGAACCCGGAAACCGTCTGGGATGTGGGTGGAGAGATCAGTGCGAAATAGCAGAGCTGTGACACATACACTTTCCATTCATCAAAGTCCAGGGAGAGAAAAAAAGTCATTTTTTTCCCTTCACACATGGGGGAACTGAGGCACTGAGACCACCTGGGGACTCCACTCCAGGAGCCACACCAGGCCAAGTCCCTCAGTACGGCAGAGTTTGACACCTGACACATCCTTCCTATCAACTTTACTTCAAGAGCGTTATTTCGACTACACGGGCAGGGAACTGAGGCACAAATTGAGTAAGAGATTTGTTTTAGATCAACACAAAACTTGGCATAGTGGAGAGCTGAGACAAGTCTTAGATCTCCTGAGCCTCAAGATAATGCCTTAACAGCCTCTGTTCATCAGAAAACATTCCCAGTTCTGTGATTCTAGTAGTTCATTATCCCACTCCAAGAGTTTAAGGAAGATCTCAGCTCTGGCTTCTCTAATCACTAAAAGGAATGATTAGACTAGTTTCAGACCCATTCTGAAAGCTGTCAATGATCTGATCCTGTTATGGATAGGAGGCTCATGGAAATGTTGGATAAATACCACATGGATTCTCCAGCCACATATCCACAACACGGACAGGGTTCCTGTGATCTTACTTGCAGATTGAGGAAGAAGAATAGGTGAAGGGGACCAAGTCCCTTTTCAGCAAGAGGAATACTTGCTGAATACAAGAGGAACACAGGAAGAGGGACAGAGCGGCAGAAATGCCCTTGGCCAGTAAATGTAGAAGAGGAGCGGGAAAGACTGTCACAGCAGTTGTTCCCAGGTCCCCACCTCTGTTTTAGCTCATTTGGGCTGACAGCCTCCTTTTCCATAGCATCTAAATGCCGGACAACTTCAGCAAACTCACTCTCACAAGGCACGGTGCTCTTCCCAGCACAAGAAAGTGAGGGATAGAGAGATAATGTCTTTGGCTTCAGAGCCCAGGGAGCGTTTGTGCATCTGCCACTCAAGCTCATGACAGATGTGATCACAGACAAAAAAGAAACTGTCAGGACCAAGGCATTCCCTCTTGCGCCATGGAAGGGGTGAATCAGTCTGAGGACTTCCAAAAGGCACCATTCTGTGATCACTGACACCCCTCATCCAGAACTAGGGGATTCCTGAAGCTCACCTCCATCATCACCCCTGCTACCAGCAAAGGTGGTGGGAAGGGCAGCATTGTGGTGGGGGCAAGAGACACTGTGGCAGAGACACTGAAGAAGAGACAAGCAAGGGCTGGTAAACAACCCCCTCCCATCCCCAATCCCAGTACTTTGAAGATCCGTGTGTTTTGAATTTAATTTTGATTTTCTCGACTTCAGCAGATTAAAGTTGAAATAACCTACAAATTACTTAATGTGTTGTAAATCTTCTGAAATTAAGGCCTAATGGGTAACACATGTCGGCAGGCAGGAGACACAGAGGGGAAGCTGGGTTTCTCACCAGCTCAAGGAATGCTGTGAGGATCTAAGCCAAAGGAGAGGGGGCTGGGGCAGGGGATGTGGAGTGGCAGCCCTTCCCCACCAGTCTCCCAGTGGGTTGGAGCTAAGAAGCCACCCCTCATCCATACCATCCATACTTCCTGGCAAGGGGGCCAACCAGCAGAGGGGCTATGCTGGGAGACTGCTGAAGGAACTGGGTGGCAGGATGCTCGTGGGCCAGCAAGGGGCACAGACACCACAGAAAACCCACTTAAACACCTCATTTCCCACCTGCCCTCACTGCTCAGCCCTTCTGTCTCCCCTGTCCAGCTCACAGAGCCCAGTTGCCAAGCACAATGCCCCTTCACACCAAGACATGCCTGCAGGGACCTCGGGAACAGCTCCGCTACCTTCTGCCCGGGCTGCCTCTGCATGCGGGTCTCTGCAGAGGCAAGAGCTGTCCCCCTTTCTTAGGGCCTGTCCTCTCCATGCACCTGTCTCACCGGTCCCTGCACCGGGCAGCCTCAGCTCCTCTCCCACACAAGCTGCCAGCTCTCCCGCTGCTCCTGCCTGCTTGGGTTCCCCCTCCCCTCCCTCCTCTTCAGCAGATTTCTCTCAAGTGCGCTGCCATATGGTTCCAGTTAAGCCCCATATTTTTTCTTGTCGATTGAAAAGACACACTTTCCTCTGTGCCAGACAGTTTACAGATTGCTCCGTTGGCTCAATTTCTTATTGGATTTCTCAAAAAAACTGACATTTTAAATTAATTTACAGCCACAACAAAAAGAGTTCAGAATTTTAATGGTGTTGTAAGTAATTTTTAGGTAATCCGCTCCAGATTTTGATATTAACCTTTGAATCGAAGTTCAGGCAGCTACTATGTTACAGCACTTTAGCTGGCCTGGGTTCTGGGGAGGGGGCGGTGGGTTGCAGGGCGGGAGACAATTTACTGCATGGCAGCATGTGAGCCGAGTGCATGGGAAAGCACATGGCAGCCTGCGCACAGGGGAGGCAGCCCGGGCGCATGTTGGAGTGGCGTGTATGCCGGTGACATGTGAGTGCAGATGTGCACAGGCATGTGCCTTCCCAGAATGTGTGCCAAGGACGGTAAGCGCGTGTGGGAGCTGCTGGAGGACAGGGAGCAGCCGGGCCCGCGGGCAGGCCGCGGGCACACACCTCCGCACGGGCGTCAGCACGCGCAGGCAGGTGCGTGGGGAGCCCAACCTGCGGCTCAGTGCTCCGCAGCCGGGAGAATCTGCTCGCAGGAAGGCGGGCGAAGGGAAGCGGGAGTGGAGGCGGGTTGGAGGCAGGTGCTGGCACCGCAGCACCAGCACGGATGAGCGCAGCAGCACGTGCAGGTGTGCCCACAGCCAAGGCCCACCCCGGCAGCCAGGGCCTCCCACGCCCCTGCGTACGAACACATCGCCCAGGTGTAGGTCACAAACCCGGCTCCGCCACCTCCTCATCCCTCGTCTGCCAGGGCCACATCCAGCACAGCACCCCACAAGGGCGAGGAGCAGGGCCAGCTACCGCCATTCCCTGACCTCAAACCTCTGCTCAGGGCAGGATGTGAGTGTGGTTCTCTCCTTCCCTTCTCAGTGTCAGCCTCACGAGGTGTTATCGCACTCGGGCCACCCTCAAAGTTTAAAGCCCGAAGGTAAGGGACACCTGCCAAGTGCAGCAAGAAAGGGGCAGCAGCTTGAGGAGCTCTGCATGGACTAATGAGGTGTCTCTGAAGGAAAGCAACTCACTTGGGACTAGAAATAACACCAGGAAAAAGCCACAGATATTGAAAATGCCCAGGGTAGGGGAGAGGGAAGAAGAGAAAAAAGCGGAAGGAATGACAGAGGACAACTAAGAGTGATAGGAATGAAAGAAGGAAATTAGGTGGCAAACAACAGCAACAAAAGAAAGAAAAAGCAAATGAGAGAGCAGATGACTGAGAGAACAAATTGAGGAAGAAGGGAAGGAAATTAACAAATAATTAAGAACAAATGAATGAGAGAACTGAGACAGAGTGACGAAGATGCAAAGCAACAAAGTGAAGGAGCCGGCATCCCTCCTCCCTGCCCCAGCCAACAGTTACTATGCTTGTAACCAGAGTGCCAACAATCAGGATTTGCACAGAGCCTAGCAGATCCTCGCTTGCCTTCGTGAGCCCCCTCAGATCCCAGCTTCAGCAGCAGCCAAAGGATCTGGCCACTTGTGGAGCAACACACCCTGGCACCTTCTCCAGCCGCGGGATGGGGCACATCCATCCTCAGCATCTCCCCAGCCACAGTGAATGTGCCAGGGTTAGCAAAACGCCTGGCATGCCCCTGGCCTGCTGCCACAGACCCTCACATTCCATTTCCCTTTATCATTTGCTCTGCCTGGAAATCCCTTGTCACTTTCCAGCTGCATATGGGTAGCAAAGCTCCTGTGCCATCCTGAGCTGTGTTACCACCATGCAATTGCCAAACCAACTGAGACAAAAGGGGAAGGGGGGGCCTGAGTATAGAGCTGCAGCCCTCGCCAACATTTTACTAAGCTCTGGCACAGAGCAGACGGTGGCTGGATATGGTGCCAACTTACTACAAGAGCGGATTTTTAACATTCCTCTCCTCCAGGAGTCACTCAAGGCAGCCAGGGAGCCTCAAGTAGAGAAATGTGACGACAACAACAGCAGCTTGAGGTCTGCTCTCTTAGAAACGCTGCCATAGGACAGCATGACAGCAAGTACCATCTTCTGGAGCATATCTGCACAGGTGAGAGCAGTCCAGCCAAGACTGGCTGCCTGCACTGCCCAGTTACAGGCTCTGGGTTAAGTCTAGGACAGTGGCTCACAAGACTCGTGAAGTGTTCAGGACATGTAAGAAAAGCCAACAAAGTCATAAAAGCAGAGTTGTAACAGCCCAAGAGCACTGAGGTTGTTGTCCAAAGGCCAGAAGAGATGGGAGAGGAGGAGCAGAGGAGATGCTCCCTTTGCTTGCTCCCAGTGGCATCTGG
Source organism: Chamaea fasciata (assembly GCF_029207755.1). Taxonomy (NCBI): domain Eukaryota; kingdom Metazoa; phylum Chordata; class Aves; order Passeriformes; family Sylviidae; genus Chamaea; species Chamaea fasciata. The sequence goes on along the minus strand of NW_027094108.1, from coordinate 215,913 downwards.
ACTCTGCACCATGGTGGGGGGTCCATCCTGCTTCCCTAACCACATGCCACCACAAAGGTGTGAGTTACAGCTCCCTTGCTAAGCACTGCTGTCTCTTTCCAGCTGTGCCACCTCCTTTGTGCAAAAACCTGTGGGATTCATGCACCCTCCTGCAAACGCAGGAGTTTAAAGAAGTGCCAAGTCAGTTCCTGGTCCTACATCCTGCAAGACACAACAGTGGTTGATACTGCTGATCAGACCTGGCATGGAGCCACTTGCAAGGACAATGTGCCACGTTCTGATCCACTGGCACAGCGCCATGGGCAGAGGCACTCAGATGCCCCGTGACAACATGCCATGCATGGGGGGGGGGGGGGATTCAGATGCCCCCTGGTGCTGTGCCAAACCGGGGGGAGCTTTGGATGCCCCCTCTGGCATGATGCCGGGTGCCAAGGGATTCTCCCTATGGCACTCTGCCAGCAGGAACAGGGACCCTGGAGCCTGGGTCCAAGCTCAGGGAACTTGTGGGATGGAGGGCTGGATGTCTTCTATTCCTGTGCCAGCTCTGCACAGTGAAGGCGTCTGCATTTCACTAACGTAGGAAGCAGGCTGATGAGTCTTGGTGACAAGGATCCCTGAGAGCTCCCTGCTTGGGGCTCCTCTGGAGCGGGGCTGCCCTGCCACTCAGAGCACCCCTTGGCAGGCTGCCTCACTGGTGATTGACTGGGGAAAGTTGCTATGACGACTCTGGTTTGAAAAAAACCTCAGTAGTTGCCAACTATTTGTGTTGTTGTTTTACAACTGTGGCCAGTGTCACATGAGCGGGAGCCGGCTGGGGGCCTGGGGACACAAAAGCAAATGGCTTTTTAATGGAGTGTCCTGCCAGCGCTTGAAGACTCAATAAAGAGGAGCTGGCGAGACCCCTTCATGCGGAAGGCCCCGTGCACAGGGCCAGGGCCTCTTTGTAGAGCCGCAGCCAGGGTGGGAAAGTTTGGAGAAATCAGAAGAAAAGCCTCCTCCTGCAGCTCTGGGCTCACAGCACTGTCTCCCTGGGGATGGATCTGTCCCCAGCTGGCCTGGATGTTTCAATGGATCTCACTCCAGGCACCTGTCTCACCCAGAGCTCGTGCTGCCCAGTAGAGCAGGACGGCAGCATCTGGGGAGGATGCAGGAAGGTGTGGGAGGAGACACAAAGAGTTTTCCTCTTTGGAGCAGGAGGAAGACAAAGAGCTGGAAGGGAAAAAATGGAGGACAAGTAAGAGGTAAAAAGAGGGACAGGAGCTGTCCCTGCTGACAGCCAGACTCTGACTGAGGCTGTGCAAAGCCAGAAGATATATGGACCTCCAAAGCCAGCAGGTTTGAACATGGAAGCAGATGTCCCTCTCAACTGGAAGAGCCTAGGAGCAGTTTCAGGGGGCAAGCTGGCAGCATGAAGAACCAGCAGCAAAGACCAAACGACATGTTCAGAAGCACAGGGCACTTGGGGGCACGAAAAGTCCTGAACTTAAAAGTAAGGGGAAGGACAAGCCAGGGGCATGGGGGGCTAAAAGAATACTCTTCCCAACCCCATGCAATTCTCTCTCTCTTCGACTCCAGGGCCTTTTCTTACAGAAGCTATAATTATATTACAGAGTTCCTGTGTAAGCCACTGAGCTTTATTAATTAATCCTGCTTGGTCTCACCCCAGCCAGAACCTTGGCCTCGTGCAGAGATGTGGAATTTTCCAGGAAAACTTGGAAATTGTCATCAAGGAGAAAATGTTTACACTCAGCCTTTTAAGTGTAAGACAGAGAAAGGGCTCATTTCTCTGATTCAGCTGTAGGGTGGGAAGAGGCAGTGAACACACAGTAGAGATTTGGGGTGTCCCTGACGAGAGCTGTCCAGAATTAGCACGGCATTTTCCCAGAGAACACCCTGAACGTGGAAATTTGCTTAGGGGCTTCCTAACTGCAGACTTCGATATGGATAAAGAGAGGCTTAAAAACACACCTAGTTTTTAAAACCCTCTGAGCTCTAAATTAAGCTTCAGACTTCAACCCTTGGAGGCAGCAGAACAGAGGCAAGGGGGGTCCCCATTAGCTTTTGGATAGTCTGAAACAAGCGGATTCCTCAAATGACACGGGAGCAGACATCAAACAAGGCAGAAGTCACCAGGCAGAGATGGAAGCAGCTGAAACACAACCTCTCTAAAGGGGTTTTGTGTAGGGATATGAGACTCTGTTTGAATCCCTGGAGAACTCCATAGATTATAAAATAAAAAATGTTACCTAATGTCATGGCATATAATGGGGAAGTAATGCCATCAGACTGACTCACCTCTCCCAACTCTCATCAGGCCACAACAGAGAGGAGGGAAGAGTACTGCCTGCAGCCTGTGCATACCCTCTCACTCCTTTCCCAGGCATTTGTACCAGGAGAAGGTACCTGCCTGCCAAGAAGCTGGTCTTGGAGTACAGGCACAGACACTCCTCACCCTGGCGTAAGCTACAGCTGCAAAACAAGAGGCCACAATCTTGTTACAAGGATCACACAGAAAGTTTGGCTTCAAAAGGCAATTTTAGTTTTTTCTGCAGTGGCCAGAATGAATAAAAAGTTCACCTGATGAAAGCATTTTACTTCAGAGCTCAGGGAATCACCCTCCTTCCTTCTTCACACTGGAAACTCCCTATGCACCAAAGATTTAGCACGTCACCATGCTCTGCTCATGGAAGGGTTGTGCAGATCCCTGTGCCTGTCACTGAATCCTTCAGAAATGCATTCAAAGATGCCCACCTACACTTCTGCACGTACAGCAGTGGCACTTGGGCATTATACCTGCACACAGGCACATTCTCCTACCTGCTCATGACCTGTATCAATCATGCTGATGAAACTACAACTTAAGAAACAGCAACAAAGCAGCAAAACACAAACAAACTCTCAAATGGAGATGTCCCTCCTTAGCACACTCTACCCACCCACAGTGGCTGGAATCCTGAGTGTGTCTAGTTCTGTCCCAGCTTAATCTCTTGCCCTAAATTAGGTAAACTCACTCCATCCAGGAGCCACTGGCTTCTACTTCCATCCCGAAAAAGTAGAGGTGAATCACTGATCAACAAAATAAATTAAAACAGAGAAAAAGGCAGTAATTGGTGAGCACCTGCCTGCAAGGAATGGGAAAAATATCCCCCTCAAAAAAAAAAAATCCTCTAGGAAAACAAAATGCACCAACATCTTTTTATTTTGTTTTTTTCGGTAATTATACTAAAGATGAAAAACTCATAATAAACATCTCCCAGTCCCCACCTGCTAACAGTAATTATAATAGACTCAACAATAAATGGTAAAGCAGAGCAGTGCTGCATCTCGGGAATTCTCTAGGGTATGTGGATTAGCTCGGAAAGCCTGAATGATTAAAATACACTAATTAAAATTTTGTGTTCCTTGGTAACTCGTCTGCCTGGGCCCCTGGTGTTGGCAAAATGGGAATTAACGTGACAAAAGCAACACAGAGGGTTTTTGTTTTAAATAAAGAAGCGGGGGGGAGATCTATATAAACAAGTTCTCTCTGCACACACACACACAAATTCAGAGGGACACAAACTTAGGGAAGGACTGAGCCGTGTGTCTGGTGTTTAGGACCAAAGCCGCAGTGAAAGCCTTCCCTCATTGCCTAGTTTGTCCCCAAACCATCAAGGAGGAAAGCCTGGGAGAGGGGAAGGGAGAAGACAGAAAGTGCTGGCTTAAGACAAACAGGGTCATGCGTGACCAGGAGCCTGGCTCTTTTAAAACAATTAGAAAAATAAACACAGGGAGAGGTGGAGAGGCTCACACAGGGAAACCCCAGCACAGGACACTCTTCCGCTCCATCTCCCTCACACACATTCCTCCATGGTCTTGTCTGCCCTGCTCTTTACCAAAGAAAACAGGACTTTGGGATAACACACGAGAGCTTCTACCCCACTGCAGATACACAAAAGAAATTGAACACTTTTGGGTTGCCCTTAGCAACCTAATTGCATCAGTACATTGCACACAGGAGCCAAAGTAACTGAATTTTGATGAAAAGACGGCGGTAATTTACGGCATCACGAAATTAGTTGTCATAGCGACGGGTTAATTACATCTCAAATTAACAATGCAAGTGTGGTGAAATTAAATATAAATCATATTTTCTGCATAAATTATAGGGGTTGATTAGACCGGGGCTCAGGGAGAGGGAAAGGTTGAGCCGCCATGGGCCTACGCAGCTTTCTGAGCCGACGAGAGAGTCTCCTGGAAACACCGTGAGGAAGACAGAGTAGGGGGGGAATAAGAAAGTGTCAAAGAAAAAAAATGCACTGCCTTGATGCTCATCTTCAGTGGGGTTTTCTTTGGCTTTTTAATTGTCATCTGAACTCTCCTTTAGTTTCCCCTCGTGGCTTCTGGAGGAAGTGGGGAGAGGAGCCAGGCCCATGCAGTGCGAGGAGCTGCAGCTCCAGCCCACCCCGGCACTGCGGCTTGGAGCTGGGGGAAACCGAGCAGTGCGTGGGCTGCCTGCTGCCTGCCTTCAGCACCTCCCTGCCCTCTCCACGGGACAAATGAGGGGCTGGCTCTCACCAGCACGGCTTGGGATCTTTGTGCCCAGCAAAGAAGCCTTGAAGCCAGCCCTGCCCCTTTGGAGCAGGTCACCACATGCCATCTTACACCTCTGCAGTCGCACTGCAGCTGCTCGGACTCTTAACACAACCCTAACCTCTAATTTTTTGCCTGGTTCACAGCAACAACTTGAAATGCGGTCTGCCAAACTGAGGAAATCCATTCCTTACAGAGTTTCTGCCTGGAGGAGTGACACAGCCTGACCTGACACTGGACAGGCAGAGGAAGGCAATTTCTTCTCACCTGCAGTTTCTGTTTGGAGCACATCCTGAAAAGCAGGTCAGACCAAGTGCTGAAATCAGGGGCTAAAGGGAGTAAGAGAAAGCATGTGATACTGCTAAGAAATAACAGCAGGTAAAGGAGAGCTTTAGTGCCCAGCTGCAGTTCAGACATCCCAAAACAGCAGAGCAAAGCCCCCTCGTGCCCAGACACGGGTCCCATGCCCTGCCAGTACAGAACTCCGGTGCAGGTGGGAGGGAACAGCTCTGCTCCGGGGCAGCAGGACGGGTATGGCAGAGACTGCAAGAAAGCCGGGAGTCAGTCACCAGCTGCACCACCACGGAGCTGTGTGGTTGCTCTATTAAACTCTTGGTGACCCTTGGCGAGTGTGGAGCATTGCCACTCACAGTGGGACCCAGCTAACAACAAACAGCAGCTACAGAAAGAGTGGCTAAAAATACCCGCTCTGCCCATGCCCCGTGCGGCCCGGCAGCCCTGGGAGCTGGGTCCCTGCAGGAGCTCCAGACACTCCTCCCGCAGATGGTGATGTGACTATGCTCACAGGCAATAGTCACAGTCCATTGCAGGGAGCATGCAACAATCTTGCTGCCTGGCTGCCAACCAGCCCTGCCCCAAGCAGGGGATGATGTTCAAGAGCTTGGGATTACCCTTGGGCCCTGGCTTCTGCTTTCAGGCTGGGTGATGAGGGGCACCGGGCACCTTTGTACAGGGCCCCAGTGCTGTGCCCAGCCAGCCCCTGGCAGCTGCAGCACAGCACTGGGGAGGAGAGGGGATGTGATAAGTGTCCAGCCCAGGAAAGAGACATACTTGTCAGGAAAGGACACAAGGGAGTCGAACCCTCCAAGCATAGTCCTTTGCTTTCTATTTCTGTGAGCAGAGTGAGGAAAAGCTTAAGGGAAAGTTTGCAAAAGGCAAACAAAATATACTTGCAGCACAGGCAGATGAGGATTAACACCGGGAGGAGCCAGGTGACCTGCTCTCCCAGCTCCATGAGCCAACAAGGCCTCCCATAGCCCTGCAGGACTTGCTGTGGTCCCCAACACAAAGGGAGATTCCCACGTTTAACTCCTCAGACATCTACTATCCCTGAAGAAAATGCATCCAGGAACCTTTCTCACTGTGCCGCACTTGCAGAATCCAGTGACAAAACTCCCACAGGCTACTCTCAGCCCAAAACCTCACACTGCAGGTTTGTTTGCCCATCCCAGTCCCACTAACTTTCCCTGTAACGACCCTCCTGGAGCCACCATCAGAGGAGCGACTGGAGGTATAAGGCTCTTGGGTGACTTCCCTAAATTAACAGTTCCCTTCCACTTTAAAAATGTTTTTCACTCAGCCTGCACCTGCCCTGACTTCTTTGCCCTCACACAGACCATGTGGTCGTGGTGTAACATCACTCTGCCACCTCCCATGTACCCTCTCGGTTTCCAGCACCTCACCTGCACTGTCACACTGCCTTGCCTTCTGCCCACAACAGCTCACAGGCAGCCCTCTGACAAAATACTGAGATCCTCACAAAATCCTGCCACATTTCATCCAGGTCTGTATGAGGAATTTCTCATGTAGGGGAATTTGGGGTTTGGGTTTTTTTTTCCAGAGGGGAAGGAGGGAGAGCATATGAAAGAAAGGAAGGAAAAAGCCTAAAAGTAAAAAGCCCCTCTGGTTCTGGCAGCCGGTGTGATCGATGGTGGTGGATTTGCATGTACATTTCATTAATTTTTCAGCATGCATTTTATTTATCTATGCGCCATACATCTGCTGAAGTTTATATACTTGATAATATATAAATATAGACACACAGCAATCAATACGACATCCGCTTCGCAGAAGCTTCCATTAGGCACACACCACCCCCCTCCCCGCTCTTTCCCTTCCTCATTTCCACAACCTGCTGCCTGGGCACCTTGTGCTGTTCAATCGGTTTCCGATTTTCATTAGCGGTGGAGCACCAGCTCCCCCGGCCCCCAGCCCTCCCTGTGCCAATCCCATTCACATCCACGCAGGCCAGGGAACTGCACCCACGGCCAGCAGGCACCTGCCCTGTCACGGGGAGCCTCTCCTGCTCACCCTCCCCTTACTCCCGAGCCTCAAATGCTGGGATGCTGGGGCTGCCTCGAGCCTAAGGGACACCTCAGAGCGCTCACAGTCATCCCCACCTTTCCAGCCATTGAGTGGGATTGTCTCAGCAGGAAATGGGAGCAGCAGTGGGGACAGCATAGAACCCTGCCTGGGTCACAGACACTCCTGGGTACTTTCACACTAACTTCTCGTTCCCTTCCCCAGCCAAGCCAAAGCCAAGGCCTGAATGTCAGCACTGGGCACCAGGACGGACCAAATACCCTTGATCCTTTGGCTGTCCGTTTCCCCCATTCCAGTTTAACCCAATCTTCCCACTGTCTTCACTGTGTTGCATGTGATACATGCATGTATGTGGGTGGGAGAGAGGGCGAGCACATCCAGACAATTCCCGGGAGGGAAACTCTCCAAGGAGGAGAGCTCTGCCCCCACAGCCCTCTGAGCCAAACAGGGTGCCCTGGCACACTGCTGCCCAGCCGAATTACCTCCTGCGACACGGCCTAGAAGCTTATTAAGTGGCTTTGTAGCCAGGATCAAACCACAGCTGCTAAGAACAGCCTGGGTCAGTGTAAACTGCGGCCTGAATTCCCATTTTTATCTTGGTTGACTGTCTTAATTTCTCCTGAAAGAGAATTTGGGAATTTGATGCAAACATTCAATCTGTCCCCATTGTATCTCTGTCTTGGGAAAAGTTCTTCTACACTCAGTTTCTGCCCTGTCACACACCTTGGGCCCGTCACTCCTCATGGAATGTTTCTAGTCCTCCTTTCCATCCCAGTTTTCAACTCTGGGAAGGAGTCCTTCTCATTATTGATTTATCTGTCTTCATTACAGTCTTTATCTCAAACTTCATGGTCCATCTATAGCACAGCTTACAAACATTTGCAGTCTGGAACAAAACATTGGGAGCCACTCAAACTACTTTTTCTAACAGCCAGGCAGCACATCATGTAAGACAAAAACTGTAGTGTGGAAGTGCCTTGCATCACAAGGAAACACAACTGGAAAATTTATTTTAAAAGAGTAATTGTTCCTAGTATTATTATAACTGACTACAAGCAAATCAGTGCAAAGCCTGAGGAAGTTTATAAAAGCTTTCTGCCTGATTTAGGCTGGGAAATGATATCTTTCCACAGGAAAGAATGTATGGGAAGGTGTGTGAAAGCAGAGCAAAGAAATTAAAGTCTAGGTGACAAATTTTCAGGGAACAGTTCTGAATCACGAGTGCATCTTTCCTGTCTGACTTTGGAGCCACACAACCTCTTTAACAAGCCACCGGACGTACATGGCCCAAGCGTTCACTCTCCCAAACAGCAGCGTGGCACACTGCTCTCCTCAAGCAGGAGGTCACTGGTTCATGTTAAGATACAAGTGGAGGGTTTGGCAGCAGACTCTGCCCCGTGCAGGGGCCGCAGCTGCCTCATGACAGCCTGTCCTTGGCACTTGGAGATGGCCACAGGCACCCAAACCTCAACTTCTCCACCACAAACCCCCTGCCTGTGTCCCAACAGCCTTTCTTCCGGGCTGCTTCCCACTCCACACGGCAAACACCATTCAGCTACTGGTCAAGAGGAGGTTTGCAAAGGGGAGAGAGACTGAAAGTAAATAAAAGGAGGCCTGTGCCTTTAAAAGAATTTTCATTTATAGGCTCTTCTCCTCTACCACCATTTCAGTGATCTATATGCAAATATGCTAATGAATGCAAATTAAGACACCACTTTTAGTCCCAATTTAATAGAAAGCATTAAAATACCTTTTTTTTTTCCCCCAAAAACTCCATATGCATGAAGGAAAGGCTTTTTAAAATTTATTTTATTTATTTTTTTAATTTTTTAACTTTTTGTTTAAGTCACATCCAGCAGCAAATACACCATCGAAGTGCTGGAGACAAGGAGGGGAAATCTGACTGACATTTCCAGGTGCCAATTACTACGATCTTGTTCTTCTGGGAAGACTGTGAATTAATTTCTTCTATTTTTTAAAAGAAGCTGTTAAAACTGATGGTTCAGCTATGCTGTTCTCACTTTGAGTCTCCCCCACACCTCAGTATAAGCCCACTGTGGAAGCAAGCCCATCACATCCATAAAGATGTTATACTGTGTGTTAGGTTACACTCACTTTTTGGAGGGGCAGGTGTGGGAAAAAACCATACATCATCCTGGGAGCAATGAACATGCATCCTGGCTCTGTGGGAGGGAGGCATCCTGACTGTGAGGTGTAACTAAAGCCTGATACTTAGAGGGGCTGCAATAGCACTAAAAACTGACACAATTGCCACAGGATCTCCCAGCCTCCCATTCCCAGAGAAGTCTCCATCCCAACATCAGCTTTTCTAGCCTGTTCAAAATCTGCTTAGCTTAGTTCAAAACCCAGCCTCCAAAACCCAACAGATGTAATGCTAGATTATGTTAGCAATGCTGTGAAACTCTACAGGGAAATAAACTGTGACTCATATTTTTAAAAGTATTTTAAATACAAATCTTTCCAGTCAAGCAAAATCACAGTTTTTACCAAAACTTTTTGTGATGAAAAATGTTAATGAAGGAACAGCCAAACTTTTCACAAATCCAAAGTAATTCTGTATACTTAGTTGCTCTTGTACAGAAAGAAACACCATTTCCTTTGAGTATTCTACTTTAACCACCTTGTCACCCACCACTGTAATTTCATTTTATTTTAAAATCTAACACTCAAAATTGTGTAAAATCTGAATGGTTGCCTCCATTTAACTCAAAGCAACTTTACACATATTTATACATACATTTTAATTGAGAAGCAGGAAATTACTCTTCACCCAGCCATACCTGCTGCACGGCCCCTTGCCCCAGCACTGCACACCCAGTGCCACAAGGCCTAAGCAGAGAACAAAAGCAGACAGACTCCACTCTGCTGACTGGGGTTTATCTGTGGTAATTTTGCCTCCTCCACAAGGCAATGGGCCAGACTCCTTTTGCAGCAACACTCAAGTAAATCAAGATCAAAGCCTCCCCCCAGGAAAATGGTACTGTTACTTAGGGATTTACACAGCTTGGGCATGGGATGAGAATCCCATCCCTGCAGAGAGAGCCTACCCTACATCTCCTTGCTGAACGCCCTTCAAAATGCCTAGAGCACGGCACTTCCAAGTGAAAACTGTGTTAACAATGATCAATAGGCAGAACAGGTAACTTGCTGCATGATAACACTTCCACCTGGATGAGGCCAGGGAAAATCATTCTGTCAGCTTCAGCAGCCCCTGTGCCAGCTGAATGCCTGTGCTACTGTCAGGGACCCCGCAGCCGGCTCCGCTCCCGTGCCAAGGCGGCCACTCACCTGGTGGCACAATCAGAAGGGATTTCTGTATCTAACCTGGACGGCAACAAGATGACCAGGGGCTCCCTGGCTCCAGAAGCCGGAGCAGAGCAGCTGACAATCTGCCTCGCACGGGGCCAGATGCAGCGGTGCCGGACGCACCTTGTGCTGAGGCTGCCAATCCTCGGCGCATCTCCAGCTCACTGTCCACCTTTGGTGTTTGCCCAGGGCCTCTGGCTGCCCTTGGCAAGGGGCTTTCTGACTGGGGTCTGCCCCAGAGCTGTCACCCAGCCCCTGTGGCACAGCCTGGGTGGCGGATGTGGCTGCTTTGCCCAGGGACGGCAATCACCCTCTTGACTTAGAGTTTGCTGCATTTCTCCTCCCCACAAAGTGCACTGCAGGTAACATGAAAGCACAAAGTGCATAAATAGGCTCCTCTGACATGATTGGGCACATCTCTCAATGTTTATGGCAGAGAACAGATATTTAGATATTTACAGGGAATATCTTTTGTCGGTGCCAAACCCTATGTTTTACTGTCAGAAAAAACAAACACAAGGACCGAAACTTGCCTTCAAATGGAAATCTGCACAGGAGAAAGAGATTTCCCCATCAAACCAGTTTCATTAGATCTAAATATCTAATTATTTGTACCAAGTGTTGAGTTACCAAATATTTTATGTGCAACTTTTAGATCATGTGTAGGAGTCTTTTTAAAAAAAGACCTATGTATCTACATATATATGATGAACCTGATCTGAATGCCATCTGAAATATTTTTCCTTTTTCTGATTTTTCCTGGTTTTTTTTTTTTAAAGAAAGATTAAAAAAAAAATTTTTCTCTCAGTTAGTAGGAATTTCCCTGGCCCTGAACACCTCCCACTCCAGTATTGTTACTAATGAGACATTTGCACCTCTGAATACTCCAGCAGGCTATTTTCCTTGATCGCTTTTCTAACATCTTTTCAGTGTTGTTCTTGTAATTTTTTAAATGTGCAGTCATGAAAAACACATTCCAAACACACTCAAGACTCACCAAAGCCCATCCCTCCAAAGACCAGAAATAATGAAATTAGCAAACATCACAAACACTACATACAAAACTCATATGTAATACAAAGAGTGTGTATCCTAAAACACACAAAATCCTTATGACTCAAGCCCAAACTCCTCCACTAGCCTTACATAAGGAAAAACATACACAAATCTACATACATTCTATCTACACACTATAGAGGTAGTACCCACACAACAAACACTGAGCCAAAATAAAAGCGCACACAAACAGCTTGATAAACACACACATCTCGTTCATACATACATTACCTACCCAAACCACAAAAAAAGAGCCTAAATATAAACTCCTCCCCAACAATACACAAACATCCCCCAAGAACACACCACGCACACCCAACGCCTGCCAAGTATACACAAATACACACAGCAAATACCTGCTTCAAAACATACAACTCATCAGAGGCAGTCCACTAACTACAGAAAAAAAGGAGCTCAACATGTATATTTAAAGGTTCAACACCTTATGTCAGCTTTTCCCTTCTAAGGAGCAGGGAAAATGAGACAGACAGACAGACGGACAGACAGAGGAGAAGGAGAGAGTGGGCAGGAGGCAATAGGGAGGAAGAAAATGGAAGCTGCCTTGTGGGGAAGGATATGGATCAGGCTGTCATCTGGAGACTCATCTTCATCCAGAATTAATGCCCTAAAGTTCTTTGGTTTTACTCTAAATGGTTTTAAAGAGACAGCAAAAGCTGCACCCTGGCTGCCAGGCACATGGGCACCCCAGCTGGCTCAAGCACTTGGGAACAGAAAAGGCAGCAGGTCCAGCATTTTGGGGCTAAGCTGGAGAACCTGAGCACACACTGGAGAACCTAAGCTGGAAGGAGGGATGTTATTTTTAAGACTTCTACAACATGTTCTAAAACCTCACTCAGAGTAACTCACTCAGAGTGCTCAACAGGGAGCAGGATGAGAGGGAAGTGTAAACTTACACCACTGCCAGCAGCTCTGTCCTAGAGCTGTGGAGAGGGATCAGCACTGGGATCCCTGCACTGACCCACGGGAAGGCACTGGCTACGCAGAGCAGCTGGAGAGAGCTGCAGAACACTGCGGGGAAGGCTGGCACAGCAGGTCCCCATCCTGCTCAGCTCTGCCATGGAGCAGGGATCACACAGGAACTCTGAGGCACTGGAGCGAGCAGGCAGAGAGGAAGAGGCTGTGGGGAGAGCAAAATCTGTCACCCCTTTGGAGGGGCGCGCTCTGGCAGCCCGAGTCTGGCAGAAAGGCCGATGGCACCATGGGCTATTGTTGGGAGTTGCCTTGAGAATGACTCCTGGGGCCAGCCAGGGGAGGCCTCACATGGACACAGGGAAAAGCAACCCTCATATCCCTTGTGCCCCTCAAACCACACACCGTCCTCAGGACAGAGCTCTGGAGGAATGGTATGAGCTGCACACTGACCCCCCTTACCACCTCCCTCAAGGGAATCAATACATCCTTACCTCCAACTCCCATATCCCGGGGGGATGCTATGGTTGGGGCGGGGGAGGAAGAACTGAGAGCAAACAACAGCAACAGGAACAGAGTTGAGCCATTTCAATTATTCATATGCCAGATGGATTCTTTTCCTGCCCATTTTTTTTCCCCTCTTTTGCTACCAAAAAAAAAAAAAAAGCGGGGGGAGGGCACTGATGTTTGGGGAGTGATGGGAGGAAAACATATTTTCCCCAAAACAAAGTGCAGAAAAGAGAGGGGAAAGCCCCAGCATACCCATCTCTGTGTGAGGAGACCACAGGGAGCGCAAATTTCCACTCATGGGGGAACTCACAAATGAATGATGTTTTATTTTATATGCACAGAGCAAAAGAGAAGGAGAAAGTGTACCAAAAAAGTAAGAGGGAGAGTGAGGGATGGTGACACAGAGAGAAAAGGACGAGGAATGAAAGAGAGACAGCAGAGAGAGGGAGGGGGGCAGGCAGAAGAGGGCTTTGACCTTCTGTGAAGGGTATAAAAAATCCAGCAGCCTCAGGGGACACCCAACTATCTAGCATATTGCTGTTAAAATGTCTGCAAAATTTAATACACTTGGCATGCCATCTAATCAGTCCTTGGAAACCACGGTTTCTCTCCCTCCTGCACTCCAACTGTCTCAGACCTCCAGCATTTGGGCATGAGGTTGGGTATTTTCTACAGATGACAGAAAGTTTGGTGTATGCACACAGGGTAGGTTGGACGCTTGAATTTGTGTTTCATTTGCCTTTTTGTTTTTTTTCTTTTTTTGAGCCAAATATTTTCCCTTTTAAAACAAAGTTTATACAGATGTCTGCATGCTGCTGGATATGCAGGGTGAAAGTGCCTGGTGCAGCATGCTGCAGGCACAAAACTCTGAGTGTGTGTGCACAGACAGGATGCATGGGAGAGGATGGATGGATGAATGGATGGATGGACGGATTGATGGGAAGCACAGGGGCACACACCCCCACAGCCTGGCTGGTGCCAAGGGGAGCGTGCACGGCAGTGCCGGCACAGCCGCCAGCACTGGCATGTGTGTGCAGGTGCTGCAGGTGCGCTCCCCCAGCAAGCCAAAGCTCGTGCATGCCTGCCTGGCGTGGGCACACTCACCACAGGGAATGGGCTGGGGGGGTGAGGGAGGGTGAAACCAGCCTGAGGATGGGGCGGCACTTTGGTGCTGACACTCCTTATTGAAAGGGACAGCTGCCTACACCGCCGCACAACAGTAAAGGAAACGGCTCTCGGGGAAAACAACAACAACAAAAAAGCACCAATCCTCAAAACAACAAATATATCCAATACTTGTTATCCTGGCAGGGCCCAAGGGAGTTACAGGGCTCCAAAACAGCTGGGCAAAGAGTTTCCAAGCCGAGAGGGAGAAGGCCACCTTTTCACTGCATGGCGGGGGATGATGGAGGAGCTGGTGCAGAGCGAGGTACATGATGTGCTTTCAGCTGTGCCAAGACAGTTGGCAAAGAGCTCATGGTAAAAAAGATCTGGCCCTTTGGGACAGGAGGCCAATGCCTCCAGCTGAGTGTGCAGGTTTATGACCTTGGTCATCCAAAGTGGCATCCCTGGAAGGTGAGGACAGGCACCAGCTCTAAGAGCAGAGCATGGGGTCTCAGATAACATAGAGCACTGCAAGGTCCCACTGCAGGTGAGTTCTGGGCCAGGTGATTCTGGCATGTAGGCAGCCTCCCACCTGGAAAGCCCCATGGACCCCAAAGGGAACCCAGGAGCCCATGGCCCTTCTCAGTGTGAGGAAAGGGACAGATGGGCTGGGTAAAAGGGCTTAGGCGCCAGGCAAGGAGGGAACTGAGCCCACAGAAACCCTGAGACACCAGAGCAGAACAGGCACAGCTGCTTACAGACAGGCTGGTCTTGCAGTTCAGGTTCTTCCCAGCCCATTGGGACTATGGCATGGGAAAACCTCTGAACAGAGGGAAGCCTCTGCAACTTGGAACAAACAGGGTTCCTGGCCCACTGAAGATGGGACAAAAAGACTCCTGGCTCCTTTTCTCTGCAGAACAAGGGGCTTGGTGAGAAGGAAGGTGGAGAAGAAAGCACAGAGGCAGGGGACAGCATTGGGAAGAATTATCAGTGATGGAAGAGAAGGTGGCACTGAGCCATGGATGGGATAGGAAAGGGCATGGATTCACAGGGCTATGGAGAAATTTTAAACCAAGACATGGGCCCCAGCTCAATGAAAACTTTGTTCAGTGAAAAAGTTAATTGCTGAGGAACCAAATAAAAGAAACCCCACAGGCTGAAAACTGCTCAGAGTCTTTAATTAGCCAAAAAAATGAAAGTGGTTACAGGAAAATGAGAGTGTAAGAGGGGATCCCAAGGGAGTACTTTTGCTACTCCCCCTTCTCTCCTTCATCACCAAACAGCCCAATGTAGGGCCATGGTAGCAGCCTCTTTGATAGCAGATTTGGGAAAAGCATTTGGGGTTGGTTTCTTTTGACTGTCCAGAAGATGAGAGTCCCAGCCAGTCAAACTCAAACGTCAATCACACATCTAGTAAGCCCAGGTGTTCCAGAGCCTTCTGTTCAACCCCACACCAGTGCCTGCCAGAAAGGCAGGGAATGCCCTCCCCTATTTGCACTGGGACAGCTGGTTCTCTGCCCCCCTAAGGGCCAAGTAAAATCAATTAGCCCTAGGGCATAACTCTCTCAAAAAAAAAAAAAAAAAAAAAAAAAAAAAGCAGCTACAGGTTGGAAGTAAAGGATCATCCATACAAATTTACCTATTTCTTCTAAATTCCGCCAAAACTTCACATTTCTTCCTAATCCCCACACAGGCTAGCAACTGACTGAACAGTCACATGGAATTCCAAGTGCCCAGTAACTTGCCAGCCATTTCTTCTACTGCTTTAAGAAGAAAGCAAAGTGAAGATGAGAGAAGGAGTGACTGAGTGGTTTACCTCTTCTGCTACCCCCACACACAGTTCACACCTTGCCCCTTAATTCCTGCCCAAGGCAACTGGACTGGGCTTGGCGTCTCACCCACACAATTCTCCTCACTCTGCCTTCTGCGAAAGGCTCACAATCTCTGGAGTGAAAGCTCTCCGTTCCATACAGACAACACACAGACTCACTTATGCCCACCTGGAACAAAAGGACACAACCTGGAATCAGGGAGCAAGAGCTAACAATGCCAGTACATAACCTGTGAATGGCACTGGAATATGTGACCACCCCTAGGCACTGGTTATGGATCCTGTAGTCAGCCAAGCTAAGAGCCTTCCCAGAATAATGACTGCATGCATGAAAATAAATAAAAAGCAAAGAAAGACTCTCAAGAACAGCACACATGAGAAAATAACACCTTATGGAGGAAGCATCCAGCCCATCCTGATTTCCAGGCTGATTCCACCCTTCTCCAGCCTACCCCCTCTCCTGGGGCCTATCTAGCTGGGAAATCGCAGACAATCAGAGAGGCTGTTCCAGCCAATTTCCTTCAGGGAACCTGCAACTTCCTCCTGGGACTGTCCTCCTGCTGGCTTATTATTGCCTCAGAAAAAAAAAAGAGGGCCACGATCTTTCCCAGAACTGGCTGTACCTCTGCTCTTCTCTCTGAGGCAGCACTGAGGGTCACAAATCTGACACACGGGGTTTGGACAGAGGTAGTAAAGTGGAGGAGGGCTTGAGGAATGAGACTGGTAACGGTAGGAAACAGGGTAAACACAGGCGTTATGCAAAGAGAGAGAAGGAGGGAGGTACTCCAGGAGGCTGTAAATTCATATTTGTAATTACTTCCTCATGTTTTTCAGCACTCCTCAGTCAAGTTTGATTAAAATTCCTTCCAAGGGAAGACACTCCATAGAGAGAGCTGCAATGGAACAGGCAGCTTGTGGAGTTTGCAGAATTGCTGGGGTGGGCACTAATAGCAGTAGTTTGGGAGCTAGGTACGGATCAGCTTCCCCCTCAGCATGGCTCCATGCCCTGTGGGAAGCCACCGTTTGGACACAGAGCACCAGTTCAGGTCTGCTTGTTCTCATACTGTCAGTGTATGAAATAGGACACGGCTCCCTTAGCCCACAGACCTGATGTGAGACAGCTTCCATAACAACCTTCCAGAGTGGCAGAGAGTGTCCTCCCAGGGGTACATAACAACTTCCTATGAAACATATGCCTCAGCAGATGAGGGAAGCTTATGCTTCCTTCCACCAAAGAGTCCCTTACACAGGGGCTACTCTCCATGGTGAAAAGCAGGGCTCAAGACATCATACCCTTGTTTGGTTATTCAGGGGAGAGAAAGCCCAAGATCTGGCAGGTGACAGCAATTCATGTGTAACAGAGATGCTTCCAAAAGATTGAAAAGGAAGCACAGTAATAGAGAAAGACTAAGGGAGAGGCCACTTTTGTCACCTTCAGTCCTAAGCAGCCTTGACACCATCCTTACTGGCACCAGCTGTCACTGGGCAGGGGTGGTCTTCCCAATGGACAGGACAGTCTAATAAAGTTTCCTCAGGGATATTTCCAGGAATGGCTTCAGGGTGAAAAGCTCAAAAACCCTCCCCTTGCCAACTCATGATTACTAATTGTGCAGGGCATTCCTGACAGATCCATCCCCCTTTCTGCTGGCTGTAGGAACCTCTATTGCCAGGTTCCTGTGTTTTCTCTCTGTCATCCATCCACAGTCAAGATGTTCATCCAGTGCTACGGCCAACTCCCACGCCCTATCTCCCACTCTCTGAGTCCTTCCAAGCCCCTAGAAGAAAGGGTTTGAGTACAGCCAGTTCTCCCCCCTGGCCCTGACCCTGCTCTCCCAAGTTCTCAGCAGGAAGCGATGCCCCAGGATCAGGGCTGGAACCAAGAAGGTCAGCAGCATCACGCATCTTTTATTTATCCTCGATGCTGTGGCAAGAGTGAGATGAAGTGATGCTGCTGGATATCATCCTCTGAGTTCTCTTTATGGCTCTGAGGAAACCATGATTATCTCAATGCCTAGTTTCTTTCCCTTCTCTTCCCCTCCCTGCTCTGAATACCCGAGTATCTTAGTGCTCATGTCAGTTAAGGGACAGACCCTGTGACAATCAGCTCAGTGGGAACAGGCAGGTTCTGAGGAGCTTCCTCTCTTACATGCCTCTGCCAGGGCACACACTTCACAGCTAACCAGGAGACATGTGACCCATGATACCGCCCATGCAGGCATGCAAACAAATGATAGAACACCCTGTCTCATGTTCTCATGTTCTGGTTGCTCTCCATCATATGGAAGACACAGGTCATGGAGGTGACTCCAGCCAGCTTTGCAATCTTTTTGTGCTCCCCATCCAACCTGTGCCCAGCCTGTGCCAGAAGGACCTAAGGATGAGGAGAGGAGGAAGCAGAAAGATGTCAGCTGCACCTCAAGTCTTACATTCAGGACTACCACTGTCCTTAGAATAGAAGTGCAGAAAATTATGTTTGAGGCCAACTCAGACATGATCAGGCTGGGAAAAGAGGGCTCATTCTCCACAAAAAGCCCTTGCGTGTTGTAAGCTGAGAGGTCAGTATATCAGTCTAAAGCAGGGAGACCACAAAGTTACTGTCTAAAACCTGCAAATGCTGTGGCCTAAGCCAGTAAGGTACATTCAGGCAGAACAACACAGATGAGCATGACTAACTCAAGAGGTGCCCAGTCTTTGGAAGCTGCACTGAGGCATGCCTACGCAGGCAGTACAGTACAGGAACGTGCTCAGGACCTGATGCTGCCCTGCTGCCTCTAGAGATAACATGCCTGGGATGGAGGGTGTACATGCTGCTGAGCACACACTGCATGTAGGAGAGTGGGGGGACCCAAATGCCCTGGGAGCAGGGGAGTGTGTCTGGATCACAGAATCACTGGGTTGGAAGAGACCTTGAAGATCATTGAGTTGAAGCCATGCCCTAACACCTCAACTAAACCATGGCACTGAGTGCCACATGCAGTCTTTTCTTAAACACATCCAGGCATGGTGAATCCACCACCTCCCCAGGCAGATGATTAAAGATTACAGTACTTTATCACTCTTTCAGTAAAAAACTTTTTCATAATATCCAACTCATATTTCCCTTGGGGCAGCTTAAGGGAAACCTTTAAGACTGTCCTCTCGTTCTATCAGTTACTGACTGAAGAAAGAGAGCAACTTCCACTGGCTACAGCCACCTTTCAGGGAGTTGCAGAGAGTGATGAGGTCACTGAGTCTCCCTTTCTCCAGGCTGAACAACCCCAGCTCCCTCAGTCGTTCCTCACAGGGTTTGCGCTCCAAGCCCCTCACCAGCCTCGTTGCCCTCCTCTGGACTTGCTCAAGTGTCTGAACGTCCTTCCTAAACTGAGGGGCCAGACCTGGACACAGGATACAAAGGAGGAAGCAGTTTGTGCTGCATGGCAGGAGCATGATGAAGCAAGGCAAAGCCCTATAGCTTGTCCCCCCCACTGGAAAAGTGCCCAAGAGGTGTAGGAGAGGGGAACCTCGCTGAGAAACCTGGAGGTGGTTTGAGGGGGGCCTTCAACTCCAGATTCATCCAAGTTTCTGGGTTAATTAATTTACTGTGGAAAGAGGGAGCAGGAAGAACAAGAAAAAAGCCTTTGTACTTAGGGTGGGACAGAAGCATAGGAAGTCATTTTGCAGAATAAGGAGTTGGGGGCAAACAAAAAGAGAAAATAAAAATAATAAGCTGATTGACAAGCTTATAAGAAAAGCCACATTTTTAACATTCTTAATCCCTAGAATAAACACACAGGGAGGAATGAGGACAGGGCTGGCTGTCCTCAGACATCACGGGAAGAGACTGGGTCTGGTGCAAGCAAGAGATTTTGTGCTGGTGGCTGTTGTGGATGATCCTGTTCAAGCTGGAGGAGGTGCGTGCAAGAGTGTAGGGGAAACAGGAGAGGACCCTAAAATCAAAGGCAGACACTCACTTGAATCTTCAGTCTCTGCTTTTTTTCTGTTTCATGCTTTCTATAGTACTGCTGTTTTAACACCATCAAAAGTACACTAGAAACACAACCAAATGAGTCCCACACAACAATGGAAATACAACAGCACTTTGAGAAATCTACATCTTCCCACCCCAGTCAGCTGCCTTAGGAAGAAACAAACTATATGACACTGTGTGCCCCACCCCCTGAGTACCATTCACCACCAAAGTATCCTTCAAATTTCTCCAGATTAGCAGGAGTTAAAAGGCTGGTTTCAGTGGCAGAGACATATTTAGGAAGGGATTGAATCTGTGCGTGGTATAGCCCATTCCCTGTTTATTAATAAGCTATTTATCACTGGTGTTGCCTTTAATGCCATTTTGGTTTAATGTTGTTAATGAAATATAAATACCCGCGCTAATGATGTTGGTCAGGAGCAGTGCGGGCTACTGGCAGCTTTGCAAGAGAGAGGCCAGACCATGGCTGTGTATATGAGAGGCTGCAATGGTCTGACTGCCAGCCCAGCCTCCAAAGAGCTCCCCCACATGCTCCCACCATGAGACTGCCCAAGTACAGCAGGATGAGGGATGGGATGGGATGGGATGGGATGGGATGGGATGGGATGGCATGGCATGGCATGGCATGGCATGGCATGGCATGGCATGGCATGGCATGATGCAGGCAGGAGATTTCCAGACCACTCTGGCAGCCCAGGGCCAAGCTAGTGCCCCCCAGGAAGGTGTCTCACAGTCTCAGTTCAGCTCCAGAACGGCACGGGACTGCTCCCTCTACACTCTCTACCTTTTGAGATCACAAGAAGCCACCTGAGCTCAACATGTCTGTGTGGGGGACACTGCAAGCTGCAAGGTAGCTCTCCAGATGGAAATATGTCAAAGTAGTCAGATGAGTTTTGTTGGCTTAATGCAGTTGCCCCACTGGAAGAGCAATCTGTAGGCTCTGCGCCATGCTCCCCCAGGGCAACAACCACATGATCCCAACACCTCTTCAGCAAAGAGGCGCCCACAGTGCCCACCTCAGGGCTGCTTGTGGCTCATGCGGACTGGACGCAGGGCCTTGGGCTGGCTCCAGGCCATGGGGTGGGGTGAGGTGTGGTGGGGCCATGGGGCAGGAGGAGCTCACCTGGCCTCCACAGCCACTGCCTCACTCCCCCTGCCCTGGGTCTGCTGCAGGCTGGTGGGGATGGAGGAAATAAAGGAGCCTCCTGCCCTTGCAAGGAACAACGCCAAAAGCTCGGCCTTTGGCAAGGACTCAGAGGTTTGCTCTGGCTCTGTAGAGAGGGCTCACACAGGCCCCTCTCCATTAGCTTGTGTCTAGCACCGTCATGGGGCAGGGATTACAAATCCCCCTAAGGCGGCTTTTGGAAATCCCATCTTGCATTACCATTTGCATTACAGCAGCCCCTAGAGAGAGCTGAGGCCTGGGCACACTCTCAGAAAGAACTGTGGGCCAGGAGAGGTTTCAAGGCACTCGAAGGGACTGCTATGGAAAGACAAACCAGCTTTGGGCCTGGGCAGTGGAAGAGGCAGGGGAAATCCTGTACCCAAGGCCACTGCCCTGCCTGGCAGGAACAACAGCTCCTGAAATCAGAAAAGAATCTGAGATGGACCTTCACCACCAGGAAGTTCCAGACATCTACAAGGCTCCAGAACAAAACCAAGCACTTTCTTCAGGAGCAAACTCCAAACCTCACACTCACCTGAAGACTCAGTTAAGAGGCAAATTTGGAGAAAAAAAATCTATCACATTGTCTTGAGACAGCTTTCCTGATAGTAATTTTGTCCTGCTCCAAGTTAACCCGCTCCACTAATCCCATTTGAGAAGTAGGGAAACAAAGTGTTCCCACACAGAAAGCCTAATTTAACGGGAGGACTAAGTGCAGAGGATGACCAAGCCCCCCTTACCCACCGACCTCTCCCAGGCCAGGGGCACCACAGCCCCTGTGTTCTGCAATCAAAAGAGGTGGCCTCTGCCACAAAAGCCAAACCATCAACTGTTTGCATAAACTGCAAAAAGACGCATCTCTCTTCCTCGCAATCCCCATCAACACCCCTTTTTCTTCTGCTTTGCAGTCTCTCCCTTCCTCTCTCCCAGGTAGTCAGCACAGAGGAAGCTACCACTGGTCTGCACCGGGAACTCTCCTAGTGTCCCCTGTCACAGGGAGCACCATTAATTTACACTGTTCCTTTAAGACGTTATCTTTTAATTTGGTGCTTCCCCCTTTCCCCTCCTCAACTAACTGATTTATTAGTTTACATCTCATAAATTGTAACCCCTCACCTCCCCCTTCACCCTCCCAGATGCCATAAATCCCCTTCAGGGCTCTGACACCCTTCTGCATGTGGTGCAACCCCCTGCCCCCCAAAGTCACCTCTGAGTCCCCAGGGAGCGTGGGGCTCATTTGCTGGGGGTTTGGTCTAGCTCGTCTCAGCAGCTAATCCCTTGGGTGGCTCCTGTCAGATTATTAATTAGCTAAAGCGGATCGGCCCTGGAACAACATGCGGTTGGACTTCAGATAAAACAGGACGGCAGAGGCTTGGCATGTAGTTCTTTAAAGGGACTTTGTCCTTTTTTTTCTTTTGCCTTCTCTGGGAGTGGGGGGAAGGAGAGAAGAAGGAGATGGGCTGCTTCCACAGCTGCTCACAGCCCCCAGCAGTTTGTCACCCTAGTAACAGGGCCCTGCTGCTCAGAGTGGAGCGAGCACAGGCCCGGAGGTGCGGAGGACAGGAATGGCAGGTATCATCCCCATCCTCGCCCTGTGACAGCTAAAACTTTTCCAGACATTAGAAAAGGTTTATGAACCCGTTCAGAGGCATGCAGCACTCAGCTGGGGGGGTCTCACTGCTCCTCAGTGTCACCTTGTTTCTGCTGTTCCTTGTCCTCTCATTGCTCCCTATGGATCACCGAACTTGGTGTTTGTACTACCCCAAAAAACGAGGCAAAGTCTGTTCCAACAGGCTGCAGCCATCCTCACGTTGAGAACAGGTATTTTAAACAAGAAGCCATCCAGTTTGTGTGGCAGATTTTGAAGCTCCCTTTCTCATCCTAGGCAGGATAAAAAGTGAGTGGTCTCCTATGCATTACACTGGAAATCTGCAAGAACAAGCTTGAACAAGAATCAGCACTACAGATGCTGGGGAGCAGCTCATCTCCTTGCTCCCTTCCCACTTTGGATTGTTTTGACTCAAACCGATGAAGCTGAAATATCGAGTCACAACGGCACTAAACTTCATTACAAGCTCTTAACACAGATTACTTAATAAAAAACAGGCTGCTTTAATTGCTTTTCCCCCATTAGCATTTCTGGAGGAGAAAATTTTGATTAATTTGAAGATGCACATTTTCCCCACACCTGGTGCTGGCCTGTGAACCAGACCTCCTTCCCACACCAGCACTGTCCAGAAGAGCATCCCAGAGAGCGTAAATTGCACCCAAATCCACACGACTCTGAAAAACAAAGGAACTAAGAGCCTGGACGAACAGATGGGAGTAATGGTGTGAAGCAAACAAGAGGAAGAAAAATCTCCCCTCCTTTCTGGTGAACCCATAAAAAGTGGCACAGGGGAATGAGGAAGAAGCAGGCTGAAGAGAATAATGGGATGACAGCCAGTGTGGCAGGGTTCAAAGAGCAAGGAGAGAAGCTGGCGGGTGACTGACTTGGTGAGGTCCTGGGAAGCACCTTCACCTTTCTCTGCAGCTGAGAAAAGAGAGGCAACTCTGCTAGAGGAACATTGTGAGGATTTTCAAAATTTGGACCAAAAGTCTGAGAGCAGAGTGCTCCTCAAACGCATGTGAAATGGTTCAGGCTCTGCTTGGATATCCAGTTCCAGGGAAGGATAACTGTTCTTTCCCCCTGGCTACTCTCCCACAAGTTAGAAGTACTAGCAAGTCAGGGACAGGCAGGGGAAGCACCCCTCATGGTCCAGTAGCTCCCTCTGGGCTGGGAAAGCCAGGGATACAAAAATCTCATGGGCAAAGGAAGGAGCATCTTGGGGGGAAAGCCAGAATCCTGGGCCGTGCTGCTACAGCAGAGTATGCCAAGCAGCTCTCCTCACTATATTCCTGTATCAGAAATCAAGGACGTCCAATTCCCAGTTCCTCAAATATGGATGTAGAGAGGACAAACCCCCTTTGCTCCGTACCATGTGTGACCAGCTCAGGTATGACCTGCACTGTTCCACTGCCAGATAGCCCCAGGTAAAACAAATCTACCAAAAAAATCATTCCTGGCTTTTGGGGCAACTGGCTTCAGCTCCTGTTGCAACTAGCCCTGGCAAGGGAGGATGGCAACCAGGTTCCTGAGTAGGCTTTTCTGTAGGTCAGCATACTTCAGGGACATGGTAATCAAGTAGAAATTGCTTCTATGTGACAACTCTTGTCAACCTTGTAAATCTTCATGTTTTTCTTAAAGTCTGAGATCTTGCAAGTTACATAAGATTTTTGTTTTGTACAACAATGTGTGTACAGTGCTATCACTCCCTTTGCTCCCTCTGTTCTCCCACTTTCAGGGCACAGCAACCTGAAATGCGATCTGTGTGCATGCTGAACCATAGAAACCTTGGTATTATTAAGTCTTATAATTGCAGGGAGGAGGGGAGTAGCTTTTGACTTCTGGAAGGACAAGGCTAGCAATACTGTTTGCTCATTTTACTTTCAAACTCACCTTAGTTTGTCCTCTCCCCTTTTCTCTTGTATGTTCTATCAACGTACAGCTTAGACAAACTCAGCAAGAATCACAAGAAAGACACTGGGACAGATTGTAAACTGCCCTAGCAAAAATCAGGGTTGTTTTGCTGACGAGAAATCCAGCTCTGGTACATCAGCAGATGGCTTACCTGTAGCTCTTAATAGTTAATATATAACTGCAGTAATAGCAAAAAAGAGCCTCAGCATTACCACATAATTTGTCAGAGGCAATATGCTAAAACAGCCTTTCCATATTCAGCTCAAGTAGTGAGATAAGCCTCACCTCCAGCACTGCCCATGGGCTGAGCACCAGCCCTGGAATGAGCCCCCAGCAGAAGACATCAGAGAACACCTACCATTGACTTTACACTATTTGTTCATTTTTAAAATTTTTTGGTTTTATCAACAGATTTCTACGATCTACATTTTGAACATGCATTTCCCTCGAACACTCATGTGCATACTTAGCACTGATTGCTCGAAGTGCTTTCCAACTGGTTTTCCTTGAGGAGCTCTGCAGGTCAGCGTCCCTGCTGTCTGGAGAGCTGCCTGACGGACAGACGGACAGTGTATATACAGTGCCTACCAGAGCTGAATGTGCTCCTGAATGTTAATGGAACCCTGCAAACTCGCAAAGCACTATTATTATTTTTTTTTTTCAGCCAGCTGTTTCATCAGGGTGCCACAGAACTACTACCTGTATCCCAGCTCAGAGAACTGCTGTTGGATCTAAAGATGGGAAGAAATACTGTTGGATGGTTAAAGGAATCAGGAGGTCTGGCTTCTCCTCCCAACTCTGCTTCTGAGTCATTATTAACATAAAATCAGGTTTGTTACATCAGTGAAGCTTGAGTAAATAAACCACAACTCATCGCTGTGTTTTATTTTGCAATATTTCAGTGGGCTCCTCTCTACAAATAAACACTATTAAAGATCAGTGCAATTGCAGGTATATGGGGAAGGAGAGCAATGAAATCATCTAAACTGGTCTAAAACCTTTACCAAGAGCAAGACAAAATCTCAGCTTTTTGGAGGATAATGATTTTCACAGGACAGGCATTTAAAAAAAGGCAACCCTTACTTTGAGACACTAAAAGACAAATGAGTCATGCCTGCAGGTCTGACAGAGCTGATGGGTAAAAAATATTGGGAAACATCCTAATCCCCTTCTGAGGAGCTAAGGCTGAAATCCCAATGTCACTGAAGTTTACAGTAAAACTGGTGCTTGCTTCCCTAGCACCAGGATTTAACCTCTATACATTTCAGGTGTGAAGACAGAAGCCTTAGGAAGGAGACAGCCAATTTCATAAGCAGTGGTGTTGAGAGACTGAGGACATCACAAATTCAAAAGAATGACTGAAGGTGACAGGGAAAGCAGGGTCTGGACCCATGAAGGCCTGGCCCAGTCCTGTCTCCTCCAGTACTGAATATCCCTTTATCCATCTGAGGTTTTGGGGCAGGCTGGTCTCCAGCGTTACAGTCACCCAGGCAACTGGCAGCCCCCACTGAAGCCCTGGGCTTCCTTAGGGCTAAGCTGCTCCACATATCCACATGTGTGCTTGCACCTAACTGCACCACAGGCTTTGTAGTCAGGCCTTGTTCAGCACCGAGAGGGATCCTGCTCAGCCAGCTTCCTCATCGCCAGAACGCCTCTTCAGCTTTTACCCTGCAAACAACTATTGCTCCTCATGAGCAGGTGTAAAATCACCAGCTGTTGGGCACTGCAGGGATTCTGGAAGGGCTTTGGGCTGCCCTTACCTTTATTTTGAAACTGACTCGTTCCATGTCCCTCAAGAGCTCCTCATTGAACTCTGGCATCAAGGCCCTTCCCTGAACATCTGAAACCTTTCAACCTGCTTAGACCTCATTGGTGGACTTCACCCTCCATCAAAAGGTTATATGAGCAACCGCTGTTATCCAAGTGAGCAGGAGGAGCTAAGGACCTTAATGGATCAGTTCTTCAGTCCCATTCCCAGACCAGATACGGTAAGGACAGCTATAAGGCCTGCCAAGCACATGATCCTCTTTTCCCTCCTTTGACTTCCCCCATTCAGCTTTCCACAGCCGCCAACTAAACATCTGATCGAAGGCCCGGGGGAGGGAGTCAGAACTGTCCAGTCTGGTTATGAGTGAAGGTCATTGATCTAGCACAGACTAGGGATGCAGAAAACAGAGGAGGGAGGGAAAAAACCCTCAGAGAGACAGAAGAGAGGGAGTGAGGCAGGCAGAGACAGCACGGAAATAAGTGCAGGGGAAAGCAGCGGAAGTGGCTGAAACATGGTTTCACACTCCAAGACCCAAGGGCTGTTGTCAACCCGTCCTTCATGCTCACATCTTGTCACACTAGAGGTCAGGTCTCCCAAGCGTTCCTGGAGAGCTGAGCTAGCCCATATGGCAGGCAATATGTTAACAATATGGATCAGCTGCTCGTCAGGGCCTGAGCAGATGGATGTGACAACCCTGTTCTTACCCAGGCAGGCTTTTAACATCTTCCCTCTCCCCTACTCAGCCCTGCCGGAAGAGCTCCGCCTGGGAACTGTTGCCTCCAGCCTACCTGAACTGTGGGGCCACAGGTCAGGACAAGCAGCATGAAAATGCCTGCCTGGCTGTACCTGGATGGAAGCAAGCAGGGTAGAGCCCCATTCAGACCAGTGCTGGCAGGAACCAGGCCAAGCGTTTATCCAAGGATAGTGTGCTGCAAATGGAGAGGCCTCACTGTAATCCAGATATGTGCTATTAACTCCCAAGCAGGGTGATACAGGAGATACTGTATTCAGATATATGTATATGGCATGTTACCACCAGATGCCACACTTTACAGTCTAGACTGAGTTTTGTAACTGCCTGGGAAAAATTTCTCTCACAGAACATGTAATACAGAAATAGATGTGTATTTTAATGGGCAAGTTAAACTCCTCCTGGCAAAGGTAGGCAAGTCGATTTCATACACAGGTGCGTAAATTTCCACAATGATTTTGCAAGGCTGTTTCATATTCCCCAGCCCAGCTCAGGATCTGAGCTGTCAGGGCTGGCTGGGCTGGCCCGGCTGCCCTTCTGTGGAAGGCAGTGTTCCCATCTCATTCCCTTCGCAGCCATGCCCATGTGGTAAATCCCAAGGATCCTAGCAAAAATAACACCATCAGTCCAGGCTAACCCCCAAATTTAGCTTTACTTTAGGATTTAAACAGGGGGGAATATTTTGCAAGTTTAAACACAGAGCAGATACTTCTAATCCCTCTCCTACATTTTTTTAAGCTTTTTTGCCCCTGCATAAAAGTCTACATTCATTAACTGAACAAGAAAACTCCCTCCAACCCTTATAGCTCTAGGACTAAATAGCCAGATTGTGCTTATAAACAGTGAAAAAGCAATCACAGCCTAGGGATGGGCTCTGGAGAATGTGCAAACAGCCTCTGTAACCCACAGTAAATTGAGCTTGTTTTGAAAGTAGAAGCCATACAACCCGCTCTAGGGCTGAAGACTGGAACACAGGGATTTCTAGTCCAGAGCACGAGAGATCACAGAGCCACATGACTGAAAGGCTAAATGCATCTCCTTCACTGCAGTGATGTTAATAGAACTAGGGGGACCTCAGAAAACAGCTGGAGTCCAGGGAAATATTTCTATTGTCTCTAATGAGCTACTGTCCCACAGGAAGCAGCCCCTGAAGGACACTCAACAATGCATCCAGTAGGTACTGGGAGGAGACAAACGTGGAAAAGGATAACTGATTTGCAAGAACCTGAACCTCAAGGATCACTTCAGCACTTAAAGAATTCCTGACGTATCAGGCTTCCTGTCTTACCTTCTTGTCTCAGAGGTTCTGCTCATCCCAGGTCCAGGTCAGATGGACAACACAGGGTTTTCAATATCAGGAGCTACACAAGCAGAAACCTGTGACAGGGGTCACAGGAAAAGCTCCTTGTGATGGAAAAATCACCCAGAACCTATGCAGCAGCTTCCTCAGCAGAGTTTTTCCCACTAGATATTGGACCTCTCTGGAGAGGCACATAAAGGTGTTTGGTGGAAAATTCACCTGCTGCAGTCAAACCTGAGGATTTTTATTATTTGGTCTTATTTGGTACAACCTTAAGGCTCTTCTTACCTTATTCCCTCAGGCAGAGCTCCGATTTGGGAAGCTCTCTTGCCTCTTGGGGCCTGGGGAGGCATTGCTCTAAAAGAGGGCACAAGCACCAGAGCAGCTCACGGAGTGATAAAGGTCAGAGTTCACTACATTAATAGTTCAAAACCAAGCTTTCCAAATAAAGCATGCCAGACCTTGGAGGTGTTTCAGCATTAGGAAGGTGTGGGAAGGCACAGTTCACCCCTATCCCATCCTGAAGCACACTCTTTACTGGCAGACTTACTGAAAGCTCTCAGGTCTGTAGGCTCTGAACACATGTCAAGAACTAAGACCTACTGAGCCTCAGAGTATCATGGCTGTTACTCTTTCAGGGAGGGCTAGGGCACTCAGAACATGAATAAATTCCTCCGTGCCACACACACAGCCAGCAATGTAGAGGGATAGCTGGAGTCCCAGACCAACATCTGAGCTTTGTGACTTTTCTCATCTCCCCTCTTGCTGAGCCAATACAGTCCCTCCACCTAGACCTTTCCAGTTCAGGTCTCAGCTGCACCTGTGACTCACAACACCTTTGGACACACTGCTTTGCCCAGGTATCATTTATGGAACATGATGATACAGAATCCCCCCAGGCACTTCAGTTGCTGGTCTTCATTCAGGCATCATCAGCACTTAATGATGTCAGCACAGCATGGAGATAGCCCCTGACAAAACCTCTCTGCCCTACAGAGCATATGTGATGTCATGCAAAGGCCAGACACAGCGAGAATCCTCAGCCTCTTCTACCTGCAGCAGTACGGCAGTGCCACCAGGTACCTCCCAAATCCCCAACACATTGAGAAGAAATATATTATTCCACTGTTGTGTCACACCTTTCTTTGCAGAGAAGCTGTGATGGCAGCCAAGCACAGAAGAAAGTAAAACAGCTTTCAGAAACACAGAGTCCCACCCCCTCGCAACCTCTCTGAGTTACCCACCGTGACCACAGACATCCTCAAACTCCTTCTGTGAAACAAGTAAATCAGAAACTGTCCCACACAATACTTACCCAGGGGACTCCCGTGCGTACTACTTAGCCAACTGTTAATGCTGCACAGCAGCTCATTAGGAAGAAGGAGGTGAAGAGAAAGAGCTGCTCAAACCAGCACTCTTCTGTGTCATCTGGGTGTCTGCACAGAGATGGGCAGTGATAGCAGGGGTAAACCCAGTCCTACTTGTAAGCCAGCCCAAGTCAAACCAACATCCCACCACGCATTTACCACCTAAGCCACTGACTTCCCGCTGCTCTTTCAAACTTCATAGGCTAGCAATTACCCAGGAACTGGAATGAAGGCTCTGGAGAGCTAAAATCACTCACTCCAGTCCTACTTCAGAGCAGTTTGATAACAGAACAAAAGCTAGTACCTTGCATTGAGAAGTCACAGGCTTCAAGGTCCATTCCAGTGTAGAAAGCCAGGAGACAAGTCAGGTTCTTTGTTTTGGAGGTGGTCTCAGGTGAAGACAGTGTGAATTAGATGGCCTCCCTTCACTTGGTGAAGTCTCTTTTCCCTGAGGAGAGTTTCAAAAGGAAATGAATATTCCCTACTGAGCAGTACCAAAGCTCAGGTGAATCACGAGCACAAGCAGTGACGCCAGTCTCAAACACTGCAGCCACCCACAGACCGGAGCCCTTGGTCACACACAACAGGCCATCAAGGCAAGGCATTTCATGCCCTGCTGAACACACTGCATCCCCATCTCCTTGTCTGCCAGGTTTGGTACTAGCAACTCAAAAGCCAAGGTACAAACCACCCAGGTGACTATTCGGTGGGCCACACACTCCAACTTTCCCCAGAAAAAAATCCAGGTCAATCAGTGGCAGAAGCAGCCTATAGCACTAAGCCACTTAGAGCAAAGAGCTTCCCCCTGTAGCCAGCTGAGCATTCCTGCCCATGTGATCCCGTGCTGCCATCCCTCCTTTGGGGGGAATCCAGCAACACAAACTCCTTGCCCACCTCCACATCAAATCTCATGCCCAAAAATGTTACACATACAACCAGATGAGACAAAGGAGAATTATTATTTGCAGTTTAGTGAGGCCCACAGTAATTAAGGGACTTGTCAAAGCTCACTTGGCAAATCTGAAGCAGAACTGGGAACTGCAGCTAAATCTCTCAAATTCTGGTCCAAGAGCTGACTGCAAAAGTCCTGTGCTCCTTGAGTGCATACTGCTACCTTTGCAACAGGTTTCACCCTTCTCCCTGCTCTCCCTAGACAGTTAAGACAATTCCCTTCTACTGCTGCATTGAAAGAAATGAACAAATGCACAGATTAAAATAAAAGAACTTTTACCTTACTTCCAAAATTATAAAATGTCTTAGCTCCAACCTTTGTCAGAAGCTCAGACGCTTCGGGCTCTTCAGTGAGGTGGGATTTGTAGACTGGAGGGTTCTGTTGTTGGTGGTTTTTTTAAAATTTCCATCAGACAAAAATAAAAGAAGCAAAACAAAGGAGGGTTGTTGAGATCAACTTGTGATAGGTGTCGGGCCAAAGAAAATGGAGCCAAAGAAGTCAGAACCCTGCAACCAGCAACCTTTGTGTCAATTTAAGCAAATATTGTGGCGTTTCCATGGCAATCCCTGTTTTGAATATCCACTACACTCACTTTTTAAAGGGCTTTTCCTGTTTGTGTTTCAACTTCAAAACCTGTAAATATTTTCAGCCTTAACACATCCCGACCTCCCCCAGCCTCTGAAATGAGATACTATCAATGCTCTGTCGTGAGATCTGCTGTCTGCAGTACCCCAAAGCTGTGAAAATTCACGGCAAAGGCAGGTGGGCAACCCAGGACAGCTGGGGACAGCAGAGGTTTGGCTGACCCTTTGACACACACTTGGTGCCAGCCTCCACAGCTGTAGGTACAGGAGCCGATTCCATGTTTTTCCAAAACTGATGAGTGAAAAGAGCCATCACAAACATTCAGCACTGATAGCATCAGCCCAAGACGAGCAGCAGGCAGCAGGTATTTTGCTAGTCTCCGTCCATCCCACTCTGCCAGCTCAGGCTGCCTCTGACTCGCCACTCCAGCTGCAATTTCTGCCTGGAGGCTCTTCCTGTGACCCGCTCGGGGCCAGCTGCTCACACAGCGCTGCCCCCTGTCCTGACCCGGCTCTCCTCCCTTCCCTTCTACCTGAGCTGAACTAAGGCTGTCAGTCACACTGATTTATGGGATGCTGTGTCATGTGCAAGTGAGAATGAAGAGTCAACTTTGTCCTCACTTGCAACCTAGGCAAGGCTGTAAATTCCCCAGCATCCTCAGCAGCAGCCTGCAGGTCCCTGCTGCATTGCTCCACCAACACATAGCCCATGGGGAAAAGTCCTGAGGAAGGAGCCCGAGTCAGGTGCTGGTGTCACTTGTCACATCTGAGCATCAGGAACATGCTGTTAACCCTCTCCCAAAGAACAAAGCTGGCCCTGCATTTAGTGCTGGGTTGGGGGAGAAGGGGTTTGGCATGCATGGAGGTGCACAAAAATCTTCTGCTGCACTTCAGAGATATGTTAAGGACTTTCACCCCAAGTCTGAAAGCCTTGGCCTGTCCTGCTGGAATACAGCCCTTCCTAGCAGCCATGGGAGTGCACTGGTTAATTCTGAGTTTCCTGGCTGTGATGGATTTGTGCCAGGCCTCCAATATTAGCTTAGTGTAATTTTTGGGAAGTCAATTTCCTTTGTTTTTTGGGAGTTTTTTTTTGTGTTTTGGGTTTTTTTTTGTTGTTGTTTTGTTTTTTGTTGTTTGTTTTTCGGTTTGGTTTGGGTTTTGTTTTGTTTGTTCTGTTGTTGGGGTGGGTTTTTTGTTTTGCCTTTTTTGTTGTTGTTATTGTTGTTCAAGGCTTTTTCCTCTTTTAAATCAAAAAGTAGGAGCATTTGAATGAGCATCAGGATAAGGCTATCCATCCATGGGCTGCAGCTTCCCAAGAGCATTTTATAGGCATCATGGTACCTGCACAGAACAGCCAGGGAAACAAACACCAAGTGACTTCAAAAGCTGTTATGCCAAATGCCCACAGAGGCAGCCTCCCGGGAGCGGTCCTATCCTCACACCAACATCACTCCTCGGTCCTGACCACCTTTCCTGTAATGCCAGGTGCTTCTGATACCACCAGCGGATGATGCACAATGCCTGCTGTCCTGGCCAGCTTCCAGCTCAGGTAATTACATCCTACAGGAGTTTCAGCTGGATATTTTATCCCTTCTTCACTTCCGGCCCTGAGCTGCTTCAGTGGGAGTTGCTAAAACTCTATTCAGATCCACCCCGGACGTGAGTGCGTGGAGGGAATTCTGTGCATCCCGACAGGTCCCAAGAGCAGTGTTTCAGCAAACAATCTCTAAAAACATTTGACAGCATACCTTCCTGTGTACATCCCGTAACACCCCCACCTAAGAACAAGGTGCAGAGCTGGGAAAACAATTGCCCTACCACACCAGGAACCAACAACTTCTGCACACATGTGCTTAACACTGCCCAATGGAGCATGATTTAGGACATGGACACTGGCTCCTGTCCTTTGCTGAAGCGGGAACTTTCCTCCCATCATCTCACAGGCTTGGCAAAATTAAAACTTGTGGCAGTGGTGTGAGGCTGAAGCCACAGCTGCTGGTCAGCCTTTGTCAGTGGCATTACATGCTGCACAAGATACAAGTGATATTGAACGTACGAGATGCGCCAGGTTTAGAGCACCCATGAAGATGTGCCTAGGGTCCATGACAGGCCAGGTCAACAGGTGTCAGTGTCTCTGCCTCCTCTCGTCACACTGCCACTAAAACACCTCGAGCAGGAAACACTGGCAGGGTGACACTCACCAATCCCTGACAACACGTGCTCCAAGATGCAGGCAAAGAGATGGGTCCACCTCCCTCCCAAGGGAGCAGTGCTTTGGCATTCGCCATGGCCACAAGAATTCAGCCTTCTAAGCTGTCCAAGACATTTGGAAATGATGTGCTAACCCACCCTCCACTCAGGGCAGCCCAAGAATCCCCAGGCTTATAAGTGGGCTCTATCAAACCTCTGTTTCGTGCCCTCTTTGTCTTATTTTTCAGCAGATTCTGCACCAGATGCTCACCTGGTGTAAAATCAGTGCAGTTTCGGTGGCTTTAGTGAAGTCATGCCAATTTAAATGAGTTGAGGATCCGGCCCTCCAAGTTACTCGGGTTGCCAGTTCTTCCTTTGGATAATCCTGAGGGTGATTTCACAGCAAGGAGCAGCACAGGCCCAGCCAGCCTGGCAGGATCAGCTGTGCTTTCCTACCTCCCCTCCACCCCTCCACCCACCCTGCCCCAAGTCAGGCAGTCCCTGCTGTGAGACCCTGCTGCAGCAATGCTGGACCCATCATCATCTGCTTTGTGTACTGAGTTTCCTTCTCTCTGTTGCTTAATGAGAGATAGATACAGCACAGAGTAAATTACTCTGGGCTTTGGATCAAGGCTTTCTGTTTGCTCTTTGCAGGAGAGTTCTTGCCTTTACTGGGCACTATGTCATGCCTTGCCAAGTATTTGGAGAGGGTGCTGGTCACCTCAACCAGTCTAGGGTAACTGTGAAACAGCACATCTTTATGGAGAAAACTAGATACTGTCTTCCCCTCTCTTTACTCTCACCAGTCTCTTCTCCAAGAAATGTAAAGAGCCCATCGCTGCCTGGCAACTGCTGAATGAGCAGCTACAAATCCCTTCCTCATCCCCAGTTCCACTGTTGTCCTGCCATCCTCACCACATCTCGATGTGAGGGAAGCAGGCAATATAGGCACAGGGAACGTGGCAAGGCTTCAGCAGGCACTGGATGCGCAAGAACTTTACATGCTCTGCCCTCACAAGTCCTTTGCTATCCCCCCAGAGCAATTTTCTAGGCAACAGCGTGGTTGCATTCCCTTCTCTATCTCCTAATAAATATCATGCTAAGCAAGATGAGTATCTTCTTCCCAGACCAAGCAGCATGACCCACTTTCTGAATCAGGGCAGATGCAATTGGGCCCTGGAGTCCTGGACCCCTCCCAAAGCACAGAGATTTTGTAACAATTACAGCGAGAAGAAGAAGCAATAGCAAAGTAGTAAGTGATCAAAGAGTGCAGTAGTGGAGTTGAAGCTGTGGGTTAAGTACTGCTCCTTGCCATCCTGTGCTCTGGCATTTTCCTAGGACACTGAGGCAAGAGCTGTGTGCACATGCACACAACATCCCTCCTCCATTGCCCTACATTCCTCAAAAGTACCAGGTCCAATTTCAAATTCTGGCTAATGGCTCAGGCAAGCCAACTGTTGTCCTCCCTGCACATCCACCCTGATTCTTCCCCTTCTTTTTTCCTTTCCCACAGCAGAGCAGAATACAGGATTCACATTCCAGCAGTGCCAATACCCCCTAGCACAGAAATACACATACAAATATCCTACCCTGCCCCAGTGACAGCCTTGAGGCTTTTAACAAAGCAGCTGTGCCCATTGTCCCAGCACTGACACCTGGCTTGTGTGCCAGCTTCCCAGTAGCCCATGAGCTTACAAGGGTGTCACCACCTCTGGCCCCTCACCCCCAAGTCTCTCCTGACCCAGAAGCTCCAGTCCTGTTGTTCACAGTGGGGAGGCTCGAGCTTGGACCTTTTACAGGTGCAGTAAAACCAAAAGCCCCAGCAGAAGACTCGTGCTTTGGGCCAAGCCCAGCCTGGCTCACTAGAGAGGAGGTGGCCAGATCCTGATCCCAGCAGTACTATTCTGTTTGGAGATGCTCCATTTTTCCACAGAATAGCTCTGTACTTTCCCAGATGTAGATGGGATCAGATTATGACCCAATGGGCATGGAAAGCAATTAAAAGGAGGTAGGGTGAACGCCAGTAGTGCTTTCATTGCTTGAATCCACAAAGAAAACTTCCCTCCCAGGGAACCATTAAGTCTCCATGGCCAAATGCATACAGAAAATCTCATACCAAAGAGGACAAGATGCCAGTGCCCAGACTGGGTCCTGGGCCATGCTCAGCCCTTGGGGCACACAAACCCATGAGCATCTGTGACCAGGGGTGCTGGGACACCCACCAAAGGGTCGCTACCCTGAAAAACTCAGCGGGAAACTCACCTGGGAGTGTTACAGCAGAAGCCCAGCACTCTGCACAAGATGAGACTCCTGTGCCAGGGTTGCACAAACAGCAAAGACAGCACTCACCCCAAAGCAAGTCTGACAGACAGGAACAACAGGCAGGGAACGGAGTGGAGCCGCTGTCGCACGCGCAGGAGTTCAGAGCTGGCTCTGGCTTCCAGACTCTGGATTTCTCCCCTGCCCACTGCCTACCTGCTGGAGCACAGCACCATCCAGCCAACAGCACAGAAACACACACTAATGGGGGCTCTGACCAGCACCAACAGCTGCCTTTGGTGTTTGACGTGGTGAGATAAAGCAAAAGTAACTTTTAAAGGATTTCCGTGACATTTTTTCTTCCCAGGTAAGTAAAAGAATTTTAAAAAGAAACAGAAAAAGAAGACCCTTTCACCCAAACTTCAGAGATAAAAAGCGAGGGAAAAAATCTTCATCTTAATTCAAAATCCTATTTGATGTGTCGTGGCATGAAAATGTTTTTCACTGCATTTTTTCAGTGTGATCTCATGCACCCTGCAAACGGGGTACGCCCAAAACACCAGGTATTTTATGGGACACAAACAGAACACAAACACACAATTAAAAAAAAAAATGGGATTGGTAAATATTTAAATTAATCTGAGCTGGCATCTGTGCAGCCTCCCCTCCCAGAGAGAGGGATGTTTGCAGCTTTAAAAAAATAAAAGTGAATAACATGACCTTTTCCTTCATGTTTGTTAGCTCACTGCAGCTTGGTGAGTTGGGGCAGCCCAGGCACCTCCCAAACGAAGTCCATCAAGTGCAGCTGGGGCTGCTCCCCTGCCTGCCTCCAGGGGCTTGAGGGGACAGAGCTGGTGGGGATAGAGCTGCTGGGGGAATTGCTCCAACCTGTTTGCAGTCTCACTCCGTAATGCATGGGTTTTGTTGTGTTTGGTTTGGTTATTTTTTTCTTTCCATTTTAATTGTTGGAGGAGTTTATGAAGCTGTTTGCCAAAAAACAATCGACTCCAGGGAGCCAGCTTACACAAAAAGGGTGTGTCGCCCGAGTGAGGCTGTGGAACCATGGAAACCACCACCTTTTGCATTTGCCCAGGTGAAGCCAAAGCTTGGTGGATGTCTTGTGAAATCAGCAGGGATCTGCAAGGAAGTGAAACACGTACACGCAACTGTGCATACAGCACTCAGAACAGTGGTCCCGTTCACCAGCACCAAAATCTCCCACAAGGAGGGGGGATGTTCACACCTTAGTACAGCTGGTTTATCTCACAGGTCACACAGACGCACCAGTGAATGCACAAGGTGTTCCAAGCATACCTGGAGCACCTGCGCTCCTCCAGGTCCGCAGGGGCTCTGGCAGAGGCAGTGCTGCCCAGCACCACATGCAGCGTGCATTGGCAAAACTCACCCAAACGGCTGTGTGACCAGGGGTGAAAAAAGGGCACCCCTGCAGCCATAGAAAATATCCCAAAAGCAGAGATCATGCTTTAGGTGCTCGGTCTGACCTTCAGGAGAGCAGTCAGTGGTGGTGGCAGGCAGGGGAGGGTGAGGCGACAAGGGGTGACCCCCCCCCCAACATTTCTTTGCAGCAGCAGGGTATGAGGATTGTGCCACGCAGGACCCCGTGTCCAGACAGAGATAAGCACTTGGGAGGGGGATGTTTGTCTTGTGGGTAGCTGGAAAGGGACCCTGGCTGCATTCTTCTCAGTCTTAGAAAAGAAAACAGAGAATTCCTCAGGAGCACTGGATGCTGGCCTGACTGACAGAAAACAATCCAGGAACAAAGTACATAGAAGGGGATTTCACAGCCACACAGCTCCTGTGTGTCTGCTCCAGAACTCTCCGGCTACCACTGGGAAACGGAAGAGTGCTCTGAACTGCGGTTCTTTTCAAAGGGGTAACATCCATTATTTCCCAGTGCCAACTGCTGAAAGCATGCTGACGGCATTTTGGGTTACGGGATTTCATCCACTCTCATGGAATACAGGCAGGGAAGGGAGCCGAGGACAGAGCTTTACCAAGCCAACTCCTGGACAGAGCATTGTGTGGCATATGGTACAACCTGGAAAAACTGAGGGGAGCAGAAAGTCCACTGGAATAAAGTTCAAGGATCATCCTCAAAATCAGAGCTGGCCAGAGTCAGGTGAGAAGTCAGAAGTTTCTTTGGCTGGTTTGACTTCAGTGTACCACACCAAGAGTGGGATGATTCAATCCTGACACTTCTCTTACATGGAAGTCAAAGATCCCTCACCACAAACCCCGTCAAGAATTAGTTCCCATGCTCCATGAGCCCTGCAGAGAGGAGTACTGACCCATCAGCACAGGAGAGATGAGGGCAATGACCTTTCCCTTGGCGCAGGGAAGGAGGGAAACCTAGCAAAGCCCATCACTACTTTTATGATTCACTGTTGGCCTCCACACGTATATCTACACCACATCCAAAAGTGTCACCAAATGCAGTGACCTGGCTTTTTCCCATTATTTCCCTGGCCATTTCCAGACCTGTTGTTCAAAGTGGGGAGCACCTCATTCTCCCCTTTAGTTCAAGAATCCCCAAATAGGTGCCAGACAGACACTTGTGAATTACTGTTTAACTGGAAGGTCCTCAGGGTGATCTCCCAGAGAAGACAGAACTTGTGGCATGGGACAGGACTCTGGAAGAGCACCCGAGTGTTCCAGCCACTGTCTGTACCTCTGGGCTGCCCCTTGGCCTAGCCCATGGCCACTGCAGAGCCTGCTGCTCCCCAAGGGCAGCTGAAAGGAACAAGGGGAGCTCCCGGGGCAGGTTCCCCCAAGGGGGACCGTGGGAAGGGCCCAGCAGATCTACAAAGCAGGAAAATGCCGGTAAGGCTTGGTGCGTCAGCCTTTCTGGCATCGACCTCCCAAACTCATTCAAATATTTCCTTTTTTTTTTAAAATTTAATGTTCCCTATAATTCATCTGTCCCAAAAGATAATCAATAGAGGCCGTAATGAAAATTTGAGCCATATTTTATGATCCGCTGCAGGAGAAAGGGCCACATCAGCAGGACTAGCCTTGGCTTCCAGCATCATTTCTGTGTGCATTCACCTGCTCAGCGGCCAGATTCCCCCCTCCATGCACCCAAGGCTGCTGACAGGGGCAGGCCCTCCAGGATAAACTTCCACACTTTTCTCCAACTTCAAACAGCTGCTGCTGGATCCACAGTTGGAGATGTACATGAGCGGGTAAGGGAGTTTCCTACAGAGTGCAAAGGGCCCTCACCCAGTGGCCCTAGGGAGCCTTCAGGCCATCCCTCAGATCCTCAGCTCTCAAACAAGTCCTATGACCCTCTACCAGGTCCATGGGGAT
Source organism: Chamaea fasciata (assembly GCF_029207755.1). Taxonomy (NCBI): domain Eukaryota; kingdom Metazoa; phylum Chordata; class Aves; order Passeriformes; family Sylviidae; genus Chamaea; species Chamaea fasciata. Next base: position 177,090 of record NW_027094108.1, on the reverse strand, counting down.
ATGATGATCATGTAGCAGGATATGAAGAATTCCTTCAACCCTTCACAGTAATGCCATAATCCCTGGCACTGCCTCTCTGTCAAGGTGGGCTTTATGCTCCTCTTTTCCCAAACATGAGGGCAGTCACTAATGGGAAGAGAAGAGGGATTCCCCCAGGAACTGCCTGAGTTGAGAGCCTGCTGTGCTGCACTGCAGCCCTTCAGGCCTCCCACCATTGACAGTAAAGACCAAAGAAGCACCTTTGGGCTCCTTGTTCTATGAGCAGCCACACAATTGCAAATGAGGGATCATGGTAATCTCAGTACTGTCCAATTCCAGACGGAACATTAGCAAGCACAGGAGCCTACTCCACAGCATCACTCCAGCAAAACACTCATCTCTTCTCCCTCCTGTGCACTATCACCCAGGTCTCAGACCTACAGATACATTAATGCTTTTGAATGGTTTGAAAACTGGAATCCAAAATCCCAACTTTATTGAGCACCACTGGAAAAACAAGGAGAGAAACCTAAAGCACATTCTCACATTTAGCTACCATAAAAATCCATGTCCAGTCACTAGGACTGTACTCCTCCATTTCTAGTTCCAGGGGAAGCTCAGACAAACCCAGCTACTTCCTTTTTCCTTTTAGGCACAAATAGTACATCTGCTCCCAAATCTATCCATTTTATTATAGAATGTATTAATTTAGGAGCCATGCTGACCTTGCTTGCCCAAGTGGGGAGTGGCAAGGAGAGGCAATCATGTCTCAGTGCCACCTACACACGCTGCTGTGTGTTTTTCAATCCACACTGTAAATCCTACAGCACTCCAGAGCGCCTTGATCTATCCTCCCAGCACACGACTAGCAGGCTTGTTGGTTTCGCACATGCACATGGATGCAGCCAGGGCTGAAGGAAGGCAAAAGCCTTGGTCCTGTTCCCGGAACCCTTCTCCATCTCAGATTCCCAGCAGCAGGTTCTCTGTCCTCCCTTTAAAGGCTGGAGCATATTTCATTGCCTGAAGCTGCCGCATCTGCAGGGAGCCGGAGGTAACAAAACCGTCTTTGATTTGGCCAAGGGAAAAATATCAGAAGTGAAAGGCCAGAGTGAGGAATTTATAACAGCAGCTAAGGCAGCAAAAATACAAGCGCCTGACCAGAAGCTGCCCTCCTTCTCAGCATGTCATGTTGTTCAGCTTCCCATGTGTCTTCAAGGGGCAGGATATTGCAGAGTCTACCCAGAAACCACCAATTTCTGACACACACGAGTGTACTGACACCCTCACTAGACCCTTGCACAGCATCAACCTGGAGGCATAAGCTGCAAATCCAGGAAACCTCTGCTCACCCAGAGGTGCAGATGAGAATCCTGTAGTTTGTTACTGCTCAAGACATTACTTTAAAAATCATGTAGCGCCACTGTGCAGGTATAGTGATAATAATTTACCTCCCAAGATAGAAATGCCCTCTGTCCTGGATGGACAGACTGAATCCCCACAACCAGCAGCAGCAAGAGCAACGGCCAAATATTCCCACCTTTCCTTTCTCATGGACACTTGGAAATCAACCATCTCTGTTTTAAAAACAAAACACAATAAAAAAATTAATTGTTGTTTCCACAACATAAATGAGGTGATAGACTTGTAAAATGTGAGACTAAAGGACTGTGAATCCAGAGAACACGGATAAGCAGCTTCATGCTCTAAACTTACATTGGAAAGGGGTCTGAAATCCCACGCACAACTGGGAAAGCGCTGCCATCTCTGAAGCCCTGTGTCAGCACCACACAGAGCCATCCTCCTTTTTTAATCCAGTTGCCAACACAGCAGTGATAGAGATACCTGCCTGTGAGACCTTACAGAAAAGCACGCGAGGCTGTAACATGGCTCTTGCAGTCACTGCTAACTTGCCCCAGATCTGAACTGGTGACCCTTACTAATATCATCCAGTCCCTTGATATCCTCGGGGAGCAATCAGCACGTTTTATTAACCCAGCCAATTTTGGAAGTGCAAAGGCAGTATTCTAGTTACTTGTTACAATTATGCATTATAGGTCCATTTCACCCATATGCTTGTGCTCAAGTGATGTGCAGCAGAGCTTTCTGCCCTCAGATGGCATGAGGAGCCCAGGGCTGTGCCAGCCCTGGTGTTCTTGGAGCACAGAACAAACCCAGTGCCCTCAGATATCACTTGCAGCAGTGATGTTCCACCCTAATACAAAGCCCCAGAGATCCCCACAACCAAATCCGTTTTTTAAAGTTACAAGTTTCCACCTATTGGACCCCGGACTGAACTAATTGCTTTTGCTAGTTCTAAAAGCCAGAGTTATTTCACTGAAAAAAAAGAGCAAGTGCAGGGGAAGTCAGAGACATCCTCTGACTGCTGACATAAAATCCCCATCTATGCAGATGTATTTGCTGCCCAGCCAAAATTCCAGCTCTACTGCGTGGCATGTGACAGGGGAATTCTACACAGTGAAGGTGAGAAAACAAGGAGTTAAAGCAACCAGTCCAAACTCAAAAAGCAATTTAGTCAAAACTACCAGATTTCTGTCTGTGCTCCAACCAGTAGGTTATCCCCTTCTTTGCTAAACAAACTTCTCAGTGTACGGGGAACTGCTATTTCCTCTTAATGATTAACGTTTTTTGAGGGAGGTTAATTTATTATTTTTTTGAAGGTGACACCCTACAACAGGAAAGCCGCTTAGCAGGGGATCAATCCAGGACCAGCTTCATTACTATTTGGTTCAGAGAAAGACTCACTGAAAGAATGACCAGCAAGAAAAGAAACAGTTTTCTGCCTCCTGAAATAGCAAGACAGTTTGAGTGTACCACCCCAACAGACAGACTCATGAGTTCACATGCCCTGTGAAGTAGCACAGAGTCCAGCTCTAGACCTGCCTGCTCTGTACTGGCTGGATAGTCACTTACACACCAGAACAAACTACTTACAGACAAAGCAAATGTACAAAGTATGTACAGTACAAAATGTGAAAAAAATCTATTTAAAAATAGAGCAACTAAGAAGAAATTAATATAGAGGGAATTTTTCAGGGATGATAACTAGAGGAAAAAAGTGCATGTCTTTTTAGTAACTAGTATTTACCTGGATCAGGAAGCAGCCATAAGTTCTGGGTGCAGTTTCTGGGAAAACGAGTTCTCACTTAAGCAGAAACCAAATGGGAAGCAAGAAAGCCCTACTTCTTTCTAGGCAAAAGCAGTTCAGCCCTACCATTTGCTGGGAAAGTTTTAGGTGAGACTCCTTACCCCAAGTCTGAGAGAACTGCTTTTGACTTTGATGAAGCTCAGCTCCATTTCAAAGAAACCAAAGCTGAAGGTGACCATTGCTGATTTTTTATCATCATTTTATGAACATATTAATCTTCATTCACAAATGCTCTACAGAGTGGATTTCCTTCTATTTTTTTTCATCCTTGATTGACAGTATTTCAAAAACATGGATTTCTAAAAATGCGTATGGGACCTCATACAAACTTGTAATGGTTTAATACAGAGCTCTTTTCTACAAAATCCACAAAAAAATAAGGTTGTTACCAATTAATTTGAACTGAGCCAAACAAGCTGTTTCAGTGCAGACTATCAGTTTAAATATCACACCTCAAATTAAACAGGTATAAATGTTTTATACATAAAAGGCTCTAGATTATAGAATGCAAATGAAACTTCTACCTTCTCGTCCGTTTCAGCACTTATTCTCCAAATTTCCTTTGGAAATTGATGTGTTGGACAGTGTGAAAAAGATGTTTCACATGTGCATGTGGAAGTCACTTTGCTCTCATGTCTACAGCACAAAGTTTGGAAAACTTGTTTAAAATAAGTGCTTTCTCCTCCAGTTCATCATTTATTGGATATCTTCCTTTCAAGATTTTTATTCATAAAGATCCTCTTTCGTTTTTCTAAACCCCAGATTTTATGGAGAAAACACTTTGCCCTAAATCATCTCCAGGCAAAGGAAAGCTGCTTACGATGTTCCCACTTATTGCACACACATAACTCTACGTGGAGATTCTTAATCTTCACCCACCCAAGATTAAGGCAACACAAATTATGAAATCGATACCAATACACAGAGCAACATCTATTACAGTTTCAATGTTTTTGTTATATTTTTTTCTAAACTATTAAAGCAGTATGATTTTAATGTGGTTGTTGTTGTTTATGCAATACAAATTCTCTGTTGTTTGATGCTGTGGGTACTTATGCAAATGCCCCATTTTCCTTATAGAAATCTTTCCTTTGACACCTCATGAGAGTAAAGAAAATATTTGAGTGTTTGCAAGATAAGGATCCATTTATATTTAAGACTCCATTACTGATCAGGAGGCAAAGAGCGTCCTTATGGTGGATATAAATTATAGTTATACTAATTTTAAAGACCTTTACTCTCTGTTCTAGTGATGGAGCAGAAGAGCTTTCAAATAAAAGAGATTCTTCTTTCACAGCAGTTCCAGTTCCTTTCTTTCATTAATCAAAAGCTATCCTATAGATAAATATATTTTCTCTCTACATGCATGTCTGGAAACCTCTTTGAGGTTTAACACTCCTGCACCTGATTCAAACACAACAAATCAAAAATCATTTTGCCACCAACTGCAACAGGCATTTCCAGAAGTTACATCACACAAGTCACGCAATTAAACTTTAATGAAAACATAAAAACAAAAACACCAAGCAGCCCCTAGTGCTTGCTTTGTCTTTCACACAATCTATCAAAAAAAGGCAGGAGAATAAAATGGAAGATCCTCTGGCTAAAGCTGTGCCATAAACAATTTTTTCCTGATGAATTCCACCCCTTTTACTCCACTGAATCAGCAGAGCCAGATGGAATTTCTCTCCTCTCCTCCTTGTCTGTGAAAAGGTTGGACTGCTGATAAAACTCATAACCCATGAAGCTCGCTTCCCCGAGGTGAGATGCCTGCTGCCAGGAGCTCTGCTCTCGTGGGGGGTTTACGGCCCTCCCTGGCTGCCAGCTGCTGTGCTGAGCCGGCCCCTTGAAACCACCGGGACCCTTGGTGTTGTAACACCAGAGCTCACGAGAGCTCATGCAAGCAGGAGAAACAGAGAATGTTACCGCAACTTGAAATGTCCATACACATTTGCCTTATAAAACGTACAGACCCGAGTCTTCCAAATGTCTCAGTACCTGCAGCCTGGGAAGGCTTCAGCTAGAGCCACAAGTGTCCAACACCTCTCCCCAACGGATGCCTGAATCTCGACATGCTGCTCCTCTCTTTCAACCTCACCCTCTGTTCATGTATTTCCACACCTGCAAATGATATCCCTTTAAAATCAAATCTTTTATTTAGCATCTGCTCAGATCATATCATTTGATGAAAGGTAACTGGGGTTTAAACAAGGACAAGGGAACAGAAATGGGCTGTCATTTCCAAAATATAGTTAGGAAAGGCAAAAAGGAAGCAGCAGAAGCGTCACAGTTGGATCATAAAAGCCATTAAGGCCCTGAACTAGGGAGTTGCACTGGCTCCAGCCCATTCACAGCTGCTGAAACAGGACTTTGCACAATGAGAAGTAAATTCAAGCTTGCACAAAGTAGGACAAGTCCACCTTTCCTGTGTCTCTTACAACATTTTTCCTGTTAGGATTCTTCTATCTTCTAAAGTGTGTTACAAATCAAACCTAAGGATCAAGATAAATTTTAGAATGTTTCACATAAGAATTTATCTATCACCATGTATTTTTCCCACTGTAACTCTTGTGAACAGAGAGATAATCAGTTTGTTTAAGGGTTTGGTTTTCTTGAACTAGTCCCCTAGACCACTATATCTGGACTCTAAGTACTGCAGAGAGAATGCAAAATAAATTTAAAGTCAGCAGAATGCTGAAGAAAAAAAATGAGTTGGAAAAGTGTCTTAGGTCATACTTTTGTCTTGAAGATTTTTTTCCCTGTTTGTATAACAAAGAAGAGTTTGGTCTAAACAGTAACATTACTCTTTCCCTTACCTGCCAAAAAGGGATTTCCATTTTGAATGAAGTTTCCTTACTGTATTTTAATAATTTTCAGTGAATTTTACATTTGGATACGTTTTGGGGGGTTTTTTTCAGGTCACAGTATTGTGTTATAAAATCAAACATCTTTCTATAAGAAGAGAATTCTTTCTTATATTTACAAAGCACCTTTCTTCCCCAAGTGTTCACAATAAGGTGAGGTCACTGCCATGAAAGTGCAGCCAGCACTGGCAAAGTCTCACTCTGTATGTATTTGCCACTATCCAGAGCAGGAAAAAAGTACTGTCCTTTTCCAGTGCTCCTCAAACCATGTGTAAATCAACCATGAATGTACTGGCGTTTCTGTTCTATACACCACATTACATCCTCCAGCTCTGAATGTGCCACAGATGAAAAAGGGGCAACACATTTGGCAAAGGTGCACCAGATGCTGTAACAGCACAGCACCAAGCAAGGCTCTTCAATGGCATAAATGAAGACTAAATTTCAGCACAACATCTCACCCATTTAGAATGAGCAGAGGAGAAGAGATCCCATCAAACAGGAGCTGGGCTGGGCTATGAAACCCAGGATTAGACATCTGGAAAACCACCTGAGAAAGCAGGCTTGGGAAGGCAATGGGGGATTACATTCCTTATCCTCCTTGTCTGGTAAACAGTTCCAGTCATCTCAGCACACTCACTACACACTATACACACACTACACCCAAACTCAGGTGTCCAACAGACGTGTACAGACACAACCTGTCAATAACAAGAAGGGAGACACAAGAAGGAACTGGGAGAACAGGACAAATGAAGCGGGGCAAAGACCAGAAGGCAGGTGACAGCTGCAGCAGTGCCAGAAGCAGAAGCGACAAACTGGAATCCACAAAGTATTTTGAAGTACTGCAGGAAGCAGCTTGAACCAGAGAGCAAACCTGGCAGCCTGAACTTTGAGTGCAGGTGTGCGGTAAATTCTCCAGCTAGGTAGTACTGGCTTGGTCGTACCAAACAAGGCAGACTTTCAGAGTCTGAACACAGGTACAGAACAGTTCTACTACCTCAGGGGCAGTTTTAAACACTACCAGCTCTCTAGGTTAGAAAGAACTTCCTGTTTGCAGTCTGGAGCTTTCCAGTTGCCTTGAGGATGAGCAGTTAAGAGTCCAAAACACTGGTCTGATAGCAAAACAGAGAAAGAGAGAAAGCTTGTAGGCCTGAGGGTTCCCACGACTGCCTGAGCTGAGCAGTTCTTCCTGCCCGGAGCCAGGAAGAGCTGCCCAAGGAGATCAAACCTGCCCTGCAAAGTCCCAAATCCAAGTCATGCAAATTCCAATCTTCCTCCAAGCACTGATTGACTTCATCAGATGCATGAAGGAAATGGAAAAAGGAGGAGGGGCCTTACCGCCTACACACATACACACCCCACCTCAGGCAATAGAGGGGGTGTAAATAATGGAGCAGGTTCAGCAGCCAACAGCATACAGGGTCGAGTCAGTAATCCCCTTTTTCCATTTCCGTTTGCTATTTGATGTAATTATAGTTTTTGATTGAAATCCACCCGGAGTGTAACCCCTTAGCTTAATGCACTGTTTAAATCCTTGGGTACACAACCATGCTGCTCCCCAGACTCGTCTGGAATAGGAAACCATTTCAATGCCAAAAATAAGTCTTTGCTTTCTTTGGTAACGCCCTCGGTCTTGGCTCAGCCTCTGCTACACCCACCAAAGAAGCAGGGCAGGGAGTTTAAGAGGGCTGCCTGATACCACCCACGGCTGGTCACTGTGCTGTGAGCTGAACCTGCAAGAGGGTTAAACTTTTGAAAGCTTTCTTTAATGCCCAGACACTAGAAGAGGTGGCACAGCTGTACAGACAAAGGACCTGGAGCCTGGCCTCCATTTTCCCAGCAGATTTGCCTCTATCATGACCATAAATAGTAACAAGTCAAAGCCCTTCACATGGGGTAAACAGTGGCTTCTGTCCTGAAAGGCCTCCTGAGGATAAAATTAACAGACGATATTCATAGTCCAAAGGAGGGCTGGGAGATCTACCTTTCTGCAAAATCAGATCACTGGAGCAGGTCTTTCTTCTCCAGTTCACTCAGTACCACCTGGCCAAGAACGCAGGGCAACAGCTAGACTAGGAGGCCAAACACCAAATGGGTACCTGAGCAATTACATCCCACAGAAGCAGCAGCCCACAGCAGTCTGACTGGGCTAGCAGCAAAATCACCAATACTACTGGAGAGAAACTGCCTAGAAACAAGCAGTGTTTGAGGTGCCCATTGATCCGCTGAAGAGCAGAAGGAAAAGGGTTCTCTGAGGGCTTCATACCCAAGTCAGTACCTCGATCACTGTAAAAAGCCTGATGTGGGTTGGGGAGGTACATAATACAATACAAAGACTTGCATCTCAGGACAATGAACAAATGTACAATTTCACTCAAGATTAAGAAAAAATATCTTAATTCTCCCATACAGGAGAAACTCAGCATGGCTCCCTTCAACACTAGTACTGTATGAAGATTGAGGTATATGCAAGGTGAACATGATTAGAAAACAGTAACTCAAAGCCTTCCCCAGCAGGGGAACGGAACTTCTGGGATTTGAAAACAGGGATGTTACAACTCCTGTTCCACACCTTCCTCTGCACAAGGAGAATGAAGGTTTCCAGACCACGAGATTTCCAGATCTGTTGCAGAAACTCAGGATAAGTCAAAGAAAGCTGCTCTGTTTGGATGCTTCTACCCCCTCCAGGAGATACATGGCCAGCTCAGTGGACCTTTGGAACCAAGCAAGGCTCTTTGGACCTGATTCTGTGTGGCTCAGCCTTTACAGCATCATTTATGTCAAGGCCAAGAACTGGCAAAAAAGTGTGAGAGAACGCATAAGAACAGCACTGCTATAAACAGCTTTATGAAGGTGAAAGGGACCAGATAATCGGCCCATCCCTTTCTATTTCATGCCACAGAGGAGTTCTGGGTGAAGGAGAAGGTCACTGAACCAGCCTCTTGGGCTGTAGGCACCTTCCCTGGCAGCACCGTGACTCAGTGGGGAATCAGAGCCAGGCAGTGCCTGGCAGCCAAATGGGCTGGGCTATGGCAGGAAGATGAAGACAGCAAAGCAAGAGGGAAGTACAGGCAACATGGGAAGAGTGGGTCCCTTGGGCCAGAAGGCAAAACCTGCCCTAGGCTTTTGTACTTCTAGGAACCGTCTGTCATTGACAGTATCTGGTAATCAGCTGAGCCTGAGCTGCTCCTCCTCCTTTACCAGGAGGAACCACATGGGCAGCACAGGGCAGGGCACACCATGTCCACTGGAACCTCCATGCCCTGTTCTGCCCTTTCCTGATGCTTATCGCAGCTGAAGCCGCTCACCAGCATAAACCTGCTTCTCAGCAGCTCTTCCAACTCTGCTCCAGCCCTTCCACTCAGTGGGCACAGGCAGTCACATTTTTTCTCTCTCCTCATCAGATATCTCTGTCTCTCTGAAATATTCAGATGATTTGGTTTTGTTCTCTTCTCCCCCACATCAAATCCTCCCCCTGCTTGTGGAAGCACTGGATTTCACCCAGGCACAGAAGGCTAATTTACACCCTTCAGGGTTTAAAATAGCAGTGGCGTAAATGAAAAGTCCAATTTCTTCAAATTTGCATTGTAAAACCATCCTTCAACTTCCTTGAAATAAATTTTACTATTTTATTAGTGCAAACAAAATGGTAATAAAACACTAATACAGCGCCTTGTATCCAGGGGAAGAGCTAAAATTAACATAGACCGAGCAGTGTTTGCTATTACATTCAATTACCTTTTTACTTGAGATTTACATTCTCATCCCTTTAATCTCCATAGTGGTGGCTTTGAAATCATTCCCCACAGTCCCTCCTGTGCTTGGAATGGACAGCAGAAAAGCTGCTCACTCGCCACTACTGCTCCTGCTGCCAGCACCCCAGTACCAGCCTCTTCCCTCAAGACCCCTGGGCAAGTTTCCCTGGAATGTCTCTGAAGAGAAAATATAGCAAGTGTGCTCACCTGCCTTTCTTAGTCTCACTTGGGCCCTAATTTCTAAATTCCAGACAAATACACTAGCACCAAAAATACAGCCTGTGCTCTACAGCTGCCTTCAATCTGGCTCTGGAAACTGTTCCTTTATTCTCAGCTACAAGCCATGTTGCAGGCAAGTTTTATTATCTCCACTGTACAGATAATTAGGCAAAGACTGAGGACCAAAGTCAGAATGCAGCTGCTCTTGGTGTAAAACTGGAACAGTCTATTTTGTAGTGGAAGTATTCCAGCTTTCACCTAGGGCTCGTTGAATTCAGACTCTGCTCTCGAGTTAACTGGGATTGTGTCCTGCAGCCCAGGCTTAGAGGTAAAGTCAGGAAAAGAGCAGCTCCAGGGCTGTCTGAAGAAACTCAGAGGGAACCTGCACTGGAAAGAAAGGCCCATGTTCCTACTAATACAATCCAGGGAATCCATTTCCCCAGCATCAGGGCAAGTTTTTAATTGACAGCATCTCTTGATGGTTTAATATAGTAGGCATGACAGTGATTTGGCCATTATCAAAAGAATGGAAAGACTTTCACAGGACACCGCAGGAAAGTCCTGCATCAGTCCAGCTCCAGAGAGATATTTTCATTCTCGGCTCCTCTTTCTTCCTTTTTGTGTACTGGAAGTAGGACACCTCCCCACTTTAAGCCAAGTCAAAATATTTAACCTTTCTTTGGAGAGCATGGCCAGCATCTGCAATACCGGTGATATCCTGTATCCTTTGCTCACTCATTTTGACACAATGTTTTGTGACACCCAAACGAGGTAACAGAAATTAACTGAGCATTGTGTAACATATCTCTAAGCTGGGCAAGGAAGGAGTGAACAGCCTTTCATCCCAGTCTCCTCGCTACCCAGCCATTCCAGCATTACCAGACCACTACAACACTGCACAGAGCCAACAGCTAAGAATACAGGGCAATTTGGGAAGGTACCAGGCAGCCTCCTAGGGAGAAGCATCTCCTGAGAGAAACAGATCCCTTGAGTGTCACCCCAGCCTAGGCCAGCTGTTACACATGTGGACTGCCAGGTGCCTGACAGAGAGAGCTGTCATCACCTGTTTGGATGGAAAAACACTTCTACATGCTCCAACCAAGTTCCAAGAGTGCTGCATGGCCCTGATCATACCTACAGTATGCACCAATGAACTGGCTGTAATGGCCCCGCTGAAACCCAACCCCACCAGAATCCATTTTGTCCCACACGGCAGCAGATTATTCTAATTTCCAGTGCCTCTTGGACAGCTATCTCACAGCTCCCAATTCTTTTTGAAGAGCAACATTGTAAGATGATACACCAAGCGATTTTGTGTCAAGCTGAAAAAAAGGGCAGTCTGTGTCATAGCACTTGGTGGTACTCAGGAGTCTTCTAGCCAGTACCCCTAAGAGCTGGCCTTTTTGTTCTCTTCATTTTCTCCTCAACAAAACCCTCTGGTTTCTGCATTTTAATCAGGATTTGTCTGCCTAGCCTCTAAATTGCTCATCTGTCTCTCCTCCTGAGAAGCATGGTCCTTCATGCTTTCCCTTTAGCCATCTTGATCTTCATGGCTGGAGGAGAAGGATCATGCAAAGCATGAATAAATGATAGATAATGATAGATAAATGACAGAACAACTGACAAATCCTCCCCATCCAAATAACAAATGTGTCCCCAGGAAACCTTTCATCTGTCCACCTTCTAGAAGGCAGTACACAAAAGTCTTTATGCAAATACAATTATCACAACACACCAAGCAATACAAAAGACCCCAAACAATAAAGAGTAAGAAAAAGAAACCTGCCCAAGAGCACAGGGCTAGGGTTGGTTTCAGCTGGTCTTCTGTCCCTTTTTTCTGTTCTCTTTCCCCTGCTCCCCTGAACAAAGGAAGTTTGTTGTCAGGTTCAAACATTTCCTGGGCCTTGTCCGAGTTCCACCTTGTTTTCTTTTTCTCTTTTCCCCACCCTGTACAAATAAAGCAAAAACCAACTGGCACCACCTGTGATGAAAGGACAACTAAATGCAGAATTTTATCTTTTCTTTCTTTTCTCCCTCCTCCTTTTTCCCTTTTCTTGGCCAGAAGTTTTGGACAAAGGACAAAAGGTATTGTTGGGTAAGCATAATTCCAGGGGCTGAGTCACTAAAGCGCTGGCTGCTGCTTGGGTAGAGTAAGCCAAGCCACGGCTTCACTAAATGCAACAGAAATGCCAGCAGCACCACTGCAAGCTCTGCCAACCCCAAAGCACAAGGGGCAACAGAAAATTCCTATGGCATGAAGAGATGCAAAGAAACTAAATAAAATCCTGGTGCAAATATCCTCACCTAAGAAATCTTAGGAGGAAAGACTGTCACACCACAGAGATTGTGCACTTCCCTGAAAACATTAAAGGTTGTGAAGGTCACAGTAAAAAGTTACAGCCTTTACTTATGCTAAGGGAACGTTCAGATGCCTTCTTTAGGTCTTCATCCAGGCCTACTTTTTTGATTTCATGACCCAAGTCAGACCCACAGCTGGTCAATCCTGTAAGCTCTGGAGGCAGGGAGCTCCCATTGCTCCTGCAGCCCCAAGCACAACAGAAGGGGCACGGGGCTTCCAGACACCCCTACAATGCAGAGAATCATCAACCCATTTCTGGCTGCAAATTAAATGGTGCCCCAAGCGGGTACTTGCTAAGAGCATGTTCTAAAGTGCACTGCAGACCCTTGGAGCTTCATGGTGCATTTGGGGGAGCTGGAGCATGGGCTGTTTGTTTATTTTATGATGCACTTTGGTCTCTCTCAGTTGCGCTGTTATCCTACACCTGTTTGCTCCCTTTCTCCAGGCTGATAACAGGCAGCACATTGTGCAGTGGGGGCCTGGCCTGGCTCTTTTTGTGTTTAATGAGACATATGTATTTAGTTCCAGACTATCAATAGTCAGGGAGAGGGAAGAGGCAGAAAATGTCCCTCAATAGGAATAATCAGTTCAGCAGTGATGTGGAGCAAGGTCCTGAAATGGACAGAAAGAGAACAAATGCCTTTGTTGAACAACTCTCATGAGGGAAAATCCTGCTCCCCAGAGCAGCACATCTCCTTTGGAAACCCACACTCACGCAGGGCGTTACGTTGCTGCTCTATTTCCTTAAGGCAGACACAGGCCTGGCCTCTTGCAACAGTTCTGGCATCTCTTCATGGCAGACCCCATGACACATGGAGGCGGCTGAGAACAAGGGATCATGCTTTTCCAGGAACAGGGAATCCAGATTTTCTGGTTTATAAATTTTCCCATCTGGATTTGTTTTGTTGTTCATAGGGTAGATCACCAGAGATAAGGAGAGAAAAGTAAAGAAATATCAGAGCAGTGGCAGCCCTGATGGGTTCAGATTAATTTCTTGCATGTAACAATCTCCTGTTTGGGCACAAATTTGAATGCACTTTCCAGCAGCAACACAGATAAACTGGTATGCTCCCCTTGGGAATGTTTCAGTTTCTGCTGCTGCCTACGGGTTCTGTGATGCAGGAACTGAGGAGCTTGGACATGCCCACTCTCAAGACTGACTCCAGAATGACATAGCAACTTCTCTACCACTTGCATGGCAAAAATTAAACCCATCTCAGACTTCTTCATGTGAAGCCCCTTATAAGAGCAGGTTATTACCTGAAACAACTCCAGTCAAAGACTGTGTTAGGGAAGTCCTGCACAAGCTTCCAAGTGGCATAGGAAAGGATGATTAGGTCATCTCCACGTAACAGAACCAGTAGCTTTACCACTCTGTGGCACAGGGCCTGTCAGAGCCTGTTTTCTGGGGAAGAATCCCCTGGGATTGCAGCCAGATGGTCTTGGGAACAGATCTCCCAAGCTCCAAGTAATACCCCTGCTCTCAGGTAAGACCAGGCCCTACGAAACCTATCAGAACCTCTCTTCCCACCTCTGCAGCCTTGTCCCAAGGCTCTGAACGGGCTTCCAATGCCAACGGCTGTCTAGGTACCGGAAGGCACCTGCAGACTACAGCAGATGTGGGCCTGGAGCCAAAGATTCCCATAGGGAAGAGCATTCTAAAGAGTGGAACCAAGGGGCCAGGAGCTGTAATGCTGGACATGTTTGTTCTCCCCTGCCACCTCTAAGCCTGGCTGCTGAATTTACACACAGCAAGGACAAGTTGGTAAAGCCAGCACAGTGCTGTCAGCTGGGAGCCTCTGCACACTAAGCTCCTGGTTAAATGTTTTCATCAAAACCAGAGCGAGAAAGTGCAGAGCAAACACCACCAATTAGTGGCTGGGATGAATCGTTCCTGCCAGCATATCTGGTGAGAGGGGCATGAGTCACCTTAACCCCTTGGGAGCCAGAGCCAGCACAACTCCACAGGGGAGACAAGGAAGACAGGAGAGGAAACCTCTCCTGGATCCTTTACTTGCAAACACTCCTTTTCATTTATTTGTAGGGAGTTGAATTCAGGAGCAAACACTTGCTGTATTTGGAATCACATTATCCCCATAACCTCTGCCGTCACCATTCTGCTTCAGTGAAGATGGACACGAGTTAGTTCGGAGACCCAGGCAGCACTCCAGGGCAGAGGCTGCCAGATGTCTGTTGAGGAGGTCTGGGGTTGGTCATCCCTCAAGCCATCTCTACCTTCCAAACCCATAACAGGTAACAGAAAATATCACCTCGCTTTTGCTTAAGACCAAGGTGTCAGTGTGAGTAACATGACAATACTTGTCTCATTCCAAGGCAAAACACTTCCCCATTAGAAACATGAGGAAATGTAGTCAGCAGTAAGAGGACAGGTGGGCTGAGGTGCACATGCCCCTCTTTCTCTACACTGCTGTAAGCTCTCCAATTTCTGAACATGTAAGAAGTGGCCAAACTGTGTGACTGGGCTAAATTCTCTTTCAGTGTAAGTAACATGCTGCTATTTGCCGCAGGATTCAGTGCTACAAGTATACACCAAAAGTTCAGCCATCTAGGAGTATCCAATGTTGCAACATTACAGGTGTTCAGAGAGATGAGATACTTCTGCAGCAACAAACCCTGAAGTCAGAACTCTCCTTTTGCTCTCAGTCACTCAAGCAAATACCAGCTGACTCCACCTCAGCAAGGACTGAGCAGACACTACAGGAAGGGCCCAGGACTGTGAATGGACCAAATCCTGCCCACCCACAATAGCATCCAGCAGACATGGCAGTGCCGTTCCAGGCGGTGTTTTGCAAACTCTCTGGAAGGGAATCTACCTTGGACCAAGCTCCCTGTCTCAAGGTGAGGGACAGAAAAGGCATTGGGGCAGTGGACCTGCAGCTATGGAGATCAAACAGGCATTCACACAAGGCAAGGAAGCTAAAAGCCAGGAACGGATAAATTAACACCATGGTTCATATTGGGGAGGTTCCTTTCAATCTAAAGCTATGTGGGATGCAGCCTACGATCAGGCCCTCCACAGTTCCATGTGTCTAAAGCTGGGCCCCCCCAAATGTGAATCTCGAGTGTAGCAGGATTACTGGAGCAGACAGTTTCAGATCCTGCTGAGCCAGCTTGTGGCTGTATTCAAAATTGAGCAAATTTACAGCTGTAAGCTGGGAGTTTATACAACCCGTAACTCGTTAGGGATGGCTGACCAAGCCAGAACGATCTCTCCCCAGCCAACAGAGCTCCTGTTGGTTAGCCCTCTGATTGCCTAGTACATTTTATTATTTTTCTTTTTCTTTTGCTTAGGTTGGGGGGGGGGGGGTTGTAGAAAATGAAATATCTATTTTTGTTCCTTTATTCACCAAACACAAATTAAAATTAAATCTCGGGTTCAATCCACTAAAGATTCCTCAGTGTATCAGCTGTGGACTGCCCAGTGACCATCTCCTTGGAGGAGGCTGCTGTATTTTTCTCACTCTGTGCAGAGTCTTGCACCATGAACAGCTCCACAGGATTCAATGTATTATCACCAGAGTTCATAAGGCTACTCTTATGCTGCCCCTTTTGTGTGGACGCTTCCCTCCCCACAGATGCTACTAACCTGGGCTGCAAGAAAATGTGGTCTGAGTTGTCTGAGTTTAGCGCAGCAAATATGGTGCCCTGAGAAGATGCTCCTTCCATCTCCTTTACAAGGATAAACAGCTGGAGCAGTACCAGACCTGAAGTGATGTGAACCTGGATTCACACACAGCAACACAAGAAGCTGCCAAATAATGAGGAAGCAGCAGGCAGAGAGTGTGAACGGGACTCCAGGAGCCCTCTGATGGGAATAAAACCAGCACCATCCTCTGTGCCTACAAGTGTGAAAGACATCCAGTCTGAGGGAAGCACGGGACCTGCCTGCATGTAACTGCCTCAACCTAAGATCCTCTGTTTTCATTACAGTATGGTTCTGGTCCCAGTTCTTGTCTCAAAGGCATTTTTAGCAGAAAGTCCAAACATGACCCGACTGCAACAAGGCTGGATGAAGGGCTAGGGGGTTCTCCTGGGACTCACTATCCTTTGTGACCACAGGCAAGACAGGAACAGTCACACCAGCTTCCGAACCACACACACATTCAGGAGCATGAGGTGCCCAAGCATGGTGAGAGGGATGTACACCTACCTCAGTCATTACATGGCTGCAGGCACACCATTCACTGTCCTGGGAGGATGCAGTTTTTCTAGGACATGGCTAAGGAGCATAAGTCAGTCTCTCCTTTACCCTCTGCTCCATCCTGAATACCTAACAGCCCAGTACACCAATAGTTTACATGAGTTAAAGAGCCAGCTGAGGCTTTAGGGACTCAGGCGGGATAAAAAACTCTTTAGCACCCAGCCAAGTAAGAAAATTAGGTAAATGGGGACTTTTGGTGAAGTCTTAAACAGGAGACTGGAAAAGGGGAAATTTCCTCTCTCTCTGCTCTGTGAGCAGGGATCACACTACCTAGTGCTGCTCCCACAGTTTAAAATACTTAAGTCCTCCAAGGTGCAGCTTAATTTTCTTTTTTAAAAAAGAAAAGTGTCAGTCTAATTAGATAAATCCTCCAAGCACGTGGCCCAGAGTTCGTCATGGAAATTAACCTCCTTGAAAGATCACGGTGACTGAAATAAGAAACTGTGTGTTTTGGCATAGTGCAGTGAAATGGGAGATGCAGGCTGCATTTCATACACCTTCCCTTTCATAAACCTGCCGCATTTCTTATCTGCCCTACCGGCCCTGAGCACGGCAGCAAGACTTTATCTCTGAATGCCTGTTTGCAAATCACTTCTGAGAGGTTACAATAACCCCTGGGAGAGATTCTGCTGGCTCACTAGTGTGAAAGGACACCGCTCCCCTCGTATGAAGTTGGACCAGCCTGAGGCACTGGTAGAGGGAGGGGCTCATCACCAGCCGCCCTCTGGAGAGGATGTTCCGCAGACACAGCTCCCATGGGGAGGCAGCCAGGCTGGGAGCTGTTTGCCAGCCTCCCAGCTGCTCTGCCAGCTTCATCATGCACCATGTAGGCAAGTGTGATTCTGTGCAGCCCTCACTCCTCCTGGCATGGGGATGGGCTGAGTGGGGCAGGAGGGAGATACCTCCAGGCCACAGTCTGTGATCACACAGCTCAGTTTGTATTTATGCCAGGTACACTCTCATCTTATTTAGAAAGCTCTGCCTATTTACACTGGGAAAAGTGTAGGGCTGGCAGTTCATACTGCTTAGGAATAAATTGTCCCAGTACCTTTACTATTGGAAGCAGAAGCAAAACCAGTAAAGAAAAGAACCGGCTCATAAGTGAAAGTCAACTGCCGCCCCCACCTTCAAATACAAGCAAGGATCAGAACCAGCCTATCTTGTACTTTTAGGACACAGTTTCCAGACAACTTTTCTCCAAGCCCAGCAGGCAAATTTATGCTTGGGCCACACTCTTAACACTTGTTCCTCAGGCCCCTCCCAAGTGTCACACAACACATTTTAATAGACAGCTCAAACAAGACCCCTCTTCACAGTTCCAAATAGACCATCAAGAGATTCTCTCTCTTAAGTTTTCCAGTTTCCACTGTTCTTTCAAAGGATAGCATCCAAAACAAAAAAAAATCCTTGAGAAACCTGTAGAGTTCATCGACCTGCCTCCTTCCCAAGTCTCATGGATGATGGTGTGTATGACACTGTGCTGCCCTCCCAGCACTGAGACCAACCTTGCCAGCTGACTTCACACACAGAAGGATCAGGAGCAGCCTCAGAGACCAACTCTGACGTGACTTGTTGTATTGTCATTGCAATGACAAGCCCTATGGCTTAGAATCTGGGAATTGTTTCCAATGTTGTTTCAAAACAGCATCACTGGTGGCAGAACAAAAATAGGACACCTTCCGGAGACAAAACTACCTCAAAATGCCATGGCGGGCAAGGAGCCAAAGGCCCCAAACAACTGACAGTTCTGCTATGCCTTTTCCTACAGCAGTTATTACGCACGAGGCCTTGGCAGCTGGATGGCTCTAGAGCTCACCCTGTGAGCACAGACTCTTGTATCTCCGGGTCCTATTCTAGACCAGCTCAATCACGCGTGAAAGGTATTAGCTGACACCTCATCAACAGCCATTGGACAGAGTCAGTGAGAGGGGTTGCAGGCAGATCCCTCTGTGCAAGAAATGGAGCCTCCTTGCTACAATTCGTTAGCTGTCTCAGGAAAGAGTTCAAAAGACAGATGATGAGCAAAAAAACTGCATTCAAGTTTCCTCCTGCTCCCTCCAGATCAGGGCTGAGGCATGCTGGAAGGACACTACCAGAGAAACCAGGATGAATTCAGGCCTAACACAGTTCCTTAGCACTTCTCTGTCAAGTACAGGCAAGTTCCACAGTTCCATTACTAATAACTTAATACCTAATAATATTACAATAACTTAATACCTAATAATATTGCCAATGTAATACTTGATGCCAAGCACCTGGACCCAGAAAAAATGGCATTTAACAAGACTTCCACCTCACTGCACTTGGCTTCTGCCAACTGATCAAAACTCAGCATCCACAACTCCTTTCTACCTGCTCCAAGGTATTTGGAATAATTTAAAAAAAGGTAAAGCTCCTACTTCAGCCAGAAGCTAAGGGCTGATCCAGAGAAACAACACAAACTGCAGGAGGGGAAAAAATATTCAAGCGCTATTCCACTCCCCTTCTTTAGGCTTTGGATGCATTAGGCAAATTCCCAATTACAGCAATCCCTTCTGCCTGCAACTGGAGTTGAGATAAGAGACCAGAAAGAAGGGCCAGTGGGCATCACTGAAAGCTCAGCATCTTCCATTACACATCAGCACAGCAAAAAGGGCGATGCCAATCCTGAAATGTTTTTTTTCCAGAAGGAACACACACACACCCTTTAGAATGGGTATGGTGAAATCTGCCTGGAGAGGGAAGGACTCAGCAACACCAGCAGGTTCCTGACTCCTTATCATCAAAGCAAGAAGCCCAGCCTCTGAATTCATTTCATCAGTGTCCTCTTTCTTCCTTCTCCAAGGGCTCAAATCCCCGAACGCGACTGCAAACACACCGCCAAGGAGGTCGTGCGATATCTGAATCCACAACGGATTCAAAGACATCTCCATGTTTTGCTGTCAGCCTGAAGTTTGAATAAGGGAGCCCACCAGAAAGAGTGAATGAAAGCTGGCAGCTGCCAGCAGAGCAGAGCCGAGCCTGTGCTTTAAGCCACCTAGTGTCCGAGCCGCGCAGGGAGACGCTTCAGGAAACGCAGGCAAAGAGGAGTTGAGACATCCAAGCAGACCGACGCAGAAAGGAGCAAAGGACAGGGTGCACCGGTTGAGAAGCGAGCCCGAGCCGAGGAAGCAGGCGCCAGAGCGGAGGCACGGCGAAGCACCGGCCCTGGGACGCCGCTCTCGCCCGGGCTGAGCCCCTGCAGCGCCGGGCCGAGGAGGGCGCACAGCCGACTCGTTCCTCAAACTGACCTCCGTCACAGAACGTCACAATTACAGGCCAACCTTTCAGCCCCAAGGTCCAGCTGGGTTGCTCGGGTGCAAACTTGAGAGATCTCTGGGATACAAACTTGGAAACACCTTGCCCCGGCACAGGCCCGTGGGACGAACCCAAAGCGTCCCAGAGGCACAAGCCCTACTAACCTGTGCCCACTCCTCTAAATACCACTTCCATCCCCATCTCCTCTCCTGCTCCCACAGTAGCCCCCTCCTCCTCACTCTCTTTCTCTGTGTCCTCGAGACTCCTCTCACCTTGAGGAGTGTTAGGATTACCCAGCATTTACACTCAATGCTCCTCTTTATTCCTTAAGACTTATTAAGAATGATAATGAGCTCCAAAGCAGTGACACGTCTCTCTCTCTCCCCCTCTGTCGCGCTCTCTCTCTCTCTCTCTCTCTCTCTCTCTACGTGCCTTTTCCGTCAAAGGCACACAGGACAAATCCGACCAAAAAAAAAAAAAAAAAAAAAAAAAAATCCTGACAATATGGATCAAGGACACATGAGGATTTATATTCTACAAATCCAGCCTTTTTTTGTTTTTATTATTTCTCCTCAAATTCCATTTCTTTCCTCTTCTTACTCATGTTCCCACCCCCCACTCCCCCCCAACCCCCCCCCAAACCTCTCAGACTTTGAATGAAAAAGAAGAAGAAGAGAAGAAAGCTGCTTGCCTGGAAAACCTCGTTAATGTGGAGCTCTTAAACGGTTGATTAATTTTAGCAAAATTTATGATGCGCCCTTGCTCTTCTTTGAAGCTGCAGTCTTATATACCAAAAGCAAGTTAACTTTGAGATCTCTGTGCAAGCCAACTGTCCCCTAATTCTTAGATATCCTATTTAGGTACAACAAATGCCCGGGAGAGAAATGCTACACCAGAGCATGGGAACAGTCACCCTGTCGGATGCTCAAAGTGGTTCGATTCAAATCCCTTTAGCACAGCCTGATAATCACAACCTAAAAACTCCCAACTTCTAGCAAAAAATATATATATAAAAAAAATCACTAGTCACTCCTTCAAAAACAAAAGGAAAGAGGGAAACATGAACACAAATTCCAAGAGAAGTCTCTCCAAGTTGCATCTACACACGCCACAGCAATGCCAGACTCTCGGCTGCACTGGAAACATCAGGTTCTCCCGAAGCCACCTTTAAACCAGCTATGTTTCGCCAGAGGGAAAAACTGAGCCTAAGGGAACACCGTAATACTGATCTATACATATCCTGAACTATACCTCAATATTTCAATCATCTCCTCAGCTTCCTCCTACCCAGTATTTGCTTTTATTCTTTGTCTCCCTTCTGCTAGACTGTTTTTCTGATACAGACATCAGAAGGCTAAGGGCTCAATTATCAAGTCTGTTGAATCCTCAGCTTCACGTTACTTAGGAGGTTCTCTGTTGCTCTTTGGAACTACACTGCAAAATCTCTTTCCTTCTCGGCTTTTCTTTTTCCTACTTGTAACGTCTATTTCCGACACACCCCTGTGTGTGAATCCACAAATCTATTTGGGGTAAATGGAGAGAAACCCTGAATTGGTTTGGGAGACAGAAACATTAATAAAAATAACCTTAGGAGTGCCTAGCCAGACTAAACCTGAAGCACTTGCAATCTTGAAACCTAAAGTAACATCCACATGGAATTTACAAAATATGATTCGAGTGGTTCTAATTAGCCCCAGTCTGTGGAAATTTGGAAGGAAGCGGCTCTTTGATTAATGTTACAAACCAGAAAGGAAACATATTTTAAAAGTTAAAGTAGCAGCATTGTGGAATACAGAATCATTACCAGCATGCATTTATGATACCTGCTTCAATCAGATGGCTTGGGGTTTTGTTTTTAGGGTTTTTTCCTTTTAACTTTAAGAAAAAAAAAGGAAGACAGGATGCAAGTAAAAGCTTTTGTTTATGGAAGTATGTGGCGCTTTTATCTCCCAAGGAATTTATATAGCTGGACTGTGTATAAATCCTTCTGAAAATGAAATTAGCAAAAACAAAACGGAGGTGAAGGTGCTGGAGGGAGTGTGGGAGGGGGCAACCATCACCTCAGTAAATCATAGCGGATAACCAGCCTCTGGCTCGGACAGATAGCAAATTCAGCTTTAATAAGAAGAAACAGAGTTGGAAAGGGAAAGAACAAGATTCATACCTGCAGCAAACTCTTTGCAAAAATGGGGGGGGGGGGGCTATTTTTAATAAGCTTTTGAAAGTTACTGCGCAAGTTTGCTTGGGCTTGAAAAGAAAAAGGAAATAAGGGTTTTTTTCCAGCTAGCTTGATTGTTTTGGGTGGAGCTCAAGCATGTGTGTATATATGCTGTATATAAAAATGAATTACTAATTCTTTCCTGGAAACTGTTTGAATTACAATCTGCAAGATAGAAAAACACACCTTTATTTTAACACTGATTTTAGTATAGATAGAATTGGAGGGAGGGGTAAAAGCAAGGGAAACCTTTTTTTCCCAGTACACAGCAAAACCCCTAAGCAAGAATAATATCCCACCACACATACCCAGAGACACTTTGCTCAGCTGTACAACACCAACTTAACTTCAGCTTTCACTGGCTTTTCCCTGTACAAAGGCTTTGCTCTAAAACTGCAAGAATGACAATGTCATGTGTGTGGAAAGCTGACACTTAGATCTTTTAAAAAGAAATTAGGAAAAATAAGCTGTTGACTTCTTGGTTAAAGTATTTTCTTGTTCTAACTCATGTTCTTATGTCACTGGGCTAAAAAAAAGAGAGAGAGAGGGAGAGAGAGATATGACTTTCCTTGAATGATCTGTTTAACCTAAGCCAGAGGAAAAAAAAAGAAGTCATTAATTACTTATGTGAGCTATTGCTTCTGAAAGACAATAAACCTGCCTGGTCGCCATGGATATGACATATTTGCTCTGAAAACAACACAATAATTAGCAAAGGGGAAAGATACAAGGAGAATATGCAAACTCCTGAGTTTAAAGCCATAGTGTTTCCTTTTTTTCCCCTCCTCTTTTTACTTGTCAGAGTCAATTCTGTTTACAATTCAAATCAAACAAACAAACAGAATACTTACAAAAAATTTTAAATGATCTCCCACACATCAAATTGCACACACACAAACACACACACACGCACACACACACACACAAAGGGAAAAAAATTTACAAGGAAAAAATATTTAAGTCTAATTTGGACAGATCATAAACCACTTGGTGTTTTCCCTATATGTGTATGTATGCATATATATATATATATATGAAATATAAAAGTATATACACACAAAAACATACATGAGTTATAAGGGTTACATACACTCTTTCCTCTACGATTATTCTTTTATTTTTAGGATCAGTATAGAAGCATACCAAGAGGAAAAACATCTCTGATTTAGGGAGTGGAAACATTTTGAAGGTACACTAAAAGAAAGTACAACAAGGGTTTTTTAAAACTGTGTTAAACATGCATTGTGTTGGTAGTATATTTTTTTGCAAATCTCTGAACTTTCCTCTAAAAATGAGCAACAACCCACAATTGGTGTGCACTGTGCATCAACCTAAACAACACACCGGCTTACCAGGACTTCTCAAATTTTAAGAAAAAAAATCCTCTCACCTCAATTACTTTAGTTCTAAAGTGTATCACACTGAATCACATGTAATAATGCAAAGGATAAGTTAAGAAATAATGAAAACTGAGTTATATGCTGAGATACTTCTTTGAAATAATTTATAAACGTTGCAGGGAAAATGTTTTTCAGATTGCTCTCTCATTAAGATGAGACAAAGACTATTAAAACCTTCTCTAATGCAGTAGCTTTCTGGATTCTGACCTTCCACATTTAGAAACCAAGTAATAAAAACACCCTAACAAGCACTTTATCTTTGGAGATATTTGACTTTGAACTTATTTTAACTTTAAAAAGACTTGGAAGGTTTAAAAATAACAATATAGTTGCCACAAGTTTCTGTTGTTGTGTTTACAAAGAAAAAAATCTTTAGAACAAAATAAGCAGATTAAGGAAACATCCCCCTAATTTAACTGTCTCTTTTTCTGGTGGTCTTTTTTTTTGTTGTTGTTGTTGGGTTTTTGTTTTGTGTTTCTTTTTTTTTTAACAATAGTTTTTAGCTGGACGCTTTGATCTTGAAAGGGTTCTGCTATCTTGTGTGATGAGGGGGGAAAAATGATCTGTTTTAAATGATGATGCAAAAAAAAAGGATCAAAGCCCTGACTTTCTGTTAGCCATAATAAGTTCTGTCTTGCACAAAGCTTCAACTTCAGGCTTTAATATATAAAATATACAGGAGCCCAGTAAAAGCACTGAAAAGGTACAAAGTCTAAAAACAAAAGGGGACGCTGCTCCTTTAAACGTTTTAGTGCATATGGAGTTTGATTTCTGAAAGAGATCAGTTTAACATCTCCATAGAAACCAGCAACAGATTATCATCAACAGAATAAATAACTAGTCTAATAAATTAAACAGGAGGCATAAGATCTGGAAACTTGATTACTGAAGTTCAACAATATTCTCCCATAAACTCTTCCAAGCCACCTTTAGGGTAGCTAACAAGGTGGCAGCGACACACAGATAAAAGGTAGGTGAGAAGCAGGCAGGACTTCTCAAAGGAGAAGTCGGAAACATTCGCAAGAAATTATACCACGCTGAGAGTCAGCAAATCAATAGAGGAAATAAATTCATCAATGAAGTTTTGGGAGAGACAGCCACTCTTCCAGGGAGCGAGCTGCCAGGACGCGCTGTGCAGTGCAGCGCGGACAGGAGGGGGCACACAGAAGGTGGACGTGCAGCTCCTGAGAAGTTTCACCTTTCCGACCCGAAAGAGCAGGAGGTCTCGAGTCGATCGTTCAAACCTGCCGTGATTCGGAGCAGCCTCCGGCCGCAGCCCACCCCTCAAAGTTTGCCGCACAAGTTGCCCGCCGCACGGCCAGGCGCTCACGGCGCCGGCCCCAAGGCAAGCGGCAGCGCCAGTCCCGCGCCCGCCCGAGCCTCTTGACAGCTCGCTCGCCGCCGCGGGCCGCCGCCGAGCCCGCCTCTGCTCTGCGCCCCGGCTGCCCCTCGCTCCTCCTCTGCTCCCCAGCACCGGTGCTCCGCGGCCGGCGGCGCTCGGGGCCGCAGCACAGCACCGCTCCTCGCCTTCCCCGTCCGGGCCCCCCCACCGGCCCGGCTTATGAGTGACGGCTCGGACACCTGTTCCCCGTCCCCAGAGCCTCCAGCGTGGGCAGCCGCTCCCCCGGGAATCCTGGCCAGTGGCCCCCACCCGCCGCCACCCCGGTCGGCCGTCCCCCGCCCGCCACTGCCCCGCCGCGCACGGGGAAAGGGGGAAAGGGGAAGGAGGCGGAAGGGGGAAACTTCCTGGCTCCGGATGGCAAATCAGCTGCACATTCTGCAAATACCACCGGGTAAAAATAACCTGCTGCTTCGCCCGGGGGGCCGGGCACCGGTTGCCCCGACCCGCGCTCCCGGCCACCGCGGCCCCTGCCCACTGCGACCCTGCCGGAGGGCTGCGGCCGTGCCGCTGCGGGCACCGGGAGAAGTGCTGCCGGCCCCGGCCAGGCCACTTTGCAGAAAGTTCTCCGGCACGGCTCGCCCCACCGCACCCGGCCCTGTCCGCGGAGCGCTCCAGCTGCCGCTCACCCAACTTTGCTGCCGCCTTTCCCCTCCCACCTCTCGGTGCCTCGCCGAGACCCTCGGGTGGTGCGGCGTGGCGGGGCTGCGGTTACCTGCCCTCGGCGGGGAGCGGGAGCACGTGCTCCCCCGTCCCCTGCCCGGGCTCCTGCCAAAGTCTTGAAAATTGACGGGCGCCACCGCGGCCGCGGCTCCGCCGCCGAGCGGGCACGGCGCTACCCCGCCGCCGCCGGCCCCCCTGCCGCCACCGCACCTCCCTGCTTCCGCGGGGCCGGGTGGCCGCCGCTGTCCCCGCTGTCGGCCGGTGCCCGCCGAGGCTGCCCGCTGCCCGCGGAGGTGGGCGCTGCCCCACGGGAAGCGGCTCGGAGCGCGGAGCGCTGCCCACCTGCCGGGCAGCGCCGCCCGCCCGCGCAGCGCCCCGGCCCCGGGGCTGCCGGCGGCGGGGCCGGGGCCGGGCGGGAGCGGACGGGCTTACCTGCACTTGGGGCTGCTTTGGTTGACTTTCCAAGTCAAGGGAAATGTGTGTGTGTTTGGGATGGAGGCAGAAGCGCGCATGCGCCATCAAACTTGCCCTGATCCCGGATTTTTCCTCCTCGCGCTCCCCTTTGCTTTGATTATTGAATTTTCCTATTTCTAACAGGAGGGCGGGCGTCGCGCAAAACCCGGCCTGGAGCCTGCCGCCGCCCGCCCCGGCCCGCCCGGGGTGGGGAAGGGGGGAGCGGCGGGAGGGAGCGGGCACGGAGCGGACTCGGTCTCCAGGCAGGCAGGGCAGGCAGTCAAGGGAGAGGCGCCTGCAAAACCCGGACCGGATCACCCACCCCTGGCAAGGGAAAAGGCGAGAAGGTGTCCCCATTTCCCAGCCCGCGAGGGCAGCTGCCTGTCCCCTACCCGGTTCCTGCGCCAGCGGTTCCTCTTCCCCATCCGTCCTCCTTCCCAGAGATCCACTGTAAATTTTATAAAATTTTCTATTTTGCAGCCTGCTGACCCCTGTTCACCTTAGCTCCCTAAGACTAAACTCCATGGAGATGACAAATAACTAGGTTGTGTTGTACCGCTTTATTCTCCTGCTGGTTTTCCCAGGCATGATGTTCAGTTGCTATTTTAGAAACTTCTAAACTTCTGTACTTTTCTTTTGCTAATGTTCTTTCTCTGGATTTCACTCAGGTTTAGAACTAACTATTGTCTCAGATCTACAACTGTAGTATTCCTCAGTTTAGTTGTTCTGGCTTTGCTGGCAGTTGCACACAGGACTAACTTTTGTGGGTCTGGATCCTAGAGAAAATGCCAAGGAGCAAATGTGCAAGCTATGAGCAGCCTTGTAGATTGGGCTGCTTTTGGGGGATGTTGTTGCAGGATCAGAGACAAGAATTGTCATGCACCTGAATTTCCAGCAGGCAGGCATCACATTTCTGTGTTAAACTACTTTCCCCAGCTCCATCTTTCATTTCACTGAGACAGTGAGTATACATTACAGTTGCTTGTGTACATTTTGTGGTGGCGATTCTTTAGAAGCATCTACAGAGACTTTTTCCTTCATCCCCGGGTTGCCTCTACAGGAGCCAAGAGCCTGAGCTCACTGGCACCATGCACTCAGCACTGGGGTTTGGTGGTACAGCTGCCTGCCTGCCCAGACAGTAGGTCTGTGGGATGGATCTGCCTCCATCATAGGGCTTGCAGGATTTGGGCCCTAGGGTGAAGCTAGGCAAACCTGTACTCTCTTGGATAATTTTGCTCACTGGCAGCGGGGACTCCACATCAGCACACCCACACAGAAGCCCTTGCAGGAGCGTCTTGCTCTTCCCATGCGTTTCCTTGCCTGTGTCTGTCTCCACCTGTTGCCTCTTGTCTGGGGTTTACACCATCAGCTCTTTGGGGCAGAAACCATGGTTTTGCTCTGGATTTGTCAGTGCCTTGCACAATGTGGCCCAGCTCCATAACCACAACTCCTATGTGCTATTGCTACCCACACAAATAATAATAATTAATAATAATAGACTAATTCCTCTGATTTTGATGTGACTACTCATGTGAGTAAAAGTGACTCCCATACATGAGCGTTTGTGGGACTACTGCCAGGTCTTGAGCTTTTATTGTGAGTCTTCCAATATTTGGTGTTCTCTTTTGATCCCCAGCTCCTGGAATGACTTGTTTCTAGCACTTGTGTTTACACAAGGACACTTGGAAATGTGGCCTAATGCTGTAAAAAGCCTCAGAAGCCAGAGAACAAATACAAAACTTCCAAAGAAATAAAATTCTAATGTTTTTTGTGAAAATCCTGTGATTTGGCCATTCAGGGACGAGTGGAGTCTGACTCATGAATTTTGAGCAGTCAAGTTTAGCAATATGCATCAATTGAGTTAAATATTTAGGTCCCTGTAAAGACTACATTTCTACTAACCAGGCCAAGCCTATAGTGAAGAGACATATTTTGTGGGAATAATGTTTAAATATGCTGGTGTGTTTGAAAAATCTGAGTTTTTGCATATTTGTATATTGTTTGGAATTTGTCATTCTGTAGTTATTTATTTTTACCTGTTCACAGTAAGAAACCAGGAAAAAAGGCATGAAAATGAGATTATTAAAGTAAATAGGACTGTGTACGACTGTTAAAATAATTGTGGCAAGTATTTATAAACTGCCAAAAATACAACCAGCGAACTTCTTGAATTTGATATGCTGGAGAGACACTGCCAGGTTAAAACCCATGTGTTTCTGAAAGTAAATGTCCCAACTTCTTCTCACAAAAGTAAAAGAGAGCAGCTCCCAAGCGATGAATTCTTGCTTATGAGGCATCCCTGAAGAATGAAGGGTTGGGAGAATAGGGCCCTTTAATTAAACCCGCATCGTTACTTTTAATTGCATTTACTTACTATTTTCTCTTGTTGACGTTTTTGCATTTCTCTCATCTAGTGTGTTGAATACAGACTGAATGGTCTTCCTTCTGTTTGGAAATTTTCTAATTTTGAAGTGCTGTGGAGCTGGCCTAGTTAGGAGGAGCACTTGGGTAAGTGTTTTTGAGGTGGTCCTGTTTACCGCCACAGATCTCTTCTGCCTATGCTCCCCTGCATGTGGTGGGAGGCTCAGATACTGAATATGAGCTGTGCCTCTGACAGCTTTGAGTCTCCTTCCAGACCACAGCTCACTCAAAGCCCATTCAGCCCTCTGATGTTCACTATACAAACCCCAGAGTGTGCAGCTCTTCAGCCAGATAGAACAGGAGGTAATGACACCTTACACAGCCCATTCTAGATAAAAAGAAAATAATTTAGCAAATTGCAAATGATGCATACTTAACTATTTATGCAGCATCTTCCTGTCATCAACCCAAAGCAATTTTACTTCCGTGTTGAACAGTGGATGAAAATGTTCTATAGATTTAACCATTGCAGGGGTTCCTTTTAAGTGGCGCAGTAATCTCTCTCCAGCTAATTTAGTGTTGCAATAAGGCACCACCCTCACAAGTCCTTTGTGTTCTTGTGTCAATACTGCCCCCAAACCAAAAGTGCTGGCATCTGCATCTGTCAGAAAAGTGGGTCTGAAACACAGACTAAGGAAGGAACAATATGGCCATCAGTGGAGCAATATGGCCATCAGCAGGGCGATCTCAAAAGCCTTTTGCTAATTCTGAACATACCCAATTTCATTTAGATTTCCTCTAAAATGCAATTTACTTTCTCAACAGGCTCATGATATGGTTTAACAGCACTGGAAAATTCATCAATAAACCTCAAACAGAAGCTGACTGAGATGTATCTGGTGAGCCAGAATCCTTCAGTACAGATTCAGTTTTGTTCTTGCCCATGGGGGTTCCTTGCCCACTGCTCAGGATTCAGCTCAAACCAAATCATGTGTCTTGTTGGGACTGAAGATTCTTAACCAAAGACCTCTAAGGAAAATGTCTCTCAGTTTTGCTCTTTTCTGTTTCAAGCATGCAACACGACAGTGGAAAAAATCCAAAAGGAATCTTGGACATCACTTTCATTTCCTTTCCCTCTTATGGTTTTCTTTGCTGGCATTTACTAAACCTGTGAGACCTTACACAGTTATGGTTCCCATCTTCAGTAGTCCCTGCTTGCCTGAACATTTAACAAACAGTTCAGTTGCACAAGATCATTGACAGCTCATATTCCACATGCTCCTTCATCTCCAAAGAGGTTTCATCTATTTCCAGCCTTTCTTTAGCTTACCATAGCATGTAGCGATGCCATTAGTCGCTGCCCTTGGGGAGAGGACATCCTGCGCACTGCAAGCTTAGTACCTATAAGACATTGGCTCTATTGAGCTACATATTTCAAATGAATTTCCATGGACTGAAGTTGCAAGACATGTTTTATGCTATTTATCATTTAGCAATTAGCAATAGTAGCATCCAAACTCATTATTAGGTCATCTGCTGTCCACAAGTCTTGGTTAAACCCAGAAATTTGTCTCTTAAGCCTAACTTCATAGAAGTTGTCTTGCTTTTAGTCAGAGCCCTCAGAGCCCTCATTTCCACCATGGAGTGGGGTGGGTGCAGCTGTGTAGACATGCAGAACATGGAGAGTCTCTGTCAAAACCCCTTGTGAGCTGCTGGGCAGCAATGAGATGTGAGCATGAGGAGGTAATACAAGCCATTCAGCACAGAATTGAACAAAATGTTTAGACTGATGACAGGACAGCTGTTGGTCAAGCATACTGGCTGTGTCTTTACTGCAGAGTAGTGGTTAATGTATTTTATTCACACCCAGCATATACCCTAGAACACTCCATCTGGCTATGCTGTGCAAGTGCAGCCTGAGAAAACTATGTACCCTTAAAAATCACTCACACAAGAAAAATGATGCTAAAACAACAGAGAAGGGCATGGATTAAAATGCCATAAGCAGAGAAATACATGCTGAGGGTTCTAAGTTTGTCCTCAGGTCACCCTGCTTTCAGTAGAAGGGAGGAGGAAGGACTGCAAAGGTAGTTCCTGTAGCTCTGAGGCTCATGGCAATACTCAGGCTGACATGCGTTGTTCTCGCCCACGCGGAGCAGGTGACATGCTTTCCATAGGCCCACATGCCACATTAGTTCCTCAAAGAGGCACTTAATCTCTAATAAATGAGGAGGTCTAGACTGACCAAAGAACCAAACTGGACTGAACCAGTCACCTATCCCATGTGTACTACTCAAGAGCCATCAGGCATCAGGAGTGACATTTTCCAAACCCAGTGCAGACCAGGGTGCTGTCCAGGACCTCTGATTCTGCTTCACAACTCACTGGAAGAATGAAGAAATCACTCAGACATGCACTGTAAAAAGCCTGTGTATTTACTTAGTTTCATAATGGAAAATTAAAAGTAATTGCAGAGGAGGAGGAGGAGGCATTTTTTCAATTGCAAGTGCAATATTATCCACTTCCATATTTTATCATTGGAATGGCACAAGTAATCATGTGGTCATTGTTTGCCAAGTGCCTTTTTGTCACAGGCACTTATTTCTTTGCATGCACCCATTTCAGAAGAAGAAATTGGTTACATCCCCATTGTACCCTGCTCCAAGTCCCCTCTGCTGGCAGTACTGGGGCAAGATTTATATTGAAGTGGATCAGGCTCTGCATTTTGAAATGTCTTTGCTTAGAAATACATATAATTGATGTAAGTATGCAAGTATGTTATATAAATATAGAAACCTTGTGGGCCTAATTAAAGGCTTACAGACTGATACTAACTTTTGGTTGGTATAAATGAGTGCATACAAGAGTTTACCATGCTCAGAATCTGTCCTTACCTGTCTTATTTGCCTCAAATATGTATAAAGGCTCGACCAAAAGACTTGACACTTAATAAAAAACATCCTGCATTTAAACCCAGTTCTGCCCCAAAATTTCTGAGTGACTTCACTATTCCATGAGTCTGGGTAACATCCACTGGTTTGAGACTTAGTCCTAAGAGAGACTACTAAAGGTAACAAATAAATACAGGAGGAAACAATAATAAATAATCAACAACAATAATAAAACTGGAATTCAAGTGTGAAGTATGTTTGTAATTGTCTGTCTGTGTTAGAAAATAATCAACTTAATAGCAATAAATAATAAAAATTTATATTAACAATTCATTTGTGCTGATACAGACCTTCAAGTTAGAGTTCATTATCTTAATTTACTAATTAATTAGGCACTACATCACCTGGCACCTACATAGATTTTATTACAGTTTATGGATGGAAAACTTAAGAGTCTTGCCTAGGGACACAGTGAATCAGTGGCAGAGCTGGACACAGAACTGGAATATCCTCCACAGTTCTAAGTCTGTTTACAGCGTAAAGTTGCCCTGATTTTCTGACTAATTTAGTTCAGCAGATGCAATTCTCAGTGTGGGGACTTCAATTTGGGGGCAAGATTGAGTTATTTTGTTTGAGCTTAAATCAGTTCTTAATTATATCAAGCTAGTAACATAAAGGCGGTTTCAAAAATATCCTTGTAGGCATCTACATTTTGGGCTATTGATTTAAGAACACACCTTTAGTTTAAATGCTGCAATTTTCCTGACAGGTCCAAAGTCACAGCAGTTCTTGAGGTCCCTCCCTTCAGCGCTTCACTAGCAAACCTCACCTGCTGAACTGAGATGTGCAATTTTGAGTGTCTCCAACTAAACAGTTGGCAAATATTGGCCCTGAATTTGGTTAAAGACAGAGCTGGTGCAATTTAGTTTGGCCTTTTAATAAATGGTTTAAAATTCTTCAAAGTCAGGGTTTGCAACTGAGTCTCAATTGCTTAAGGAGATGCTCTTAGTGCCCAGAGCTGAGTCAATTACAAGACCATGACCCTTCTACACTCCCTCTCCCGGCTATCTCAGAACACTTCCATCAGGGAACATTTATTGATGGGCTTTTCTGAAACTGAGCCCCTTCCATTTGGTCACCTGCACCTATGTCCTGGGCAAGAGGAGGTGACTTGATTATCTCTGTCTTGCTCAGTGTCTCTGCAAGTCACACTGGCACTGGGACACAGACACAGGGACTCCTCGGCCCTCTCCCTTTTCTAGCAGTGCTTGCCAGCCTGGCAGGAAGGTGTGGGAGTTTTGCACTGGCCCAGTGAGATGGAGGCAAACCAAGGGCTGCATAAGGAATGCAGGAGAACTGCACAGGATAATGGGAAACATTATTTATAGCCTGAATGCAGAAAACCTCCCCTTCCTCCCCCCTTGCCAACAGACAAACCCATGTCCAGTAATGACAAAGTCATTACCTTTTTATTATTTTTCAATAGGATTCAGATGTAGCGTGTCTGCTCCTTACAGGCTGATCTGATGGCTCCAGTCTCTTGTCACACGGGGAACACTCATCTAAACGCACCAAGTGGGTGTGGAGTCACCAGCCATGCTTTAGAAAATTTGGGCCTTACCCTCCCAGAAGCCTGTTATCTCACTTATTAAGGGAGAATTATAATGTTTCCCTTCCTCCCGAGAGGCATTTGGGACTACAATAAAGGCCCTGTGAGAACTGCTGCAAGATCAAAGCAGGGATCCCATTGGAGAAGTTCGGCATAGTGCTGCCCCGATAAGACATGGTTTTGGGGGTTCCTTATAGAAACAATGGGCTTTTCAATAATTTTCTTTTCCAGCACAAATGTTATCCCTGAAAAAAAGTTTTTTTTCATGTGGAAATCCTAAAATTAGATGATCCTCAGATACTGAAAAGGCTGAAATTTTTTTATTAGATTTGATGCTTTTCAAGCTTTCCCTCCAAATATCGTATTTGCCATGAGAAGTCCCTATTCTGACACGCTTTTGCTCACTACTCCACCACTGATCATTCTCTGATCTTTACCTGCTGCCCCTCTGTAACTCCAATCCTCCTTTTTTTTTTTTCTTGCACCTAATGCTGTAGCATGCTTTGTCTTTGTTTTTATGCTTTGTAAATGTCCTTCCCTCACTTTGTATCCTCAACAAGACCCCTGTGTGTGGGTCTGATAACCCACGTAGCACCCATGTCTCTGGGATTTATTTTGAGATCTGCTGCTTGTTTATTTATTTCCCTTTTAGCACACCCAGCGAGGCCTGTGTGGCAGGAGATGTGAAGGGAGGTGATTATGGGAGACTATTTCCCCTCGCTGCTCATTCATGACAAACAAAGAGCAGTGATTGATGATTAAAAATGCATTCTCTGGGCTTGTTTTCTTTTGTTTTACCATTATGGAGATATTATAAATACTGAATACTAATCAATCCAGACCTGGCGGGACCTCACAGACCTTCTACAATCCCAGGGCTTTGCTCTTCCTTATAACCTCTGCAGCTTTCTCCTCCCTCCTTTGTTTCTAAATGAAAGACCTCTATCCCAAACAAAAAGGATTAAGTTAACTTTGGATGAATTTGGACTGGCTGGGCTCTCGCCTCTGCCAAACACCCATCCTCTCCCCTGAAAGGATGCTAAGGCACCCAGGAATTTCCATGCCCTTTTTTTGCCCTGCAGTGGGGTGGAACAGAAATTAATTCCTCAGATCAAAAGAAAAAATTCTCTTATTTAGGAAGCTCAGAGTGCCACAAATTTGCTTGCAAAGTGGATACCTTGTGGGGAGGAGAAGAGATCAGGAAGTCCCCTCTAAAAATCTCATTATTCACAGCAGTATGGCTGGATTTCTCCCTGGGCATTTCTGTGCAAAAGCCAGAGTGCCACATCTGATTCTGCAACATTACACAATGTCCAGATAAACAGCAAACTCGGTGGTGCTTGCATTCTTTTATCTTTATTCAGTCAAATTAACTGCTTTCTCTTTCCCTTCCTGCACCCCTGCCCTTGCCTCATTCTCCCTCACTCATGTAAAATAGAGACACGCCACACTGGCCTCTGCAAAAAATTGATCAAAATCATCTATCCCAATGGAATGAGAAGATATCTCTTCACTTTGACCTAAACTACTACTTTTCTCTAATCAGCTATTTCCTGTGAGATTTTTCCAGTGTTCTGCTGAAGTCAATATTAAATCTCTCATACAACAAAGCTCTGACGGACTCCGGTGTGAGCACAGTTATGGTGAGGCTCAGCTTTTGCTGAAATCTTCCCAGAGAGCAGAGTGAGGTCCCTCTTCTGCTCCTGACTGCACATGGGCAGACCCGAGGTGCTGACGGGGACACCGGGACACCAGCAGGGTGTAACAGCAAGCAGCACAAGGGTTTGGTTGCCTGCATAGCTCAGATTACAGAAAATAAAATACGGTGGGCACTGACATAGATTTTTCTTAATATGCTTAGAACCAGCCCAGGAATAGCTGAGCTCAGCTGGAACATATCAGGAAGGAGAAGGAAGAGAATCTGAGCTGGGCTAGCAAGAAATTTTAGTCTGAACCATATGGCAAGAAACTGCAGTGTGTTCTTATCTTGAAGCCTGAGGATTTATTTTATGCACATTAATTCCCTGATCATCTTGATGTAGCATCTCTTAGGGGGAGGGTGTTACACTATCTAACCACCACTGCTGTAAGTTGACAATCTATCATCTTAACTTTCTTAAATAATTTTAAATATATATCTGTGTTTATGAAATATCAGGGGCCTGATCCCATTGAAGTCTGGGGAAGGACTCTAATCAGTTTGAGTAGGCATTTGGATCAAGCCCATAGACGCTCACTACTTTTTTCTTTAAGTATTGTATCTCTGCATCACATCTTTGCATGCTACTCTTCTGTATTACACCCAGGGTCTTCCTCTCCCTTTGAAATATGAGAATTTTTTTTTCTATGAGAACAGCATTTCTCTATAATCTGTGTTCAAAAAATGAAAGCCACGTCTCATAAGTAATGAGGGAGCCTAAAATGCTGATTTTTAGCCAATACACTTTATCCTTCTGTTTCCAAATTTACCTCACTCTTCTCAGAGCAGTGTGAAACCAACTCAGAGTGAAGGGGGCTTTGCAGCAGTAATAAGTAAATCTGCTTCAGAGTTTTGAGTTTAGCCTCAAGTTTGCAAGATGCCTTCAGCTGCAATGTAATTACCATCAGTTCACCAACAAATTCTGTTTGTAGACTTGTTTCACCAGATTCAGTACACAGATTGATCAAAGCTGCTCTTTGGTGAGCCTCTGCAATGCAATGGTATCTTTACACAGTGGTCTGTTCAAAGGAAATGTTGTTATTGCCATATTTTCAAACATACACACTTTCACCCAAAGATCCTAACTCATCTGGCCGTTTGTTTCAATGATACCACTTAGCAAAAGCTTGGCAGAGACAGAAATGCATGTGTGTGCATGTCTGTATGTCTATGTATGCACATGTCCTACACCCACCTACACCACTTACTAACCCACTGGCTGATGTATTTATGGCTAGTTTGCTTACAAACCACTGCCCTCTGAGGAGCTCACAGCCACCTCCTGCAACCATGGCACACACTTGTCTCAGCAGTAAAACCTGCACTTCAGAAAGAGAAAGGCTCTGTTTATAACCTGGTTAAGGCCAGCCAGTGCCCTTTATGCACATGTGAAGTCCAGACCAGACACGCTTTTTGGCAATGCTGCCTTTAAGGTGTGCTTTCCTTGCTGCCTGATTCATGCACCTCCCAGCCCATTTCTCTGCAGTCACAGTAAACCCCTAGAGGCTCCAGGGACAGGAGGACCCACCTTCCCACTCCCTTTAGCTGATGGCATCTCTTCTCTCTTTTCTTCAGAAGACTTTTCTCATATTCTGAACTCTCATGAAAAACAGTCCATGCTTGGGGTTACGTAGCATAGCAAAGCCAAGAAGCATCACTCTGAAGCTGGGTTAGAGAATGAGCCTGGAAAATTTTCTCTAGAAAAATGAATCTAGACCCTGAAAGTGAAGAGATGAAAATATGGCCAGGTCCCATCTGGATTGATTTGCTCAGACTAGAGCAGAGGCTGGGGCAATTCTTCAGTCCATGATATTAAAGAGGTCAGAGAGAAAATCACACTGGTCCTTGGAATAAATGAATTGGATTACAGAATATGACGACACTGCACAGTACAATGCTGGTTAAAGATACCTAAGCTACTGCTGAGTAAGTACAGCAAGCAGTGGAAAATTACACCAGACAGATCACTGTACTAATAGAGCCATACTCTTCTGATATCAAGCTCCTCAGGTATCTCTAAAACTGAGATGTACATATGTACTAAACACTGCGACTGCCACTTCAACTGTTTTGTCACTGTACCTCAACATGCTAATCTGTAAAATTGGAGGGAGGGGCAGGGGGAGAAGATCACTGGTGCTATATTCAGAAGGAGCTATGAGAATTATTTGATGTTTTTTAAGAGTCCTGAAACCTCAGAGAAGGGCAATTTATTGTTCTTATTTTCCTGTGATCACACTATTCCCACTGGGATTGTTTATTTCTCAGCTCTGGGTTTCAATTTATTTATTTCTCATTGTGCTCTGGGTTTTCACACAGAGCAATTTCCACTAGCAAAGACTGAAGGGACTATTTTCCCTTTCTGGCTTCACTTTAACAAACGTACAGGCTGATAAATCCTCTTGTGAAAATCCTACAGGGTGAAGCAGGCTACAGATCAAAGGGAAGGAACATTTGTCCTCTAGTATGTTACCAATACCAGCAGCACCTCTTCACCTTCATAAAATGATCCTTCATAAAAGCTCATGTCCCACCCTCCCATCCTCAGTTCCCAGATCCAGACTTCTGACTTTGCCACACATTTCTGCCACC
Source organism: Chamaea fasciata (assembly GCF_029207755.1). Lineage (NCBI taxonomy): Eukaryota > Metazoa > Chordata > Aves > Passeriformes > Sylviidae > Chamaea > Chamaea fasciata. The sequence goes on along the minus strand of NW_027094108.1, from coordinate 139,962 downwards.
CAGGTCTGACAGTGTAATCTGGCTGTATTGGCATTAGAAGTTCAATTTCCTTGTGAAAGACACTCCTGAGAGCACCAGGAAATAAGGAAGCAGAGAGAATAGTACTGGATCCCAGGCTGGCTGGTATGTGGAGCTACAGATCCTTTGTGAGTTTGGGGGGAGTCCCACCCAACTCCAAGTCCCAGCTCCACCTGAGAAGGCTGTGCAGAGAGAAGCCACCTCGGTGCACTCTCAGGATGCTCAGATCTGGGCAGACTTTCTTGTCTCTGCTTTGGTCTGGTTCCAGGTAGCTCTCCTTCCTGCTCCAACATCATAAATGTGCTGTACCTGAGACACTTATGGAAATACAAAGGTCACTGCACCGCTGTGTGTGAGTGCAGAGCTTGTTCCAAGCAGCAGACACACCCAGCACACCCAAGGACCTGCTTCCATGTGGTCTCCATGCGATGCACTCAGTCCTGGGAGAAGCTGAAAGCAGGTCTTCGGTAACCCCATCTCAGTCTAGCTCCTTCTGCATGCTGTTGCCATTACTGTAGACAACTCAGGAATGGTCTCAAGCCCAGTCCCAAAGTCCTTTCTCTAATTCAGATATCAGGGAAGGTGCTAAAGTTGAATTTATACAAAACTTGACCAATGGAATCAGGGAATAGCCTTTGGATGTAAAAAGACTGGGCCATTTATATTGCCAAAGTCAGCAGGGTATTTAAAGTGGGAAGTGTCTGATGTCTTTATGGGTCCCTCGGCTCTACTGCACATGGCAGCCACAGAGTAGAGGAGTAGATAAGCACTTGCTTAACCAGAAGTACTGGAAAGGTCCCAAGTGGTATCAAAGAGTTTAGAGTAACTGTTGAACCATCTGCTTTCGGGGGTGTATCTCACATTCTTAAGATCTGAATCATGATTCACAAACCCAGATAATCCCTTCAGTGTATTTAGGGGAAAACAATGAATTTTGGTTCTATGCAAACGACACCTATTCTCTGTTATTAAACTGTTTCTCTCTGGGATCATTATGAAGTAATCTGAGTGTCCACAGTTGATTCATGTACTTGAAAAAGTAGATAATAATGTCATGAAAATGTGTAGAAAAGGTTTGGAGCTTGCCAGTACACTAAGGGTATGTACAGATTATCTCAAGTGGCTGAATTATTACAGCTCATTGTTCCCCTCTCCCCAGCTGAGACACAGGACCTGACCATACTCCTGAGCAGTTGAAATGGCAAAGTAAAATACATTTGTCTGTAACATAAATACCAGCATGGTTCAACGAGGCAAATTTTACTCTGGAACTGCACTGATAATTACCGTAGCAAGTTTACTGGTTACCTATTAAACTAAGGTTTGACTTGAATCATATGCTTATACCAATAAATTTGATGCTATTGGAGACACTGCTTTTCTGTGGACCAAAATAGTTTATTGGTTTCAGTGGCTTATATGATAAGCCAGGTTATATAATAGTGCATATCAAAGTGTGCCCAGCAGACTTATAGCCAGATTTTTATATCCTAACTTTAGTTAAAGAGCCCTGAATGTTAAACCTCAGCGTCCCTAAGACTTAAAGCACACTTAGTCAATGAAGGTGCAAACCAGAGCCAAACTGGGGTAACTTCCTGTAGGGGAATGTAAATCTAGTGCAAACTTAGCCTCTTGTTATTAAAATTATACTCTCTCATAATCAACACTTAGGGCAAGCATCTCAAAACTGACTCTGTAACTTCAGGGGCTCAGTGGGAACAACAGTCAGGAATCCTTGTAGGCACTTCCATAAAAATACCCATATGAGCGTAGCTAAAATGAAGAAAACAATTCAGGTAAAAAATTAAAAGGAAAACTTTAGAAAGCTTTGGTGAGACACAGCTGCTAATCAGTCCAGAAGGGTGGGGAGGATAATTTATTGCTATAAAGTGGACTTATGTTCCCTTACCTGTGAATGTTATCATCTTTGATAAGCCATATGCATGCATATTTTATATTTCAATGTTAAAAAGCAAAGTACAATCTTATAATGAAAAAAAAGCTCAGTAAGTACAAGGCCAGGTTGCCCATAGAGGCAGGTGTGGGGGTGTGTGTGTGTGTGTTCATGAAATGCTCCTTCCTCCCTGCCCAAAGAGCCTGCCTTTATAGCATGGTCACGAGATGGAGTTACTGTAAACATGGCCTTCTAAAGTCACCAAAAAAGTTCAGCACCCCTTGCAGGAAGGATCAGTTTACACCATCTAATTTTTCTGTCTGACTAAGACATTAAGTCAGATATCGTTTCCTGCTCACAGCCCATTTATCCATTCAACCAAGCTTTCTCCCTGTCCTCTGCTGGATTACTTCTTGAATCTTTCTGTCCCATTTCTGTCCTCTGTGTTTCCAATGTGCTCGCTATTTTTCCCAAAAAAGCATTTCTCCTGAGCTTTATCTAATATGAAGCTGAACACCTTCACAGGTATCTGCAATTCTCTTTGGCCCAAATCCTGAGAGACCCATTCTGCTTATATTCCAGAAAATTCCTGTCATGGCCACTAGGGACACTGAACTTCTAGCACACCTTGGGGTGAGCCTGACCAGCAGAAAAAGCTGTGGGGAACGCTCCATGGAATGCACAAGTTGTCCATCCCCGGGTGAAGCAGCGCTAAACACTGTTTCCCGCTCTCCTCCTGTGCTCAATACAGCGCTGAACAGCTTCTGGGCACAGGACAGCTGTTGCTGCTACCAGAGAGAGAATAACCAGAACACTTAGGAAAGGCAAGGAAAAGGATGCTAGTTTTAAAAGTGCATAGGTTGACTCTGTGGTGAGAGAAGAGTATCATCAAGTGCCTGCAGCTCTGTATTGGTCTGCTGGGAAACCTGGTGGGAATCAGGCTGGTTACGCCTCTCTGGGAAGTGGAGAAAGCTGTGTGTGCTGCCCACACATCCACAGTGCCCACAGAGGGCAATAATGCCCAACATACTTCAACCCTAGGGCAAAATTTACTCAACCTTAGCCCCCAACAAGGGGCAGCTCTGATCCAGACACCTGTCCACTCACCAAGCCTAAGTTCTGTTTATTCTCAACGGGCCAACTTGGGAATGCTTCCTTCAGGAAATCTACCACTGATTTCAGCTGGAGTTTAGAGTTTCCATAGCTCAGACCATCACAGCTTGCAGTGGACTGTGGTGGGTGTCTGCTTGTCTCTCACTGTGTCATGTGGTCTGAAGGACAGGGTGTCCTATTAGCTCGTACGTTGTGAGTTTGCAGCCCCTTGGATGATCCTGACTGGAATTTCACTAGTCCCAGTAAAGATCCCTGCAGACAGAAAGGGGAAATAGCTCTGTGCTCTGTTCCCCTCCTGCACCCAAACATGGTATCTGCATCCAGGGAACAATGACTTAAAAAGGACTTCAAAAACAGGCATTATTTGTCATCTGGAAGGGCTATAAAAAGAAACACTTCTCAAGTAGTGAGTGTGAATACCATTACTTTACAGATTCAAGGGAAAAATAGCAGATAACCTTGGGGAGAGCCGACCTTCAAACAGGTTCAAATGACTTTACCATGTTTTCCCTTCCTCTCTCCCACACAAGCACAAAATTACATACATGAACACATTCCCACACATATATACTCACATATAAACAGAAGTTTGTAGACATGCATGTGTCCTCTCTTACACACACACACACACACACACACACACACACACACACACACACACACACAGCCTCCTGTCCATGTTCTTATGTACGGACACTTGCCCCCATTCACATTTCTACACATTTTTCTGCACTGAAATGGCACTCTCATTTGTGCACACACACACAAAGCATAAATGCAGTTCTGATAACTGCAGAGGAAAGATCAGACCTCTCAATGCTATCATTGTTGGGATTTATTTTGGAAAGGAATTCCAGTATTTGTTCCAGACCCACAGTGTTAAGATCATCAGAATATAATCATATGAATTTATGTAGTTAAAAATAAGACTACCTAAACAAAACCCAAACCAAACAACCCCCCCCCCCACAAATAAACAAAAAACACACCAACCCCCAACCCCCCCAAAGAACAACAACAAGAAAAAAAACCAAACCAACCAAACAACCCTGATTTTAGCAGTTTCCCCTCTCTTCAGATTCAGCTTTCTAGGCAGTTTGGATCAGCAGCAGATCCTCACAATGCTTCCAGAATGGGGTGCATCCCTGTCTGAGGAAATTCGCTAATTGTGCTCAGACTCCTATCCAGGGCAGGACTTTGCAGGGTTGCTACTGCAACCAATCCCATTATGTGACACTGGAGCATTTTGTGTGGCTGTTCTCTCAGGTTCTCCTGGTTCTGTGACCAGCCACATTTATGCACTTTGCAGGCACCGAGGGTACAATCCTCCATAAGCTACACCACACATCCAGCTTGTAAGCATGCAAAGTCCCAAAGCCAAGGAGGAGATTCAGAATAACTCACCTAAATTCTCAAAGATGGGATATGGCTACCCACTGTGTCCTTTTTTTGCCAGAACCAACTGAAAAAAACATTCTTCCCCACAACTTTCAGCATCAGCTGAACATTCTGCTCAGCTGGAACCTGCTTATGTCTCTGGCAAGGCTGACAATGATGCTATCTGCTCTTCTACTTCCTTCTGTGCATCTACCTCAAAGTATAGTGCACAAAATCAGCGGCCTTATTCCCCGGTATATTTGGCACATGATTATACATTGATTTCAGCTTGAGGTACAAGTGTTCAGCAGCTCAGACAACCCTGATTCCACCAGCTCACCTCACACAGACGTAGGCAGTGATAACTTCCTATCATCGCCTCTTATCTCAAAGTCACTGTACTGGGGCACATGAATGCGGTTTATGTTTTGAAAACAAAATCTTATATGAAGCACAGTATTATTTCACATGTATATTAACAGAGATAAAGAATGCAAAAATGTTTTCCTTAGGACCATGCAGTAAACCACTGGCACAGTGGAATGAGGAAATCAGAAATTCTGTTTCCTAGATCCTGCTATAATCATTAGATTGTATACAATGTCCCTCCTTGCTAGGGAAAACATCTTTCCATGGAGGGGAAGTTTGGTGGAAGGTAGGCTTATAGCTGGCTATGCATTTCCTTGTAGTGCAGAAGGAGGTATGCCACTTGGTATCTGATCTGGAACTTGCTCAGCTTAATTCCAAAAAGGTGGATAACATCCATGCTGAACTCTTGATTTTTGTGGTTCAATGTGGATTTCAATCCTCTGGGAAAATGCAATGAAATCAATTCACTTACACTATATTTTACCTATGGCCACAAGGCCCAAAATTCAGTACTTAGTGAATTTTGGCAGCCTTTAGCAAAAATTTCCTGACAGCTAGTAAAAATAGCCTCATTTGGGCAGAAGAAATCTATGAAAGAGATCAGTGCATGGCCATAGCTCTCAAACTGCAACAAGGAGGAGAAATCTAGAGGTTGATGTCCTGCTAGGATCTTCTGTGAGGTGGGAGTAAGTTTGGGCAGTACAGTGCTGGCTCCCTACAACTGACGGTCTGCTCAAGGTTTGTCTGAAGAGTGGCAAAAGTAAAAGGTGAGTGTGAGAGTTCCCTGGCTGCCTCTCTACCTGCAGTCACTGTTCCACCATACTGGAATTTGAAAGGTGTGAGGTGCTACTATGGCCATTGCAAAGCTGCTTTCTCATGCCATTGCACTTTCCTTAGGGGTTACATGAGCACTTATTGCATGGCTCCATGTGAAAGGAAGAGCTGAAGACCAAGAGATCAGGTGCTCAACTGCTTGTTTCTGCTGCATCCTGCAAAGAGAGGAAAGGCCTTTGCAGGGTCAGACAGCAACGGCAAAACTCAGGATGAAAACCCACAGCCCAGTTCCAGTTGCCTTCATACACACCCAGAAACCTCAGCTGCTGGTTCCCCACAGCTGCTGCAGAGGGATCACAGAGCAAAAATCCACTTCTGGAGTGCTCACAGCACAGGTTTGCTTGGGGCTGGGTGTTAGTCAGTGGAGTGACAGACACTCACATGGCCCTGCTCTGGCACACACAGCACTCCAAAGCCACAGGGGCTCTAAGGCCCAGATTTTAACCTGTCCTTGGTATCCTGTAAAGCTGAGACAATGGTATCCACCATTAGTGTTTTTTCTGAAAGTCACAATGCAGTGTTTTATCCACTGTTTTTCACAACTGAAACTATCCAAGCCATCCAAAACCTGGTAGACTTTCTCACCCCTGCTTTCTGCGGCAACAGTACAAGTGTCCTTGGAGAACAGACTTACCTACTCTTCAGTGGATTTGGCAAAGGCAGTGATTGCATTTTTGTATTTTTAGTGCCCACTGCAAGGGAGGCATAAGGAAAATCAGGTGGTTGGAAGGAAAGAGGAGACATACTCTAAGGCCAGTCTACTGGTACAAGACTTTATGCTGCTGGTATAGAAGGTCTTATC